>NC_074693.1:42822067-43424567 GCF_029448725.1 Salvelinus fontinalis
CCATGTTGACAAATTTATCCTGCTGCACAGAATCTTTAGCTCCTGAAGGAAAATTGAGAAAATAAACCCAATTGAATAAAGACATAGTCATGTTACATGGGTGACTAGCTGTTTAGAATAAAAACCAATTGTCCTTTTGATTAAGATATGGCAAAGAGTTATGGGATATCAGAACATTCATGTCCAATCCTTGGTGTCTTGACTCTAGGTTTCATCTCTCCTCACCTGCTTTATTCCATGTATCTCTGGCGCCATTGCGCTGCATCAGGAGAGGGTAGAGATTCTTCATCTCTCTCTGGTCAGTCAGCTCAGCGTTCTCTCCATCCTCCACCTCCGCCACCAACTTCTGGATCAGCTCTGCTCAGACAAAACAGCTCTCAATTATCAAACAGTATTATCACCACCATCAATACTGAGACCCGCACCATTGTTGAAAGTTCCAGTGAACCCAATTATGTCACCCTAATCCAGACTCAAACCCTGAACTTAACTGTCAAAATAGCTATTGCCTTCAATGTTCTCAGAGGAGAAATCTATCCCCTTTGCCATCTACGGTAGACCTACATGGTCATAGAAAATTCTCTGTCAACAGACAAAGAATTTCAGAGTTCAACATCGCCCTCACAACCTTTTGCGTAGGGATCTAAGAATGAACATCAGAAACCTGAACACTATCAATTCCACCAAGAAAAGATGAGACCTTAATTGTCTCATAAGGTTCAGCAAGACATGCTCTAAAATAGAACATTATAGACATAGACTATTCAGAAATGATCAAATTAAGGGAAATCAAAAACACCACAGATTCTCTTGCATACCTTCTTGAGGTTCCAAGCTTGCGTCTGGATACAGTGGTAGAGCATGCGTCCGTCTGGCAGAGCAAATAACAGCTAAAATGTAGAACAGTGCTAAGGACAGCATGATGACAATAGCTTAGGTGGCTATGGACTGTACTATCTTACCCTGACTGGGAAGTTCACTTTTATATCTTCCTCAACCATCCATCATGACGGGATCAATACATTATCATGTCACCCAGTCTCAGTCTAAATGGTTTTGATGTAATGGCCCCATCGTCATAGACACAATTCGGGGATTCTGTCAATGCATCTAGGGCCTATCTCTGCTTGTTCAGAGGGCCCTAACAAATGTTTACTCTCCAATAGCAATCAGAGGCCAGTCAGCATCCTCAGATTCTTTATGTCTGACTAACACCATTTTCTTGTTCCAATGGGTTGTTCATCCTATCACAGACAACATGATTCACTGTTCTAATCACAGCCCCTTCTACGCACAGAGACTCTGTTTCTTTTTTTGTCTTACCCTTGTAGTCATACACTCTCCAAACAAAAGGCTATGGTTAGGGTACAGTATTGTTCCCTGGGGTACAAATAGATCAAAATACACAATGTACCTTCAGAGATACACATATAATCTTGTACTGTTTGGTACCTTTTAGGGTAGGCCTACATTGCGAATCATCTAGTATAATAGTACATTTCTGTACAATCATAACACACACAAAAACACATTGATCATTATCATATGTCCCAGCAAGCTCTATTGCAGGTTGATTTTTAGAATGTTGTGTTTTTGCATGCACATTGATTGATTGATCTTATGCTACATGAAATGAACTAATCCAATATGAAAGTAGTCCTTCCTGTATAAATGGTTTAGGTAGTCTCATTTATACATTTTCCCTACCTTGGCAGTCATTCTAAATGCAGGTTGCTGTTATGTTTACTCCCGCTCCCCGGCGCTCGATGTTGCCAGTTTACTCATTATTACCCACACCTGCCACCATCGTTATGAGAGCCTGAGCCTCATGAGACTCACCTGGACTCCATCACCTTCCTGATTACCTCCCCTATATCTGTCTCTCCCTTTGGTTCTTTCCCCAGGTGTTATAGTTTCTGTGTTTTATGTCTGTACTCTACTCGTGATCCTTGGTTTGTTCTATTATTTATTCAATTCACTCCCTGTACTTGCTTCCCGATTCGTAACATACACGTTGTGGGTGATTAAAAGTACATTTCACTTTGCAAGCCAGCATAATGGGACTTGTTTAATGTGGCCTGCAAACCAGGAGTTTCTGACCACTATGTTGGGGTAAAACAAGCCTGTCAAAGTATGGCGTTATGATATACATTGAGTATATCAGGGCCCATTTTGACTCCAATGCTTCCTACAGTTGTGTCAAGTTGGCTGGATGTCCTTTGGGTGGTGGACCATTTTTAATACACGTGAGAAACTGTTGAGCATGAAGAATTCAGAAGCATTGCAGTTCTTGACGCACGTGGCACCTAAACTCAGCAAAAAAAGAAACGTCCCTTTTTCAGGACTCTGTCTTTCAAAGATAATTTGTAAAAATCCAAATAACTTCCCATATCTTCATTGTAAAGGGTTTAAACACTGTTTCTCATGCTTGTTCAATGAACCATAAACCATTAATGAAAATGCACCTGTGGAAAAGTTGTTAAGACACTAAGAGCTTACAGACGGTAGGCAATTAAGGTCACAGTTATGAAAACTTGGGACACTAAAGAGGCCTTTCTACTGACTCTGGAAAACACAAAAAGAAAGATGCAAGGCATGCTGCAAGGAGGCATGAGGACTGCAGATGTGGCCAGGGAAATAAATTGTAATGTCCATACTGTGAGAAGCCTAAGACAGCGCTACGGGAGACAGGACGGACAGCTGATCGTCCTCGCAGTGGCAGACCATGTGTAACAACACCTGCACAGAATCGGTACATCCGAACATCACACCTGCGGGACAGGTACAGGATGGCAACTGCCCGAGTTAAACCAGGAATGTACAATCCCTCCATCAGTGTTCAGACTGTCTGCAATAGGCTGAGAGAGGCTGGACTGAGGGCTTGTAGGCTTGTTGTAAGGCAGGTCCTCACCAGACATCACCGGAAACAACGTTGCCTATGGGCACAAACCCACTGTCGCTGGACCAGACAGGACTGGCAAAAAGTGCTCTTCACTGACGAGTCGCGGTTTTGTCTCACCAGGGGTGATAGTCAGATTTGCGTTTATCGTCGAAGCATGAGTGTTACACCGAGGCCTGTACTCTGGAGTGGGATCGATTTGGAGGTGGAGGGTCTGTCATGGTCTGGGGCGGTGTGTCACAGCATCATCGGACTGAGCTTGTTGTCATTGCAGGCAATCTCAACGCTGTGCGTTATAGGGAAGACATCCTCCTCCCTCATGTGGTACCCTTCCTGCAGGCTCATCCTTAACATGACCTTCCAGCATGACAATGCCACCAGCCATACTGCTCATTCTGTGCGTGATTTCCTGCAAGTGAGGAATGTCAGTGTCCTGCCATGGCCAGCGCAGAGCCCGGATCTCAATCCCATTGAGCATGTCTGGGACCTGTTTGATCGGAAGGTGAGGGCTAGGGCCATTCCCCCCAGAAATGTCAGGGAACTTGCAGATACCTTGGTGGAAGAGTGGGGTAACGACTCACAGCAAGAACTGGAAAATCTGGTGCAGTCCATGAGGAGATGCACTGCAGTACTTAATGCAGCTGGTGGCCACACCAGATACTGACTGTTACATTTGTTACTTAATTTTGACCCCCCATTTGTTCAGGGACACATTATTCAATTTCTGTTAGTCACGTCTGTGGAACCTGTTCAGTTTATGTCTCAGTTGTTGAATCTTATGTTCATACAAATATTTACACGTTAAATTTGCTGAAAATAAACGCAGTTGACAGCGAGAGGACGTTTCTTTTTTTGCTGAGTTTACTACCATACCCCGTTGAAAGGCACTTACATGTTTTGTCTTGCCCATACACCCTCTGAATGGCACACATACACAATCCATGTCTCAAGACTAAAAAAATCCTTTAACTGGTCTCCTCCACTTCATCTACACTGCTTGAAGTGGATTTAACAAGTGACATCAATAAAGGATCATAGCCTTCACCTGGATTCACCTGGTCAGTCTCTGTCATGGAAAGAACAGGTGCTCTTAATCCTTTGTATACTCAGTGTACGTAATATATTGTCAGAAAGATTTACCCACTTGATGAAGGTAACAGAACGGAGTGTCTTCGAATGCAAAAACCATGTCTCTGTCACTAGCAGTCATGGGTAGTACTGTAAATTTCACTTGAAAGGTACCTTGGGAAATATGCAAATAAGGCTTTGCAAAGCTTTTTAGAGGTACATTTTTGCCACTTAAAAGAAACGGATGTCACTCTGGTGGTACCCTAAAAAGGCAAATTGTACATTTTCTAAAGGTGCACTTTTGTACCCGTTGTAACGGTGTTCCTCCTCCTCTTCATCCGAAGAGGAGGATCAGGGATTGAACCAAACTGCAGCGTTTTGAAATGACATATTAAATTAAAATAAGACGGGAAAAACACAAAACGAAAACACTTGAATAATTAACAAAATAACAAAACGAATGTAGACAAACCTGAACATACGAACTTACATAAAACACGAAGAACGCACAACAGGAAAAATGACTACATAAAACGAAGAACGCACGAAACAGTCCCGTATGGTGCAACAAACACTAACACAGGAGACAACCACCCACAAACAAACAATGTGAAACAACCTACCTTAATATGACTCTCAATTAGAGGAAACGCCAAACACCTGCCTCTAATTGAGAGCCATACCAGGCAACCCTTAAACAAACATAGAAACAGAAAACATAGACTGCCCACCCAAACTCACGTCCTGACCAACTAACACATACAAAACTAACAGAAACAGGTCAGGAACGTGACACCCGTGGACTATATGTAAGAAAGGTAGCCTACTAACTCATCCCCTAAGGTACACTATTTGCTCTTCCACGGTATGAACTGCAAGGGTATAATTATGCACCTATAACTAAAGGTACAATGGGCGTACCATACAGGGTGCCACTACATTGACAAATGTTTGTACCCCGTTAAGTACAATTCTAAACCAAGAATACATAATGTTGTGTTTAGAGACCATCATTAGGCAAGCTTCAGGGAAATTACTCACTGGGTGGTCTTCAGCCATTTCTCATTGTCCGAACATGAAGCTATTGACAAAGACAATTGTGTGCCCTGCTTTCCTAATATCAGTTTATACGGGAAGTCTGTTGAATGTTATACATAAAAAATGAAGTATTATATATGTATTTGCAAAACCATCCTATCATTTACATTTCACACAACCTTGATCATATATAACCTTAGTGATTCCTGAAAAAAGATCAGAGAAAAGTTCAATAGGGTACAAAGTATGACGTAGTATATGGTGTGTCAATGCTCTAGGTTTAAGGTCTCTTTGTCAAAATGAAAGGTTTTTAATAACAGGAAATAGGAGTATGATCAAAAGGCCCAGACTGTTGTAGGTGATTTATAAGGTTGTCATATGGTTGTCTACAGGTTTCAGAAATTGCTGTTGAAAACAATCTGGTGTCTTGATCTTACCTCTATACATCATCTCATCTGCTCCTTCTTAGGTGAAAAATCGTGATGAAAAAAAGCAGGACTAGACTTCCATCATAGAATATTGTATTACTCAATTTCAAAATGAAAAAAACAATTATGATGTGTCAAAATCTAATTTCAACATTAGGTTATACAAAATAAAATATTATATGATGAGTTATGGTGATGACATCCATTTCAAAGTTTGTACAATGGCATTGTATCTGGTTCGTGTCAAAATAAGTGAAATTTACTATAGTCACACACATAGTTTAAAGCGGTAATCAGCAGTTGAAACAATAACTAAGCTTTCTCCCTTACCCCATTTCGGTAAAAAGCTGAGGGATGGGGCTGGAGAAATGCAACCACTCTCAAATTCATAGACAGAGCAATTGGATGCAAGGACTGACCATCCATGATATCTAAATGATAGCTTTAACCATCTTTTGAGGCTATATAGTGTTTGTTTACATTTACTTTGATACAAACACTGGAGTAAATCAAGCTTATATTTTAGGTTCTGATGAGGTACAGTTGAACTAAGATCATGTGGCAATTATAAGTTATATTTTTCATGAATCAATGGTCCCCCAGCCACAGATATGAGCTATCAAGAGGATTCCAAGAGCAGGATGAACTGAATGACTATGGAGTGGAGGACTAAATCAAATCAAATTGTATTGGTCACATGCATCAAATACAACAGGTGTAGACTTTACAATGAAATGCTTATGAGCATAAATATTAGAGGGGGTCAGTGTAAAGTAAATTGTCCAGGTAGCCATTTGATTAAGCAGTCTTATGGCTTGGGGGTAGGAGCTGCTCAGGTGCCTTCTGGTCACAGACTTGGTGCTCCGGTATCGCTTGCCGTGCCGTAGCAGAGAGAACAGTCTATGACTTGGGTGGTTGGAGTCTGACAATTTTTAGGGCCTTCCTCTGACACCGCCTGGTATAGAGGTCCTAGATGGCAGATAGTTCGGCCCCGAGCAGTTGCCATTTCAAGCGGTGATGCAGCCTGGTGAATGATGGACTCGAGGACGATGGCGGAAGCGGATGGTGAACTTGAATCTAATGGCAATGGAAACAAGGAGAAATTGGCTATTGTCCAAAAGAATGGGGAAATAAGCTAAATTGCTAGTCTTGATAATACCCCAGTGTATCTGTATCTGAGATTTATAGAAAACAGATATACAGAACCAGTCAAAAGTTTGGACACATTCAAGGTTTTTCTTTATTTTTACTATTCTCTACATTGTAGAATAATAGTGAAGACATCAAAACTATGAAATAACACATATGGAATCATGTAGACACCAGAAACGTGTTAAACAAATCAAAATATATTTGAGATTCTTCAAAGCAGCCACCGTTTGCCTTAAACAGCTTTGCACACTCTTGGCCTTCTCTCATAATAATTAATTAATAATGCACGAGAAGCCGGTGTTTGGAGGATATATTGGCACGGGTGTAGTTAGAATATACCCTCCAAACACCGCCTTGAGGGCGTTATTACTTTATACAACGGGTTACCAACATATTAAAAAAATGATTGACATATTGTCATTAAAATGTTTATTTTGATTCATTTATTCATACTATTTCATCCTTCCACAAGATATAGTCGCGACACAAATCTTGCAAGAGACACGACCCAGTCGTTCAGTCTATTTGTTCTGTGTCTATGGACCCGACCCAGTCGTTCGTTCTAAATGTTCCATTGCCATACTGGCTGGCAACGTTCTTATCCCTTGCTTGCTAGCTAGCCAACTACAGTTAACTTACAGTCACGTCAAAAGGTGAAGACATAATAACAGCAAAGTAGCTGCATTTGTTTAAGCTGTTTTCTAGTGACATTTATTTGGAAACATCATTAACAATGAGCCAATGAGGCGCGATTTCGCCTGGCATAGAAAATGTGCTCACTCGTCAGGAACAACACATCTACATTAACACAATGACTTCAAACTGAAGCTGGAAAGGATGCAAATTAGCTGCGTTTTGTTTAACCTTTTTTCAATTTACATTTTTTTGTATATATCCATAAAAATTATGCCAACTGATTAATGATTTCGACTGGCTGAGAAACGCTGCCTGTCTGTCTCGTCCCGACACTATGCGTCCCGACACTATGGGACAGTAGGAGATCGAATTTGAATATTGAAACAATGTTGCAAATGTCAGAGAGACAGCAAGGTTTATTAGACTTGGTGGCAATTTGTGGAACTGTCTGGAATGAGGTTTTAACCAATCAGCATTCAGGATTTGACCCACCCGTTGTATAAAATGTTAACATCTTCAACTGTGAGCAACAATGATTGAATAATTCAGTTGATGTTTTGTGCACAAAGGTGATGACCAATGTGTCTTGTTAGGAATTTTCAAATCTGACTTTTCTATGTGGAAATTGTCTTTCTGGGCCGAGCGTCAGTTAAACTGCAGTACCGATGCAAAACTGTAGGAGCCATCGAAATCGTGCTTCTAGACAGGAACCCTAGCCCCTTGATCTGCCACAGCATACCTGACAACTCTCTCGACAGGAGTGGAAACTAAAAATAAGGGTGGGAATTCTTTGTCAGCGTTATTCGTTTGTAGGTAAGTGTTTTCTTGATGTTTTGGTTGAAACGTTTGTCTTAATGAGATATTTGCCGTTTTGTGATTATAGCTAAGGTAGCTAGCTATCTGTAATGTTACCTAACAAGCAAGCTAACGAGCTAACAAGATTATACTAACGGTAGTTCGACAGCTTCATTAAGCGTAAATCATAGTCCACAGACGCTGAGACGCGATAGTACGGCGTCCCTTTGTAACATTAGTACGCTGCTCATAGACCACCACTATGACCACCATTCTCGGGGGATGCACAGTCCGAACGCGCACCTTCCCACAATTCCCAACCAACGCGTCCCCCGGTATACGTCCTCTATTCATTTGAATGTGTTGACAGTTTGATAAACTGCTAGAGCTGCGCGGAGAAATGGTCCAATATTTTAGAACACTGCAGTGTTTACGCGTGCGTATACGTTTGGCACTCTGATACACCCTTTACTTGTAAACCTGTTTGTCAAGTTTCATAGCCAGTTAGCCATGAAATTGTTCATTTTGCACTGACAAGTTTGTCCTTTACTAACTTGATTCTGATAGTAAAAAGTGAACTACACTGAAAAAAACACGAACGCAATATGTAAAGTCCCATGATTTCATGAGCTGAAAAAAAATATCCCAGAAATAAAAGGCCACTAAAATGTGCAGTTGTGTCACACAACACAATGCCACAGATCTCTCAAGTCTAGGGAATGTGCAATTGGCACGCTGACTAAGGATTGTCCACCAGAGCTGTTGACAGAGAATTCAATGTTAATTTCTCTTCCATTACCCACCTCCAATGTCGTTTTAGAGAATTTGTCAGTAAGTCCAACTGGCCTCGCAACCGCAGACCACGTGTATCAACGCCAGCCCAGAACCTCCGCATCCGGCTTATTCACCTGCTGATGAAACTGAGTAGTATTTCTGTCTGTGATAAAGCTTTTTTGTAAGGAAAAACTAATTCTGATAGGTTAGGCCTTGCTCCCCAGTGGGTGGGCCAGTCTCAAGTGTTAGGCCTATGCCCTCCCAGGCCCACCCATGGCTGAGTCCTTGCCCAGTCATGTGAAATCCATAGATTAGTGCCTAATTTATTTATTTCAATTGACAGATTTCATTAAATGAACTGTAACTCAGTAAAATCGTTAAAATTGTTGCATGTTGCATTTAATATTTTTGTTCAGTATAGTTTTTTACACTCAACTAACATGAAATGACAGTCACTTGTTATGTAGCTAGCTAGCTTCTTTATTTTGATCCATGACCACCACCATGAGTATCCATTTGATTAGTAATATGGCAAATTAATGTTTGTTTCCTACTTTCACAGTGTGTGCTGCTGACAAACGAACATGTTGTCAGAAGGCAGCTCCTTCATGAAGGGGATGGCCCTGGGAGGCATATTCTGCCTGTTGTTGTCCCTGTTAGGGAGCTTCACACCAGGCATGCAGTCTAGCCCAGAGGACCAGCACCACCACCACCACATCAAGGCTCCCACCAACGACGAGCTACAGAGCCTGTCCGAGCCCCAGATGTTGGGGCTGAGCCAGAAGGTGCGAGTCTATTGCGTCATCATGGTTCAGCCCAAGGTCCTAGTGTATTGGGCCACAGCCAAGGACACCTGGGGTAAACACTGCGACCAGGCCGTATTCTACAGCTCCGAGTCAGCCAAAGCTCTGGAAGCCGTGGACCTTAACGAACAGGACGAGTGGGCCAAGCTGCACAAGGCCCTGAAGCACGCGTATGACAATTCCGGTGACCTGCGCTGGTTCTTTGTGGCGCGGCCTACCACCTTTGCCATTATTGAGAACCTCAAGTACCTCGTTCTGGCCAAAGACCCCAACGAGCCCTTTTACATCGGTCACACCATGAAATCGGGCGAGCTGGAGTACGTGGAGTACGAGAGCGGCATCGTGCTGAGCTACGAGGCCCTCAGAAGGCTGGTGAACGTGTTCAAAGACGAGGAGAAGTGTCCAGAGCGAGGCAGAGCCCTGTGGAAGCTAAGCGAGGAGAAACAGCTGGCCATGTGTCTGAAGTACACTGGGGTCTTTGCAGAGAATGGTGAGGACACACAGGGCAAGGGGCTGTTCAACAGTAAGAGTGTGGGTTCACTCATCGAAGACGGCATGTCCAAAAACTCTTTGGATGTGGTGGAGGGCTGTTGCTCTGACTTAGCCATCACCTTTAGCGGAATGTCACCTAACCAGATGCAGGTCATGATGTTTGGGGTTTACAGACTACGCCCGTATGGGCACAACTTCCATGATTCCTTGATATTCCTGCCCCCCGAGGGCTCTGACAATGACTAAAGTACAAGGCTTCCCCCTTTGGGCCAGACATGGAATTAAAAAGACTGCTGCTGTGTGATGTCAAGTCTAACTGTTGAATAAAGACCGTTTTCTTATTCAGTTTGTATACGAGGGAGGGTGGCAAAATCATTAGTCTTAGTCTTTTTATACCTTTTGAAATTTGCACTCTGCACAATACAATTGTGGTTGTGAGGAATGTAGGCTTAACGCAGTGCTATGAAGAAATATATCTAATTCTTTCACACAATTCGTTTTTTTTCTCATTGGTATCTGTGGCTGATTTGGTTTAATTAGGCTAATACAAGGCCACATGGAGTGAACATTTGGTGAAATTCATCAAGTATTGAGATGACTAAAAGTCTGTAAAGAAATAGTTTGCTACACATGATTGTTGTCATTGTAATGAAATTAATGTTGGTGGATTTGTTTATTTTGTAACTATTTTACCCACTTGGAAAACCAGGTGAAATAAAAATTGCCTGAAATTGACAGCCATGTTTATCCTCCTAATACCAACAACTAAATGAAATGAATTGTGTCCTGAGACTGTTCTGTTGCTGCATTCAGTCATAGTGGGAAATCATAGTTCTTAATTATAAAAAGTGCAAAACCAAATATAGAGCACTGTAAAGCAAAATAGGCCTTGCTCATAGTGAAGCATTTTACCCCTTGTTATTGATAAGATAAAAATATATATACACTGCTCAAAAAAATAAAGGGAACACTTAAACAACACAATGTAACTCCAAGTCAATCACACTTCTGTGAAATCATACTGTCCACTTAGGAAGCAACACTGATTGACAATAAATTGCACATGCTGTTGTGCAAATGGAATAGACAAAAGGTAGAAATTATAGGCAATTAGGAAGACACCCCCCCCAAAAAAGGAGTGATTCTGCAGGTGGTGACCACAGACCACTTCTCAGTTCCTATGCTTCCTGGCTGATGTTTTGGTCACTTTTGAATGCTGGCGGAGCTCTCACTCAAGTGGTAGCATGAGACGGAGTCTACAACCCACACAAGTGGCTCAGGTAGTGCAGCTCATCCAGGATGGCACATCAATGCGAGCTGTGGCAAGAAGGTTTGCTGTGTCTGTCAGCGTAGTGTCCAGAGCATAGAGGCGCTACCAGGAGACAGGCCAGTACATCAGGAGACGTGGAGGAGGCCGTAGGAGGGCAACAACCCAGCAGCAGGGCCGCTACCTCCGCCTTTGTGCAAGGAGTAGCACTGCCAGAGCCCTGCAAAATGACCTCCAGCAGGCCACAAATGTGCATGTGTCTGCTCAAACGGTCAGAAACAGACTCCATGAGGGTGGTATGAGGGCCCGACGTCCACAGGTGGGGGTTGTGCTTACAGCCCAACACCGTGCAGGACGTTTGGCATTTGCCAGAGAACACCAATATTGGCAAATTCGCCACTGGCGCCCTGTGCTCTTCACAGATGAAAGCAGGTTCACACTGAGCACATGTGACAGACGTGACAGAGTCTGGAGACGCCGTGGAGAACGTTCTGCTGCCTGCAACATCCTCCAGTATGACCGGTTTGGCGGTGGGCCAGTCATGGTGTGGTGTGGCATTTCTTTGTGGGGCCGCACAGCCCTCCATGTGCTCGCCAGAGGTAGCCTGACTGCCATTAGGTACCGAGATGAGATCCTCAGAGCCCTTGTGAGACCATATGCTGACACATGCACATTTATGGCCTGCTGGAGGTCATTTTGCAGGGCTCTGGCAGTGCTACTCCTTGCACAAAGGCGAAGGTAGCGGTCCTGCTGCTGGGTTGTTGCCCTCCTACGGCCTCCTCCACGTCTCCTGATGTACTGGCTTGTCTCCTGGTAGCGCCTCCATGCTTTGGACACTATGCTGACAGACACAGCAAACCTTCTTGCCACAGCTCGCATTGATGTGCCATCCTGGATGAGCTGCACTACCTGAGCCACTTGTGTGGGTTGTAGACTCCGTCCCATGCTACCACTAGAGTGAAAGCACCGACAGCATTCAAAAGTGACCAAAACATCAGCCAGGAAGCATAGGAACTGAGAAGTGGTCAGTGGTCACCACCTGCAGAATCACTCCTTTATTGGGGGTCTCTTGCTAATTGCCTATAATTTCCACCTTTTGTCTATCCCATTTGCACAACAGCATGTGCAATTTATTGTCAATCAGTGTTGCTTCCTAAGTGGACAGTTTGATTTCACAAAAGTGTGATTGACTTGGAGTTACAATGTGTTTAAGTGTTCCCTTTATTTTTTTGAGCAGTGTATATATTACACACGCACACTTACACACACTTTTTGGGACTAATGTAATATGGTTAAAATAGAAGAGTTTCCAACTAGTAATTACCAGTTCAAATAGATTTTCCCAGTCATATGTGGTAAACAAAGAGAATGATAGAGATACAGTATTATCTTTATACACAGTGTACAAAACATTAGGAACACCTGCTTTTTCCATGAATGACTGACAAGGAGAAAGCTGTGATCCCTTTTATTGTATAACCCCCCCACCCACCCATTTTAATAAACATGGGATCATGTAATAACCAAAAAAGTGTTAAATCAAAATATGTTTTATATTTGAGATTCTTCAAATAGCCACCCTTTGTCTTGATGATAGCTTTGCACACTCTTGGTATTATCTCAACCAGCTTCATGAGGTAGTCACCTGGAATGCATTTCAATTAACAGGTGTGCCTTCTTGAAAATTTATTTGTGGAATTTCTTTCTTTCTTAATGCGTTTTTTTATTTATTTTTATTTTACCGTTATTTTACCAGGTAAGTTGACTGAGAACACGTTCTCATTTGCAGCAACGACCTGGGGAATAGTTACAGGGGAGAGGAGGGGGATGAATGAGCCAATTGTAAAGCCAATTGAGCCAATAAGTTGTGTTGTGACAAGGTAGGGGTGGTATACAGAAGATAGCCCTATTTGGTAAAAGACCAAGTCCATATTATGGCAAGAACCGCTCAAATAAGCAAAGAGAAACAACAGTCCATCATTACTTTAAGACATGACGGTCAGTCAATCTGTACAATTTCAAGAACTTTGAATGTTTCTGCAAGTGCAGTCGCAAAAACCTCAAGCACTATGATGAAACTGGCTCTCATGAGGTCTGTGTCACGCCCTGGCCTTATTATTCTTTGTTTTCTTTATTATTTTAGTTAGGTCAGGGTGTGACATGGGGAATGTTTATGTTTTGTTGTTTTGGGTGTTTATTTGGTAAAGGGGTTAATGGGTGTAGTATATGGTTTTGTGTTGAGTGTAGATGTTTAGCATTGTCTATGTAAGAACGTTAGTAGCCTGTATGTTTGTGCACAACGTTTGTAGCTTCACGGTCGTTTTGTTATTTTGTTGTTTTGTTAAAGTGTTTTTGTGTCGTGTTCATCTTCGTGTTAAAATAAAAGAAGATGGCATATTTTCCAACTGCTGCATTTTGGTCCGTTAATCCGCCACACGATCGTGACAGAATTACCCACCATAGGACCAAGCGGCATGGAAGGCGGCAACAGGACCTACCCACAAAGGATTTCTGGACATGGGAGGAGATACTGGATGGTAAGGGGCCTTGGGATCAACCTGGAGAATATCGCCTCTCTCGTGAAGAGCTGGAGGCAGCGAAAGCCGAGAGGAGGCGATATGAGGAGGCAGCACGGAGACAAGGCTGGAAACCCGTGAGTACACCCCAAAAATTTCTTGGGGGGGGCCTTAAAGGGAGTGTGGCGAAGTCAGGTAGGAAACCTGCGCCTACTCCCTGTACTTACCGTGGAGAGCGGGAGTACGGGCAGACACCGTGTTACGCAGTAGAGCGCACGGTGTCTCCTGTACGCGTGCATAGCCCGGTTCGGTACATTTCAGCTCCACGTATCGGCCGGGCTAGACTGAGCGTTGAGCCGTATGTCATGAAGCCGGCCCAACGCATCTGGTCACCAGTGCGTCTCCTCGGGCCGGCGTACATGGCACCAGCCTTACGCATGGTGTCCCCGGTTCGCCTACATAGGCCGGTGCGGGTTATTCCACCTCCCCGCACTGGTCAGGCGACGGGGAGCATAGAACCAGGTAAGGTTGGGCAGGCTCGGCGTTCAAGGGAGCCAGTACGCCTGCACGGTCCGGTATTTCCGGCGCCACCTCCCCGCCCCAATCCAGTACCACCAGTGCCTCCTCCACGCACTAGCTATATGGTGCGTGTCTCCAGCCCTTTACCACCAGTGTCTAAACCACGCACCAAGCCTCCTGTGTGTCCCCAGAGTCCTGTGCGTCCTGTTGCTGCTCCCCGCACTAGCCCTGAGATGCGTGTCCCCAGCCCGGTGCCACCAGTCCCGGCACCACGCACCAGGCCTACAGTGCGCCTCAGCCGGCAGGAGTCTGCTGTCTGCACTGCAATGACTGAACTGCCCGTCTGCCAAGCGCCATCTG
Organism: Salvelinus fontinalis; assembly: GCF_029448725.1. NCBI lineage: Eukaryota > Metazoa > Chordata > Actinopteri > Salmoniformes > Salmonidae > Salvelinus > Salvelinus fontinalis. The sequence goes on from NC_074693.1 coordinate 42,836,815, forward strand.
AGCCATCCGTCTCCCCAGCGCCATCTGAGCCATCCGTCTCCCCAGCGCCATCTGAGCCATCCGTCTGCAATGAGCCTGCAAAGCCGCCCGTCTGCCATGAGCCTGCAAAGCCGCCCGTCTGCCATGAGCCCACTGAGCCGTCCGCCAGACAGGAGCCGCTAGAGCCGCCAGCCAGACAGGAGCCGCTAGAGCCGTCCGTCAGACAGGATCTGCCAGAGCCGCCAACCAGACAGGATCTGCCAGAGCCGCCAACCAGACAGGAGCAGCCAGATCAGTCAGCCAGCCATGAGCAGCCAGATCCGTCAGCTAGCCATGAGCAGCCAGATCCGTCAGCTAGCCATGAGCAGCCAGATCCGTCAGCTAGCCATGAGCAGCCAGATCCGTCAGCTAGCCATGAGCAGCCAGATCCGTCAGTTAGCCATGAGCAGCCAGATCCGTCAGCTAGCCATGAGCAGCCAGATCCGTCAGCTAGCCATGAGCAGCCAGATCCGTCAGCTAGCCATGAGCAGCCAGATCCGTCAGCTAGCCATGAGCAGCCAGATCCGTCAGCTAGCCATGAGCAGCCAGATCCGTCAGCTAGCCATGAGCAGCCAGATCCGTCAGCCAGCCATGAGCAGCCAGATCCGTCAGCCAGCCATGAGCAGCCAGATCCGTCAGCCAGCCATGAGCAGCCAGATCAGTCAGCCAGCCATGAGCAGCCAGATCAGTTAGCCAGCCATGAGCAGCCAGATCCGTTAGCCAGCCATGAGCAGCCAGATCTGTCAGCCAGCCATGGGCCGTCCCTCAGTCCGGAGCTGCAGTCCCTCAGTCCGGAGCTGCAGTCCCTCAGTCCGGAGCTGCCATTCCTCAGTCCGGAGCTGCCCCTTACCCTGGAGCTGCCCCTTACCCTGGTGCTGCCCCTTACCCTGGTGCTGCCCCTTACCCTGGTGCTGCCCCTTACCCTGGTGCTGCCCCTTACCCTGGTACTGCCCCTTATCCTGGTACTGCCCCTTATCCTGGTACTGTCCCTTACCCTGGTACTGTCCTTTAGTCCGGAACTGCCTCTTAATGCAATGGGGTTAATGTGGAGGGGGGTCGTTTGGAGAAAGCCTAGGAGGTGGTTAGGTACTGTGGTGACGAGGGGACTACGACCAGAGCCGGAGCCGCCACCGTGGAGGGGAGCCCACCCAGACCCTCCCCTAGACTGTGTAGGGTGCGCCCGGAGTTCGCGCCTCAAGGGGGGGGTTATGTCACGCCCTGGCCTTATTATTCTTTGTTTTCTTTATTATTTTAGTTAGGTCAGGGTGTGACATGGGGAATGTTTATGTTTTGTTGTTTTGGGTGTTTATTTGGTAAAGGGGTTAATGGGTGTAGTATATGGTTTTGTGTTGAGTGTAGATGTTTAGCATTGTCTATGTAAGAACGTTAGTAGCCTGTATGTTTGTGCACAACGTTTGTAGCTTCACGGTCGTTTTGTTATTTTGTTGTTTTGTTAAAGTGTTTTTGTGTCGTGTTCATCTTCGTGTTAAAATAAAAGAAGATGGCATATTTTCCAACTGCTGCATTTTGGTCCGTTAATCCGCCACACGATCGTGACAGTCTGCCACAGGAAAGGAAGACCCAGAGTTACCTCTGCTGCAGGGGATAAGTTCATTAGAGTTACCAGCATCAGAAATTGTAGCCCAAATAAATGCTTTACAGAGTTCAAGTAACAGACACATCTCAACATCAACTGTTCAGAGGAGACTGTGAATCAGGCATTCATGGTCGAATTGCTGCAAAGAAACCACTACTAAAGGACACCAATAAGAAGAAGACTTGCTTTGGCCAAGAAACACAAGCAGTGGACATTAGACCGGTGGAAATCTGTCCTTTGGTCTGATGAGTCCAAATTTGAGATTTTTGGTTCCAACCGCCGTGTCTTTGTGAGACGCAGAGTAGGTGAACGGATGATCTGCGCATGTGTGGTTGCCAGCATGGAGCAGGAGGTATGATAGTGTGGGTGAGCTTTGCTGGTGACACTGTCTGATTTATTTAGAATTCAAGGCACACTTAACCAGCATGGCTACCACAGCATTTTGCAGCGATACCTAGTGGTGAAAAAAGTACTCATTTGTCACACTTGAGTAAAAGTAAAGATACCTTAATAGAAAATGACTCAAGTAAAAGTGAGTCACCCAGTAAAATACTACTTGAGTAAAAGTCGAAAAGTATTTGGTTTTAAATATACTTAAGTATCAAAACTAAATGGAATTGCTAAAATGTACCTAAGTATAAAAAGTAAAAGTATAAAGAATTTCAAGTAACTTATATTAAGCAAACCAGACAACACAATTTTGTATTTATTTTTATTGACAGACAGCCAGGGGCAAACTCCAACACTCAGACATAATTTACAAACTAAGCATTTGTGTTTAGTGAGTACGCCAGATCAGAGGCAGTAGGGATGACAAGGGATGTTCTTTTGAGAAGTGTGTGAATTGGACCATTTTCCTGTCAAAATGTAATGAGTACTTTTGGGTGTCAGGGAAAATGTATGGAGTAAATAGTACATTATTTTCTTTAGGAATGTAGTGAAGTAAAAGTAGCCAAAAATAGTAAAATACAGATACCCCAAAAGTATTTTTACTTAAGAACTTTACACCACTGGCGATATGCCATCCTATCTGGTTTGTGCGTAGTGAGACTATCATTTGTTTGTCAACAGGACAATGACCCCAAAACACACCTCCAGGCTGTGTAAGGGCTATTTGACCAAGAAGGAGAGTGATGGAGTGCTGCATCAGATGACCTAGCCTCTACAATCGCCCAACCTCAACCCAATTGAGATGGTTTGGGATGAGTTGGAACGCAGAGTGAAGGAAAAGCAGCCAACAAGTACTCAGCATATGTGGGAACTCCTTCAAGACTGTTGGAAAAGCATTCCAGGTGAAGCTGGTTGAGAGAATGCCAAGAGTGTACAGAGCTGTCATCAAGGCAAAGGGTGGCTACTTTGAAGAAATCTCAAATATAAAATGTATTTTGGTTTGTTTAACACTTTTTTGGTTATTACATGATTCCATATGTGTTATTTTATAGTTTTGATGTCTTCACTATTATTCTACAATGAAGAAAATAGGACAAATAAAGGAAAACCCTTGAATGAGTAGGTGTGTTTGACGTTCCTGACCTTGTTTTCCTTTTGTATAGTTGTGTTTAGTGGGTCAGGACGTGAGCTGGGTGGGCAGTCTGTGTTTGTTCTATGTTAAGTGTCAGTGTTAATTGACCTTGTATGGCTCTCAATCAGAGGCAGGTGGTTTACGTTTTCCTCTGATTGAGAACCATATATAGGTAGGTTGTTTCACATTGTTTGTTGTGGGTGGTTGTCTTCCGTGTCTGTGCACCACACGGGACTGTTTCGTTTGTTCGTTCGTTTGTGTCGTCTGTACCTGTTCATGCGTTCTTCGTGTATATGTAAGTTCGTTTTGTTCAGGTCTGTTGACTTTGTTTATTATTTTGTAAATTCTCAAGTGTGTTTAGTTTTCGTCTTGTTTAATAAATATCATGTCGTATCACAACGCTGCGCTTTGGTCCAATCCATACTCCTCCTCTTCATCCGAAGAGGAGGAGGACAACCGTTACAGTGTGTCCAAACTTTTGACTTTTACACACAGATTTTGCATACATGGTACTTTTATGTAAAGCAGTCGCATAACAATAATCCATTGCCAAACAATCCCACCCCTCAGCCACTCTCAGCCCATCCCACCTATCACCATAGACCACCCTCGTTTGGTGTCCCATGTGCCACATTTCTCAATTGTGCTGTGATGTTTTACATAAATGTTTAACCTTTCTAATCATATAGTATCCACAGATTTTGAGCTAAAGATAAACCTTTCCTCCGATTATTATTATATTATTTATTGACTAACTGTGGCTTTCCAAACACTGTTATTTGTAAGGTAAAGTTTAAGTGAATGTTGTGATTTTTTTAACCTTTCCTGAACCTGTGACCAGAAACGAGCTACATAGGGGCAATAGCAGAATAAATGTTCTCATGATTCTGTCTCTTCGCAGCAAAATCTACATAGCTGAGATTGTTGTATGCCCCATATATATAGCATTCTGTTAATTTCAAGAATTTTGTATAAAAATTGAAATTGAAAAACTCTAAGTGTTGAATTGCGTTTTGTACCAGTTCATAAACCTTGTGCCATGGAATCGGTACATCGGAAATCGCTTCCCATTTATTTTGCAACCTGTATGGCGCAGCTGTCAACATTTTTGTCCTAAAATTAAACTAGTATTTCTTTCTCCATTTTTGCCAATTTCTTTCAGCCAATTTGTATCTTTAAGATATGACAGGCAACAAAGTTCCCTACCTTCTCCACTTGCCTCCATTTTTGTGGTAATGTTGCATTCATTTGGTTGTAAGGTTGGATTGAGCAGACATTCCCATATATTTTCAATAGCTGCATATGTGACATAACTCCTCCGTTTATATTCATAATATCATTAATAAATATAATACCATTTAAAAAAATGTTATCCATAAAGAATGTTTTTTAAATTAATCAGTATATTTAAGTTTAACCATAACATTTGTTGTAATATTTGTTCTCTCTTTTCTGGAGGAAAAACTGAAATTGTAACCAGCTTTGTATGGCATGTTTAAGAAAGGGCAATACTTTATATGTTATTTTTAATAAAAAAATGTATTATACTTTTTTTTTTCACATTGCAAAATGGTGTTTTTTTAATTTTTTTTATTATTATTCTTTTATTTTATTTTAATTAAAATTTATAATACAAAAATCAACTTACATTGCTACATCAAACATGTCTAGCAAACCAAACACGGGTATTAACAATACTCAAACATACAAAAAATATCAATATTGTAGCGACCCGCACAGACAGCTGTGTGTTATGTGTTAGGCTAGTAGGTGGTTGTGTTGTACTGACCAGTACCCAGTGTTCGCGGGGTCCGACATGTCAATCAACCTGCTATCTGCCAATCACGGGAATGCCTGGAATGTTCTGATGCCGGGCATCCTGGCGGTTGGCGGAGTGGCGTGGAGGGGGGTTGGGCAGGGGGATGGAGCATTGGAAGTTAAGACCAGGTTTCGCCTTTGTTCTCTCTCTTACGTCTGGGCTTCACAAGAGAAGGTCACGATTGGCTTGTGGGTTATCTTTCATTTATTTGGCGTGGGCTACGGCCAAACAGTAGCTTGTGTAAAGTTGGTTTAATAAACCGTCCATTCGTAAACTCAATCCTCTGTCTGGACAGTTGTTCTTTTATGATCTAGTCAGGTCATTACATTGGTGTCAGAAGTAAAAACGTTGATAAAAGTTAGCCAGCTAGCTAGCTGACTTCTGTGGCTAGCTACCGTAGGTGAGAACGGGGGTTGAAAATGCTTCGAGGGAATCCGAAAGTGAAGGTGGAGGTAGGGGACGATTATGGCCAAGGAGGTGCGTGTGCATGGACGTCGGGGGTTCTGGCTGAGGAGATCGCCAGGGCGTCGGAGCCCAGAGGCCGCTTGAGGGAGGACGTTAGAGTGATGGCGGCTGAAGCGGGCATGAGTGCTTCGTCGACTGTGTTTCGCGCCGATTCTGGTGGGCGGGCCGAAGTGGTGACGTCGACGCGGCGGGACGAGGAATCTGGGGCTCAGGATGTAAACAAACATGGCGGCGCCCAGTCCCCGGCTGCGTCCGTATCTGTTAAGACCCCGAACTATTCCGGTAAGGCGGATTGGGAAGCTTTTCATGCTCAGTTTGAACTGTTAGCTCATTTTAGGGGGTGGTCGGATGAAGAAAGGGCACTGCAGTTGGCTTTATGCCTCACGGATGAAGCTCTGGCCTGTTTGATATTGATTAGCCCCGAGGACAGACATGATTATGGTGCTTTAGTGGGAGCACTGAGGAGGCGCTATGGACAGTGTGTACAGCCCGGGCTACTGCGCTCCGAACTGAGTAATAGACGCAGGCAGCCTGGAGAGCCTCTACGGGTGCTAGCTAATGACATTGAGAGCCTCTCTCGGCGGGCATATGCTCACATGCCCCCCTCCGTGCAGAGCGAGCTAGCACGGGACCAGTTCATACAGGCGCTCTCTCCTACGGAGCTGCGCATACAGACCCAGCTGGCTCATCCTGAGTCATTGCAGATAGCCTTGGAGATGGCTTTGGAGAGGGAGCTGGTGTGGGCTGGGGCTTCAGCTGGGGCTTTGGTGGGGGTGCAGAGAGACACACCCTCTGTGCGAGCTGGGGGGCAGAGCAGCCCGGAGCCGGAAAAGCCTGCATGGGTGGCTGAAATGACAGAACTCATTTGTGCTGTGTCGCTACAGGCGGCACGAAACACACACCCTGGTCCCAGGGTCTGCTGGGGTTGTGGCCAGCCAGGCCATCTGCGCCGAAATTGCCCCATGTCCCCCAGAGCTCAGGGAAACGGCTCGGGGTCCGCATAGACCGGGTAGTGCGGACCCCTGGCTTTCTATCCCAACCACCATCATCTTCAGGAGGAGCCCACCGGCAGAGACGGGGAAGCAAGGCTCCACTTCCCCCAGAAGCAGACGAGAGCAAGCGGATGGAGCCTGTTGTTGTGGTGGGCCGGACCTGTGTTGGGGACTTTTGTCATGTCCCTGTCACTGTGGAGGGGGTGCCCTGCTCCGCCCTGGTAGACACTGGGTCCACAGTAACCCTGGTGAGGCCGGATATTGTGCCAGGTTGGACTCAGTGTGAGCCTACAACTGTGCAGCTCCGCACAGTCACAGGTGAGCTGGCACCCATGAAAGGGAAGGGAATAATGACTCTGATAGTAGGGGGCAGGACTGTGCGTCATCCTGTGTGGGTGGCGGCTGTGCAGGACCCTTGTATCCTGGGGTTGGACTTTCTTAGGAGCACAGGCTGCCAGTTAGACCTAAATAGGGGCACACTAAGCTTCCAGGGAGGGCCGGAAGTCACCATGGCCCCCCCTAATGTCACAATCACTCAACCCAACAAACCCTTTACTCCAACAGTTAAAGCAGCAGAGACTCATGGCTGCCCCCCCTCCCCCACAGCTGTGTGTGACTTTTCCCCAGCCCCCCTGTCACCTACGGCGGTGTGTTACATTCCCCCAGCTACCTCCATGACACAGCCCTCTGTGAGCCCAGGCCGCGCCCCCCCAGCCCAGCTACCCCAGATGGGAGAGGAGAGGACACTGTCTGCAGTGAGGGAGATATGGGGGAGGAACTGTGTTGGTCTTGACCCCGAGCAGCAGGAACGGTTGTGGCAGTTGCTGTTTGAATTCAGAGACAGCTTTGCGCTGAGTGAGGAAGAGGTGGGTCAGACTCATCTGGTGCAGCATGAGATCGACACAGGTGATGCTCGACCCATCAAGATGCGTCCCCGCCGTATCCCGCTGGCACGCCAGGAGGCGGCAGACAAGGCCGTGTTGGAGATGCAGCGGGCAGACTTCATTGAGCCCTCAGACAGCCCCTGGGCGGCGCCAGTCGTCATGGTTCCGAAGAAGGGGGGCAAGCTGAGGTTCTGTGCGGACTACAGGCGGCTGAATGAGGTAACCAGGAAGGACTCATACCCCATACCACGTATCGATGAGTCGCTGGACCTGGTTAGGGGGTCCTCCTGGTTCTCCTCACTAGACCTCCGCAGTGGCTACTGGCAGGTGCCCCTCTCCCCAGAGGCCAGAGCCAAAACTGCATTCTCCACTAACAGAGGACACTGGCAGTTCAAGGTCCTGTGCTTTGGCCTGTGCAACGCTCCAGCTACTTTTGAGCGTTTGATGGACAGGGTGCTGGATGGCATCCCCAGACAGCAGTGTCTGGTATACCTCGATGACATCCTGGCCCATGGCAGCTCCTTCCAGTCAGCCCTGGGGGCGCTACGGCGTGTGCTGGAGAGGGTGGCTGCCGCAGGTCTGAAGCTCCACCCCGAGAAGTGCCACTTCATGAGGAGAGAGGTGTCCTTCTTGGGCCACCGAGTGGGGAAGGAGGGGATCAGTACCATGGAGGACAAGGTAGGGGCTGTCAGAGACTGGCCCACCCCCACCGACCAGCGTCAGCTGAAGAGCTTCCTGGGCCTGGCCTCGTACTACAGGAGGTTTGTACGGGGCTTCTCAAGCGTTGCTGCTCCACTGAACCGCCTGCTGCCGAAGGACAAGGCTTTCACTTGGACAGCGGAGTGTGAGGAGGCGTTCAACACCCTCAAACGTGCACTGATCGAGGCCCCCGTGCTCGCCCCCCCTGACCTCACCTTGCCCTTTATCCTGGACACAGACGCGAGCAATGTGGGCATGGGTGGGGTGCTGGCCCAGGTGGGGTCAGAGGGGGAGAGAGTGGTGGCGTACTTCAGCAAAACATTTGACAAACATGAGCGCCGCTACTGTGTCACCCGGCGGGAGCTCTTGGCTGTTGTGGCTTCCGTCAAACACTTCAAGTACTACCTGGGTGGTCTGCCCTTTACTGTAAGGACTGACCACTCTGCTCTCCAGTGGCTCATGTCTTTCAGAGAGCCAGAGGGGCAGGTGGCACGCTGGTTGGAGGAGCTTCAGCCGTATGACTTCACGGTGGTGCACAGGGCAGGGGCACGCCACTCCAACGCCGACGCCATGTCCCGTCGGCCCTGTACTGCAGACGGCTGCCGCCACTGTGAACGGAGAGAGGGACGGGAGAGAGAGCTGTGTGCAGAGGGGGTCTGTGCCACAGTGTGTCGGACAAGCGGGCCTGTCTGCTGTGAGCTGCAGACTGTCGACGTGGCTGAATGGCGGCAGCAGCAGGGACGGGACACAGACCTACAGCCAGTGCTACAGTGGGTAGAGGCGCAGGTGAGGCCACCATGGGAAGAGGTGACAGCGCTCTCGATCGCGACCAAAGGGTTGTGGTCAAAGTTTGAGAGACTGCGGCTGGCTGATGGCGTGCTACAGCGGGCATGGAAGGAGTCAGCTACGGGAGAGGAGAGGTGGCAGGTGGTGGTCCCAAAAGCATTGCGGGAGGCTGTGCTCCAGAGTACTCATGGCGGGGTGGGGACTGGACACTTTGGGGTCACAAAAACACTGCGCCGTCTCCGTCAGGGCTTCTACTGGGGGCAGCACAAGAGGGATGTGGAGGACTTTTGTCGCCGCTGTGACAACTGCACAGCGAGAAAGGGCCCCCAAGGCCGCTCTCATGCTCAGCTCCAACAGTTCCCAGTGGGGGCTCCCATGGAGAGGGTGGGAGTGGATGTAGTTGGGCCGTTCCCCACCACAGACAGTGGAAACCGCTGGGTGCTCACGGCCATGGACTATTTCACAAAATGGCCCGAGGCCTATGCTCTGCCTGACCAGGAGGCAGAGACCATCGTCGACGCCCTGACAGCGGGGATGTTCAGCAGGTTTGGAGCTGCAGAGTCCATCCACAGCGACCAGGGCAGAAACTTTGAGTCCCGTGTGTTCGCCACCATGTGTGAGAGGCTGGGTATGCACAAGACCCGCACTACTCCTGTCCATCCTCAAAGTGATGGCCTTGTGGAGCGCTTCAACAAAACGCTTGGACAGCAGCTGGCCATCGTCTCTTCCAAACACCAGCGTGACTGGGACAAGCACCTGCCTATGGTCCTCATGGGATGCCGCTCCGCTGTCCAAGACTCCACCTCCTGCACGCCTGCCCTCCTCATGCTGGGGAGAGAGATCCGCACCCCTGCGGAGATGGCGTTTGGTCGGCCCCTGGATAGCCCTCATGTTCCCCCGGGGCCGGAGTATGCCCGGAGACTCCAGGACCGCCTGGAGACAGCCCACACCTTCGCCAGAGAGCAGCTGGTGAATGCAGGTGTGAGGCAGAAGAGGAACTATGACGTGCACACCCGGGGAAGGCACTTTGTGGCTGGGGAGCTGGTCTGGGTCTACAGCCCGCTAAGGAAAAAAGGCAGATGCCCCAAGTTGGACAGTCACTGGGTGGGACTCTGCAGTGTCCTGGAGAGGGTAGGGGAGGTTGTTTACCGGGTGCAGCTTCCTCCCAGGGGGAGAAAGGTGGCACTGCACCGGGACAGGTTAGCCCCATACAGAGGGGCCTCTTCTCCCCAAACCCCAGGAACCCCCACAATTACCCTCTCTGGCAATGCCATTCTCCAGGCACCCACCCCCAGGTGCCGCAGACAAGGCTCCAGACAGCCCACTCCCCCTGTCTCCCCCCCTGTGTCACCGCGTGGTTCCCCAGAGCCACGGACTGTATTACCCGTTCCCGCTTCCTTGTCCCCCATATCCCTGCCTTCATCCCCTGGTTCCCAGAGGGGCACTCTGCGACCATCACGGCCACGCAGGCAAAGGAGACCTCCGGGTCGCTTCAGAGACTTTGTTTGTTCCCTCGGGGACGAGGGACTTTGTGGTGGGGGGGCTGTGTAGCGACCCGCACAGACAGCTGTGTGTTATGTGTTAGGCTAGTAGGTGGTTGTGTTGTACTGACCAGTACCCAGTGTTCGCGGGGTCCGACATGTCAATCAACCTGCTATCTGCCAATCACGGGAATGCCTGGAATGTTCTGATGCCGGGCATCCTGGCGGTTGGCGGAGTGGCGTGGAGGGGGGGTTGGGCAGGGGGATGGAGCATTGGAAGTTAAGACCAGGTTTCGCCTTTGTTCTCTCTCTTACGTCTGGGCTTCACAAGAGAAGGTCACGATTGGCTTGTGGGTTATCTTTCATTTATTTGGCGTGGGCTACGGCCAAACAGTAGCCTGTGTAAAGTTGGTTTAATAAACCGTCCATTCGTAAACTCAATCCTCTGTCTGGACAGTTGTTCTTTTATGATCTAGTCAGGTCATTACAATATCAATAAAAATGAAATAATACAAAAAATAAACAATTTAAGTGCAATTATATTCACTCTGAAAAGATCTTATTATAATGATTAATGAAGATGTTGTTCTTGTTGTTATTCACTAGGGTTAATGTTTTAATAAGATAATTAAATTCAATCAGAAAAATTTGGTATAGAATTTTGGAGTCTTTGTTTGTGTATAAAGTATTTGGCAACAAGAATATAAAAATTAACAATCATTTCAGTGGTTTTGTTATCATTGCAATAGTAACATATTATATATTTTATGTTAAAAATATAGGTAGTGTTCATAATGGTAAATAAGTACTTTGCAAGGTTTTCCCAAAATTCTGACACAAATTTACATTAAAAAAACAACTGAGACAGATTTTCACCTTCTTTTTCACAGAAAACGCAGATATTATCAATAGCCACACATTTGGAAATCATAGAATTACATGGATATATCTTATGTAAAATTTTGAAGTGCACTTCCTTAACTTTGTTTGGTATACAGTATTTGTAAGGCCTTAACCATGCATTTTTCCAGACAATGTCAGGAATAAGCATGTTCCAGAAAAACTTTCCTCTCAGTGTAAGTTGGTTTTGTGAATGAAGAATTTGTCTTGTATATTTATTACAAGATCTCTCAAGTAAGCCCACGCCTTCCAATCTGAGTTCTGGATTTGAAAATCTTGGCTCTCTCTAATTTTCTCCTTCTCTCTTTCTTTCTCTCGGAGGACCTGAGCCCTGGGACCATACGTCGGGACTGCCGGGCGTGGTGGCTCCTTGCTGTCCCCAGTCCGCCTGGCCTTGCTGCTGTTCCGGTTTCAGCTGTTCTGCCTGCGGTTATGGAACCGCCACCTGTCCCAGACCTGTTGTTTTTCAACTCTTAATGATCGGCTATGAAAAGCCAACTGAAAATTATTCATGATTATTATTTGACCATGCTTGTCACTTATGAACATTTTTGAACATCTTGGCATAGTTCTGTTATAATCTCCACCCGGCACAGCCAGAAGAGGACTGGCCACCCCTCATAGCCTGGTTCCTCTCTAGGTTTCTTCCTAGGTTTTGGCCTTTCTAGGGAGTTTTTCCTAGCCACCGTGCTTCTACACCTGCATTACTAGCTGTTTGGGGTTTTAGGCTGGGTTTCTGTACAGCACTTCGAGATATTAGCTGATGTACGAAGGGCTATATAAAATAAACTTGATTGATTGATTCTGGATAAACTTTGTGATCATTCCCAAAATTAAGATGACTTTTCATAAGTGTAGTTAGACCACTGGGAACGGCTTTGATCACAGAAATAAACTCTCTGAAAGGTATTGGAAACTCTTTCAATGTTAGAAATTGTTCATATGTGAGAATATTACCCTTGTTGTCAGAAATATCAAGAACAAAGTCAATATTCCTCTCATGCCAACTGGGGTAGAACAATGACTTATTCCTTACAGTTATGTCTGAATTATTCCTTCCCTATATATGTCACTCCCTTTGGTTCCTTCCCCAGGCGTCATTGTTTCTGTTTCCTGTCTGTGTTGTCCGTGTGTCTTGTTTCATTTATTTATTAAAACTCTCACTCCATGAACTTGCTTCCCGACTCTCAGCACACATCAATACACATTAGTAAGTAAGTAAACTGTGATAGGACCAAATAGTTCATCAATGTGATTTTTCCAAAAATAGACAAGTATTTACCTCTCCATGGTTGCAGAATCTTATCTATTTTTGCAAACTTTCTCTTGAAATTGATTGTGAGGCCTCCCGAGTGGCACAATGGTCTAAGGTTAAGTGGGCACAATTACATTTTTTGATTGCACTTCAACTCACGTTGTTTGAGCGCCCTCCACTTTTTCCATTATCAATATTTATATACAGACACAGTAGTAAACTACAGTCTAATCATATTTACGTTAATTTCATATTCAAGTTAACTGCCACGTGATTCTCCGTCCATATAGGCAACCTACTCTATTTCAAAGAGATCAGACATACTAGGCGCACTTGAACTCTCACGCCCAACTAGGAGATGTAGGCTACTGAAGTTGAAGCTGCCAATTCTGTGTGTGAATAATGAAGAAAAAAAATGCTTTTAATACAATAGGTAGGCCAACGCATACAATGCAGAAAGAGGATAGTTTCCAAATAATCTGTGGACACCAAAAAATGTTTTATCCCAAAATCGGCTGTCTGACTGCCAGTAGCATGAAACGCAGGTCCTGCAAGGGTAACAGATGTTAATCGTACTCTCCTTGCGTTGTGTTTTGTCCAAATAAATCACCCCAGCCAGTGGTCCCAGTTGAACATGATTTATTATCTGTTGTTGAATAGGAAACAGCACGATAGTTGTGCAGGATTTAGAGATGTTGATGGCTGTCGATGGTAAAATACCTTGAATCACATTTTCATACTGGGGCATAAACAAAATACAAAAATACAATACAAAATATAACATGTGTAAATACCTGTTGTTAAATAGGAAACAGCACATTAGTTGTGTAGGGCTTAATGATGTTGATGGCTGTCGATGGTAAAATCTGTAGCATGAAAGCAACTGTGTTAGCAGTGAGTTTATGTGACCATTACATCGGTGCATGCTAGCTAACACACTTATATACAGCAATCATATACCAAAGCACATCCCAGAAAGCCCCTCAATCCCTAACAGTTACCATATGTATAAATCAGCAATGTACAGCAAACTTGTACACATTGTAAAATATAAAAATATAAAATAGTATTCAGAATGTGACCTACCCCTTGCATCACATTTTCATAATGGGGAGACCTGACGTTCGCGATCTCCCCCTTTCTGCAAGCGGGCCAATAACAACATGCCTTATTGTCATCAGAATTGAACCAACCGATTGTTTAAAGTTAAAAAAAAAATAATAATAATAATATTTAACCAGGTAGGCCAGTTGAGAACAAGTTCTCATTTACAACTGCGACCTGGCCAAGATAAAGCAAAGCAGTGCGACACAAACAACAACACAGAGTTACACATGGAATAAACAAGTGTACAGTCAATAACACAATAGAAGAAAAGAAAGTCTATATACAGTGTGTGCAAATGGCGTGAAGAGGTAAGGCAATAAATAGGCCATAGTAGCAAAGTAATTACAATTGAGCAGATTAACACTGGAGTGATAGATGAGCAGATGATGATGTGCAAGTAGTGATACTGGTGTGCAAAAGAGCAGAAAAGTAAATAAAAACAATATGGGGATGAGGTAGGTAGATTGGGTGGGCTATTTACAGATGGACTATGTACAGCTGCAGCGATTGGTTAGCTGCTCAGATAGCTGATGTTTAAAGTTAGTGAGGGAAATGTAAGTCTCCAGCTTCAGCGATTTTTGCAATTCGTTCCAGTCACTGGCAGCAGAGAACTGTAAGGAAAGGCAGGCAAAGGAGGTTCTGGCTTTGGGGATGGCCAGTGAGATATACCTGCTGGAGTGCGTGCTACGGGTGGGTGATGTTATCGTGACCAGTGAGCTGAGGTAAGGCGGAGCTTTACCTAGCATAGACTTATAGAGGACCTGGAGCCAGTGGGTCTGGCAACGAATATGTAGCGAGGGCCAGCCGACTAGAGCATATAGGTCGCAGTGGTGGGTGGTATAAGGGGCTTTGGTAACAAAACGGATGGCACTGTGATAGACTGCATCCAGTTTGCTGAGTAGAGTATTGGAAGCTATTTTGTAGATGACATCGCCGAAGTTGAGGATAGGTAGTATAGTCAGTTTTACTAGAGTAAGTTTGGCGGCGTGAGTGAAGGACGCTTTGTTGCAAAATATTAAGCCTATTCTAGATTTGATTTTGGATTGGAGATGTTTGATATAAGTCTGGAAGGAGTATACAGTCTAGCCAGACAACTAGGTATTTGTAGTTGTCCACATATTCTAGGTCAGAACCGTCCAGAGTAGTGATGCTAGTCGGGCGGGCGGGTGCGGGCAGCGAACGGTTGAAAAGCATGCATTTGGTTTTACTAGCGTTTAAGAGCAGTTGGAGGCCACGGAAGGAGTGTTGTATGGCATTGAAGCTCGTTTGGAGGTTAGTTAACACAGTGTCCAAAGAAGGGCCAGATGTATACAGAATGGTGTCTTCTGCGTAGAGGTGGATCAGGGAATCACCCGCAGCAAGAGCGACATCGTTGATATATACAGAGAAAAGAGTCGGCCCGAGAATTGAACCCTGTGGTACCCCTATAGAGACTGCCAGAGATCCGGACAACAGGCCCTCCGATTTGACACACTGAAGTCTGTATGCGAAGTAGTTGTTGAACCAGGCGAGGCAGTCATTTGAGAAACCAAGGCTGTTGAGTCTACCGATAAGAATACGGTGATTGACAGAGTCGAAAGCCTTGGCCAGGTCGATGAAGACGGGTGCACAGTACTGTCTTTTATCGATGGCAGTTATGATATCGTTTAGTACCTTGAGCGTGGCTGAGGTGCACCCATGACCAGCTCGGAAACCGGATTGCACAGCGGAGAAGGATAAGTCTGGAAGGAGAGTGCAATAATGCTTGAACATTAAACACACCTTTCTTTAGAGGCAAGTGGAAACATAACCAACCCTGTTACACAAGCATCCCACGGGAATGCAGCCCTCTTGTGCAGTCAGTACACAAATCTATGCTCATCATGCCTTAGCAGGATCAGATGGTGACTGGGGTCTCAGCATGCTCAGACCAGTCTACAGAGCTCAGGTGAATTTTGCAGTATATTAACAATATCAGTGAATGATACAAAGTTCCATCTTGAATTGATGGGTAGACCTACAGTAGCTACAGGACAGTGGATTAAGTTTAAAGCTACAGTCTGGGATCTGGGAATAATGGTGATTTCAATTATTCAACCATTGGTTCTATTCTTGGATAATGTGATGTATAAATGTACACCAAGGTAATTCCTTGTCATGCCTCATTTTAGGAGTATCAGATGGTGACAGGGGTCTCAGCAGGGTCAGGCAGTTAGCGAAGACCAGTCTTTGACAGAGGTGAGATACAGTTTTCCAGATACAATACTTTATTCTCTATGTGCAGTAAACACTGGACAAGGACAAGCCAGATGCTATTTTAAGGCAGTCTGGCAAACCTCCAAAGTTGATTTCCAAACTGCATCAAGGGTTGATAGAAGCTTTTATTGATGACACAAAACATGTAAAACAAAGATGTGAGGAAGACCTGTTAGAAGCTATTGATGATGATGAATGGATACAGATGTGTTTGAATGTCCAGTCGTCTTCGTATCATCTCAGACATAAATGACTGCAGTTTAAGGCCATCCATAGAACGTACTATATGCCAGTGAAACTGAATTCCATGCACTCATGTCATTCCTATGCCAGAGGTGTAAAACACAAAAGGGGACATATTTGCATGTGTTTTGGTCTTATGAAGGCTGGCTAAATTCTGCCAAATAGTGTGTTCTTTTATCTCAGCATGTCTACAGAATCTCCCTTCTCCTTGTTTTGTTTGCTTGGAAATGTTGATACTGGAGACTTATCTAAAGAAACTGTGTAACCAAGCATTTAAATCGGAAGGTTGGTTATCCTCCCACAATGTCAAGTTATGTATTACTAGATTAAGGGTATATTGGGCAACTTCCATAAGGTCTGGATGCCTTATATGAAATACAGTATGACTAAAGATATCTGTATTGAAAACGTGCTCACGTCAGGGGAGATGCCCATTTAGGCAATCCCTAGCTGCTGGGCTGCTCAGTCCTGGCCCTGGTGGTCTTCCGTCCTGTGGGTTGTCACTCTGGCATTGGCCTAACACACCCAAAACCAATAATGAATGTTTAACTAAGATCCTAAAGCAGGGGTGGGGTGTTGGGTTGGGGAGCTGTAGGGTGTTAGACCCCTAGGGACAGAATGAGGTCGACACAGTTATATTGTATGCAACTAAAAAGAGCTCTACACTACCATTAGTCCTATGAGATTAATTATATGGAGGATTTGCAGTTTCTGTGTGTTGATATATACACTGCTCAAAAAAATAAAGGGAACACTTAAACAACACAATGTAACTCCAAGTCAATCACACTTCTGTGAAATCACACTGTCCACTTAGGAAGCAACACTGATTGACAATACATTTCACATGCTGTTGTGCAAATGGAATAGACAAAAGGTGGAAATTATAGGCAATTAGCAAGACACCCCCCAAAACAGGAGTGATTCTGCAGGTGGTGACCACAGACCACTTCTCAGTTCCTATGCTTCCTGGCTGATGTTTTGGTCACTTTTGAATGCTGGCGGTGCTCTCACTCTAGTGGTAGCATGAGACGGAGTCTACAACCCACACAAGTGGCTCAGGTAGTGCAGTTCATCCAGGATGGCACATCAATGCGAACTGTGGCAAAAAGGTTTGCTGTGTCTGTCAGCGTAGTGTCCAGAGCATGCAGGCGCTACCAGGAGACAGACCAGTACATCAGGAGACGTGGAGGAGGCCGTAGGAGGGCAACAACCCAGCAGCAGGACCGCTACCTCCGCCTTTGTGCAAGGAGGTGCACTGCCAGCGCCCTGCAAAATGACCTCCAGCAGGCCACAAATGTGCATGTGTCTGCTCAAACGGTCAGAAACAGACTCCATGAGGGTGGTATGAGGGCCCGACGTCCACAGGTGGGGGTTGTGCTTACAGCCCAACACCGTGCAGGACGTTTGGCATTTGCCAGAGAACACCAACATTGGTAAATTCGCCACTGGCGCCCTGTGCTCTTCACAGATGAAAGCAGGTTCACACTGAGCACATGAGCACATGTGACAGACGTGACAGAGTCTGGAGACGCCGTGGAGAACGTTCTGCTGCCTGCAACATCCTCCAGCATGACCGGTTTGGCGATGGGTCAGTCATGGTGTGGGGTGGCATTTCTTTGTGGGGCCGCACAGCCCTCCATGTGCTCGCCAGAGGTAGCCTGACTGCCATTAGGTACCGAGATGAGATTCTCAGACCCCTTGTGAGACCATATGCTGACACATGCACATTTGTGGCCTGCTGGAGGTCATTTTGCAGGGCTCTGGCAGTGCACCTCCTTGCACAAAGGCGGAGGTAGCGGTCCTGCTGCTGGGTTGTTGCCCTCCTACGGCCTCCTCCACGTCTCCTGATGTACTGGCCTGTCTCCTGGTAGCGCCTGCATGCTCTGGACACTACGCTGACAGACACAGCAAACCTTTTTGCCACAGTTCGCATTGATGTGCCATCCTGGATGAACTGCACTACCTGAGCCACTTGTGTGGGTTGTAGACTCCGTCTCATGCTACCATTAGAGTGAGAGCACCGCCAGCATTCAAAAGTGACCAAAACATCAGCCAGGAAGCATAGGAACTGAGAAGTGGTCTGTGGTCACCACCTGCAGAATCACTCCTGTTTTGGGAGGTGTCTTGCTAATTGCCTATAATTTCCACCTTTTGTCTATTCCATTTGCACAACAGCATGTGAAATGTATTGTCAATCAGTGTTGCTTCCTAAGTGGACAGTTTGATTTCACAGAAGTGTGATTGACTTGGAGTTACATTGTGTTGTTTAAGTGTTCCCTTTATTTTTTTGAGCAGTGTATTTGAGGTGCATGTGTTTGTTTTGTGTTTTTTCCCCAAACCTTTCCCTTGGGAATAAAAAAAAAAAGAAATCAAGGTGTGAACTGGGAAGGAAATTGTGTTGGGAGAGAATTTAGTTATTGACTAGACTGGTGGAGATTGGGTTTACAGGAGGCTCGGGCTGGCTGGTTGGTCTGGTTGAAATTTGATATAGAGGATGTCTTAATAAAGACAATGAAGTCTTATTTTTGTATTTTTTAAAGAGTGGTTCATTTGTTCGGCTACTGGTTAACGGTGCAACACTATTTGTTATTGAATGACCTTTTACCTAGTTCAGTCTTATTAATCACTTAAACATTTTTAATAATGATCTCTTACCTAGCTTGATGACAGTGGGTATTTTTGCTTACTTTTTGTTCTAAATGGAGACAACATATTGGATTGTGTAAAAATGCAGGAAATTAGCTTTAGTTGCCCCCAAAAAAATCTGGGGGAGGACACCCAGACCCCCGCCAGGTCACACTTCTAAAACCAAAGTGAATTATAAGTGAAATTGAATGAAAATAAAAGTGAATAAGTCCTGTACAACGTATTTCCATAGCTGGTAAATGACTATAGCCAGCTACTAAATAACTATAGCACGATACTACACTATTTTTGAAAGATGCCAGTCAGATTCCCATATCAATCATTGTGATAGAATCCTTTTCCAAAGCATCTGGTCTAAGTCTTAACATTAATAAATGCACACTCATGGCTGTCAAAGATTGTGTGACACCCTCATATTAGGGTAATCCAGTGAAAGAACTTACATATTTAGGCATAACCATACTAAGGATCAGAAGTCGAGGCTTCCTACATTTTTAACCCTGTATAAAAATACATCTTTGTTTTTAGAATATTTGTTCCGAAGTATTCTATTGGTGAGCCAACTTGTAAATGCAGAGGATCTTTTACTTAATTATGAGGATTTCTGATCACTGTAACACCTAAAGATTTTGCAAACATTTTAGATGCCATTCCTCAGGTGTTGATTTATTATTCAGGAATGTGTCAAGACCTGACCCTCAGAGCATATCTTCTATTGCCCCTGTTGATTCATCAGTAGGAAAGATTTGTTTTTATTTTGGACCATACAACAATAGAGCTATATGTGCCTTGTTTCAACAGGATGTTATATCTATACCTTATGTCATGCCGTATTGCAATCGTTTCATAGGTTTGGATGTTATTGTACCTTTTGTAACGACCACCCAGAAACAGTGTTATGTATTTTTTGGGCATTGTATTCATGGTAAAGACTCTGTGGCAAGACATCAGTAGATTTATAATTGATCTTGTATTTATATTATGGAGATATGTACTGCTTGGTTTATTTACCTACAATAAAAAATAACTGAAAACAATTTTATGTATGTAACGGTGCTCTAGCTCTTCCTCCTCCTCGAACGAGGAGAGGAGAGAGGGATCGGAAGACCAATGTGCAGCGAGGTATGAAGACATAATATTTATTAAAGTAAAGACGAAAAAACACGAAAAACACTTTAACAAACTACAAAACAACAAACGACGTATACGCACCTGAACATAAGAACTTACATATAACGAAGAACGCATGAAACAGGAACAGACTACATAAACCGAAAAAACCAAACAAACCGAAAACAGTCCTGTGTGGCGCAATGTACATAGACACAGACACAGGAGACAACCACCCACAACAAACAGTGTGAAAACACCTACCTTAACATGACTCTCAATTAGAGGAAACGCCAAACACCTGCCTCTAATTGAGAGCCATACCAGGCAACCCTTAAACAAACAAAAATAGAAACAGAAAACATAGACTGCCCACCCAAACTCACGTCCTGACCAACTAACACATACAAAACTAACAGAAACAGGTCAGGAACGTGACAATGTAATTAATTTTTGCATTTTCATTTTTTTTTTTTTAAACAACTTTTTCTTACCTTACAAAAGGAAATTGAACAGTATTTTAAGAAAAATACTCTACCAACCAAAAAGAGGTTAGAATTATAAATGTACAGTGCATTGGGAAAAGTATTCTTGACTTTTTCTACATTTGGTTACGTTAGACTTATTCTAAAAAGGATTGAATACAAAATGTTCCTCAATCTACACACAATACCTCATAATGGCAAAGCAACAAGCAGGTTTAGACATTTTTGCAAAACTATTTTTTTTTTTAAAACAGATACCTTATTTACATAAGTAGTCAGACCCTTTGCTATGAGACTCAAAATTGAGCTCAGGCGCATCCTGTTTCTATTGATCATCCTTGATGTTTCTACGACTTGGAGTCCACCTTTTGTAAATTCAATTGATTTTACATGATTTGGAAAGGCACACACTTGTCTTTATACGGTCCCATAATTGACAGTGCATGTCAGAGCAAAAACCATGCCATGAGGTCGAAGGAATTGTCCGTAGAGCTCCGAGACAGGAGTGTGTGGGGAAGGGTGCCAAAAAATGTCTGCAGCATTGACGGTCCCCAAGAACAGGGGAGAAGGGCCTTGGTCAGGGAGGTGACCAAGTACCCGATGGTCACTCTGACAGAGCTCCAGAGTTCCTCTGTGGAGATGGGAGAACCTTCCAGAAGGACAACCCTCTTTGCAGCACTCCACCAATCAGGCCTTTATGGTAGTGGCCAGACGGAAGCCACTCCTCAGTAAAAGGCACATGACAGCCCGCTTGGAGTTTGCCAAACGGCACCTAAAGGACTCTGACCATGAGAAACAAGATTCTCTGGTCTGATGAAATCAAAATGTAACTCTTTGGCTTGAATGCCAAGCGTCACCTCTGGAGGAAACCTGGTAGCATCCCTACGGTGAAGCATGGTGGTGGCAGGATCATGTTTTCACGGACTGGGAGACTAGTCAGGATCGAGGGAAAGCCGAACGGAGCAAAGTACAGAGATCCTAGATGAAAACCTGCTCCAGAGCGCTCAGGACCTCAGACTGGGGTGAAGGTTCACCTTCCAACAGGACAACGCAGGAGTGGCTTCTGGACAAGTCTCTGAATGTCCTTGAGTGGCCCAGCCAGAGCCCGGACTTGAACCAACGCTCCCCATCCAACCTGACAAAGCTTGAGAGGACCTGCAGAGAAGAATGGGAGAAACTCCCCAAATACAGGTGTGCCAAGCTTGTAGCGTCATACCCAAGACTTGAGGCTGTAATCGCTGCCAAAAGTGCTTAAACAAAGTACTGAGTAAAGGGTCTGAATACTTATGTAAATTTGATTTTTTTTGTTGCAAAAATGTCTAAACTGCTTTTCCATTGGCATTATGGGGAAACAATTTAATCAATTTTAGAATAAGGCTATAATGTAACAAAATGTAGAAAGTCAAGGGGTCTGAATAATTTCCAAATGCACTGTAAATCCCTTAAGGTCTTTATGTTATGTGTTATTGTACCCCTAGCCCAACTGTCGTTTGAGTATTTTTTATGTAGGCTATACTTGTTCTCCGTGTACCTTCCTATTGATTATTGTTTTGTTTCCATGGTGAGAAGAAAACGTAATCGCCGAGCAAAAACAATTGATTCTCCCAGAGCTCCAAACAAACTATCCTCAACTCGAGTTGCCATTTATAAAAAATGATTTGATTAAACTGTGAATGTGACATTCTTTTCTAATGTTTACCAGTGATGCCTGTCTGTATTCATGCCCCATCAAGCATCATTGTACATCCTGGCATATGGAAGTGTCTGCTAGATTACTTTAGTTTTCATAAATACATACACCTAATGAAGGCCATGCGTGCCAAAACTTTGGCAATTAAATGTTCACTGCAAAGAGAGAATGTACCTGACCCCCCTAAAAAAATCTGAATTCTTTTTTCTTTAGCCTCCAACTCACCAGAGTATTCTTTATTGATTTCATGTCATAAATACATGTAACAGCATATACATGGCACTATGATCTACAATCCATTTCAGATGTTTTTCACCTGGTAGCAAGTGAGTCCCAAGAACTTTAGCAAAGAAACCATAAAATGTAAAGGCAGTGCAAAAGAATGGAAAATAACTTTAAATGCAGGTTTTTATTTGTGCATCAATTGGAGGTTGGTTCAAAGCCTCCAGCTAGTTACGCAACTAAGTCCGTTGGTGTAAACAATTGACTGGCAGCCTCGCTGTCAAGAGCTCCATGTTGTCCAGGGGGTGGGTAACGACATCTCACTTATACGTCTTCATGTGCCACAGTCCGTCATTAAGATAATGAACATTTTCAACTCCTACTCCCTTGTTGACTTTCTCTCTGTTCACAAAAAGTGAAGCGGAATGAGCGTCAGGAAGGTTTATACGCATACTGTAGTATATACAAGTACACATGACCAAAAGTGGACACCTTATTTTCTAACATCTCGTGCCAAAATCATGGGCATTAATAAATATGAAGTTGGTCCCCCCTTTGCTACTTAAATAAATGTTCCCTTTAATTTTTTCAGCATTGAGCAAATTTCAGGTCTGCTGAGCCCAAATTGAACGTTGTGAAAATTCAGTGCAACTTCCAGCACGTGTTGACTGTGAACACTGAGGCTGTACCCACTTTAAATTACAGTTTTAACAATGGCCATGTAGGCTACTGTGGCTATTTTATCATAATGTAGGCCTACCAGAGTGGCCTAAAACAACAGAGAAAATGTATTCCATAACATTTTAACAAGGAAATAGCTGTTCTATCATTCAGCCAATGTGTGGTGTTCAATGTAGGTTTACATTCCATGAGACTTTTGGGGGGGAAATGTGCCTAACATTACCCTGTCTATCCACTTGTCCTTCAGATAAGGTGACTGAAAATGTTGTGTTGTTTTAGGCAAGAAACCACTTTACAAAATAAAATGCATTATTATTCCCATACCATTATTACAGAGAATCAGAACAATTATGCTACCATCTGCCTGTTGGTTATTTAGGCTTAAAATAAACTGTGTCAAATTACAACACTGCCCCATTGAAACAAAACAAAAAAAAGATTTTACCTGACTCGCTTTTCAAAGATGTCTAGAAATATATTCGCTTTGTGCTCTTGTAGGAAGCAATCACTCCCCTATTGCTGACTACAATTGATCTATAACTGGGCTAATAACATATGAACGAAACGTCCACACGTGGCTACATGCAGCTCTAGCTTTAATCTCAAAACTCGCACCGCTCATACGTTAGCCTTAACACAGTCCAGTTCATAGTGAATGGCACAGATCCATATACGAAAGCTGAAGAACAAACGCACATGCAGGCACTTACAGCAGGTGCTGGAGTTGTAGGCAAAGTCATGGAAAACAGAAAGGAAAACGCCGCGCACTGCTGCTCATGCTCCAGGTGATTTTATTTACAACACAACGTTTCGACCCGTAGGTCTTCATGGATGCCTGATGAAGTGTTGTGTTGTAAATAAAATCACCTGGAGCATGAGCAGCAGTGCGCGGCGTTTTCCACAGATCATTATATGGCAATGGTCTATTTGCATATAGGCCTACCGCAGCTCCGATTGTTTATGGAGCACTGGTGGAGCACTGGTCTGTATAGAGTACGGGCTGAAGTCAATGCAATAGAATCCTACTCCAAATGCTTTCTGCCTACAAAATCTATTGCATAGTTCATTTTGTTTCAGTATGTTGCAGGGAAACATTGATAGTGTTAACAGGGAAAACTCTAGAACAGTGGTCACCAACCTTTTGAGTCAAGATCCCTTATGAGTCAAAATGCAAGCAGAGGTCTACAGCTTTTAACATGACTTAAACATAAGCCTATGCAACATTAACCAATTAAAACAGTACTGTAGCAATGAGGTTTGTGCAGTAAGCTAAAGGCCCAATACATTATCACTGCATATAGGCTTTGCTTGAATTGCCCAACCAATGCATCGTTTTTTTTTCTCCAATTATATTTCTAAATTTGAGGTAGGCTATATGATCACACCGGTAATAGATCCGTTGTTGTATTACTTGTGAAGCACAGCTGAATGAGCATACATTTAAATCATTTTATTTTACTGGGCTGATGTTGCCTGCATCTCATGGTCAGTCTCAACGGAGGGAGAGAGCAGCAGACTAGGGGTCCGCCTATCAACACCCTCTCCCTTTCCTCCACAGACCAATAAAGGGACACCGTCTTCCAGATGGCGAAACTCGAGTCACTGCATTATTTCTGCATCATGGCCAAATCATGTTGTTTCTCCTATGACCAGAGAAAGTGAAATATTCCTCGATATAAAAAAGATCCAAGCTGCTAATAATAACAAAAAATTACGCAAGCCTATAGATACTTTCCTACGCATTCATTACTGCTGCAGCGTTTGTGGCGCTGAGTGGAAATAGGAAGAACGCGCATCTTATGACTTATAATAATGTTGAATACAAAGTGTTCACAGTGCTGAGTAAGAACTTAAACATGAACTCCCTCATAAAATAAACATATCTATGCTGTATTCGTTGACAGTCTCTCTCTAGTCATGGTTTTAAAATGTCTTTCTTTTATCCCTGCTACATTACTGCAGACACGGTATTCTGAGCCATCCGATTGACCAGCGGTAGACCTATTGTACACTTGATTTGCTCTCTGGGCCTGCCGGGAATGCAGAGTTTGTACCCTTAGACACATTAAATTGTTCAAAATGGCAATAGTTCGCCTACTCGGCACGCAGGGCAGCTGAATCGGATGCATTTACCGCCAACAGCCCAAAACTAATAAAATAGGAACACAAGGCTTTATCGTTTGAAGTTCAATCTCGAGCTTCTCTCTGTGGGCTGATATTTCTGTTCTGCAGTCCCGGAGGAGCTGCGCGGTAGTCTCCGGGCTGCTGCGCATGCGCAGCTTAGAGAGAACATTGGCTATTACAGCCTCCACTCTTCTGGGAAGGCTTCCACTACATGTTGGAACATTGCTGAGGGGACTTGCTTCCATTCAGCCACAAGAGCATTAGCACGGTAAGGCACTGATGTTGGGCGATTAGGCCGGGCTCGCAGTCTGCATTCCAATTCATCCCAAAGGTATTCGATGGGGTTGAGGTCAGGGCTCTGTGCAGGCCAGTCAAGTTCTTCCACACTAATCTTGACAAACCCTTTCCGTACGGACCTCGCTTTGTACACGGGAGCATTGTCATGCTGAAACAGGAAAGGGCCTTCCCCAAACTGTTGCCACAAAGTTGGAAGCACAGAATCGTGTCATTGTATGCTGTATTATTAAGATTTCCCTTCACTGGAACTAAAAGGGACCTAGCCCAAACCATGAAAAACAGCCACAGACAATTAGTACTCCTCCGCCAAACTTTACAGTTGGCACTATGCATTCGGGCAGGTAGTGTTATCCTTGCATCCACCAAACCCAGATTCGTCCGTCGGACTGCCGGATGGTGAAGCATGATTCATAACTCCAGAGAACGTCTTTCCCCTGCTTCAGAGTCCAATGGCGGCGAGCTATACACCACTCCAGCCGACACATGGCATTGCGCATTGTGATCTTACATGCTGACCAGACCGGACATGTCGCGTGCGTCGCAAAATACATTTTGAGATCCATGTTATTCAATTATTGCGCCAACGAGCGTCTGCGTTGCCAAAACTCCTTTCTATTTCTGACGCAGATCGCGCTGAAAGTCCTGCCTCTCCAATCTCCTCATGGGTTTATAGAAGCAGGTACCCACGTGCCATCTCCTCATTGGTTATACCCACGTGGGTGATTGAAAGACGAACTGTGTTGCCGGTCGTTGTGGTAATACTATGAAAGTTTAGATGCCGATCATCATATAAGTTCAAAGATGAAAAAGCTTAGACGGAGGAAAGATGAGGAAAGATGACTAGAAACGATTCGGTTGGTCGGTTTATGTGTGGATTAATTGTCGGACCTTGTGGATTTCAGGTAAAATAACAACTCAATGTTTATATCCCAGGACAAATTAGCTAGCAACAGCAAGCTAGCTAAATAGGACAAATTAGCTAGCAAGTGCAAGCTAACTAGCTAAATTGCCATAGATGTTTAATGCTTTCGACCTGTCCCCAAATTAATGTAACTGGTTCAGAGTTTGTTTTGATATTTTAACCTGCGTGTCGTGATTGCATTTGGTGTAGGGGGACAAAATAAATGTATGCACGATAGCGCACGCGCGCAGCCGGTTTGGGTTCCGTGTTAGGCTTGTGTGCGGCTGCTCGACCATGGAAACCCATTTTATGAAGCTCCCAACGAACAGTTATTTTGCTGACATTGCTTCCAGAGGCAGTTTGGAACTCGATAGTGAGTGTTGCAATCGAGGCCAGACAATTTTTATGCGCTTCATGGCATGTCACTTCATGGCTGAGCCGTTGTTGCTCCTAGACGTTTAGACTTCACAACAGCAGCACTTACAGTTGACCGGGCCACTCTACAAGGTCAAAAATTTGACAAACTGACTTGTTGGAAAGGTGGCATCCTATGACGGTGCCATGTTGAAAGTCACTGAGCTCTTCAGTAAGGTCATTTTACTGCCAATGTTTGTCTATGGAGATTGCATGGCTGTGTGCTCGATTTGATACTGTCAGCAACTGGTGTTGCTGAAATAGCCAAATCCACTAATTTGAAGGGGTGTCCACATACTTTTGGTGATTAGTGTATGTGTACAAGTACATTTCTGTGGTGTAAATAGGAAAAGTAATTTGATAATTACATGTTTTCTGCAGACATCTTCATGACTCCGACACAAAGCGCATATTGCTTGCTCTCCGCCATTATGGCCTGAAACCAATTGTCAAGGAAACACCACCTCACATGCACTTGATACCAACAGGAAGTGTCAAAACACCAATGTTGGTGTATGACAATTACAGGCTGACATAATGGTGCTTTCGGAAGGTTTTCAGGAACTCGTTAACTCCCAGTTGGTGAGTCATAACTAAGACATGAATGCATTAGTGCTTTTCAACCAGTAAGATTAATGTAGCTATTAATAAATTACTTTGCTTGATTACATTGACAATGTGTCAAAACAGTGCATTCGGGAAATATTCAGACCTAGATTTTTTCCACATTTTGTTATGTTACAGCCTTGTTCTATAATGGATTAACCCCCCCCCCCCTTTCAAGATACACACAATACCCCATAATGACAAAACAAAAACAGGTTTCGGCATTTTTTGAAATGTATTAAAAATAAACATTTACATAATTATTCAGACCCTTTACTCAGTACTTTGCTGAAGCACCTTTGGCAGCAATTACAGCCTCAAGTCTTCTTGGGTATGACGCTTCAAGCTTGGCACACCTGTATTTGGGGAGTTTCTCCCATTGTTCTCTGCAGATCCTCAAGCTCTGTCAGGTTGGATGGTCGCTGCACAGCTATTTTCAGGTCTCTCCAGAGATGTTCGATCAGGTTCAAGTCTGGGCTCTGGCTGGGCCACTTAAGTACATTCAGAGACTTGTCCCGAAGCCACTCCTGCGTTGTCTTGGCTATGTGCTTAGGGTCGTTGTCCTGTTGGAAGGTGAACCTTTGCCCTAGTCGGGAGCAGGATTTCATCAAGGATCTCTGTACTTTGCTCCGTTCATTTTTCCCCTCGATCCTGACTAGTCTCCCAGTCCCTGCCGCTGAAAAACATCCCCACAGCATGCTGCCACCACCATGCTTCACCGTAGGGATGGTGCCAGGTTTCCTCAAGACGTGTCGCTTGGCATTCAGGCCAAAGTGTTCAATCTTGGTTTCATCAGACCAGAGAATCTTGTTTCTCATGGTCTGAGAGTCTTTAGGTGCCTTTGGCAAACTCCAAGTGGGCTGTCATGTGCCTTTTACTGAGGAGTGGCTTCCGTCTGACCACTCTACCATAACGGCCTGATTGGTGGAGTGCTGCATAGATGGTTGTCTTTCTGGAAGTTTCACCTATTTCCACAGAGGAACTCTGGAGCTCTGTCAGAGTAACCATCAGGTTCTTGGTCACCTCCCTGACCAAGGCCCTTCAACCCCGATTGCTCAGTTTGTCAGGGCGACCAGCTCTAGGAAGAGTCTTGGTGGATCCAAACTTCTTCCATTTAAGAATGAAGTGTGTTCTTGGGGACCTTCGATGCTGCAGAAATGTTTTGGTGCATTACCGCCACCTACTGTACTGGAGTGTGGGCCAGAGACCGGGAGAAACTAAATCCTACCTGCCAGCCTTGTTGCTCTTAAAAAATATAAAATATCTGAGACTATATCTAATGACGTTCTACTCAATATACCTCTTTAAACTAATTTCCTGTATCGCCTTCTCCCTCATACTAGATCTCAGCCTCTCTTTCCCTCTAAACTGCCCACACTGTAGCAATACCTGCTCCACATCTCGGTTTCCTGGCAATTAATCACACTTTACTGTTGGATGCTTTCGTATCACATTTAAGGACTTATTCAACTGGCTGTTTCCCACCCTTAATCTTGTAAAAATATCCTCCTTTCTTCTGTCCATTCCTGCCATCCTTCCCTCCTTGACTTTCCTCTGTACTTGAAATAAATGCCTGCCCTTAGCATCTCTATTCCACTGCTCCTGCCATCTCTGCACCATCACGGTCCATATCAGGCTTTTTGCCTCTGCCTTGCTCATTGTAACTACAACATCAATGTCATGACGTTGGCCTGGGGGTAGGTTTATGACAGTCATAAATACCTCTTTCCCCCCTCCCCCGTTCCTCTTCCCTACTGATGTGACATTAGAAAGCCCCTTTGGTTAACATAGAGATTCTGGGAACATCAGAAGTTGGGGGGAAATGAACTATATTCTGGTAATCCGACCAACTGAACATATGCGGTGGTACTTAATTAAGGTATATTATGTCAGATAATTACTCCATCTGCTTTGACTTCCTCCACCCACTGCAAGACCAACAGTATGGCAATCAGCTCCGCCATATATACAGCCAGATGATCTATAATACGTTTCCTGACTTCCACCCCACATTCTTTCACTCCAAATGCTGACCCAGTACATCCTGTCTTTGGATCTTTTGAACTATCTGTGTATTTGGCCACAAAATCCTGATACACAGTATCCAGACGTCTCTTAAACAAATCAGATGGATCACCCTCCCTATCTTTCTGTAGTCTCTCCAACGCTTCTAGATCAACTACTGGAGGTGGGAGTAGCCATGGTGGATTCACAGGAATAGCTACCATTGGACTAAACTCCCTTCTATACAGTCCCATCTCCTTCGCCTGGATATTACCCACCCACCCAAAGCTCGTATTCTGTCTTCGCGCATGTTCCCATGTAAAATCCCTTTTGCAGGATGAGACACCCCATGTCCCTGTAGGTTAACCCCATAATGAATTGCCAGCTGCTGTCTCCTAATCTGCAATGACATATCCCCCATCTCCACCTGTAGTGCAGCCACTGGGGATGTCCGAAATGTCCCACTACATATTCTGAGTCCTTGCCCCTGTATGATAGCTAGCCTTTCCAAAGATGTCCGGGCTGCCGAACTATACACTATACTGTCATAGTCTATTACAGATCAGATCAATGCAACATACACTGTCCTCTGAAATGCACTGTCAACTGTGGGAACTTATATAGACAGGTGTGTGCCTTTCCAAATCATGTCCAATCAATTGAATTTACCACAGGTGGACTGCAATCAAGTTGTAGAAAGATCAAGGATGATCAATGGAAACAGGATGCACCTGAGCTCAATTTCTAGTCTCATAGCAAAGGGTCTTGAATACTTATGCAAGTAAGGCATCTGTTTTAAAAATTCTACATCTGTTTTTGGTTAGTCATTATGGGGTGTGTAGATTGAGTAGAAGAAATGTATTTAATCAATTTTAGAATAAGGCTGTAACATAACAAAATGTGGAAAAAGGGAAGGGATCTGAATACACTGTACTATACTGTATGGGTCAAACTGCATTGAAAATGGCTTTGTTTTACAATCTTTTGGTTCGAGAGTTAAAAGGTAAGTGAAGAAACGTCACAACTCGTAAACTCGGGTATTAACATTCTGGTCTGAGTTTCCCCACTTGGAACTCAGATTTATTGAGGGCCGATCTAGTAGTAAGCTATTTCCAACTCTGGAACTCTGAGTTTCTGAAAGCATCATCATGACCATAATGAATATGATTACATGGACGGGGCCTGATCCTAAAGGCTCGTCCATGTAGAAAACGGGCCAAGTAAGACGTTGTACTGAACAAACAGTGCTTTCAGGAAGTATTCACACCCCTTGACTTTTTCCACATTTTGTTGTGTTACAGCCTGTATTTAAAATGTACCCCCAAAATGGAATTCTGTTTTTGTTTTTTATTTTCAACTGAAATGTCTTGAGTCTAAGTATTCGACCCCTTCGTTATGGCAAGCCTAAATAAGTTCAGGAGTGAAAATGTGCTTAACAAGTCACAAAAGTTGCATGGGCTCACTTTGTGCAATATGACTTTTTGAATGACTACCTCATCTCTGTACCCCACGCATACAATTATCTGTAAGGTCCCTCAGTCGAGCAGTGGATTTCAAACACAAATTCAATCACAAAGACCAGGGAGATTTTCCAATGACTCACAAAGGGCAATATGTTTTATGTTTGGGGCAAATCCAACAACACATCACTGAGTATCACTCCTCATATTTTCAAGCATGGTGGTGGCTGCATCATGTTATGAGTATGCTTGTCATCGGCAAGGACAAGGGATTTATTTTGGATACAAATAAATGGAATATAGCTAAGCACAGCTAAGCACAAAATCCTAGAGAAAAACCTAGTTCAGTCTGCTTTCCAACAGACACTGGGTGACAAAATTCACCTTTCAGCAGGACAATAACCTAAAAAGCAATGCCAAATATACACTAGAGTTGCTTACCAAGATCACATTGAATGTTCCCGAGTGGCCTAATAACAATTTTGACTTAAATCTACTTAAATCTATGGCAAGACTTAAATGGGTGTCTAGCAATGATCAACAACCAACTTGACAAAGCTTGAATAAGTTTAAAAAGAATGTGCAAATATTGAACAATCCTGGTGTAATCACTGCCAAAGGTGATTCTCACATTGACTCAGGGTTATGAATACTTACGTAAATGTGATACTTCTCCATTGCATTTTCAAAACATTTGAGAAAAAAAAGCATTTAAATCCATTTTGAATTCAGGCTGTAACACAAAATGTGAAATAAGTCAAGGTGTATGAATACTTTCTCAAGGCACTGTACATGATCAGCATATCGGTCAAAGGAAGGATACAACTACTGTTTCTGAGGCAGAGGGGTAGAGTTTGGCACCTGGGGATATCAATCCAGGGCACATGATATTGGCTCCACTTACGACAAACTTGAGGGCCCCTTTGTCTACTTGTTGGTGTGGAAGAATAAAGGGCTCTGTAAAATACGAACAGAAAGCAAAGAGCAACTTACCAAACAGTACAAGTACACAAAGCACATAGGGTAAATCCATTTGAATTAATTCACTTTTTTGACAGCCTCCCTTTTGATTTAATCAAAACTTTCCATACATGTTTGGCCATGGAAGAAGTGGTCAGAAAGTGACTTTTAGACCTGAATGCCAAAACATTCAGGAGATAAAGGTGCTCAAAGTTGACCCATTTTGCATACCCCACCATACCATGAGACATCCATGTCTTCATCACTGGAAAATAAACAGTTGATAACATTTAAAAGCTTACAAAACAAGGTTGTCTAACTATTTCATAACAGCCTTAAAAAATAAATGTAATCACAGAAATTGACATTTTCCTTAAACATGAATGATCAAAAAAAAAAAAAAAATCCCTTTAAAATATATATATATTATTTGCATATGTTGTAAATATTCATGTGTTGTAGCTTAGACCCTACCCTAACATCATCTGAGGTTGTGTCCGCCCTCGATTGAGACACAACATGCAGTTGAATACAGGGTGAGTGTCATTACAATAATATGAGATAAAATAGGATCCTGCACGCTGCTCTTGCTAGTATTACGTATCAGCCTCAAGGCCTTCGTCAGAGTTTTTAATTGCACCCTTATGTAGACATTGCCCATCCACATCCGTTCAGTGCAGTGAATGGGGTTGGAGTCAAGGAAAATGTGTTACCAAATATAACAATGTGCATTTCATAAACAGAAATATAATTAATTGAACGGACTTATCCCTTCAGACCACTGCAATTTAGCTGGTACACCATTGAAATGTCAATTGATTTGAAATTTTAACTTCTAATTACTACCACAAAGAGGGCCGCGGGTCCACCCACCGTCAAATATCAACTTAAGTGTTCATGTCTGTCAGAATATTTTAAGATAATACACAACGCAGAGGACTAGAGGTCAATAGGGAATAAACGATCAATGGAAATAGTTGTTTTTCAGTTCATCTGTTTAGAATGTGTAGGAGTGTCAGTCCTGGACTCATAGCTACGTGTGTGAAGTTTTCATTGGTTCAAATGGTCTACACATCGAGTCTGAAACAGGATAATTGTAATCTGGCCATTGGCCCAATTTTACTGCAAGGAATTCTAATTGGTCAACCGCAGACTAGGTTTGGGGGTATTAAATGACATCCTGTCTATTTGTTCTGTGGAAGAATCACTGAGGACAGGGGAGAATGAACATCTACCTCTCGCATAACATCTATGATTTGTCCTCTTTGAATAAATCAATTTTTCTCCCCTTGATTTGCTTTGGGGTCTGTGTTATTGAAGAGTAACATCAACTGCTAACATGTTTATTCTATCATCTATATTTCTATGATCAATAGGTTTCCTAAGGAGGATTGACAGTATACTTTAAAACAGATTTTCCCATTTAAGTTAACATTTTGGCATTAAGTCACTTCCTGAGCACTTCTACTATGGGCAAATATGTATGGTAAGTTTCATTCAAATCAAAAGGGGTGCTGTCAAAAAGTGATTGATTTCAAATGGATTCAAATCACAGACACAGTACCTGCACATCAAAGAGAGCAGAGGTCTTACACTTATGCAGCAGTCGGAGAGTTGGGTAGAACGGTCCTTCTCTTTGTCTGAAGAAGAGCAATTCTCCATTCACTGTCAAGATTTCAATGTGTTCATGGCTGTGGGTTGGATGATGGAACACAAAACGTCAAACAGTTGCTCTCGTTCACCCAAGGGGGGCAATACGCAGACCTCTTGGGTTCTCAGCCGAAGCACGCAATGCGACACGGCCTATGTGTACAATAGCCCCGACGCTGTCTAAACGTTATTACTTGCAATATGGTTTTGTAAACCTTTGGAACTTTACTTTCATATCATCTATAAAAAAATATATTTTAAAAAAAAAGTTATATTACTATACACCTTTTTAAAACTGATCCCAGATGGCCATATTTTCACATATGGAAGAGAAAGGCGACCAACTGTTTCTAATAAGCTAACCAGCATCTCCAAACACCTGTGTATAATGGAAGAAGGAAACTAGAAAACTGCTATCGGCTGCAACTGTGTTAAAACCGTGTACAGCAAGTGTAATGGATTTGACGCTCTCAAACACAGCCACTGAGAAGATGCAGTGCTAAGAAAATGCAGTGCTAAGCAAAATGCAGTGCTAAGCAAAATGCAGTGCTAAGCAAAATGCAGTGCTATCTGGCCCTAAATCGACAGTACACCGTGGCTAACTATTTGACCATGGTTACTGATCAAAACCTTAGAAAAACCTTGACAAAGTACAGGCTCAGTGAGCACAGCTTTGCCATTGAGAAGGGTAGACACAGGAAAACCTGGCTCCCTGTAGAGGAAAGGCTGTGCAGCCACTGCACAATAGCAGAACCTGAGACAGAGCTGCATTTCCTGACAAAATGTGAAAAATATAAAACTATTTGAGTGTCATTTCCCCAAATTTGAAACCCTTATCCAAGGTTTCAAAGACCTCTATGATGAGAGTAGGCTACCCGTCCTGTTGGGGGAGGACGCAGAGCTGTGGGTTGGCAGCGAACTACATTGCTGCTTGACATAGGTTGAGGGACAGTGTCTAACAGACCAATCAACCTGCACATGTCCTCTACTGTATGCTTATTGTTATTGTTCAATGTATGGTTATTTTGACCCTTGGTTATTGTTGTTACTGTTGTCACGTTGACAATTTTGATTCTTATTATTTTCATATAGTAAATATCCAAAGTAAGCTTTGGCAATATGTACATTGTTACGTCATGCCAATAAAGCAAATTGAATTGAGAAGGGGAGAAAATGTTTGCTTCTTGACTTACCATCTCACTATTTTGACAGGGTCCTTTTTTGGAATTATATGGTTGAGCCATGACTCAATGTCTGGAAACTGGTCCAACAGCTGGTTTTTGATGCCTTTGATTACCGAGGTCTTCAACTGAATACAGTTGGAAACATTTTCCTTCTCATCAAATCTAAAATGAGAAAATGGAAACACATTCATGTTAGTGTGACTCTTCACTCAATTGAAAGCTGATCAAGAGTTTACTTAAAGTCTACGTGGAAGACTAACAACATTGAATAGTTAGCTAACTAGCCAAGAAGCTAGTTACATGGTCATGTAGTTGGCAAGCCTAAACTTGGTAATGTTATTTGTTTAGTTAACTACCATGGCCAGCTGTAACGTAAACCACAAACTGTCAATATTACATCTGAATATAGTGCACAATTTGTGGGTGTTGATGTGCACACACGGAACTAGCTTATTTAGCTAACTAAATATGTGTATGTGACCAATGAAATCTGATTTGATTTAGCTGCTTAACTATCTAGCTAGCCATCTGAGGTTGCGATTGGGGCCGGTCCCCATGGTAACGATGCTAGCTTGCTAGGGAAATCATGCACAACACCTACTTTTTAAACATCCTCGTTGGTCACGCTCACTGTGTTTCTTCTCTACCTAGACGAGTCTTTTTAATCTATTTTGTTGCTTGATGTTTGATAAACAAAAATCCAATAAGATGTAATTCATCTATCAATTAAATAGTCCTTCCACGTCAGTTTCGCAGTTTATTGGCAGCAAGTGACGTCACTTGCGACAAACATTCGCCGAACCCCAACCGGGTCATGGCTAGAAGGGATCCAGCCACAGATGGAACAGATATTTCACCAGCTGAATGCATGTGAAGAATCCCCTTAGCGTTTCCACAGTGAGAGGAAATATGGTAGTGAGAGAAAGCCCAGTGGGAGAAGATGGACTTTGGTCGACATTCTAAAAAAAATCTCATCGATGAAACATTTGATCTCAGTACAGTTTTCTGTTCCCAAAACTAGAATCGGTTATGAACAGAGTAGATAGACTATGTTTTGTAAAAAAAAAACGCTTTGTTTCGAAGGAGCGCAAAGACGTTATTGCACACGCGCACTTCACAGAGTAGGCGTTCCCTAACGGAAATATGCAGATGTATGCTAGAACGGGCTTGTAGGATGTCGCTTGCTCGTGCATGGCTCAGCCCATCTCCTTGCTTGTTCTGCCCACTATGACGCACTTGTTCTGCCCACTATGCTTTAGTTTGTTCCGATTAGAAACGACAGGTGGTGGTCTATCTTGATTTAGTTAATAAAAATCTTTAATTAATCTTTTGTTAAATTCGTTAGATTTTTTCGTAGCGGGAGAATGAACGTAACAGGTTAGGGGAAATAGTTAGGGTTAGCTAAAATGCTAAACATGTCAACTTTTGTCGTTAATTTGACAAAAGCGGAATCCCTTCTAGCAATGACCCCCGAACCGAAGGTCCAGAATATTTACGATGTGTCCTTCCGTTCCCTTTTTTTCTATCCTTTCAATACGTTGAAAATATATCCTAAACTTTAGACAGTGAAACATCCTTGGGTGCATTAAAACACATTATTAGACCATGACATAAATAAATCGGTGTTTTGAGAGATTCACACGGTGATGAATTTACACCGTCACTGGCGCCATCTCGCGGCAAATGACAGTGAGCAGCTAAAGAACGCTTGCTAACTAGCATAGGCACTTTTTCAGCAGGAACGTTGGGTAAAGTACTTCCGGTAGGTCATGGAATCGCATGTAGAAGGTACGTTTTGATACTGAACTTTTCAGTTGTTATTTTATTTCCATTTACCACATTACATATTTCGCCTAGAAATAACATACTTTATTTGTTGCCGATAAAACTAAGTACAGCTCCACAACGTGGATATTCGAGAGAGGCCAAGACAAGAGGAAGCAGTAATCAACCATCTTTATTCTGCTAGCACCAACCATAACAAGAAATGAGAGGATCTTAGTGTGGCTGTAGTTTGCAATTTATAGTATGTTTCATAGCTACTTGTTAAAGACCGGGTTCATATTTTGGAATATAGCAAGATAAAGCTTGGAAACACGACTCGTTCACCCACGGCACACCTGGAGGTTTATGATTAGTAGACTGGCTATATTCTATATTTTTTCATGTTTCCAACAGGTTTACCTTCCCCTAATCCCCCACCGCCAACCCAAGAGGGTAGACCAACAGCTTCAGATGTAAATAACGACAGCAGTAGTATCACGAATTCGAAGAAGAGGAAAATAAACCGTTCTGAGAGGGAAGACATTGATTCAATATCGTCATCCCCTAAAACCCACAGTTCCTCTTCGTCCTCCACTTCGCAACAAATCCAGAAGAAGTTGAGGTTCGGAGATTCAGCAGATTTCATAGGACTGGATGTGAAAATGGCTGAGGAGTCGTCATCTGCATCGTGTTCTAACAACACGAAAACAGTTTTTTTGGCTGGGGTTGTTGGGCATCATGCAAACGGGCTAACGAAAACTGCAGGCTCCACTACCTTCTCCAACAGCAAACCTGGAGCTGCAAAGAAACTAGTAATCAAGAACTTTAAAGGTAGTATATTCAAAACATTCAAGTGGTGCATGCAGTATTCACATTAGTCCCTTCTAGTGAAAGTTTCCACTAAAATGGTGCTAATTACTTTGCCTAAAATTATATCTGCTTTAGTCTGGCTAATCTAGCTATGCAAGTTTAAAGTGAATGTGAGTCTGTAAAATCCACAATGATACACTATTTAAATGCCTGACATGATGCAGCTCATTTGTGTGAATATTGTTATAGTTAGATATGTTGTCTTAAACTAATTATGTTTTAAATTAACTGGAGTACAGTTGAAAGGACACAATAGAAAATGACCATTCTCACACGGTTTCCCGCAAATTTTCTTCACAGAAAAACCCAAATTGCCAGAGAACTACACACACGAGACCTGGCAAAAACTAAAGGAGGCGGTCGAGGCCATTCAAAACAGCACTTCAATCAAGTACAATCTTGAGGAACTCTACCAGGTACCAGACAATTCTGCACCTGCCTCATTTCGCTTCAGAACAGCCCTGGGTCATGTTCGTTAGGCACCAAACAGAAGAAAACAGACTGAAACAGGGTGGTGCAACCTGGAATGTCCAAAAAATAATTGCCTGT
This sequence comes from Salvelinus fontinalis, assembly GCF_029448725.1. Lineage (NCBI taxonomy): Eukaryota > Metazoa > Chordata > Actinopteri > Salmoniformes > Salmonidae > Salvelinus > Salvelinus fontinalis. The sequence continues at coordinate 42,874,438 of NC_074693.1, forward strand.
TTTCGTTTTCTGTTGCTAAATGTTTTGTGCTTTGTGCCCTGATGAATATGACCCTGTGGTTGTGGTTATTATTATGATTGGCCACAGATGGGAAGTCTTCATCCTCCCCTGTGAGTTTCATGACCTTGGCTTCTTATTCAAGCCCTGTGATTTAGCAGTTGGTAAGCTAAACACAGTCCGAACAAACAATCTCTCCTTTTTTTTTTCACCATGACTTTAGGCCAGTATCTTGTGAAAGAGCTTGACAATAATTCACGTGATATGTCTGCACTATTCAATAGCTGTGTTTGGTTATGGGATGTTTAGATTATATGACGTGAGTGTAGTCTTCTGTAGGATATGACATGCATAGATAATCCGTGTTTTAGCCCTAAAATGCAATAAACTTGATAGTGCTTATCTTTTTGTTGTTTAGGCTGTCGAGAACCTCTGCTCCCATAAGATATCTGCCAGGCTCTACAAACAGCTGCGGGTGGTTTGTGAAGACCACATCAAGGCACAAATCGATCAATTCAGAGAATATCCTTTTCTGTGTGCAAACAGGTGGTACTACAAAGATAACATGTTTAATACAGTTCAATATATGTTTAGACATTGTTCAGTCCTTGATCACTCAATGTAGGCTGTTATGAGAAGTAATTATTTTATATTTGAACTACAGGAACTCAAATCATGTCATTATAAAGTTTGATATTGAATGCATGTTTATTTTTTGTAGTTTTACATTTTTTTTATACGTTTATTTTGGTTGGTATTTTCTCCCCAATTTCGATCTTGTCTCTTCGCTGCAACTCCCCAACGGGCTCCGGAGTCGAAGGTCAAGTCATGCGCCCTCCGAAACATGACCCTCCAAACTGTGCTTCTTAACACCTGTCTGCTTAACCCGGAAGCCAGCTGCACCAATGTGTTGGAGGAAACGCTGTTCAACTGATGACCGAAGTCAGCCTTTCTTTTACCTTTATTTAACTAGGCAAGTCAGTTAAGAACAAATTCATATTTACAATGACGGCCTACACCGGCCAAACCCGGACAACAGTGGGCCAATTGTGCGCCGCCCTATGGGACTCCTGATCACGGCCGGTTGTGACACAGCCTGGGATCGAACCCGGCTCTGTAGAGACGCCTGCGCCACTCAGGAGGCCCTTGAATGCATGTCTTTTAAATCATATGTACCTGCTACATCCTTGACTCTGTGCTCACGGATGTACTGGACAGTACCCTCTTCCTGAAGAAAATAGACAACTGTTGGCAAGATCACTGTAGACAAATGGTATGGCTTTATGACTCTTCGACAGGATATAATTTTATAGGTGTTATTCAATGAATTTACAATGAATATGATTGAGAGTATACATGATTTCTTTACTTAAAATACTTATTTTTTTGTAAAATATTTTTTGCAGATCATGATTAGAAGTATATTTTTGTTCTTGGATCGCACCTATGTTTTACAAAACTCAATGCTCCCATCAATCTGGTGAGTTGCTCTTCCTCAAATAAACATTCTGTGTAGTAAACATTGATAATGTAATCTCTAGCCATATTATGTAAATAGTCATTGGTTATGGTTATTATTTATATCACCCCTATTCTCTTCAGGGACATGGGCCTAGAGTTGTTTAGGTTTTACATAATTAGCGACCTGAAGGTCCAGAGCAAGACCATCTACGGCATCCTGCTGCTCATCGAGAGGGAGCGCAGCGGCGAGACCATCGACCGCAGCCTGCTCCGGAGCCTACTGAGCATGCTCTCTGACCTGCAGGTATGGCTCTGCCTCTTCACACAGGGCATGGGGAAAGTCTACTCAGTGGATATCTTGTTCTATTGGCCCGGTCCAGAATCACCCCTTAGCCCCTACCCACTATGCACTTGTGTAGATCTGAAAGGATTGGAATGGTGGTTTATCCCGGACCATGCAATTGGTTCTTTGGCTCCAATTCATTGTACTACTCCACATTCAATACTCCCATACAGTAATACAAACACTGCTGTGTCTATGAATTTGTTCTTGATTGACTTGCCTAGTTAAATAAAGTGAAATAAATACAAGTCTGACAAAGCAAAGGGGTGTTTGTCAGTTGTTATATGCAATCAGCAGCACCTGCATCTGGATTCGAGTTGATGTGATCTCAGCTCCGCCACTTGAGAAATGGCTTTAATGACACCCAATGTTCTCCCCTGTCCTGTCAGATTTATCAGGACTCCTTTGAGCAGCGCTTTCTGGAGGAGACTAATCGGCTGTATGCTGCTGAGGGACAGAGACTGATGCAGGAGAGAGAGGTGATTTATCCCTCCAGGAAGCGCAACACCGCTAACTGTCTGAGTCTGACTGGAGGCAGAATTTTGATAGTCTGGTCCCATATCTGTTTGTACTGTATAGCCAAAAATGACACACTACTGCCAAACTTGACAATGATCATAGGAGTTGGTAAGATCTGTTATTGCTCTCTTGCCAACTTCTATGATCTTCACATTACTATTATATTACTGCACTGTTGGTGCTAGAAACAGGCATTTCACTCCACCTGCGATAACTTCTGCAAATCAAAACTTTGATTTGATTTGACTCAAATCGATCTGGGACTAGGTCTGTTTGCATTTTGAGTCTTGAGTCAACTTAGTTACTATAGTTGCTGCTGGTAAAAAAAAGATTTGAACTACTTTGTTATTTTGGATTGATATGATATGTGAGGTGATTTTACATATACTAGATGGTTGTTTCACCCTGTAAGGATAGGCTGCTGTTTGGCTTCGTATCACAAATGACTAATGTCTCTTCAGGTCCCAGAGTATCTCCATCACGTCAACAAACGCTTAGAGGAGGAAGCGGACAGAGTCATCACGTATCTAGACCAGAGCACACAGTGAGTATTTTTTTTTTACTTGATTGGATCATTTTTAGAATACATGGGGTTAGTCTTCCAAAAGCCCATGAGTATTGTGGTCCTCTGTTTTAAGTTCTATATTTGACGCAATGAATGTTTGATTTGATGCCTTCTTGGCACTGGTCTCAACAGGATCTACCGGTGTACATATAAAGGATGAAAAGAGAGCGATTGACTCCTCATTTTCTCCCTCTTTTTATTTTCTTCAGAAAACCTCTCATTGCCACTGTGGAGAAGCAACTACTGGGTGAACATCTCACTTCAACTCTGCAGAAAGGTATATATCAGAAACTACCGACTTGACACACTGGGACGTTTATTTGCTTTACAATCATGACTACAGTGTAAAAATAGCAATGTTATTGTCATCACATGAGGACATCAAATATATATTTTTTTAAAGCAAAGATGGACTGTTATTGTTTAGTACCATGAACAATAATTGCTATTTTTCCATCTCCAGGCTTGAATCACCTGCTAGATGAGAACAGAATCCAGGACTTGTGTCTTCTCTATCAGCTTTTCAGTCGCGTGAGAGGGGGCGTGCTAGTCCTCCTACAGCATTGGATCGAGTACATCAAGGTATGCTTGAAAAGATCAATGGTCTTTAGGTCAGCAATTCCACCCCCGAATCAGTAATTTCCTCTTACTAATTAACATTTGAGGTGTGCGGACACCTCCTTCCAAGTACAAAACAGTAGAAAAATTGGATCATTAATTTGTACAGTATATTGGGGCTCCCGGGTGGTGCGGCGGTCTAAAGCACTGCAACTCAGTGCTTGAGGCGTCACTACAGACACCCTAGTTCGATTCCAGGCTGTATCACAACCGGCCATGATTGGGAGTCCCGTAGGGCAGCTCACAATTGGCCCAGCGTCGTCCGGGTTTGGCCCGGCGTAGGCAGTCATTGTATATAAGAATTTGTTCTTAACTGACTTGCCTAGTTTTTAAAAAAGTGACCCTTGACACCTCTACGACCCTCTCACAGGCCTTTGGAAGTACGATCGTCATTAACCCTGAGAAGGACAAGACCATGGTACAGGAGCTCCTGGACTTCAAGGACAAGGTGGACCACATCATCGACATCTGCTTCATAAAGAACGAGAAGTTTGTCAATGCCATGAAGGAGGCTTTTGAGACCTTCATCAACAAGAGACCAAACAAACCTGCTGAGCTCATAGGTTGGTATTGCATGATGATCATCTTATGAATGTAATCTTGGTTCCATGAAGGAAGGAAACTAGATCTATTGCTATCGCTATGGGAGAAATTATGACACGACTACGTAAAATGACAGAAAGAGAGCTCCCCATTTTCAACATGTCTTCATTCATAATGTTTGTGTGTATTATGCTCCTGTCAGTTTAAAGCTACCTTACAAAGCTATTAAGCAAAACTTATTTTCCAGATTTTCATAAGTGAATTTTCATAAGTGAACTACGAAAAATTTAAATAAAACAACACAAATGGTTATATTTTGTAGCAAAACACGTGGATTCAAAGCTTAGGGCGGGTAACAAGGAGGCGACGGACGAGGAGCTGGAGAAGATGTTGGACAAGATCATGATCATCTTCCGATTCATTTATGGTAATGTAGTCCCATATATTCAGCCAACCATCTAATTAACTCTCTCCTCTTTGACAGGTCTCTTAGAAGTCAGTCTTTGTACTTGAACTTTTATATTTCCCTTTTGGATTCTTGAATAGGCAAAGATGTTTTTGAGGCCTTCTACAAGAAAGATCTGGCCAAGAGGTTGCTGGTGGGAAAGAGTGCCTCCGTGGATGCCGAGAAGTCCATGCTGTCGAAACTGAAACATGGTCAGTGTGTTCCCCATCAGACCTGGGCTCAAATAGTATACATTTTCTATCAAAATGGCTGTGCTTGATTGACTGATGCAATGGAATAGTCCCATAATTGCAACACCAACCCTACCCGTCTGACACTCGAGGCAGGCTCAATCAAACGCTCAAAATAATATAAATATTTCTAATAGTATTGAGCCAAGGTCTGCCCCATACAATCATCCACCACTGTCTACATCAGAACACACCACTGCCATTAGCTACTACTATAAACTATACAAATACAACTGAATGAGACCAGTAACTTGTAATCTTGGTCCTTTCTTTAGAATGTGGAGCAGCATTCACCAGCAAGCTGGAAGGCATGTTCAAGGACATGGAGCTTTCCAAGGACATCATGGTGCAGTTCAAACAGGTCCGTACACATGCTTCTGGAATAGGAAAGACCATCGGTAGTGATATCTCAGTTGTAGGGCAACAATATCAAATACATTACGCAGTCAGCTATAGATATGTAAGGGGGGTAAAGCTTGTAGTTGTAGACAGGCTAATATTTCAAGTTATTTTTATGTATTTTTTTTCTACCTTTTCTCTATTACATGCAGTGTCAAAACATCCCTGGGAACATTGAGCTGACGGTGAACATCCTCACCATGGGATACTGGCCCACCTACATCCCAATGGAGGTCCATCTGCCCGCAGAGGTTACAAATATCGAACCTTTCAGGCTCTTTTGTTTTATGACCTGATATGTAATACATTTGGTTGGTATCCCAAGTGGCACCCTGTTCCCTTTATAGTACTGTACTTTTGACTAGGGCCCATAGGACTCAAAAGTAGTACACTATATTAGGAATTGGTTTATTATAAAAAGCAAAAATGTTGATGCAAAAAAAATCAGATCATTGAAATTCCAAAGTCGTAGAATATTAGGTTTCTATATTGTGGAAAATCACTACCTATTGACATGGAAAATTGTACACTGTTTCTTTAAGAACATAAATTTTGTGAGCGATGACATCTGGAGAAAGCTATCCCTTTTCTCTTTCTTTCTGTGTCCCCAAATGTTTGGATATATTGGTGAAGTTAACAAGTTGTTAACTAGCTAGCTAATGAGGCAACATGACTGAATGAGGTGTAAACAAATGCCCCCCCCCCCCCCCCTCCCGAGTGGTTTTGGAAAGGCCTGTAAAATGAGGCCCGTCAATCCACGATAGGAAGAAAAAAACAAATCTGTGCTCGCTTTTTTTCCCTCTAGGGCACTCAGAAACAACGGTACAGCAAAGCCTAATCATCACCTCAATTATTATCTAGGTCATACATTTTTTTTATAGCCCTGTCCTCAATGTTTATTGTTTAACACTTCTGCCCCTCTTGTCCAGATGGTGCGACTGCAGGAGATTTTCAAGACATTTTACCTGGGCAAGCACAGCGGCAGGAAGCTACAGTGGCAGTCGACGTTAGGCCATTGTGTTTTAAAAGCTGAATTTAAAGAGGTAGCTACCCATCTTTTGAATGATGTTTCACTCATTGACACTGAACAAAAATATAAATCCAACATACAACAATTTCAAAGATTTTACTGAGTTACAGTTCATATAAGGAAATGTGACTGTGAATACAAATATGCATCTGTTGGTCACAGATACCTTAAGAAAAAGGTAGGGGCGTGAATCAGAAAACCAGTCAGTATCTGGTGTGACCACCATTTGCCTCATGAAGTGCAACACATCTCCCTCATGAAGTGCGACACATCTCTTCCGCATAGAGTTGATCAGGCTGGTTGTGGCCTATGGAATATTGTCCCACTCCTTTTCAATGGCTGTGCGAAGTTGCTGGATATTGGTGGGAACTGGAACACGCTGTCGTACACGTTGATCCAGAGCATCCCAAACATGCTCAATAGGTGACATGTCTGGTGAGTATGTAGGCCATAGAAGAACTGGGACATTTTCAGCCTCCAGGTATTGTGTACAGATCCTTGCGACATGGGGCCGTGCATTATATTGCTGAAACATGAAGTGGTGTCAGTGGATGAATGGCACAACAATGGGCCTCAGGATCTCGTCATGGTTCTCTGTGCATTCAAATTGCCATCGATAAAATGTAATTGTGTTCGTTGTCCGTAGCTTATGCCTGCCCATACCATAACCCCACGGCCGCCATGGTTCAGCAACCACTCGCCAACCTAACGCCATACACGTTATCCGCCATCTGCCTAGTACTGTAGAAAACGGGATTAATCTGTGAATAGCACACTTCTCCAGCGTGCCACTGGCCATCGAAGGTGAGCATTTGCCTACTGAAGTCCGTTATGATGCCAAACTACGGTCAGGTCAAGACCCTGGTGAGGACTACGAGCTGAGCTTCCCTGAGACTGTTTCTGACAGTTTGTGTAGAAATTATTTGGTTGTGCAAACCCATGGTTTCATCAGCTGTCCAGGTAGCTGGTCTCAGACAATCCCACAGGTGAAAAAGCTGGATGTGGAGGTCCTGGGCAGGCGTGGTTACACGTGGTCTGCGTTGAGAACAGTTGGACGTACCGACAAATTCTCTAAAACGACATCGGAGGCAGCTTATGGTAGAGAAAAGAACATTAGGTTATCTGCAAACAGCTCTGGTGGACATTCCTGCAGTCAGCATGCCAATTGCTTGCTCCCTCATCTCACATCTGTTGCATTGTGTTGTGTGATACAACTGCACATTTTAGTGACCTTTTAATTGCCCTCTGCACAAGGTGCACCTATGTAATGATCATGCTGTTTAATCAGCTTCTTGATATGCCACACCTGTCAGCTGGATGGATAATCTTGGCAAAGGAGAAATGCTCACTAACAGATGTAAACAAATTTGCACAAGATGTTAGCGAAATAAGGTTTTTGTGCGTATGGAACATTTTATTTCAGCTCATGAAACATGGTACCAACACTCTACATGTTACATTGTTTTTGTTCAGTGTAGTATGTTTAGGCAGAATTTTTTTCCACATTAAAAAGCAACAACTTTTGTATCCCTGTCTTGTTTGTTGTTTCCGAAATAGGGCAAAAAAGAGCTTCAAGTGTCCCTGTTTCAGACGCTAGTGCTGCTCATGTTCAACGAAGGAGAGGAACTCACCTTGGAGGAGATCAAGCTAGCTACAGGAATAGGTTTGTATGATCACAATGTAGCACATTCTGCTGAATATCTCAGTCATCACGCAAATCATAATGGATCAAATATACCAGTCATCTTGAAGATGATCAATTTATTTTTAGAGATTTTGCTTAAACAATAGAAATTATCAATATCATCTTTTGTTTTGATGTGAGAACCACAATCTTTTGCCAAGTCCTTTTGGATTGAGTTTGTGTTGACCTAAAGTGGGATGTGCGTGCAGTGCCAATAGGAAGTATTCACACCCCTTGACTTTAAAAAATACATTTTTGTTACAGCCTGAATTTAAAATTGATTAAATTTAGATTTTCTGTCACTGGCCTACACACAATACCCCATAATGTCAAAATTGAAATATATTTTTTGAAATTCTTACGAATTAATTAAAAATGAAAAGCTGAAATGTCTAGAGTCAAGAAGTTTTCAACCCCTTTGTTATGGCATGCCTAAATAAGTTCATGAGTAAAAATGTGCTAAACAAGTCACATAAGTTGCATATAATAGTGTTTAACATAATTTTTGAATGACGACCTGATCTCTGTACCCCACACTTACAATTATCTGTAAGATCACTGTCGAGTAATGAATTTCAAACACAGATTCAACCACAAATACAATGGAGGTTTTCCAATGCCTCACAAAGGGTACCTAAAAATGTATTTTAAAAAAGCAGACATTTTAATTATCTTTTTGAGTATGGTGAAGTTATGCATTACACTTTGGAGGGTGTATCAATACACCCGGTCACTACAAAGATACAGGCGTCTTTCCTAACTCAGTTGCCAGAGAAGAAGGAAACCGCTCAGAGATTTCACCATGAGGCCAATGGGGACTTTAAAACATTTGGAGTTTAATGCCTGTCATAGTAGAAAAACTGAGGATGGATGAACAACATTGTAGTTATTCCACAATACTAACCTAAAAGACACAGTGAAAAGAAGGAAGCCTGTACAGAATACAAATATCACAAAACATGCATCCTGTTTGTAACAAGGCACGAAAGTAATACTGCTAACAAAAAATTGGAAAAGCAAATAACATTTTGTCCTGAATACAGTCTTATGTTTGGTGCAAATCCAATACAACACATTACTGAATATCACTCTTCATATTTTCAAACATAGTGGTGGCTGCATCATGTTATGGTTATGCTTGTAATCGTTAAGGGCTGGGGAGGGGGGTTTTTTGTTGATAGAAATTAAATGGATTGGAGCTAAGCACAGGCAAAATCCTAGAGGAAAACCTGGTTGTCTGCTTTCCACTAGACATTGGGAGATGAATTTACCTTTCAGCAGAACAATAACCTAAAACACAAGACCAAATCTACACTGGAGTTGCTTACCAAGAAGAAAGTAAGTGTTCCTGAGCGCGCCAAGTCAGACTTTTGACTTAAATCTACTTGAAAATCTATGGCAAGACCTGAAGATGGTCAACAACCAATTTGACAGAGCTTCAAGAATTGTGCAATTATTGCACATTCCAGAAAGACTAACAGCTGTAATCGCTGCCAAAGGTGCTTATACAGAGTATTGACCCAGAAGAGTGAATACTTATGTAAATGAGAGATTTCTGTATTTCAAGTAAATATGCTAAAATACCTAAAACACGTTTTCACATTATCATTATGTGGTATTGTAATCCATTTTGAATTTGGGCTGAAGCACAACAAAATGTAGAATAAGTCAAGGGTATGAATACTTTCTGAAGGCACTGTGTATGTGCAGAGGATGGCGAGCTGCGACGGACCCTGCAGTCGTTGGCGTGTGGCAAGGCACGGGTCATCCACAAAGTCCCCAAGAGCAAAGACGTGGAGGACGGAGACAAGTTCTCCTGCAACGATGACTTCAAACACAAACTCTTCAGGATCAAGATCAACCAGATCCAGATGAAAGAAACGGTAAATTCTCTCACTCACAGCAGGGTTGTGTTCGTTAGGATAATTGTTTTTTTAAAGGTTTTTATTGGACTGCAGTTTTATTTTTATTTAATTTTTTTGGACAGATCCAGGTAGCCCCTACCTGTTCCAGTTTTGGTGCATTTCAAATAGGAATATGAGTTCTAGTCTAGTTGTAGCACTGATGGTACAGAGCTAGCCAATGCCCTCTAGAGGCAGGTGTTCAAATACCAAGTCTGTCACTCTCCACTATATGTTCCCACTTCATCAGTCTCCTCCAATAGTTAGGTTTCCATTAAATTGGCAACAGGTTTTCATGCGAATATTCAAATATCCACATAGATAAAATGTTCCCACCAGAGATGTGTTACCATCAAATTGAGTCGTCGTGGATAAGTCTGTGCGTGACGACGTAGTGCACATAAAAATGACTTTGGCCGTCAGTCAAACTGTGTTTCCTCCACATTGGTGTGGCTGACTTCCGTGATAAGATGTAGGGTGGCCATGTGGGTTATGTTTCCGGGGGCCATGTCGTGACCTTGTTTATCCAACATTTTACTCGCATAAGAAGGTTGTGGATGGAAACCTGGTTACTGGTTTATTTTTATCGTCTATAAAGCAGAAAAAAACCTAGGGAGAAGTGAATATTAGCCACTTATTCATTTGGTGAATTGTCCTTGGTAGGTGGAAGAGCAAGCCAGCACCACGGAACGAGTCTACCAGGACCGGCAGTATCAGATCGACGCCGCCATCGTCCGGATCATGAAGATGAGGAAGACTCTGAGCCATAATCTCTTGGTGTCGGAAGTGTACAACCAACTCAAGTTCCCCGTCAAGGTGAGTAAACGGGGAACAAACATGTTTGAAACACATGACCTTGTGTGCAAGCAGATAACTATTCACTCGGGTGAGGTTCCCAAACGCTTTGTTGCTAATGTGGTATTTTATTTATCTTGATGACCCAAACTGACTGTCCAACAGAGTGCATTCGGAAAAGTATTCAGACCCCTTGACTTTTTCAACATTTTGTTACGTTACAGCCTTATTCTAAAATTGATTAAATAAAAACAATTAATCAATCTACACACAATACCCCATAATGACAAAGTGGAAAACCTTTTATTTTTTGCAAATGTATAATAAATGACATCTTATTTACATAAGTATTCAGACCCATTGATCAGCCTTGAGATGTTTCTACAACTTGATTGGAGTCCACCTGTGATTAATTCAATTGATTGGACATGATTTGGAAAGGCACACACCTGTCTCTATAATGTCCCACAGTTGGCAGTGCATGTCAGAGCAAAAACCAAGCCACGAGGTCGAAGGAATTGTCCATAGAGCTCCGAGACAGGATTGTGTCGAGGCACATATCTGGGTATGGGTAGCAAAAAAATTCTGCAGCATTGAAGGGCCCCAAGAATGCGGTGGCCTCCATCATTCTTAAATGGAAGAAGATTGGAACCACCAAGACTCTTCCTAGAGCTGACTGCCCGGCCAAACTAAGCAATCGGAGGAGAAGGGCCTTTGTCAGGGTGGTGACCAAGAACCCAATGGTCACTCTGACAGAGCTCCAGAGTCTTCTGTCGAGATGGGAGAGCCTTCCAGAAGGACAACCATTTCTGCAGAACTCCACCCATCAAGCCTTTATGGTAGAATGGCCAGATGGAAGCCACTCCTCAGTAAAAGGCACGTGACAGCCTGCTTGGAGTTTGCCAAAAGGCACTTAAAGGACTCAGACCATGAGAAACAAGATTATCTGGGGGGATGTTTTTCAGCGGCAGGGACTGGGAGACTAGTAAGGATTGAGGGAAAGATGAACGGAGCAAAGTACAGAGATCCTTGATGAAAACCTGCTCAGGACCTCGGACTGGAGCACAGGTTCACCTTCCAACAGGATAATGACCCTAAGCACTCAGTCAAGACAATGCAGGAGTAGCTTCTGGACAAGTCTCTGAATTTCCTTGATTGGCCCACCCAGAGCTGTGCAGCGACACTCCCTATCCTACCTGACAGAGCGAGAGGGTATGCAGAGAAGAATGGGAGAACTCCCCAAATACAGGTGTGCCAAGCTTGTAGCGTCATACCCAAGAAGACTCGAGGCTATAATCACTGCCAAAGGTGCTTCAGCGAAGTACTGAGTAAAGTGTTATGTAATTGTTTGGAGGATATATTGGCACGGGTGTTTCGTCTCGGGACGCAAACCGTGCCAATATCCTCCAACACCGGCTTCGATGGCATTATTACTTTTATAAAATGGGTTACCAATATATTGAAATAATGATTGACATATTTTCATTAATGATATTTTGATGAATTTATTCATACAGTTTCATCCTTCCACGACATATAGTCCCAATGCAAATCTAGGGTTGCTACTCAAGCCAGCAGTTTGTTCATTGTATCGGTTAGGTTGCCATAGTCGTGAAGCCTTGAGTTCTATATCTGTGGATGCGACCCAGTTGTTCGTTGTAAATGTTCCGTTGCCAGTTCTTATCCCTTGCTTGCTAGCTAATATTGTCACGTCAAACAGTGCAGCCAGAATAATAGCATAGTGGCTGCTTTTGTGTTTGACCAGTTTTCTATTGAAATGTATTTGTCATAAAAATCATGCGAATTCATGATTTCGACTGGCTGAGAAAAGCTACCTGCCTGTCTGTCTCGTTCCTACTCCCGACCTGTTCATTACTATGGAACAGCTGGAGATCCAATTTCAATATTGAAACAATGTTGCAAATATCGGAGAGACAGCAAGGTTTATACAAATCTCTGCTGTTGAAAACCAAAACAAATGGGAGATATTGTCTAGATGCTTCTTACAGTGGAGATCAAGTTTATAAATTACCTAGCTGGGCTGATGAGACAGTGGAATGCTCAATAGGCATTTCAAGGTCATAGACTTAGCCGGCGGTAACTTGTGGAATAGACATCAGCTGGAACACTATTTTAACCAGTCAGCATCCGGGATTAGACCCATCCGTTGTATTAAGATGCATGTAAACTGCACAAGCACTTCATAGTGGACTGTTACTGAGGTTTCATGTTTTTCTGTTTGCTAACACTCATCTTCTCAACAGCCTGCTGACCTAAAGAAGAGAATAGAGTCTCTCATTGACCGAGATTACATGGAGCGCGACAAGGAGAACCCCAACCAATACAACTATGTGGCTTAAAGAGGGAGGGATGAAGAAGAGGGGGGATGGTGGCCCAGTCAGGCTGAAGTCTTCTCTGAGCACTCGGGCCCTTGGATGTCAGTGTTAACCTCTTCAAACCAGCGACCGACAACTGAATGGATAGTGCTCTGCGGGACTTTGTCAGGGGCCTGTTTTCCTGTGGACTGCATGCCCATTAAAACAAGAATATCGTCCATTCTTTTCTCAGTGCCGCTCAGTGGGAATTGGACTTAGCTACCTTGGACAAGAAGAAAAACAGACAAACCAATGTTCAGTTCTTTTTTTCTTTTTACAGAGGGGGGGTGGTATTTCTTTTCAAACGTAGATCTTTCCCCATCGGTGTTCTGCACCTTGTTTTTAAGTCACTACTTTTGATTTTTAATTCACTCTGTACTATCCCATGCACAAATGTTCAAATGCATATCATTGCTCTTACCATACTTGGAAGAGAGCGAAACAATAAAACTGATGCTTGTCTCAATAATGCATGTGAGACCCATGAATAAACATTCACAGTAGGGTTTTATTTTTCTGTGGTGGATTTCAGTGTCCGATGTGGGCACCTGCAGCCAAGTCATACTATTCTCCATAGCTATTAGTCTCGAACTACTCCTGTTCATCGACAGCAATCAATGAGACGATTAAGTAGCTAGGCGATGTTATGAGGAATTGACAGTACGTGCCAAAAATTGAGCACTTTTTTCTTATAGGGGTTGTAAATGCTGCTAACCAAACACTAACTTTTACATGTTATATGCATTTAGTTTTCCATTTCACTTTTGCCCTGATTGTTTCAATGTTTGCTTTTTGTATATACAAGACTTTACAAATGCATTGACATTTTAAGCGCAAACGAACTTTGACAGTCACCTCGCCTTTAGGTCTTTTTCTTAACTCCTAGAGATGGTCTACTACTAAAAGCACAGCGACATCAGTCACTGTTACCCCTCATGTTTCCAAGTATAATATCTCAATTTACAAGCATTATATTCTTTGTAAGTCCTCTCTGTAAGGCTTATGGCAGGCCTTGCGTTTGGGCACTAATGATAAAAATACTTTGTTTATTGAGAAATCATTCTTGACTGGACTTTGCCATGTGTCTGAATAAATTGTTTTCTTGCTTCATATTAAAGTAATTGTCAGTGTTTCTATGTCGTCGTCCCCCCCCCATCTTAATTTTCCTAGACATTCTTGCAGTTTCTCTCAATGCAAGGCAAAGTTGACATCCTAATAAATTATGAGAGGATGAAATGTCTTGATGAATCAATTATGATTTCTCATCGGGACAGATTTGTCTAGTTTAAATTCCATAGAAGATTAATATCAGCATTTTAACACTCCTATTATCAGAGGTACAACAAATGTTTCCCCCCTTTCTTTCACTAACCTCAAAGGCTTATTTATATATTTCCCCAAGAGTGAGAGAGAGTTTTGCATGCAATATATAATATTGGGTTACCAGCTGGAAATATTTTTTACAAAAAGTAATCCAGATTGTCACACAATGTACCGGTAATGTTAAATGTGTTTTCCTCAAGGAGGAAAGAGTAGGGATTGTTTGGGTGATGTGTGTCACAAAATAAGCTGGAACATGATAGGTTACATGTTTTCTATTAATTCCATAATTTGTCACTTATTGGAGGGGAGTCTATTAATGCCCCGGTGAACCGGGTTAGTGTTGATTGCATTCAATTTGGAACGGTTGTCAATAGTTACCACAGTCACAATTGGTTATATTGTCTTGATTTAAAGTTAGGGTTAGGAATACATTTACCAGTGTGGTTAGGTTTAAAATCACATTTTTAAGTAAGTCAGCGATATGATGTAGATGCAGAAAGTAAATGGGATTCCCTAAGAACACTACTTCGCCCAAAGTGATTTTCGTAGCAAGGTTAAGAAAACATTTTTGCTAACCTTAACCTAATTCTCCTATCCTACGTTAATTCTTTAGTACTGAGTCCAGCACCCAAAGGGGACACCACAAGCTTCTCCCACTTTACCCGATGGGTGTGGAAGACTCGGCCGATACTGGGGCCACACTCATCAGGATGACTGAGGGGTTCGTACTTCAGGGCTGCAGGTAGCCTAGTGCAGGTAGCCTAGTGGTTATAGCGTTGGGCCAGTAACCGGAAGGTTTGACGCAGTTCATTGAAAAACTTGGGGCACTGAGGAATGTACACTCATCCTGGGCTGCTCTTCAGGTCTGGATTAATATCCAGAGCTTTCAGAACCCAAGAGCGGAGCTCCTGCATATCAGCTGATGAAAATGGCCCTTCACGCTCAGCCCTCTCTGAGCCATGGCTGACCTAGAACTGGCCTCAGAGGTCTTTTTGTCTAGGTCATTACCATTAAAGAAGGAGATAGCATCAGGATCCTGTCTTCAACGGAGCCTGTCGGGCTGAGAGAGCAGAGCTGCGAAGACAAAGAGGCTGCCTGGGCCTTCAACTCATCCAGAGTAGGTCTCATGTCCTTGGACTGCTTGGTGGGCGGGCCCGCCACTGAGGAGGGTTGTTTACACTTGAGTCTGCTCCCAGAGCCTCTAGCATTGGTCTCCTTCATCGTAGCTAATTGTGCTTCACATAGGTGTGGGCCAAGAGTAGCACAATACGTGCAGCTGAAGGGGGAATCCACAGCCTGAATGGCATGCTCTAAGTCTATGCACATCATACAAGTGGAATAGACATCAGCCAAAGCTAAGCCAGCATTGCATATCGCAGTATGACATGGATAATCTTCTCATTGTCTAGACAGAAACAGAAATACATATGTCTTATAGAACAGATAATCTGTATAACACCCCATTAATACTATACCAGGTGTAAGTATAAAGTGTTCTGTTCTCAGGGCAATATGTAAATTAAGTAATAATATATATGGATATAGACTAGTGTCCAGCTGAAGCTAACAAGCAACAGGTAACGCAGCATGCCTATGGCACGTTCACACAGATGAGCAGGGACCCTGGGCATCTTTCTTTTGGTGTTTTTCAGGGTCAGTAGAAAGGCCTCTTTAGTGTCCCAAGTTTTCATAACTGTGACCTTAATTGCCTACCGTCTGTAAGCTGTTAGTGTCTTAACAACCGTTCCACAGGTGCGCATGTTCATTAATTGCTTATGGTTCATTGAACAAGCATGGGAAACCGTGTTTAAACCCTTTACAATGAAGATCTGTTTAGTTTTTTGGATTTTTACGAATTATCTTTGAAAGACAGGGTCCTGAAAATGGGACGTTTCTTTTCTTGATGAGTTGATATTCAGTACCTGTCAAAAGTTTGGAAACACCTACTCATTCAAGGGTTTTTCTTTATTTTTACAATTTTCTACGTTGTAGAATAATAGTGAAGACATCAACACTATGAAATAACACATATGGAATCATGTAGTAACCAAAAAAAGTGTTAAATCAAAATATATTTTAGATTCTTCAAAGTAGCCACCCTTTGCCTTGATGACTGCTTTGCACACTCTTGGCATTGTCTCAACCAGCTTCACCTGGAATGCTTTTCCAACAGTCTTGAAGGAGTTCCCACATATGCTGAGCACTTGTTGGCTGCTTTTCCTTCACTTTGCAGTCCAACTCATCCCAAACCATCTCAATTGTGTTCAGGTCGGGGGATTGTGGAGGCCAGGTCATCTGATGCAGGACTCCATTGCTCTCCGTCTT
The DNA here is from genome assembly GCF_029448725.1 of Salvelinus fontinalis. Taxonomy (NCBI): domain Eukaryota; kingdom Metazoa; phylum Chordata; class Actinopteri; order Salmoniformes; family Salmonidae; genus Salvelinus; species Salvelinus fontinalis. The sequence continues at coordinate 42,891,012 of NC_074693.1, forward strand.
GGTCAAATAGCCCTTACACAGCCTGGAGGTGTGTTGGGTCATTGTCCTGTTGAAAAACAAATGATAATCCCACTAAGCGCAAACCAGATGGGATGGCGTATCCCTGCAGAATGCTGTGGTAGCCATGCTGATTAAATGTGCCTTGAATTCTAAATAAATCATTTGGTTACTACATGATTCCATGTGTTATTTCATAGTTTTGATGTCTTCACTACAATGTAGAAAATAGTAAAAGAAAAACCCTTGATTGAGTAGGTGTGTCCAAACTTTTGACTGGTTCTGTATATTTATACTCCAGACGTCAACAGTGAAGAGGTGACTCCGGGATGCTGGCCTTCTAGGCAGACTTCCTCTGTCCAGTGTCTGTGTTCTTTTGCCTATCTTAATCTTTTCTTTTTATTGGCCAGTCTGAGATATGGCTTTTTTTTTGCAACCCTGCCTGGAAGGCCAGCATCCCGGAGTTGCCTCTTCACTGTTGACGTTGAGACTGGTGTTTTGCGGGTACTATTTAATGAAGCTGCCAGTTGAGGCATCTGTTTCTCAAACTAGACACTCTAATGTACTTGTCCTCTTGCTCATTTTTGCACCGGGGACTCCCACTCCTCTTTCTATTCTGGTTAGAGCCAGTTTACGCTGTTCTGTGAAGGGAGTAGTACACAGCGTTGTATGAGATCTTCAGTTTCTTGGCAATTTCTTGCATGGAATAGCCTTCATTTCTGAGAACAAGAATAGACTAACGAGTTTCAGAAGAAAGTTCTTTGTTTGTGGCCATTTTGAGCCTGTAATCGAACCCACAAATGCTGATGCTCCAGATACTCAACTAGTCTAAAGAAGGCCAGTTTTATTGCTTCTTTAATCAGTACAACAGTTTTCAGCTGTGCTAACATAATTGCAAAAGTGTTTTCTTATGATCAATTAGCCTTTAAAAGGATAAACTTGGATTAGCTAACACAACGTGCCATTGGAACACAGGAGTGATGGTTGCTGATAATGGGCTTCTGTACACCTCTGTAGATATTCCATAAAAGATCTGCCGTTTCCAGCTACAATAGTCATTTACAACATTAACAATGTCTATACAGTATTTCTGATCAATTTGATGTTATTTTAATGGACAAAAAATTTGCTTTTCTTTCAAAAAGAAGGACATTTCTAAGTGACCCCAAACTTTTAAATGGTAAAGTACATAATGTGCATTTAGACGATTCCAATAGAGTCCCACAGTGGAAGAGTCATAATACCCATAAAACCTAGCGGTCAAACAGGGAAATGGTTCCAATTGTTTTTCCGCCATACATTTGTCAGAGGGAAGTTTTAGAAACACTTAAAATAAGGGCTGTGTTTCGTGTAGGCTTACCCTGGCGTGACGATTCGATAACCATGTAAATCTCTCTCGGACAAGGTAACTTTTATCAATATATTCACCTGTATTTACCACCCACAAATTAAATGCTAATTACCTGCTAATGTGGCTTTCATAAAGAACTACAAATGCCATAACGATCTGGGCGAGACTACCGAATCGACGCAAAGATAAGAATCTCTGGATTAACTAATGTTAGTTAAATTTAGTAATGAATATATTTTCTACATTTCTTTAAATAGACAGTTCTGTGAACTGTCTTGTGCAAGTTTTAAATTGAAACAAGACCTGTTAGCAAAAGTGACAGCTAGAGACACTTTTGTGCAGGAGCTTGCAGGAATTTGTAGTCTTGCATGATGTCTACTTTGCTGTGGGATAGCGGAAGCTGCAGGTACTGTGATTTGAGCTATTGGATTGGCCAGAGCAGTAGGCATACTTGATTTAGCTCTCTGGATCCACCAGGTAGGCGGAGTTTGTCCCTTCAGATGAAATGGTTGAAAATGGAAAGACTTTGCCTACTTGGTGCGCATGGCAGCTGGATCAAGTGCACCTACCGCCAATGGCGCAAGACAAATTTGAAAAGTCACTATTCGACTTCCATCCATGTCTGAGGACATCAGGAGATGATGTGGAAATCGGCCACTAGGGGGGGCAACAGTGAGCGCTGTTACCTTTAAGTAGGTTTGGTTTTGCTATAGTGGACAGTGGTTTGGTTTTGCATAGTGGACAGGGATGGCGGGCATCTGCCTCTAATTCCAAAGGTTGCAAGTTTGAATCCAGGGATAGAACGTTTTTTTTTTTTTGCTTTCCCAAACCTTAACCCTTAACTTAACCATTCGGAGTTAATGCCTAATCTTAAGATTTCGGCATTAATGCCTAAACTTAACCCGAAACACTTCAAAATTTGATGTTTGAGAAACATGGATGAACGTCTAATTCTGACATAAGACTGTGAAGGCTGGTTGTGATACTAGCCTACTTGAGATTTCATAGCTTTTACAACCATGACCAAAGAGAGACTGTGAAAGGATACAGCAAAAATCTGCTGTTTTATTTTTTATCCCTTTTTATCCCCAATTTCATGGTATCCAATTGATAGTTCCAGTCTTGTCCCATCGCTGTAACTCCCGTACGGACTCGGGAGAGGTGAAGGTCGAGAGCCGTGCGTCCTCTGAAACACGACCCAGACAAGCCTTCACAGGAGTCGCTAGAGCGCGATGGGACAAGAACATCCCGGCCGGCCAAACCCTCCCCTAACCCGGACGCCGCTGGGCCAATTGTGCGCCGCCCCATGGGTCTCCCGGTCGCGGCCGGCTGCGACAGAGCATGGGCTCAAGCCAGGATCTCTAGTGGCACAGCTACCACTGCGGTGCAGTGCCTTAAACCACTGCGCCACTCGGAAGGCCCAAGATCTGCTGTTTTTATGAGTGAGTTCATGTTTAAGTTTGTATTCAGCACTGCGAGTGGGCAAAAGGGGGCTTAGCCCCCTCAGTTGAAACTTGTGCCACCACAGTTTTAGTTGTATGTCCCTATATAAAAATAGCTAAAAATGGTTGAGTGACTGGTTGGCATGAAATCTGTATCTCCTCAGCACTGTATCAGCACCATGGACAGGGCACACCGTGTAGTGTGTGTGTGTATGTTTGTGTGTAGGGGGGCTGTGGAAAGCCACTGGGTGGTTAGGTATGACTCCTTTGAGTTTAAATAAAACGCACATCATCTGTGGGAGGCTACGTGAATAACGTAATACACCTGTGCCTGTAATATTTGATCTTGATTTATAAGGACGGGTTAAAGTTTATAGTTGAAGCTGCTTCACTCAACTCTGCCTCACGCCCCATCACTGCAGAGTTTAGTTAGCTCCTTAGCTAGCTGTAAAAGGCGTTAGTGTTATTGGCCAATTTAGCTTTAACCAGATAATCTGCCACTGCCATGATGGATATCAGAAATCAAACCACCGAGGCCACCGCCAAACCCAGCAGCGATGATGCTGCGGAGCCCTAGCTAGCTCTGCATGAAGAGCTTACCCCCCTTCCCCAAGTGCCACTAGGATAATGGCTCCACAGCCCCTTCCACCTTTGCCTGTTCCTGACGATCTTCGAACATAGGAGCGAGCCCAGGTTAGCCTAGAATCCTACGCTAGTTGTATGTTTTCTGTCCAAAAACTTTCATTTAATAGCGACTGGTTCATCGGAAGAGAGTGGCTGGAATACTGGGTTACTGCAGATTTGGCATTTTGGTTACCAGGTTGAAAGTTCTGTATTGGGTCCAATGCTAACACAGAAAAGGCCTTCATCCAAGACAGGTATACTAAGTGGAAGCATGCTGAAGCAGGTTGAACCAAAGGATTCGCTCAGAGCACGCATCAAGCAAGGAGCGTTTGAAATGCACTGCACTGTGGAAAGAAAACAAGTTATGGGAACTGAGGTGTCAACGCTTGTTAGTTTTTTTGTGTATTATTTAACCTTTATTTAACTAGGCAAGTCAGTTAAGAAAAAAATCTTATTTACAATGACAGCCTACCAAAAGGCAAAAGGCCTCTTGCGGGGACGAGGGATGGTCAAAAAAAAAATTATAATATAGGACAAAACACATATCACGACAAGAGAGACAACACTACATAAAGAGAGACCTAAGACAACAACATAGCATGGCAGCAACATGACAACAACATGGCAGCAGCATAACATGGTAGCAGCACAAAACATGGTACAAACATTATTGGGCACAGACAACAGCACGAAGGGGATGAAGGTAGAGACAACAATATATCACAAAACTGTCAGTAAGAGTGTCCATGATTGAGTCTTTGAATGAAGAGATTGAGATAAAACAATCCAGTTTGAGTGTTTGTTGTAGCTCGTTCCAGTCGGCTAGCTGCAGCGAACTGAAAAGACAAAAGACTATGATCTAAATACCCAGCCAGAAGCACTTTCTACTCCACCCATTCCATTGGTCCCCATGAAATACAGTGTAGACTTATAAATTACATATTGGTTTATAGATCAAAAACTATTCTATAGGGCCTCCCGGGTGGCGCAGTGGTCTAGGGCACTACATCGCAGTGCTAGCTGCGCCACCAGAGTCTCTGGGTTCGCGCCCAGGCTCTGTCGCAGCCGGCCGCGACCGGGAGGTCCGTGGGGCGACGCACAATTGGCCTAGCTTCGTCCGGGTTAGGGAGGGTTTGGCCGGTAGGGATATCCTTGTCTCATCGCGCTCCAGCGACTCCTGTGGCGGGCCGGGCACAGTGCGCGCTAACCAAGAGGCCAGGTGCACGGTGTTTCCTCCGACACATTGGTGCTGCTGGCTTCCGGGTTGGAGGCGCGCTGTGTTAAGAAGCAGTGCGGCTTGGTTGGGTTGTGCTTCGGAGGATGCGTGGCTTTCGACCTTCGACTCTCCCGAGCCCGTACGGGAGTTGTAGCGATGAGACAAGATAGTAATTACTAGCGATTGGATACCATGAAAATTGGGGAGAAAAGGGGAGAAAATAAAATAAAAAACTATTCTATGTTTCGATGTTGAAGTGGTGTTGGGAGTACTCAGTAGAGTCGTATAGTCGTGGCCAAAAGTTTTGAGATCACACAAATATTAATTTTCACAAAGTCTGCTGCCTCAGTTTGTATGATGGCAATTTGCATATACTCCAGAATGTTATGAAGAGTGATCAGATGAAATGCAATTAATTGCAAAGTCCCTCTTTGTCATGCAAATGAACTGAATCCCCCAAAAACATTTCCACTGCATTTCAGCCCTGCCACAAAAGGACCAGCCGACATCATGTCAGTGATTCTCTCGTTAACACAGGTGTGAGTGTTGACAAGGACAAGGCTGGAGATCACTCTGTCATGCTGATTGAGTTCGAATAACAGACTGGAAGCTTCAAAAGGAGGGTGGTGCTTGAAATCATTGTTCTTCCTCTTTCATCCATGGTTACCTGCAAGGAAACACGTGCCGTCATCATTGCTTTGAACAAAAAGGGCTTCACAGGCAAGGATATTGCTGCCAGTAAGATTGCACCTAAATCAACCATTTACCGGATCATCAAGAACTTCAAAGAGAGCGGTTCAATTGTTGTGAAGAAGGACCGTCTCCTAAAGTTGATTCAGCTGCGGGATCGGGGAACCACCAGTACAGAGCTTGCTCAGGAATGGCAGCAGGCAGGTGTGAGTGCATCTGCACGCACAGTGAGGCAAAGACTTTTGGAGGATGGCCTGGTGTCAAGAAGGGCAGCAAAGAAGCCACTTCTCTCCAGGAAAAACATCAGGGACAGACTGATATTCTGGAAAATGTACAGGGATTGGACTGCTGAGGACTGGGGTAAAGTCATTTTCTCTGATGAATCCCCTTTCCAATTGTTTGGGGCATTCGTAAAAAGGCTTATCTGTAGAAGAAAAGGTGAGCGCTACCATCAGTCCTGTGTCATGCCATCAGTAAAGCATCCTGAGACCATTCATGTGTGGGGTTGCTTCTCAGCCAAGGGAGTGGGCTCACTCACAATTTTGCCTAAGAACACAGCCATGAATAAAGAATGGTACAAACACATCCTCCGAAAGCAACTTCTCCCAACTATCCAGGAACAGTTTGGTGACGAACAATGCCTTTTCCAGCATGATGGAGCACCTTCTCATAAGGCAAAAGTGATAAGTGGCTCGGGGAACAAAACGTCGATATTTTGGGTCCATGGTCAGGAAACTCCCCAAACCATAATCCCATTGAGAACTTGTGGTCAATCCTCAAGAGGCAGGTGGACAAACAAAAGCCCACAAATTCTGACAAACTCCAAGCATTGATTATGCAGGAATGGGCTGCCACCAGTTAGGATGTGTCCCAGAAGTTAATTGACAGCAATCCAGGGCGGATTACAGAGGTCTTGAAAAAAATGGGTCAACAATGCAAATATTGACTCTTTGCATCAACTTCATGTAATTGTCAATAAAAGCCTTTGACACTTATGAAATGCTTGTAATTATACTTCAGTATTCCATAGTAACATCTGACAAAAATATCTAAAGACACTGAAGCAGCAAACTTTGTGAAAATTTATATTTGTGTCATTCTCAAAACTTTTGGCCACGACTGTATATATGGTGTTATTTCATGGGGGACTGAGGTTTAAATACCCAGCACCACTTTCTACTCTACCCTCTCCATTCACTGCAATGCAATACATTGTAGGCCTATAAATTACATCTTGGTTTATAGATCAAAAACTATTCTATGAGCCAATGTAAAAGTGGTGTTTGTGAAGGCCAAATTACAGAGGGGGAACTGCTTGTTGCAATTGGGGCCTTTAAAGATGGGAAAACTCCAGGGCTGGATGGCATACCAGTGGAAGTATACAAAACGTTTTTTGATATACTCAAAGGACCTTTATTAACTTGTTTTAACCACTCCTATATAAATGGTAGATTATCAGACACACAACAAGAAGGTCTGATATCGTTATTACTGAAACAGGACCCAAGTGGTATATATAAAGATCCAGTCCAATTAAAAAATTGGAGACCTCTTACACTTCAGTGTTGTGATGCAAAAATCCTAGCAAAATGCTTGGCGCATAGAATAAAAAAAGTTTTGTCAGATATTATTCATCCTAATCAGACAGGTTTTTTACATGGACGATACATTGGAGATAATATAAGGCAAGTACTGGAAACAATAGAACACTATGAGATATCGGGGACACCAGGCCTGGTTTTCATAGCTGATTTTGAAAAGGCTTTTGATAAAGTACGACTGGAGTTTATATATAAATGCCTAGAATATTTCAATTTTGGGGAATCTCTTATAAAATGGGTTAAAATTATGTATAGTAACCCTAGGTGTAAAATAGTAAATAATGGCTACATCTCAGAAAGTTTTAAACTATCTAGAGGAGTAAAACAAGGTTGTCCACTATCGGCATATCTATTTATTATTGCCATCGAAATGTTAGCTGTTAAAATTAGATCAAACATTAATATTAAAGGATTAGAAATCCATGGCTTAAAAACTAAGGTGTCATTGTACGCTGATGATTCATGTTTTCTTTTAAAACCACAACTAGAGTCTCTCCAGGGCCTCATAGAGGATCTAGATACCTTTGCTATCCTCTCTGGATTAAAACCAAATTATGATAAATGTACCATATTACGTATTGGATCACTAAAAAATACACATTTTATATTGCCATGTAGTTTACCAATTAAATGGTCTGACGGAGATGTGGACATACTCGGTATAAAAATCCCAAAAGAAAGAAATGATCTCACTCCAATAAATTTTTATAGAAAGTTAGCAAAAATAGATAAGATCTTGCTACCATGGAAAGGAAAATACCTGTCTATTTGTGGAAAAATCACCCTAATTAACTCTTTAGTCATATCACAGTTTACCTATTTGCTTATGGTTTTGCCTACACCTAGTGACCTGTTTTTTAAATTATATGAACAAAAAATATTCAATTTTATTTGGAACGGCAAGCCAGATAAAATTAAAAGGGCCTATTTATATAACGAATATGAATTCGGAGGGCAGAAATTATTAAATATTAAAGCATTAGACCTCTCACTAAAGGCATCGGTCATACAAAAGTTATACTTAAATCCAAACTGGTTCTCTAGTAAACTGGTACGAATGTCTCATCCTATGTTCAAGAAGGGCCTTTTTCCCTTTATTCAGATTACACCTGCTCATTTTCGGTTGTTTGAAAAGGAAATGATCTCCAAAATATCCTTATTCTTTAAACAAGCCTTAGAAAGTTGGTTGCAATTTCAGTTTAATCCACCTGAAAGGACGGAACAAATAGTACAACAAATATTGTGGTTAAATTCAAATATAATAATTGATAAAAAAACTGTATTTATCGAAGAAATGTTTAAAAAAGGTATAATTTTTGTGAATGATATCATAAATAGGACTGGTGGAGTTATGTCACACATGCAGCTAACACAGACATATGGAAAAGTCTGCTCTACCCAAAATTACAACCAATTAATTGCAGCATTACCACAAAAATGGAAGAGGCAAGTAGAAGGGGAAAAAAGTAAGGAACTTGTATGTCGGCCCTGTATTAAAGAACAAAAATGGTTAAAGAAAGTGTGATAAATAAAAACATATACCAATTTCATTTAAGGACCAAAAAACTAACAGCTGTGCCATACAAATTGCAAAATAGTTGGGAAGAGATTTTCGATGTACCCATTCCATGGCACATGGTTTATGAATTGATACGCAAAACAACGCCGGATTCAAAACTTCGAATTTTTCAATATAAATTACTGTACAAAATTCTTGCAACTAATAGAATGTTATATATATGGGGTATACAATCTTCCCAGCTCTGCAGATTCTGTTGTGAGGAGGCAGAGTCATTAGATCATTTATTTTGGTATTGTCCATATGTAGCTCGTTTTTGGTCACAGGTCCAGGAATGGCTGAAGAATTGCAACATTTGCCTAAAACTAACGCTACAGATAGCAATACTGGGGGATTTGAAAAGCCATAGTCAATCAATCAATAATATAATAATTATTTTGGCAAAGATGTTTATTTTTAATTTACAATCTGTAGAAGCTATGAGAATAGGAAGGTTCAGGTCTTTTGTGAAGCATCACAGCACAGTTGAGAAATGTATGGCAAATAGAAATCCGAAATGGATGATGTTGGAAGATAGATGGGAGGGGTTGGGTGGAGCTGAAGGGTGGGACTAATAACAAGATAAACAATATAGGGCATACGGGATCTGTGAAATGTGTATAGGTGCGGAGCTTTTGTGAAATAGCACAGTTACAAGTGGAAATAAAATTGGATGGACAACAGAAATAGAGGAAGGACTAAGAACAAATAAGAGAGAACTATTGTAAAGTGGACTGTGTCTGTAAGATAGGTATAAGATGTAGAAATTGAAGGTAAAAGCAGAAGTGTTTATAAGTTTACTCCAATTGGGGGATTGGTGGTAGGGTCGCGGGGAATAATAATAAAGGCATATTCTTTAAAAAAGTATGTATGTCTATATGGGTATGTGTATGTATATATGTGTATATGTATGCATACGTATATGGATATATATATTTACCCAAAAAAATATGGGGGAATGGAAATGATGCAGACAATTACATTGGAAGCAACATTCTTTCCGCAATACTAAGCTGATCCACCCCCCCAGAAAAGAAAAAAAAAAAAAAAAAAAAAAAAAAAAAAGTGGTGTTTGGAGTACTCAGTAGGGTCTGTAGAATCTATATATTGTGTTATTTCATGGGGGACTGAGGTTTAAATACCCAGCAACACTTTCTACTCCATTGTCCAAATGCAATACATTGTATGCCTATACATTTCAAATTGGCTTGTATAGAAAAATATATATTCTATGTGCAGAAATTAAAGTTTGGGTGGGAGTACTCAGTACGGTCTGTAGAAACCACCTTCAAATGGCCCGGTGATATCCAAGGTCCTGAAGGCAATGCCTATATTCACACTAAGCTATCAACACTCAAAGACAAACACATGGCAAAACTTTTTGTCAAAACAGATTTTTTATTTATTTACAATTTAAACGTAATGAATATCAACCAGGCTATAGGTACAGTCACTTCAGTCACCAATTTTTCAAAATGAGTCAGTTCAAATTCATGGTCAGACACACTCTAGGATACATTCATTCGTCGGTTCCCCATTTTATGAAATGTTTAGGCAAAAAATGTATGGTCTAACACACTCTATGATACCTACATTCAGTAATTTCAATCCCTCATTGAATATATTAATTAAATTAGTGATGGGCACCGATATGGAAAACATATACACTGCTCAAAAAAATAAAGGGAACACTTAAACAACACAATGTAACTCCAAGTCAATCACACTTCTTTGAAATCAAACTGTCCACTTAGGAAGCAACACTGATTGACAATAAATTTCACATGCTGTTGTGCAAATGGAATAGACAAAAGGTGGAAATTATAGGCAATTAGTAAGACACCCCCAAAAAAGGAGTGATTCTGCAGGTGGTGACCACAGACCACTTCTCAGTTCCTATGCTTCCTGGCTGATGTTTTGGTCACTTTTGAATGCTGGCGGTGCTCTCACTCTAGTGGTAGCATGAGACGGAGTCTACAACCCACACAAGTGGCTCAGGTAGTGCAGTTCATCCAGGATGGCACATCAATGCGAGCTGTGGCAAAAAGGTTTGCTGTGTCTGTCAGCGTAGTGTCCAGAGCATGGAGGCGCTACCAGGAGACAGGCCAGTACACCAGGAGATGTGGAGGAGGCCGTAGGAGGGCAACAACCCAGCAGCAGGACCACTACCTCCGCCTTTGTGCAAGGAGGTGCACTGCCAGCGCCCTGCAAAATGACCTCCAGCAGGCCACAAATGTGCATGTGTCTGCTCAAACGGTCAGAAACAGACTCCATGAGGGTGGTATGAGGGCCCGACGTCCACAGGTGGGGGTTGTTTGATTTCACAGAAGTGTGATTGACTTGGAGTTACATTGTGTTGTTTAAGTGTTCCCTTTATTTTTTTGAGCAGTGTATATCGATATCAGTTGCCTTTTATCAGACCTCAGGATAAGACCCAGATGCAGACAGTTCTAAATATGAAATATTTATTTACAAAACAGGGGGCAGGCAAACGACAGGTCAAGGGCAGGCAGAGGTCAGTAATCCAGGGCAGGGCAAGCATAATGGTCAAAACCGGGAGAACTAGAAAACAGGAACTAACGAGAAACAGGAGTACGGTAGGCTTGACGAGACAAGACGAACTGGCAACAGACAAACAGAAAACACAGGTATAATTGCACAGGGGATAATGGGGGAAATGGGCAACACCTGAAGGTGTGTGGAGACAAGCGAAACAGATCAGGGTGTGACACCTTTTTCAGTTTGATATTGATATCATAGCGGTTCGTAGAAAATACATTGCAACTGTGTGAATGTTCACTTTTCTGTGAAGTCCAGACAACTGCTTGTGGATTGCCCATTGGGCCAGGTGTATTCTGGTGGCATAAACCTACCTAACCATTTTCATTAAAATGGGAAGCCCATCCACACCACACCCCATCCACAGTTGATGCTAAGCAGCCCGTTTTTGTTTGTTTTAGATTTTGTATGTTTTTTTAAAGTATGCTGAGCAGCCTGTGAGAAGGGCTGTGAAAGGGCCTTGTGCATGCAGGAACAGTTATGTAGGCTTTATTGCAGAATAGTGTAGGTTAACAGGAAGAATAAACCAATATCACAATATGCCTTGATCATATTGATATTAAATGGTATCAATATCATATCAAATTAGCAATATTGGTGCCCACCACGACATTAAATAAATAACACATTTTATATTTAAGTATCATTTCATTATTAGGCATATAGCTTCATTTCAGAAGTCTGCTGTATCATTCAAGCTTAAAACCTTAACTTCTTTCAACTAAGTAATTTCCTCTCTGATAAGTCATGTAAAACAAAGTTTTGCATGCCATTGTGGAAAAGCGTATTCACATTGCCCTCTCATAAGACTGCTTTAGAGAACAAGCACACAAGCGCTATTGTTTTTAAAAAGGCAGAGACTACGGATCCAACTTCTCTGGACCCTGTTTCTTGGTGGTGCAAATAGCCCTACCCGTGAGAACTTTTTAAAATACGTACCACTTCTTTCTGAATGGACACTTTCTCATTCGTCACGAGTCAACATAAAGATACCATTATTTGGAGTGGTAAGCATGAGCCCGCCAAAATTTGCCTCACTTGACAAAACACACTTCAGTGTATCCTCGCTTATTTTGATGTCAAACTCTCCAGTTACATGCTGCTCATCTGATTCAGTTTTCATAGAGCTTATGATTTCCTCATCTGATAAACCTCTACCACAACTTCCTGTCTCTAGTTGGTAGTATCATTCCCAATATCTTTGGTGTCTGAGATTTGATTGGGCTGCACCACTGACACTCCATATACTGTATGAACTCTTGGCTACATCAGGATGAGAATCAGAAGCAGGTTATTTATCCTCAAAAGTGTGTGTACATTTTACATTTTACATTTTGGCAGTCTGAGGGTCTTCTCTGAGCAGTTGACATTCCCTCATTTAAACTCTGCAAGCAATAGGTTTTGTACCTGATCCTCATTTGCATTCTCTGTTTGTATTAGGTATGAAGGTATGACCCAGATGCAGACAACGTCGAATTAACAATGGTTTAATAATCCAACAGGGGCAGGCAATAGACAGGTCAAGGCAGGCAGGGGTCAGTAAACCAGAGGTGGGGTAAGGGTACCGGACGGCAGGCAGGCAGGCTCAGGGTAGGCAGAGGTCAAAAATCCTGAGGTGGGGCAAAGGTGCAGGCAGGCTCAGGGGCAGGCGGAGTGGTCAGGCAGGCGGGCTCAGAGTCAGGACAGGGTCAAAAGCAGGAGGGTGAGAAAAAAGAGAGACTGGGAAAAGCAGGAGCTGAGAACAAAAACACTGGTTGACTGGACAAACAAGACAAACTGGCAATAGACAAACAGAAGATGGGCGACACCTGGAGGGGGTGTAGCCAATCACAAAGACAGGTGAAACAGATCAGGGTGTGACAGATCGTACTGTTTTCTTTAATTTCACCTTGTTGCCTCTAGCTATAGAATGTATAAATGTGTCACAGTCCGCTTTAAGACTAAATCCATTTTTCAATGGATGTACTTGAATTTGACATGATTTTGAGTTGCATTGAAAATTGGCCCCCATCTGAAGGTAGGCCAATAGAATCAAAGTGATACCAATGTGCACAGATATCACATGCTAACATTGCTTGTTTACTGTTATTTGGTATTTTATAGAAACACCATATTTACGTTTCACTGCATTTCTCCTCCCCACTCAGTGTTTGATTGGTGTTTTTGTATCATTTAGTTTGTCTTGACTGTGTTGCACTGACTTACATTTGTGCTGTCATCCTCATCTCAATACATTACCGTGATTGGGTGTCCCATAGGGCGGCGCACAATTGGCCCAGCATCGTTAGGGTTTGGCCAGGGTAGGCCTCATTGTAAATAAAAATGTGTTCTGATTTGCCTAGTTAAATAAAGGCTAAATATATATTTTTTAAATAAACATATGGGTGATGGGGTAAAAGGGTAGGTCAACTCAAGCTGTTCCTCAATCTGATTAACAAGACGTTGAATGTTACCTCTATTCTTGTCCTACATATTCCTAAGATTTTTTGACACTAGTGACAATGGGTTTTCCTATTGGCCATTGAAAAGTTTTTTTGACAAATCAAAAATGATTTTCGGAAATCAGCCTTTGGCACAGACATTGGTTATGTCATACCCTGATCTGTTTCACCTGTCTTTGTGTTGTCTCCACCTTCCTCCAGATGTCACTCATCTTCCCATTATCCCCTGTGTATTTATATCTGTGTTCTCTGTTTGTCTGTTGCCAGTTCGTCTTGTCTTTGTCAGGTCTTACCAGTGGTCTTTCCCGTCTTCCTGTTTCTCTAGTTCTGTTTCCTAGTTTTTCCTGGTTCTGACCATCCTGCCTGCCATGACCCCGAGCCTGCCTGCCGTCCTGATTCTGACCTGATCACGAGCCTCTGCCTGCCCTTGACCTGCCATTTGCCTGCCCCGTGTTTCTAATAAATAATCTGAGAACTGTCCTATCCTCCTCCCATGTCTGTATCTGGGTCATATCCTGAGTCGTGATTGTACGAACAGGCCATGATTGACCCAGCAGACTCTTACCAGTTCTGCTACACCGTCTCCTCCCAGGGAGCCACCATTGGAAGACACAAGGAGTTACCACTCATCGCCTTGGCTTTCAAGCCTCTCCAGGGGGCTACCATCTTCTCCAAGTTAGACCTCAGGAACTTCACCATCTGGTACGGATCCGGGAAGGGGGTGAGTGGAAGACCGCCTTTAACATGGCTAGCGGGCACTACGAATACCTGGTGATGTAGTTCGGACTGACAAACGCTCCTGCTGTGTTCCAGGCCCTGGTCAATGACGTTCTCCGGGACATGTTGAACCGGTTCGTATTCATTTACCTTGATGACATCCTCGTGTTTTCCCACTCGGCTCAAGAACATGTCCTCCATGTCAGACAAGTCCTCCCGCGTCTTCTGGAGAACCAGCTGTACGTCAAAGCGGAAAAATGCGAATTCCATCGCTCCACCATCTGCGGTACATCATAGCTGCAGGCAACATCCAGATGTATCTTGAAAAGGTGAGAGCGGTGGTGGATTGACCACAACCCACCTCCAGAGTGCAGCTGCAACACTTCCTGGGGTTCGCCAATTTCTACCACTGGTTCATCCGGGGCTACAACACTCGGGCTTCCCCCCTGTCAGCACTCACCTCTCCCAAGGTCCCATTTACGTGGTCTCCAACTGCATACCAGGCATTCTTGGACCTCAAACACTAATTCACTACCGCCCCCATCCTAATCCGTCCCGGAAGTTTGTGGTGGAGGTCGAAGCTTCGGACGTCGGAGTGGGAGCTGCCCTGTCCCAGCGTTCAGACCAAGACTAAAAGCTGCATTCTTGCGCTTTATTCTCCCATCATCTCAACCCCACAAAGACACTGGTTAGAGGGGACGGAACACCCATTCATAGTATGTACAGATCACAAAAACCTGGAATATCTCTGCACCTCGGGGGGCGGCTAACGAGATGTTTGTCCCAGACTCTATCCGTTCCGCGGTTCTGGAATGGGCTCATTCCTTTCGACTGGCCTGCCAGCCTGGCTCCCATCGGAGCCTGGCCTTTTGTACGACAACGTTTTTGGTGGCCCACCTTGGTTACTGACATCTCCGTGTTTGTTGCCACCTGCACCGTGTGTTCCCAGAATAAAACTCCTCTGCCAGCTCTGGCTGGCCACCTTCAACCCCTTCCCGTCCCTGGTCACATATATCCCTGGACTTTGTCACTGGTCTCCCCCCATCTGATGGCAACACAGTTATCCTTACCGTGGTGGACCGGTTTTCCAAAGCTGCCCACATCCCTCTCCCCAAGCCGCCCACATCCCTCTCCCCAAGCTATCCTCAGCCAAGGAGGCAGCCCAGCTCATAGTGCAGCACATCTTCCGGATCCATGGACTTCCAGAGGACATGGTTTCTGACCCGGTCCTTAGTTCTCGTCAGTTCTGGAGGGCGTTCTGCACGCTCATTGGGTCGTCGGCCAGCCTGTCCTCCGGGTTCCACCCTCAGTCTAACAGCCAGTCGGAGCGAGCCAATCAAGACCCGGAGATGACTCTTCGCTGCCTGGTCTCCGCCAATCCCACCACCTGGAGCCAGCAGCTTTTGTGGGTAGAGTACGCCCACAACACCCTCCCTTGCTCAGCCACTGGTTTCTCGCCTTTTGAGTGCTTCCTGGGATATCAGCCCCCACTCTTCCTGGAGCAAGAGGAAGGTAAGCATACCCTCAACCCAGATGTTCGTCCACCGCTGTCGCTGTACCTGGAAGAGAGCCCGGTCAGCTCTTAAGACCACCTACAGGTATCGACAACAAGTGGACCGCCACCAGACCCCGGCTCCCCGTTATCGTCTCAGGCAGAGGGTATGGCTGTCCAGTCGGGATCTGCCCCTCCAGGTAGAGTCCCGCAAACTGTTCCCCCTGTTTTATCAGCCCTTTCCCCATCTCCAAGATCCTTAGCCCCTCTGCTGTTTGTCTTCTGTTGCCCCTACCCTCTGTATACATCCCACTTTTCATGTGTCTAGGATTAAACCTGTCTCACAGCCCTTTGTCTCCTGTTTCTCCCGGTTCTGACCATTCTGCCTTCCCTGACCCCCGAGCCTGCCTGCCGTCCTATACCTGCCTGACTCTGACCTGATCACGAACATCTGCCTGCCCTCGACATGCCCTTTGCCTGCCCCGTGTTTCTAATAAATCTGGGACCTGTACTATCCGACCCCCGTGTCTGCATCTAGGTCATATCCTGAGTCGTGATAGGTTAGGCACCACAAAAAGGTTTACATCAGCAAGAGCAGTGTATACCAGGGCTAATGTTTGGCATAGTTTTATATACACCATCCCAGCAGCGCAAAAAAAGGAAGTATATTTTCTTATAAATATAAATTTGCGCTGTGCTTCTCCGAGCATGCATTTCGTATAGCCTAGGCCTATAGGCTATGGATAATTTGTTTGAGACAACACTAAATAGAGACACACTTGATATTGCATGCCCAGCATGGGACAAGGGGCAGCACATACACCACCGTTCAAAAGTTTGGGGGTCACTTAGAAATGTCCTTGTTTTTTTTAAAGAAAAGCAAAAAGAATTTATCCATTAAAATCACAGTGAAGAGGTGACTCCGGAATGCTGGCCTTCCAGGCAGGGTTGCAAAAAGAAGCCATATCTCAGACTGGCCAATAAAAAGATTAAGATGGGAAAAAGAACAGACACTGGACAGAGGAACCCTACCTAGAAGGCCAGCATCCCGGAGTCGCTTCCTCACTGTTGATGTTGAGACTGGTGTTTTTTGGGGTACTTTTTTAATGAAGCTGCCAGTTGAGGACTTGTGAGGCGTCTGTTTCTCAAACTAGACACTCTAATGTACTTGTCCTCTTGCTCAGTTGTGCACCGGGGCCTCCCACTCTTTCTAGTCTGGTTAGAGCCAGTTTGTATTGTTCTGTGAAGGGAGTAGTACACAGCATTGTACGAGATCTTTAGTTTCTTGGCAATTTCTTGCATGGAATAGCCTTAATTTCCTAAAACATGAATAGACTGACGAGTTTCAGAAGAAAGTTCTTTGTTTGTGGCCATTTTGAGCCTGTAATCAAACCCACAAATGCTGATGCTCCAGATACTCAACTAGTCTAAAGAAGGACAGTTTTTTTGCTTCTTTAATCAGTACAACAGTTTTCAGTTCTGCTAACATAATTGCAAAATGGTTTTTTAATGATCAATTAGCCTTTTAAAATGATACATTACATTTGGATTAACACAACGTGCCATTGGAACACAGGAGTGATGGTTGTTGATAATGGGCCTCTGTACGCCTATGTAGATATTCCATTAAATATCAACTGTTTCCAGCTACAATAGTCATTTACAACATTAACAATGTCTACACTGTATTTCTGATTAATTTGTTATTTTAATGGACAAAAAATGTGCTTCTTTCAAAAACAAGGACATTTCTTAGTGACCCCAAACTTTTGAATGGTAGTGTACATCGGCACAATACATTTTACATCGGTTCATAGAATACTTTTTTCTCTAAGCCAATGTGTAATTTAAAGACCTAAAATGTATTGCATTGGGGGCTATGGAGTGGGCTATGGAGTAGAAAGTGTTGCTGGGTATTTAGACTGGAGTCCCCCATGAAATAACACCATATATAGATTTTATAGACCCTAGTGAGTAATCCCAACCCATCTTTTACTTCGGCACCTAGAATAGTTTTCTATCTGTAAACCAATATGTATTTCATATACAGTGTATTGCATTGGGAGCATTTATTTGACCTTGGAACATGTTTTTAAACCCACATTTAATGCACATTTCACTTAAATATGAACAAATATTTATCATTGTTAATGTTTAGATTTTTTTTTTCTTCATATATCATAGATAAATACAGATTAAGGACACTTTTTTACTATTACGCGGGGGATTTTTAAGTTATTGTTCCGAAATTCCGTGACCCGGAAGTACTTTTTTTTTTAGTATTGCTGAGGAGACGATGCGCTCGAGCTGCACTTGAAAGGTAGCTGAAGTCGTAAGCTGTTGTCGCTTCCTGAACAAGTCTTTTGGCTACCAAGTTATCATGTTTCGCTGTGCGTTTTTGATTTTTTTCCTGGCTCTTGGAAATGGTATGTTTACAGAATTGAACGAAATATTGCTTTGTGTCATCGTTGGGTAATATAGTAAGCCATAAGAGGGAACTTTCGGTGCTCCGTCACTTCGGGTGGCAGGCCTATCTTCAGCCATATTGCTTGAGCTAACGTTAGCTAGCTACGTTATTTATTTGCTGCGCCAGTAGCTAGCTAGGCTAGTTAGCTAGTTTTATATCAAACATTAGCTGTAGCGAAGTTTAACTCAACAAATAAATGAAAAGTAAAAACTTATTCATGTGAATTTTACGCAACTTTACCGGCAATCAAAGACTCAATAATCTAAGATATTAAGTTTATGGCACTGTTGACCTGTCATTCTAAATTAGCTAGCTAACGTTAGTAGTTTTATTATCTGTTATGTCTTTATTGACAGGTCATGTTACAGAAATGACTTCTGGGTGGACAGGGAAAATAACAGCGCTCTCTTAAACACCAAGTAATGTTTGGCATTGTCTTTCATTTCTGGCTTAGCTAGCAGTATCGTCCTTATGTGTCGTTATCAAACATGTCAACGACAAAATCGACCAGCTTCATTCGCCCTGTTCATTTGGAACATGTCTAACGTTCGATGACTGAAATAGGCTCACAACTCGTAGTTTGCTAGGTAGCTACTTGTCACACATTTGCTTAGGTATCAATATGTAATATACTAGCTAGATAACGTTAGCGTTACTATACTGTATTAAATCCAGGTCAATCCAAAATCTCAGCTAAATTTACAGTAAGGATTCTCACTTTAGTAACGTTAGCTATGTCTTATTTATGATATATGGCTTTGCGCGTTGATCAGGAAGTTGTCTCGTGACCAAGTATCTGCTGATTGACCTTTTGTTATTTAATTGTAAACTGCTGCAGTAACATTTTAAACCTGCACAGTTACCTAAGTGATTGCTATAGCAGTTGCTGTCTATAAAGCAATCCCCTTGTTATGATTGATAGAAGGAATTTGCACATTGAGCCAATGCATATCTTTTTTTTTTATAGCCTGGATAGGTTTTGGCCTCCTGCCATGGTGTTGCCAGGACTCACTTGATATTCAAGTCAAATCTTCCATTCCCCCCCCTGCAATTTTTTCCATTTTCATTAGAATGTTTTCAGTTGAGAAATGGCCCCAGTCCTCTGTTGCAAGCTAAGGCCTCTGATATCAAGTCACTCAGGGTGACAGGACACAGGGTCACTCGTGATAACCTACCAGGGCCGGTTTCACAATAGGGCTTAGTTCATTGTTAGAATCTTTGTAGGAGCATCGTTAAATCAGCTGTTTCCCAAAATAATCCATACTAAAGTTGCATTTGTAAGCGATTGTTTTTAACTGACTGCCTCATACCACTAGAACAGCTTAGTGCATAGTTAGAGCTTTTTTGCCCTTCCATGTCACATTATTCACCTAATATCTCTGCTAAGCATAGAAGCAAAATATTTATCAGTCTGGCTGCTGATAACTTCAGAACGAAATTGACTGCAAATACAAAGTTGCCAAAGTCTTTTCAATTGTTACAATCAAGTAAAGGATGAAAATATACTTCAAATAAAAACTGAGGTGACTGCATTAAACTGACTTGCCTAGTTAAATAAAGGTGAAATAAATGTTTAAAAAATAGGCCACATGGGCCTATATATATTTCAATCAATTGAGTTCTATTTTGCCAAAAGGCTACTGACTGTAAATATTTTGCCTCAATGTATTTCATGATGGTGTAACATGTGCCCAAGGATCTGCCCAATTTATAATTTAGTGCATTATTGTTGGGAATCCTAAGCATAATAAGCCACTTAAATATTTGCAGCCATAGGGGCTAATATTGTTCTAGGAGCTGATCTGTCATCAGTTTTGTGGGGTAATTCTAATGTTAAGCTAAGATTAACACTTCAAACATTCTCTCTGCATGGTAGGAACGGTGCCTCTTTAAAATCAATCAATCAAGTTTATTTTATAAAGCCCTTTGTACATCAGCTAATATCTCGAAGTGCTGTCCAGAAACCCAGCCTAAAACCCCAAACAGCAAGCAATGCAGGTGTAGAAGCACGGTGGCTAGGAAAAACTCCCTAGAAAGGCCAAAACCTAGGAAGAAACCTAGAGAGGAGCCAGGCTATGAGGGGTGGCCAGTCCTCTTCTGGCTGTGCCAGGTGGAGATCATAACAGAACATGGCCAAGATGTTCAAATGTTCATAAATGACCAGCATGGTCAAATAATAATCGGGAGTAAATGTCAGTTGGCTTTTCATAGCCGGTCATTAAGAGTATCTCTACCGCTCCTGCGGTCTCTAGAGAGATGAAAACAGCAGGTCTGGGACAGGTAAAACAATTGTAAACCTAAGTTCCGTTGCTATCGGGAAAACGGGCCCATTTAGTTCCATGTGAGATTGATCAGATGATGAACACTTTAACAACAATGAAGGTTTGAAATTGTTAGCCTATGGTGTGTTCCCCACTCTGAGTTTTCCAAGAATTTGATTCCATTGGGTTACTTGTAAAAGGCAAGTAGAAAATAACCAACACTCATGTTAGGTTACCTATGCTGGTAAGATTTGTGTTTACTGTGAATTTATTGAAATGGGGTTTTCAGGAGTCTCCCAGCCTCATTACATATCAAGAAAATGGCTGTTAATTTTTATTTCAGAACTCCATCTATCACATGGGACTGAAGTGTCAGTCAACAACACGGAGAACAAATTATGCCTCTATGCCAATTTGATGGTCAACTTCTCAGTCACATATGAAGTTGGTGTAAATAAGGTGTGTATTTACTCTTTAAATGTTTTTCTGCATGTTAATATACTTAGGCCTATAAATAACTCTTGAAATGATTTGTGTCCGTCTGCTTAAAAGAAATGTTAGATTACGTCTATGCTTTTTTATAGTAGAGATCAAGTCTATAAATTGCTTGTCTGGGCTGATGAGACATTGGTTTACGCAGTCAGATGGAACAGAGTAAATAGACATTTTACCTTCATAGATTTAGCCAGTGGTAACTTGTGGAATAGACACCAGATGGAAGGTGGTTTTAACCAATCAGGATTAGACCCACCCGTTGTACCAGAATATGAAATATTTAGTTTTCTCCCCCTGCTAATCCATCATTTATAATGGACACACTTATGTTATGTCTGCTGTACTATTTTTTCATGATGCGAAATGGCACTGTTCTTGAGGAATTTGGCGGGAAATGATAAAAGGGAATCAATATTTTAATGACTGTCCAATATATTCGTCCCCTTTCAGAATGAAACTGTTCTTTTTGTACTGCCTGAAAATGTGACAACCGAAGGGAGCACCTGTGATAACACAACATCGACATTGAAACTCAGTTTTGGATACGGGCACAGTTGGACAGTGGAATTCGCTATAAAGAACAAAACCTACCAAGTAGATACCATTGTCTTCTCCTACAATCTCAATGACTCAAGCGTCTTCCCCAACTCTACATCAAACGGTAACTAACTAGACTACATGGCCATGATGTCGTGATACTGTTTATTCACATGGTACATGCTGATATTTGACCATTTTTCTTGCTATTAGAAACCATGTCTGTGACAGGAAAGTCAGTTATCACCAACGTGAGTGTGGACACCTACTACTCCTGCAAGAGTGAAGATGTCCTGACAATAGAGTCTGTTATTCAGACACTGTATGATGTTGCTCTACAGGCGTTTGTGATTAACGGCAGCAAAAGTGACAAAGGTAGGTAGTACGAGCATCAGGCCATTGTAAGATCAAATGTGCCACAATCATACAGTGCATTCGGAAAATATTCAGTCCCCTCGACTTTCTCCACATTTTGTTAATTCTAAAATAGATTGAGCAATTTTTTCCCCGCAGTCAAACAAAATAACGACAAAGCGAAAACAGATTTTTGGAAATGTATTAAAAATAAAATACAGCTACCTTATTTACCTAAGTATTCAGACCCTTTGCTATGAGACTCGAAATTGAGATCAGGTGCATCCTGTTTCCATTGATCACAACTTGATTGGAGTCCACCTGTGGTAAATTCAATTGATTGGACATGATTTGGAAAGGCACACACCTGTCTATATAAGGTCCCACAGTTGACAGTGCATGTCAAAACGAAAACCAAGCCATGAGGTCGAAGGAATTGTCCGTAGATGTCCGAGACAGGATTGTGTCGAAGCACAGATCTGGGGAAGGATACAAAAAAATGTCTGCAGCATTGAAGGTCCCCAAGAACACAGTGGCCTCATCATTCTTAAATGAAAGAAGATTGGAACCACCAAGACTTCCTACTCTAGGCAGCCAGCTCTGAGCAATCGGGGGAGAAGGGCATTGGTCAGGGAGATGATCAAGAGTTCTTCTGTGGAGATGGGAGAACCTTCAAGAAGGACAACCATCTCTGCAGCACTCCACCAATCAGGCCTTTATGGTAGAGTGGCCAGACGGAAGCCACTCCTTAGTAAAAGGCACATGACAGCCCGCTTGGAGTTTGCCAAGATGCACCTAAAGGAATCTCAGAACATGAGAAACAAGATTATCTGGTCTGAATGCCAAGCGTCACGTCTGGAGGAAATCTGGTTTGATGGCTTCGGGACAAGTCTCTGAATGTCCTTGATTGGCCCAGCCTGAAAATAGCTGTGCAGCGGCGCTCCCCATCCAACCGGACAGAGCTTGAGAGGATCTGCAGAGAACAGTGGGGTAAACTCCCCAAATACATGTGTGCCAAGTTTGTAGTGTCATACCCAAGAAGACTCGAAGGCTGTAATTGCTGCCAAAGGTGCTTCAACAAAGTACTGAGTAAGGGTCTGAATACTTATGTGATATTTGCAAAATTGTCTAAAACATTTTTTTCATTTTTGAATAAGGCTGTAACGTAACAAAATGTGGGAAAAGTCAAGGGGTCTGAATACTTTCCGATTGCACTGTATGTCAAACTATTTTACTGTGTGTTTTCTCCAGGGTTGAGGTCAATTCCAATTTAAAAGGGTCAATTCAGGAAGTGAACTGTAATTCAGTTTACTTTCTGAAATGGAATTGATCCCAACCCTGTTGGTTCTCTGAACTTAATAGGTTCTCTGTTTTCCCTACACAGACACCGTATGCTCCGCTGACATGACCTCCACCACTGTGGCGCCCACCACTGTGGCGCCCACCACGACCGTTACCACCACAGCTGCCCCCACTTCTACCCCTACACTGCCCACGCCCACTACTGGAAAGTACAGCATCACACCTGACGTCAACAGCACAGCCTGCCTGATAGCCACCTTTGGCCTACGGATCGGCTACAAGCAAGGAGACGTATGTATACAAGTAGGATAGCGATTGTAAAGTAGGCCCTTTTGATGTTTCTTATTTTAGCATGCAATAGTCTGTTCAATGGAAAAGTTTCAGATATGTTTGTCAGAGAACATGATTTTCTTGTCTATGAAGATAGGTCTTTGCTGCTAGTATGTTAGTGTTGTTTACCGACCTGTGTTTTCCCCTTTACTAGAAAGAGGAGACCATCAACCTGGTGCCCAATATGACTGAAGTGGGCGGAGCCTGTAGGGCCAACAGCAGCGATCTCAAATTGACATCGGATACAATCAACATCACGTTCACGTTCAGCAATGTAAGGCGACGAAGCCAGACATGTAAAAAAAAATCTGAAACCAAGGCCTGTATTATCCTGGTCGTCTGCATTTAGCATGTAGACAGTTGGACAGATACAGAGTAAGGTCTGTTTCAGTCAAGCTGATAAGTGTTTCTTTGCACATTACAGGACGGCAAGAAGTTCCACCTGCACGCTCTGAACGTCACAGTGATACCAGCCACGGGTAAGCAACAATGCACTACAAACCCCTTCAGAAACAAAGTCCCTAATTGGATGTTAGGATAGGATCAACTTTATTCTCCCCGAGGTGCCATTTTTCTTGGAAACAGTGCAGCTTTATAATAAATAAACAGTATACATTACACACTCAACACCTGCACAGTACATGCAATGCATATTAGAGCTTTGCTCACTGTGTGTTATGTCCAGGGGCCACCGTCGTTGCAGCCAATACCAACATGTCCATTTGGGCGGCGGCAGTAGGCAGCTCCTACATGTGCAACAAGGAGCAGACCTTAAATGTCACCGACACGCTCACTCTCTACACGTTCGAGCTCCGCGTCCAGCCCTTCGAAGTCAACAAAGGCGAATTCGCTACAGGTAGGTGACTTTCTGAGATGGTGGATTTGCGTCATGACCCTTACAACGGCAGCTTATTACAACGTATACTTCTTTTTTTTGTAAATTCTTGTTAGAATATTGTTTGCAACACACATAGATTTAATTTAAGGGTTACTAGAGCCAAATGCAGCTAACATGCTTGAAACTGAGACATAGACTGTAATAACCATTATGGGCTTCAGTAGAATAGGTTACATGTCCAGTTTGATGAAACGGGTAAGTATTTGAGGTCATGCCATGCTTCCGCCCCTTTTAAACTGATTAACAACCAAATGATCATGAGAAGATGTTCCAAGTTGTGCTCATTGATTCTCTCTCTCGTCTGCAGCCCATGAATGTTCACTGGATGACACCAGCATCTTAATCCCAATCATTGTTGGTGCCGCCCTGGCCGGCTTGATTCTCATTGTAGTGATTGCTTACGTGATTGGTCGTAGGAAGACCTATGTGGGATATCAGACCCTCTAAAAAGCAATCTGTGATCATGAATCTGTGATAATTAATCAAGAACATAGGTTGATCCTTGTGTGGGGTGGCGGTCCCAAAGCCTGGCCCTGGATGGCTATCTCAGTGCAGTCTTTCAATTGACGACTGACTTGTACAACTGGAATAGTCAGACTATCACCTCCTTACTTCAGCCACTCTTAAGAGCTGCTCTTAGACTTGAGCTTAGTCTAGCTTTGCTTAGGTGTAGACTTGAGCTTAGTCTAGCTTTGCTTAGGTGTAGACTTGAGCTTAGTCTAGCTTTGCTTAGGTGTAGACTTGAGCTTAGTCTAGCTTTGCTTAGGTGTAGACTTGAGTAGCTTTATTCAGGTAAACCTGAAGATTCAAAATGCTCTCCAGGACCAGGTTCGACTATCATACTGTTGTTTGTGATTTCTGTTTTGTTTGATTTGCTTAATATTTTCATTTTTTTTCTCCATTGTAAAGGAGCAAGTGCAGGATTATTTGCCCTCTGTGTTAGCCAGTGCAAACCCTTTGGAACCAGTGAAGGCCTTTATTTATGGAAAATTCTCAAAGTGATTGCATCTGACATGCCTTGTATTACTTGCCGGAGGATTCTCATTCAGGATAGGGGCGCTTTTTATGAAGTAGCACATTTCATAGAAACACCAGTTTAAAGTCCTTGTGCTACAGTTTGCACATTTACACGAGGAGCTGTGACAATTGGGGGCTGTGCCCTTTTCACTATGATTCATGCACTTGCTCCCTACCTCCCTTTGGGATTCCTTTTTTGTTTCTTTATGTTCTTATTGAATTTGTGTACATTTTAGTTCAGCCTTTTGTGTTTTTTTTCATCCTCACAATTCATCGTAGCAGCGCAACATTTTGACTGACTTGAACATTTCACATTTGCCTCGCTGCTCAATGAGACATCATTGAGTAGCTTTGTTGATTTGGCTCAGGAACTCTACCAACTAACCAGGATCAAGGTCTGCTGCTTTGTGCTCTTTCAGCTCGTTACTGATCATCCACTAGTCAGTCAGTAGTTTGAATTTGGAAATGGGACTTTTTGACTGTGGCCGCAACTCGGGGAAAAAGAAAAGGTGGTATTACTGGCATATAGTTCCGTCTAAGTTGATTTGACAAAACGAGGCATCTGTCGTTTATATCCACGCACAGCAGTACTTGACATATGGTTGCCACCAATGTCAGTCTGTCTTTGACTGACTGGCTCACATTGTGTAGTGTGAAATCTACCAAGTGTTTAATTAACTTTGAAAAGTCCATGCCTAGTTTAAGGATGTAAAAGACAAACCTGAAAAGAAAGGTAACACAAGACCCCTCCTGTCATTACATGTTGGCATTAGTTTAAAAAAAAAAGGGATAGCTGGTTATTTGCTGTCATTCAAACCTATTTTTCGCAGATGGTGATTATTTTTCCTTTTTTCTTCATTTAAATGCACTAAATTGTAAGTAAGTTTGGCATAAATTGAAAATGTGTGCTGCAATGTTACACCTGTGTATATTATAGCCGTTGCTGCGGTGTTGCTCCTGAAAGCTGCCAGTTAGTAAGGGGGAACTTGTGAACAGGGCTGGGATCTATTCCATTTCAATTAAGCCAATTAAGAAATTCTAATTCCAATTTGCCTCGCAGCTTTTTCATGAGGAAAATTGGAATTATAATTTCAGCTTAATTCCTAAATTGACTTAAATGGAATTGACTCTAGCCCTGCCCAGTTGACTGCTTATAAGTTGCACCAATCGATAGAATAGGAGAAAGGATGATTGTCCACAATCAGTGCAGCACAATGCAGTACATGTGTATATTGTTGTACTGTTAGAAGGACAGGTGAAAATGTGTAGTTGCTGTGTATTATCGCTTTGTCGTAGTGAGGTGGTCTGCATGAGACATGGAGAAATTTGATTGCCGCCTTTAATTTCCATTGATCAATCAGTCAACCCCAAAACATTTTTTAAGATGCTGTATATGTGAATGATTTGCTTTTTTTTCCTTTTCAAATATATTCTTATTGATTATTGCTTTACATTCCAGTGTGTTGTCTTGGACTGCGTCTTGGACTGCTTTTGTACAAATTCTGTTTGTTACTTTGGTTTTAAAATTGTATTTTTTTATTGACCGTGTATACAATCAATTCTAAAACACAATTTTGAAAACATTTACTATACCCAATTTTTCATTCACTTGACATGATCAAATGTTATGTTTGACAATTTTGTGCCTTGCTCACAGAAGCATCTCCATTTTGAGATTCAATCAGGTTTGATTACATTAATGAATAGGATTATTTGGCTCCTTTTTTTTCAGCATGTTAAGAAATGGGGAAATCCCAATCCCATTCTTCAAATTAAGATACACTGAACACCTTCCTAATATTTTTTTACCTTAGAACAGCCTCAATTCGTCAGGGCATGGACTGACTCAACAAGGTGTCGAAAGCATTCAACAGGGATGCTGGCCCATGTTGCCTCCAATGCGTCCCACAGTTGTGTCAAGTTGGCTGGATGTCCTTTGGGTGGTGGACCGTTCTTGATACACACGGGAAACTGTTTGTTAAAAACCCAGCAGTGTTGCAGTTCTTGACACAATCCGGTGCGCCTGGCACCTACTACCATACCCTGTTCAAAGGCACTTAAATATTTCGTCATTCCCATTCACCCTCTGAATGGCACACATACACAATCGATGTCTCAAGGCTTAAATACTTATTTAACCTGTCTCATTTCATCTACACTGATTGATTGAGGTGGATTTAACAAGTGACATCAATAAGGATCATACTTTTAATCTGAATTCACCTGGTCAGTCTGTCATGGAAAAGCAAGATGTTCATAATGTTTTAACTCAGTAGTACATTATCTTTTCTTCTGTGTGGCGCTGAACAATGTTCATTTTTGAATTCCTTTTCAATATGCTTTTAGCTGCAATAAATGGGAATGGAAGTTGTGCATAAACTGGCGTGGACCATTTTAATATTTTACAATGATATTGGTCCCCCGGACATTTTAGTAAATCCCTCCTTTTGTTTTCCAACTATTCTTGACTGAGAAGCGTCTCTGTATGAATGACCATGCATTCACCATTTTGATGTTTTACCTTTCTTCCACCCTGCAACCCCCCCCCCCCATGCCCACTTTCTTTACTATCACCCAGCGGAGGATTGCCAAGACGATACGACAGAGAGCTGGCTTGTTCCTATAGCGGTCGGGGTTGCCATGACTTTACTGGTCCTCATTGTGTTGGTCGCCTATTTCATTGGAAGAAAGCGAAACCAGGGCACTGGCTATGAGCACTTCTAAATTATCCTCACTCTGAGGCTTTAACTTCGGTCATCGGGATAATTATTGATTTAATTTGACTAATATACTGTGCAGAGTTAACTTAATGGTGAAATTCACCGGATGGAAAGCTCTTTCTCATGAAACACTGACTTGGAGAAGAGGCTGTGTAAATGATAGCTTTTCTCGTTAACATTTGGCATGTAACAGCTGTGTGTAATTAGAATTGATTGATTTTGATTGACACATCTTATATTCCTCATCACATGGTTGACTATAGATGGCTGGTGACCAAATGTTTTCCAAATGGCAACCAATGCACATGCTCTGACGGACCCCGATGAATATGTCTTGGTTCTGAACTTGCTGCTTTTAAAATATTCTAATTTCTTCATGTCTGTGAAGGACTTAACCAAATCCTGTTTCTTCTCTCCTCTTAACGCTTGTCTTTTTATGCTGACTAATCACTAGCATGCTATCATTGCTAACCCTTCTTCTCTGTCTCTTCTCTGTGGCAGCCGTGGAGTGCTTCATGGATTCTGATTTGAGCTTTCTGGTGCCCATTGCTGTGGGCGTGGCTCTCAGCTTCCTAATCATCCTTGTGCTTATCTCTTACCTGATTGGCCGGAGGAAGAGTCGCACTGGCTACCAGTCTGTATAATCCAACCAATCACAGCTGCTTTTGCCTCTACCCATTCCCTCACATCCTCCAAGCCCCCCCCACAACATTTCCCCTGTTGCCTCCCCATCCCCAAAGCTTCTATGGCATCCAAATGTTTCTTTCCATTTCCGATGGGTCTTTCCTTAATGTTACCCCCCCCCCCCCCCCCCAGCAAATTCCCTATTCACACTCCTACCCTAATTCTCAACCCACCCAACAGTACTTTTGAAAGTTGACTGTCCTTTTCATATGACTGGAATCATCAAGCAACAAAACCTGTCAAAAATGGTCAGTGGTATTACACCAAGTGTGTTTGGATGTAAATTGCATGGCTCCTCTTAATAACAGGGCATCAGTTATTTATTCCCAGAGGTTCATATGAATGAGGCTGTTTTCTCTCACTGTTCTGTTGATATCCTGTATTATATTTGTGTACATTTTAATTGCTCTCTTGTATAGAATGAATGTTCATTTTTGATGAATAGAGATGTCAAATTATACTGAGAAAATATTGCAAGCGCATTGAAATTTAGAGCCAATGTTATATCTAAGTATCCAGTGGTAAATCTTTGCAGAATTAGAAAATGCCATTATTTTTGTGAATTCCCTCAAAATAAATTAGCAGATTCTTAATTGTGATTGTACCTCCTGCACTTATCTTCTCTTAGTCGTAGTACAATAAAAGGGTTGACTAGAATGGATACAGCTTTTCTCAGATTTGACTTTTCATGGCAGGTTAGGAGAACTTACACCGCAGGTTAGGAGAATTGGGTTAAGGTTAGGAAATTGTATTCCTTTCTAGCCATGACCCAATGAAAGGGACACTAACTTTACAAAGACACATAGCTACTGACCAGCATTTGGAGCAGTTGCATAAATGTTATTTTTGATGTTTGTATTTTCACTAATGTTAAAAAGTCCCCTCAGGGAAAAGAGGATGGTGGCATAGTCTTGGGTCTGGTATCAGAAATAGCCCAGTTAAGAAATCTACAACAAGAACTGGGTCATGTTCAGTAGGGAGAATGTTTTGAAACTATGATCCATGAGGTACTGCCTGAACAATAAAATGTTTCTGTTGCCAACCTTTTTGCTACCGCGTATCCTTCTGAACACGACCCAGGCCTCATAAGAAGTATAAGAATAGATGTTTTTGACAAATTATTTTATGACCAAAGCGTGGACAGGAAGGAAACTCCTTTCTGAACCTCCCCATCTCAGAGCAGGTAAATTAACAGCCACATTTTTTGTTGTTGTAAAACAGTATAATTAATTCAGTGTGTTTTGACCAAGGATGATATTTCCTTACGGTTCTTGTATCATGCTCATTATTCGGTGTGAACTTCTGTTTTGTACCAATACTTATGATTATACTGATCCTGGTTAATTTTGCCTCTAAGATATGGTTTTGTGCCTTTTTGTTGCACTACTATTCCCCTCATAACCAAGTCTGTCTATCTGATGACGAATGTGAAATGATGTAAGCTCGTTGAACTAAACTTGAGGGAAACGTTTAAATAAAGTTGCTTTCCTGTTTTATAGCAATTTGCTGACTCTTATTTCATTAACCACCGTTGGTGTTCTCCTTTCCTTTTATTGCGCTTGTTAAACAAGGACATCACTCGTGACTGGCATTATCTCTGTGCGTGTGTATAGAGTTGTTAAACTAGCCCTGGCAGTGTTAGGCAAAAAAAAACTGCAATGTTCAGGCCCAAAGATGAGACTTTGGTCAGGATCATGACTGTATAATCTCGAATAGCCATACATGGTGGCATGAATGTTACCTCTTCAATGACTCCCTGTGCATTCAGAAAGTATTCAGACCCCTTGACTTTTTCTGTATTTTGTTACATTATAGCCTTATTCTAAAATGGATTAAATAAAAATGACAATCTACACACAATACCCCATAATGACAAAGCAGAAACAGGTTATTAGAAAGTTTTGCAAATGTATTACAAATAAACAAATACCTTATTTACATAACTATTCAGCCCCTTTGCTATGAGACTTGAAATTGAGTTCTGGTGCATCCTGTTCATCCATTGATCAATCTTGAGATTGGAGTCCACCTGTGTTAAATTCAATTGATTGGACATGATGTGGAAAGACACACCTGTCTATATAAGGTCGCACAGTTGACAGTGCATGTCAGAGCAAAAATCAAGCCATGAGGTCGAAGGAATTGTCTGCGGAGCTCCGAGACAGGATTGTGTCAAGGCACAGATCTGGGGAATGGTACCAAGAGATGGGAGAACCTTCCAGAAGGACAACCATCTCTGCAGCACTACACCAATCAGGCCTTTATGGTAGAGTGGCCAGATGGAAGCCGTCACTCAGTAAAAGGCACAGCCTGCTTGGAGTTTGCCAAAGGCACCTAAAGGACTCCGACCATGAGAAACAACATTCTCTGGTCTGATGAAACCTAGATTGAACTCTTTGGCCTGAATGCCAAGCGTCACGTCTGGAGGAAACCTGGCACCATCCCTACGATGAACCATGGTGGTGGCAGCATCATGTTGTGGGTATGTTTTTCAGCGGCAGGGACTGGGAGAGTAGGCAGGATCGAGGGGAAGATGAACGGAGCAAAGTACCGAGAGATCCTTGATGAAAACCTCCAGGGCTCTCAGGACCTCAGACTAGAGTGAAGGTTCACCTTCCAACAGGACAACGACCATAGCACACAGCCAAGACAACGCAGGAGTGGTTTCGGGAGAAGTTTCTGAATGTTCTTGAGTGGCCCAGCCAGAGCCCGGACTTGAACCCGATCGAACATCTCTGGAGAGACCTGAAAATAGCTGTGCAGCGACATTCCCCATCCTACCTGACAGAGCTTGAGAGGATCTGCAGAGAACAATGGCAGAAACTCCCAAAATACAGGTGTGCCAACCTTGTAGCGTCATACCCAAGAAGATTCAAGGCTGTAATCACTGTCAAAGGTGCATCAACAAAGTACTGAGTAAAGGGTCCGAAAACTTACGTAAATGTGATATTTCATTTTTTGTAATCCTGTTTTTGCTTTGTTGTAATGGGGTATTCTATGTAGATTGAGGGGAAAATAACTATTTAATTTTAGAAAAAGACTGTAATGTAACAAAAAGTCAGGGGTCTGAATACTTTCCGAATGCACTGTATGGGCGATTTTGCAAAGTTTAAAAATATATATATTTTCTTTTATATTTTTCACAAAATGTTTTTGTGGATTTTACTATTTTCCATTGAGAAGCCAATGGTCCCACACCCTGACTTTTGATATTCTATGTATTTTTTGAGTGTACTACGTCATCAAATTGTGGGGGGGGGGGGATGTTTAGGGATATGTTATGAGTCTAATTCGTACTAGCTATATGTTCAGGGGCGAAAATCTGAGATCAACTTTGGAGGGGACAATTACATTAAATTTTCTCAAGAGCAATTCCTGAGGGGGACACCAAAAGTAGTGCTGTAACACATAGCATACGTTGTTAAATGTATATTGAGGAACCATAATTCCTACAACTGGATAATTGATAGGTACGGTAGTTAACTGAAGGGTTTTCCCAACTTGTTCAAATGTTTAAATCATTATAATTCTACTACTAATAATAGTTATAGCAGTGCTCCTTACCAGTCCAGTATGTATGCAGGTATTCGTACTTACAACCAGCAATATCAAGAAAGGTCAGTAGGTGACAATGGTACTGTACACTGTATGGGCGTAGTTTTCATAAATACAATGAACATGGTGTGATCACATCTAAAAGAATCTCCATTGAGAACCATCACAAAGTTGGTCTCCGTATTGAATTGACCTTTTAATTGGACTTTTTCTGATACATTTATATAGTCATTAAATATGTCCACCTGGCCTGAGTCTACAATATCTTTGCAAGAACAAAAAGCTTAAAATAAGTAGTTCTAAAAGCAAAATAACTACTTCAATGAAAAACCCAAATAAATCAAACAAAATATCCTTCAGTGTCTCAACTCAGCCAGTGTCTCAACTCAGCCAGTGTCTCAACTCAGCCAGTGTCTCAACTCAGCCAGTGTCTCAACTCAGCCAGTGTCTCAACTCAGCCAGTGTCTCAACTCAGCCAGTGTCTCAACTCAGTCAGTGTCTCAACTCAGTCAGTGTCTCAACTCAGTCAGTGTCTCAACTCTTCAAACAGCAGCTATGGACAAGTATGTCGCACAAAGTAGGCCATTTTAAATAAAATAACATGAAATAAATCATTTGTAAGTGTCCTGAAAACTACTAAACAAAAGAACAAATATCAATTACACCAGGGGTTCTCAAACAGGGGTCCATGGACTAATTGCAAGGGGTCCGTGAAATAAAAAAGTGTAATGAATGTAGTCAGTACCACAAGGTTTCCAGTAAGTTTACATATAATATAGAGGGGGTGGAGGTCCCTGAGGACTGCTCAAAACCTTGCCTGCCTTGCCTCAAAATATGCAGGGGTTCCAGTACCCCAAAAAGGTTGAGATCCACTGCTATACACACTACTGAACAAAATAACCGAGCATATGTTTGCGGGTTTCCTCAACAACACATCCGTTGGCACTTTCGCAATGCCCTCGCCTGTTGTCTCCGACACCCTGTACAGCCCAATAAACTCCTTGTGAGGGACATGGTCATGGTCAACATAACGCAGACAGACATTCTCCTGTTCAGCACCAGAGACATCTTGAGTACCATCAACAATTAATGAAAATTGTACAATCGGAAGAGACCTAATCTCAGCTGCAATGCCTCGAATGACTATTGGCCATGATGTTCAGAATTTCATTCTGTGCTTTGGGGCCTGTGTACATTGTGGTACGCTCTGTTAACCACTTCAGTAAAATGGGATCATCCTCTTCTGCCCTAAGTTTCAAAATCTGGTATAAATTCCCACTGTCATCCGTGTGGCCTCTAAAGGCTTGTCCCTGTCTTACTACATGCCGCACCGAACTAACAATTTTCATCAAGCAATGCCTTGCGTCATCCAGCTGTTTAACCCACGCGCTGGACATAACTGGACACTGATTGGATTTAGCTGGTGTGCTGTTACAATTACAAAGTGGCGGTGGGTTTGGCAATTTTGATGTGCTGTGAATTTTTCAATGCCTTTTCTCCAGTTCCTAAATCCTGCACTAATGAAGGCAGCATCAGCTCTTTGGCCAAAAGATGGCTGGCTTGAAAACCCTTGGCTACAGTGAAAACACAACACTCCTTTTATTGATGGATTATAATGTAGCCAGGGGAAATCGCGAAACCATCTCTCTTGAAACGTCAACACTCTGTTGGCAAGAGTTTGCGGTTCTATAAATTGTGGGTGTGGCTGATATGGTTTTGTGCCATCACTGTGGTAACTGGACAATGCTGTGCCACTGTCCCCTATACTGGTGCTGCTGGCAACAAGGGTGACACTTGGTCCTGCCGTGGCTGTGACACTGTCCTCTGAAGTATCTCTTCCTGGCTCTTTCCCTTTCACCCCCCTAACTGACTCAGCCTGTCTCCTAGAAAATAAATAAGGTGTTTGCTGTACTCCTAACTACCGGTACCCAAAACTACACAATTAATCACAACAGCAATACCATTGCCGTAAACAAATCTTAGTTTAGTCACCAGTTTAAGTTGAGAGTGGGGGTATCCATGGCATTTTCCAATTATGTCCCTATTTTACAAGTCAAAAAAATTGAGAACCTTTCATAATGTTGCCAAACAAAGACTCAACAAACTTACCTGAGACTCCCTGTCTCTGCCAGTCTGTCCCTGCATATCTGTCCCCAGCTCTGCTGTCTGTGTGCCATCTGTTGCCTGCTCTGCCTAATGACATCATTGTGAAACATTACCATTAGCATTTCACTTCTTTCTTATGAACATTTTATCAACTAGTCTTTGAGATATTAGGATACTAGAGTTCTTACTATGCGTTTTGGTGTACTGACAAATACTCTGATGTCCTTCTTCTTACTTTTTTCTGCCATTTTTCTACCTGGCTGGCTGGCCTAGCTGCACACACACACATTTACACAACACATGCTGCAACCTTTTGTAATTTAAATAGTTTGTTTCATATTGGCTGGCTTCCAACAATAGCTGAATTTGTAAAGCTAGCGAGCACCAATTCCGTTTCTGTGTGTTTGCTATAATCTTTGCTACCTGGTTAAATAAAGGTGAAATAAAATAAAATAAAAAAAGTTCACTAGCGACAATTTATCTTTTGCAACGAGACCATTATATATATTTAAGACAATGGTAGAAGAGAGTGTAGTTCTGTTCTGTTCAGTTTGGACTTCAGTTTATTGCTAACCTTATCACAGGGACGTCGAAGCACTACAGCTGCATGCTGATCTTGGAATAAACTGACGATAGCAAAGATTCCATCTTTGACGACGCCACATAAATGGAATAGGTACTAGCTAGCTTGATAGTTAATGTTTGCTCTAGTTTGCGCGCTAGCTCTGCAAATTCAACTAGTGTGTGAACCCTGCCAACATAAAAATAAATAAATAACATTGCTATGGACGTGCTATGGATTGACTGGATTAACCTCACGTCAGTTACGTACATGTCCCTTTTGGACAGTAGATACGAACCCTCTATTACCTTGCCAGCTAAAGAACTGGCAGTGGATCAAACCATTGTGAGGCAAAGGGCGGGGGGGGTCGCAATCTTTTGAAATTTAAATGCGCTATTAAGTGTCTATAATCAGCACAAGTGCTTTCATTGCGTATTATTAATATTATTGAAATTACATAGTTATGTTTACAGTGATATATTGGGGGGGACAAATCATATTTTTCCCAAGATGGGGGGGTCGTGTCCCCCCCGTCCCCCCTGGGATTTCCGCCTATGTATATGTTACGCATTTGTTGTCCGTTAGAACCTGCAGTGTATTTTTTATGCAGCTGGTTAGAAAAGGAGTCCTCAATATATTGTTCAAAATGTTTACAAGTCAAGTCACACGAACTGGGAAGTGACAGTGGAGAACAAGGATATGACATGGAGAGAGTGTATGATATAACTTTGAATATGTCAAGATAAGAGTATTTGTATTCTTAGTTATTACTGCAAGTGCTGGCACTCATCTAGATTGTCCTCTATTTGAAAGAATACATCTCATTATGTTGTGGTTGGAATTTATGACAGCTGATCATATTAACCAAGTAAACATGACCTGGCAGTTAAATCCCTAAATATTTTGGGAAAAATTTAGTGAAATCCATGTATTGTCGAATAGAATGGTCAAAGCCAATACAAAGTTAGAAAAGTATTTCTGTTGATAAAAATGTATTTCTCAACAAACTTAATTTGTGGAAAATAAGAAATGCCAAAAGTGGCCAGAGTAAAATCACCCATATATTCTCTGTTCAAAAGTAGTGCACTATAAAGGGAATAGGGTGTCATTTGGGAAACCGTCCCAGTGCTGTGTGACGGGTGCAGTCATCACTGGTGTGTTGGTAGCGGCCCAAGTTCATTCTCCGTTTAAGGTCACATGAGCCTGTCCCTATAGACCTCAACATATTATAGAGAACAATGGATAGATGTACAGTTTATCTCTCTTATGGATTGGTCAGCCCATTCTCTTATGGAATACACCTAAAGGGGCCGGTTCTGCAGGTTCCAGAATTGACAAAATGTGGACGCTAAACTGTCCTCTAGGGTCAACGTGAGCACCTATTTCCATCTAGTAGGTTTGCGTTTAATCTGTTGTGTTTAAACTGCAGACTCATGCCTTGATCACACCGACAGAGTCATTACGCAAAATGGTACGCAGCATCATCTGGATGGTGTGCAACAAAATCTGTGCAACATTCACCTTCTGCTACCATTTCTCTATAGCCGTCTACATATGTGTGCAACATTCACCTTCTGCTACCATTTCTCTATAGCCGTCTACATATGTGTGCAACATTCACCTTCTGCTACCATTTCTGTCAAGCCTTCTATGCAAAGTTTGACGCATACGTTCGATAAATCCAACGTATGCCACACACAGAATGCACTGCAACTGCCTCTGCAACGCAATGCTATAAGGCAAACACAGCGTTCCATTGGAAATGAATGTACTTCTGGTGTACCAAAATGCAATGATGCTGTCGGCGTGATCGAGGCGTCAGGCTCTGAGGGTTGAGTGTTCAATCCCAGTGCTAGACACTCGTGTTTTTTTTGGTTTTAAGTCTTTCCAAACCTTAACCCTTAATTTAACCACTCAGAATGAATGCATGAACTTAAGTTTAACCGTATCCTTATCCCAAACCTAAACCATTCGAATGACTCCCTAAACCTTAGTGTTTGTTGTTTTACGCATCAGTAAGCCTCTCAAATAAACAAGGTCATTTGATTTGACTTGATATGTTGTGGTTTGATACTTGACAAGTGTCAAATCATGTCATTTTTTCAGGATTTATTAACAGTACACAATGACAGATACACATTGTTAAATTAGTCAATTCAGTTTCAAGTTTATTGTTTACATTTGCTACAGTGTTATGGTTTTATTAAACAATATGAATTGGCATAGCGCTCACTATTTGAATATTTCTTAGCTCGAATCTCCAATTCTTTAGGCAGTTTTGATAATTGATTGCACCATGTCAACATTATGGAATAAAATTAATAAATAATTCTGCAATGCCTTTTAACATCTCTGGGCAAAGTAGACCTATCTTGTTTGTGCGTGTGTAATAGGTTATGTTTAATGTCGTCTGCTTGACAACCAACATAAGAAAAGAGTTTCATGTAAAAATATATCACTACTTAAAACAATATATTTTGGCCTGCTACACAATTAGGTAATACATTCCTATGGAAAAACATTGTTCTTATCAACATTGTATTTATTATAGTATACATCAGAATAAATACAACATGGATACCAGGTTTAGTAGAATCATGGCAAAAATACAGTAACAAGGATTAAGTATAGGCCTATATCAAAATAGCCTGTTATTTCGTTAAGAGCGTGCAAGACTGGTATACAAGTTTATCAACGGTGTGAACTCTGTCTGTTTACAGAGTAGATCTTAGTTTCCATCAGCTAATATAGTGATCAATGTCAGCCTGCGGTATTACATTCTCAGTAGCAGTCTTGTTGTGTTCATACAAAAGAAAAGGAAACAAAATGGCAGCATAGGGCTTATATATGATCAATACATGTGGAATAAGGAGCTATCAAACAACAAAACCTGAAATGTAACCTAGTCATTTACTGTTTCTTTTTTTACTGTGTAAGTAAAAGTGTCCTGCCACTGTTCATATGGTAGCCTTTGGAGTCTACAAAACACAATACATATGATGTTGAAAGATACAAATTCAAAAGAAATTAGTACGGAATTTGATTTCAAATCAAAATGTGCTTAAACATGTTCCGATTATATTCTTATTGTACAGTAGGTATTTCTGTCTATTAAAAATGGTCTAATAATGTCTTAAATTATAAATGGAATTGCATAGCTACAGAGACTAACTATAGGGCAGCTTGTACTGTATAATAATATACCTGTGAGATGAACCTTGCATTTCATAAACCTAGCTAGTGGTATTAATCTTGCTAAGTATTCGATGGTAATATTCAGTTTGTCTACTTAACTTGTGCTCAAGACTATTGGTGAGGTGTCTGTGTGGTGTCTGTGCTTATGATCCATTAACATTCAAAAATATTTAGCTATTTTCAGCAAAAGGCACAAGGGTACAGGAGGGAGAAGAGAGAAGCTGGTCAACTATTTTATGAAAAACAAGGATTCAACATAATGAGATTTTTTCCCCTATATTCTCCTGTCTCCTGGTTGTCATGAGGACATCACACCAACAGTAGGATGGGGAATACTACTATGCGCCCACATCAAAGGAGAAGGACACACTGCCTAGGAAGCGATCGGTAGGCGAATCATTGATGATGCCCTTGCCATTGAGTTTGCATTTGACAACGATGTGGGTGTCGTACTGCAGCCCATTGAAACGCACGGCCACCACCGGGGCTGTGTAGTTCACCTGGGAGAGGGGATATGGGACAAAAGCAACTTGAGTGGCTATCGTCACTATGACCGTGCATATAATCTAGATCATGAGAGCAGCAGTGGAAATCATGCTGCTGAAAATCCTCACTTACGTGTCTCAGCTTCCCATAGTACGGGTAGTACATCAGGTTGAAAATGCTTTTGGGGAAGAACTGAAGTTCTCCCAAGCTTTCTGGCACTCCTTTCTGAAAGAGTGAAAGGTCACAGTGAGTCATGTTTTTGTCTCCTAACACCGTGTTCCATAAGCAGTTATGGTATTCAGTCACGAAGAGATCTTTTACAGCCAGGTTATGGTTGAGATGTTGGGAAGGGAAGAATGCTGTCTGTTACTGTACCTTGACTCCACAGGTCACATTTACTGGAGTGCCTTGACCAGGTAAATAGCCAAGAATCTACAGGCGAGAGCAATAAAAGGACCCTTGTATTGTTATGTCATCATTTTGTTGAGGAACAATGTTGTAAATATATGCATATTTATCATTCCCAGTGGCTGTCTTCAGTTTTCTTCAGAGGCTTTTCACCGATCATGACATAAAGTCTCATCCACATAATTTTGGGTTGAATGTTTCTGTTCTAACCTCCAGCTGAGACCAGCTGTATATGGTGTCTTGTTCAACTTTACCAAGCCAGGATTTAACATTTAATTTAAAAAATGTGTCTAATCATCTACCTAGCAATAAGCTACATTTTTGATATCCCCACCAGGTTTCACTCTAGAATTTTCCAAATGGGGACAATACAACTTTAGGCTACAGTATATAATGGTAACAACAACATTGACGAGAGTCACATAATTGCTGTAATCACATTACAATAACGTTTTTATCTGCTCCTCACAATGGCCACAAGATGTCACTGAAATGTCTGTATCTATCTCAGATTACCTCAATGGCATCTTCCTCCATTTCATCGAAGAACTACACTTTACGACTATAACAAATAACACTACCTCTTAGCAATCGCTGATTATATATGCAGCTATAGGATGAAGTTCATGTTACTTGACTAATGCTATAGAGTGATAGCCTGAGCTCAGATCTGTTTGGACTGTCTTTCCTAACTCCTATGATTGTGCCAACCATGTTTGGCATGACAATGACCACAGGAGGTGTTCTCTCAGCACAAATAGATCTAGAACCAGGCTAACAGAGGGGCCCTCCATGGAGGAGATCTCATGAAATCTGATCTGAGCTGTGTCTTACCCGGTTCATTCGGAGGAGAATGCAGGGTTTCCCCTGGGAGAAGCCAAAGTGGGGGTCCTGGAGCCCTGAGCACTCGCCCAGCCAGGACCTCTTGAACTGGCACGACTTCCTCTCTGCGCTCTCCTCCTGGTCATCCTGCATGAAGTACGCATCCTGTGGACATTGGATGTTCCTCTGCTCTTGCAGGGCATCATTGTACGCTGAAAGAGAGACATGAAACAATTCGTTTTAGTTTTTTCATGGGGGGTTAGTGGTTAGTACTGAAAAACGGAAATGGAGAATGTTAAAAAACGAGGGACATGAGGGGGGGGGGGGGTCCCATAAATAAACCGATTGCTCCGCCAGGCCTCTGATTCAGGCAGTCTGACAAAAGCGGACCGCTGAAGAACGGGAAAAAAAGCAGCAGAACTCAATGGATACGCTCTGCCCACAAAGAGGCTTTCCCTTCCCAGCATGCAGTTCTCCCAGTGGCAGTTGGGACAGGGGACAAAGGTAGGGAAGGTAAGGGGGAGAGGATTAACTAACTGTGCCTGCTCTGCTTCAATGTCATACCCCCAACATGTCCCCAACATTTGAATCCCATCGAACCCAGCAAAAATAAACATTATCTTCAGCTAACTTTCAGACCACACTCCTGCAAGTTACTATTCAAGTTTGGCATAATGCCAACTATTCCACCATGTTTGGTATCTGACTCACATCTTAGTTGTTCCTCCATTAGCTTTGCATACTTCTTCCAAGACTTGCGGTCGGAGGCGTTGAAGGCAATTTCATAGTGCCCATCCAGTTGTGGGGACATCGTCATACCTGCCAAAGGAAACCGATAGACAGTCAACTGTGCTTACGTTCAGATAGAATGGACAGATAGAGGGATGGAGGATGGATAGAGGGATAGAATGAGAGAGAAATAGGGAGTGGGGGGTTAGAATTCATATTTACCTGGTGGCATCACCCTGTCGTTGTGGGTTGGATGGTAGGGGCTGATGGACAGCATGAGGCACCACATACAGGCACCAAACATGGCCGCCAGGAAGGCATACAGTGCAGTGTAAAAGAGGATGATCAGAACTAGAAGGAGGCAACATGGAGGTCAGATATAGAGAATGAATTACATTCACAGTCACTATAACTCTGTTTAATGGAGATCATTAGAAGAATGGGCAAGGGTAATAGTTGTGGTTATGGCTATGGCTATCAGTGTGCATCAGAATGGAAATTCTTTGATTTGAGTTTGGGAAAATAATGAAGTATAAAGAATCTCCAGTTATTATGTTGAAATTTGGAACTGTCTGAGCTGTCTAGACACATCTACTGTCTTCGTTCAGGATGCTCACCAATGTGTTTAACCAATAATTAAGTGTTGCCTCGCCATGTCTGTAAATGGAAATCACTCCAATCAGTTTGTACTTTGTTACGAAACTTATTTGTTAACAAACTCATTCAAATGACCTGAACTGTGTGAAAAGGGAAACCTTGAGAACTACCATTGTTCTCCCCAAATTACAATTAACAGTCCATTAGCAACTAATCAAACCC
The DNA here is from genome assembly GCF_029448725.1 of Salvelinus fontinalis. NCBI lineage: Eukaryota > Metazoa > Chordata > Actinopteri > Salmoniformes > Salmonidae > Salvelinus > Salvelinus fontinalis. Next base: position 42,932,447 of record NC_074693.1, read on the forward strand.
AAATGTTCCCGAAATTTAAATGGCTTTTGCTGCGCAGGCAATTTCACAGGAGACTGGTTGCAGCCAGCTTTGCGTCCCCTGAGCCCACAAAGGCCTTTCTGTTTGAGCTCAGTGAGAATTCTCCCAGCTGTCCTTTCACTCAGGAACACAGTGAACCTCCGGTTGCCATCATAGTGACGGTCTTTTGCAGCCATAGAGCCGCGGCCAGCTCCAAGGAGCCCCGATCACCCCACTCTGGTATTGTGTCCCCCTCTCACACTCCTCTCACACAGGACACACATCACCGACTTCAAACTCAGTCCCCCCTCCTTTCTTGCCAGGAGGCACATGGGGCCCCATTCCTTCACAAGTGTGCACACATTGCTTTCTTAAGCAATCGCTTCCTGTCTTGAGCCTGGCCTCTTGTCTTCTTCAGTACTGGGCATGATGAGGGGGAAAAAACTCTAATTTTCAGACAAGGGAGGAGGAACATGCTCTTGCTTGCGTCATTTTCTCAAAGCTTGGCCCGTTGGACAGGTCTCGTATGTTAGTGCTCTCGTATGGTAGTGCATTGGTTAGGCTTGAGGGAGTTCAAACCCAAACGAGTCACATAGCAATGAGGGTGTCAGATCGCATAGCAACCAGGCTGTCGGATCAAGAGCCCTGCTCCATCATCACTGACTCAACAAACTCTAGGTAACAGCCTCTGCCATTAAAGTTTGTCTGGCGGACTGCGCCAAACAGGCAATGAAATTTGACTACTTTTTCTGTCTGCGGAAAAAAAACCTTGCTTGTCTACTCTTTACGTGTTCGCCTCCGACCGTGGGGCCACGAGCACACTAGGGTCAAATGCGGAGGTCACGGGGGCTTTATGAAAAAGGCAGTGGAAAGCTGGGTGAGGGGTATGAGGAATGTGATTCTAGGCCAGCGTGTGACTCAGAACAGCGCACTCCCACCGGGAAGCCGTCCCCAGGCAGCCTTGTTTTTGTCCGCATCGGGACAGAGTTGTCTGTGCACCTATGTAAACATTGAGCTTGGACACACACACACACGCAGTACAGTGAGCAGGGCCGGGGGACAGGGGAGACACGTTCCTTCCCCGTCCCCCACCCCCCCCACCCACGCCCACCCACTGCCCCAACCATCATCCAAAAACAATAAGCCACGAAACCAGCACTTTTGCCTTCAACTATTGGCGATTAAAATTGTAATGATTACAAATGAGAGAGAAGTTAATGGATTTAAATAGAAATTAAGAACCAATGTGTCATCAGGCTTGTTGCAGCTTTGAACACAGAATTAGTTTTCTTGTGGGTGATATATTTTGTATGATATGATTTGCATGGGCAACACGCAGTTACTACCGCTACTACTGAGCACTTCTGTAAACTGAGCACTTCTACTTACACCAGCTATGCCCAGTGCGGCCCATGAACTCTCTGGTCTCAGCGTTCCATAGATACGTCTTCACATCGAACGCTTTCTCGTGGAGCGTCCTCTTGGGTTTTGGCTTCGGCTTCCACTTCTCGAAGTTCAGGTCTTCCTGCTCCAGAGGTTGATGTTCTATCAACTCCTCCTGCACCTCTTCCAAGGCCTCTGCCACCGCGTGCTTGCCAGGCGCCACCTCGGCAGACTGGCACAAGGAAAAATTAGACAGGAAAAGGCAGGTAAGAATCTTCCCAGTCTGACTTTGCCTTGCCACGATGTTAACAATCACTATCTATTTGTTCCAACTAATTACAGAATAGACATATTTGATTATTATAATCAGCCATGTTTTTTAGGTTAACCGCCATGTTTATTTTTGAGATAAATGCTATTACTCCCTTTGTATTTACGTTTTTTTTAACTGTATGACATCCGCTATAGCAACACTACTCTGCGATGGTCCTGTCCCATCATGTTCCATCATGTCCCACCATGTTCTGCTAAATTGACATTCGCCGTGACCCCAGTGGCCCTCTTTGGGAGATCTCTCCTCCTCAAGGCTGACCTTCCTGCTTGGAGCAACAGCTGCAGCCAAGCTGGAGGGTCACGGCGACAGCCAGATGTTATACACTGATTCTCAGCATCGAGAGGCCCCAGAAAGATCCCCAGCGGTCAGTGGAACCCCCTGGCGTTTTTAGAATGTCACTTCCTTAATGAAGTGGAGTTTTGTTTTTAAGAATTCTCTATTCTATTGTATCCTATTATATTATATTCAGACAGAAATGGGAATTTAATTCATTATTAATTAAATTCATGAGGAATGGTACCCCAAACCTCTTGTGACATGCACTTGCTGACAGTAGAATAAGTCCCAGATATCAATTTGTTTTCATGTCATCCTCTGTATTCTAAAGCGGACTTACTGGATTTGGTGAGTAGTTTCCATGGTGCTCTTCCTCAGCCCCTCCCGCAGTACAATTGGGCTCCATAATTCTTCACAGCGGAGAAAGGTACTTGTTAAACCAATCACATCTACTACCGTCCCCAAGGAATTAAAGGGACACATCCTAACAGCCTTAGAAAGTTATGGAAATCCATTGCAGTTTTTTAAGTTTGAGGACCAAACAACATTGAAAAACATTTTTGGGGCTCAACTCCTGGGTCTGATTTCCCAAAAATATTAAAAACTTATCTTGACATACCTGAAGTTGTCTTTTGCAGGGAAAGTTCTGTGAGTGTCTTGAATCCCTATTGACCCTAAGTAGAACGAATTCTAAATTGGTCAAAAAGTTATTTTTGATTTCATTAGAAAGTTTAACGCAAACAACGGGAGCCGGGCACAGATAATCTCCTCTCAACTAGGCGAGCATCATAGAATGAATGAGTGCACATTGAAAAGAGGAAAACTGGTGTGGGGGGGGGGGCAAGGGCTTTTTTTTTTTAAATCGGAGAACTTTTGGCAACAGTGCATGGGCCGATGTACGGTATTCTGCACACGCACACCAGGGCACCATTGTCTGTTGAACTGAGCTGAGACTCAGGCAAAGCCGCAGCACACCAAAAATAATATTCATGTCATTCCCAACATGCTACCTAACGTCAGTCACCGTCGTGCACAAATCTGGATTAACGGGGGTTTTATCACTCATTTTGAATCTATGTTTGTGCTTTTTTAAATGGCCATTGTTTGCTGAAGGCTAGGCAAAATGGCATGCAACTGGTACATTTCAACAGTGTATTGATGATCGTGCATTAAGTCTCTGCATCTCACTCTGAAAGTACAGACCCAATGTGTGCAACCGCCTATCATCGACTGATCACCATAAACGTCGTTCTGCGAAGTTCAAATATATCTCATCATCAAGGGCTATCTATCTGCACGCCAGTCACGTCCCGATCTGCTAGCCCATGGACTTGCTGTTTTTTTTGTTCCGTTTTTGATATTGTTCTACATGAAAGGAGACATGTCGTCATGGAAAAACATATTTTATTTACCATTGTGCCATTTTTTTCCTTAATTTGTGAAGGGAAATTTTCTCGCACGCACCAAAATAGTTATTTTAACACTTTGCTTATAAATCAAATGTAGATAGTTATTTTAACACTGCTTCTTAATCAAATGGTTTGCTTGTTAGGCCCACTCAAGGGTGATATATTTGTTATAGGCCTATATAGTTATTTTAACACTTTTCTTATTATTCATTTGTAGATAGTTATTTTAATACTGCTTATTAATCAAATTGTTTACTTGTTAGGCTTACTGAAGGGTGATATGTGTGTTATAGGCCTAGATCTTGTTACACATTATAACGTTAGCCTATATCATTTTTGCTTTACTTATCTTTTATCATGTATCTATTATGTACCCTGGTATTGTCAATTAGCCTAGTTACATTATCTCGGCTTAGCCTTTTTATGTGAGATGGTCAGGTGAAAGGCCAGGTAGATGCACTAAACCAACCATAGGCTAATTGAATTAAAATCATTGTAAAATATAATAATATATGTTTTTAAATAAATCAATTGCGTCCACCTTGAATGTCCAATCAGATACCTCATAATGTCTGCCTCTGTGCCACACGCCACGCAACATCGTATGATTAGGTTTGTAATTAATCATGACGCATAGGTAGTAGGCCTATTAGCGCAGATCACAATGAAATTGAACACTTTGAGGGCAGCTGAAATAAATAGGCTAATAGATTACTATGTAAAACCCTGCAGTTTATAGGAGTTGATGGCAACTATTTTCAGTTTTGACATGGGGTGGCGCTCGAACATCTCAAATTCTCTATTTTAGTCCACTCTTGCGTAAAATGAGCCTCTTGTCAGCTAATATGTCGTCCTGTATGATCAAAATAACTGTTACAACTAGGCTACTGTATTATAACAATAATAACAACGAATTAAAAAAGCAGAAACAAAATGTGTCGAGTTATTTTGGATTTAAAAAACTAGGCGTAAAACGAGTGTTTGGCTTTTTCAGATTTAGTCTATATGAAAATGTTCCTATGATGATTTTAGGACTGATTTAAATGTACTTTTGTCTTGAGTTGGACTGTCTGGTGTGAATGTGGTCGCGTTCCCCGCTCAGACGTTGCACGCTTCAACCAATGGTATCGTGCGACGTTATCGATGATGTCATCGACTGACACATTGGTATAACACATGATGCTGATGCTTAAAAACCTTATCCAGGCGTTGTAAGATCTGACATGTGTCGGCAACGCCTGGGCAGAGGACGAGCCCGGTAACTGGAGCGTGACTCATGCTCAAAACTGTGCACTTATTGATGCTCCGCTGTTCACGACAGATGAAGAGAGTGGATATGTAAATATATGTTGACGTAAAAGCGACGACAACCGTAACGGCGCGGGGACGTCTGCTTTAGAGAATGCTACTGTAATCGAATATCACGCCTGCATTAGTTCATAGCAGTGAACAAGTTGGCCTAATTGTTCTGCTTGTTAGGTATCTAACAAGCAAGGTTTCACCTTGAATCATAATTCTGGGTATATATCCAGCTCCTTCGTTTGATTAGAAAATGCCTCTCGTACAGAATCAACAACCCGGAATTCTGACAGAAACGGCAATGGGTATGTGTGTGCAAGATCAACTGCGTGGTTGCAGCAAAAACAATATAGGCGACTTGGTAACATCGAAGCACATGTTGTGCGATTATCTGGGCGGGCGACAGCAACATATTTTTGTCTGTAGCCTTTTGACTGCTGTAAACTACATTGAACTGTCAGACTGTTTCTCTTTGTGTGGTGTTGTCAACATTCTAAAGGAAGGTACAATTTGACGACGTGGTCATATTGACAGGATAAATTATTTAGATAGGATGTAATACTGACTATGTGGGAATAAAATGTGTTTGACGTGGGAATAAAATGTGTTTGACACGAGTAGAGCGGTACATTATTCAAATATTGGAAAAGCGCTAGTTTACTACAGCTAAGTAAATGATGTGCTTCTTGCTCGCAACCAGCAACGTTATAAACCCAGGGCCGTTACAATATAATGTAGCCAATAAGTGTTCGTTTGTGATTCTGTTTTTACTACTTTTCTTACAACATTCACACACGTTACGGTTACATTGTATTTATATTCCTTACAAAGTAGTTCCATGAGATGTTATAATCATTAATTAATTACATTGTAGGCCTAATAACACCTGATTCTACATCAGATAATTATTGAAATCATCAAAATCACCAATAGACCTATAGATTCTTCATTTGAATCTAACAAAGACGGGTATTTTCAAAAGGTAGACTAGCAAGTCTCATCACATGCGCTGATGTAACCGATGTAAAATGGCTAGCTAGTTAGCGGTGGTGCGCGCTAACAGCGTTTCAGTTGGTAAAGTCACTCTCTCTGAGCCCTTGAAGTAGTTGTTCCCTTTGCTCTGCAAGGTCCGCGGCTTTTGTGGCGCGATGGGTAAACGATGCTTCGTAGGTGTCAGTTGTCGATGTGTGTAGAGGGTCCCTGGTTCGAGCCCAGGTAGGGGCGAGGAGAGGGACGGAAGCTATACTGTGTACAAAACATTACAAACACTTGCTCTTTCCATGATTAAAAAATAAAATAATGCACCTTTATTTAACCAGGTAGGCCACTTGAGAACAAGTTCTCATTTACAACTGCGACCTGGCGAAGATAAAGCAAAGTGGTGCGACACAAGCAACAACACAGAGTTACACATGGAATAAACAAACATACAGTCAATAACACAATAGAAAAGTCTATATACAGTGTGTGCAAATGAGGAAAGATAAGGGAGGTAAGGCAATAAATAGGCCATAGTGGCAAAATAATTACAATTTAGCAATTAAACACTGGAGTGATAGATGAATGTGCAAGTAGAGATACTGCGGTGCAAAGGAGGGGGGAAAAAACAGTATGGGGATGGGGTATTTGGATGGGCTATTTACAGATGTGCTATGTACAGGTGCAGTGATATGTGAGCTGCTCTGACAGCTGGTGCTTAAAGTTAGAGAGGGAGATTTGAGTCTCCAGCTTTAATGATTTTTGCAATTCGTTCCGGTCATTGGCAGCAGAGAACTGGAAGGAAAGGTGCCCAAATGAGGAATTGGCTTTGGGGGTGACCAGTGAAATATACCTGCTGGAGTGCGTGCTACGGGTGGGTGCTGCTATGGTGACCAGTGAGCTGAGATAAGGCGGGGCTTTACCAAGCAAAGACTTATAGATGACCTGGAGCCAGTGGGTTTGGCGACGAATGTGAAGTGAAGGCCAGCACACGAGAGCAGACAGGTTGCAGTGGTGTGTAGTATATGGGGCTTTGGTGACAAAACGGATGACATTTGCTGAGTAGAGTGTTGGAGGCTATTTTGTAAGTGACATCGCCGAAGTCAAGGATCGGTAGGATAGTCAGTTTTACGAGGGTATGTTTGGCAGCATGAGTGAAGGATGCTTTGTTGCAAAATAGGAAGCCGATTCTTGGATTGGAGATGCTTAATGTGATTCTGGAAGGAGAGTTTACAGTCTAACCAGACACCTAGGTATTTGTAGTTGTCCACATATTCTAAGTCAGAACCGTCCAGAGTAGTGATGCTGGACAGGCAGGCAGGTGCGGGCAGCAATCGATTTGAAGAGCATGCATTTAGTTTTACTTGCATTTAAGAGCAGTTGGAGGCCACGGAGGGAGTGCTGTATGGCATTGAAGCTTGTCTGGAGGTTAGTTAACACAGTCCAAAGAAGGGCCAGAAGTATACAGAATGGTGTCGTCTGCGTAGAAGTGGATCAGAGAATCACCAGTAGCAAGAGCGACATCATTGATGTATACAGAGAAAAGAGTCGGCCCGAGAATTGAACCCGATGGCACCCCCATAGAGACTGCCAGAGGTCCGGACAACAGGTCCTCCGACTTGACACACTGAACTCTGTCTGAGAAGTAGTTGGTGAACCAGCAGAGGCAGTCATTCGGTTATGATATCGTTTAGGAACTTGAACATGGCTGAGGTGCACCTATGACCAGCTCAGAAACTAAAACAGGAAACGCCCGTGCTCAGGTCTGTTCAACGCTGGTCCGACCAATCTGATTCCACGCTTCAAGATGGCTTCGATCACGTGGACTGGGATATGTTCCGGATAGCGTCGGACAATAATATTGATGTATACACTGATTCGGTGAGCGAGTTTATTAGCAAGTGCATCGGTGATGTGGTACCCACGGTGAATGGGTATTAAAAATTAAAACCTTCCCCAACCAGAAACCATGGATTGATGGCAGCATTCACGCAAAACTGAAAGCTTGAACCACTGCTTTTAATCATGGCAAGGCGACCGGAAACATGACCGAATACAAACAGTGTAGCTATTCCCTCCGCAAGGCAATCAAACAAGCTAAGCGTCAGTATAGAGACAAAGTAGAGTCGCAATTCAACGGCTCAGACACGAAAGGTATGTGGCAGGGTCTACAGCCAATCGGACTACAAAAAGAAAACCAGCCCCGTCGCGGACACCGAAGTCTTGCTCCCAGACCAACTAAACAACTTCTTTGCTCGCTTTGAGGACAATACAGTGCCACTGACACGGCCCGCTACCAAAACCTGCGGGCTCTCCTTCACCGCAGCCAACGTGAGTAAAACATTTAAACGTGTTAACCCTCGCAAGGCTGCCGGCTCAGACGGCATCCCTAGCCGTGTCCTCAGAGCATGCGCAGACCATCTGGCTGGTGTGTTTACGGACATATTCAATCAATCCCTATCCCAGTCTGCTGTTCCTACATGCTTCAAGAGGCTTGCTTCCTGTTCCCAAGAAAGCTAAGGTAACTGAGCTAAACGACTTTCGCCCTGTAGCACTCACTTCCGTCATCATGAAGTGCTTTGAGAGACTAGTCAAGGATCATATCATCTCCACTCTACCTGACACCCTAGACCCACTCCAATTTGCTTACCGCCCCAATAGGTCCACAGACGACGCAATCGCAATCACACTGCACACTGCCCTAACCCATCTGGACAAGAGGAATACCTATGTAAGAATGCTGTTAATCGATTACAGCTCAGCATTCAACACCATAGTACCCTCCAAACTCGTCATTAAGCTCGAGACCCTGGGTCTCGACCCCGCCCTGTGCAACTGGGTCCTGGACTTTCTGGCGGGCTGCCCCCAGGTGGTGAGGGTAGGAAACGACATCTCTACCCCGCTGATCCTCAACACTGGGGCCCCACAAGGGTGCGTTCTCAGCCCTCTCCTGTACTCCCTGTTCACCCATGACTGCGTGGCCATGCACGCATCCAACTCAATCATCAAGTTTGCAGACAACACTACAGTGGTAAGCTTGATTACCAACAGCGACGAGACCGCCTACAGGGAGGAGGTGAGGGCCCTCGGAGTTTGTCAGAAAATAACCTCACACTCAACGTCAACAAAACAAAGGAGATGATCGTGGACTTCAGGAAACAGCAGAGGGAGCACTCCCCTGTCCACATCGTGTGGCAGTAGTGGAGAAGGTGGAACGTTTTAAGTTCCTCGGCAAACACATCACAGACAAACTGAAATGGTCCACCCACACAGAAAGCGTAGTGAAAAAGGCGCAATAGCGCCTCTTCAACCTCAGGAGGCTGAAGAAATGTGGTTTGTCACCAAAAACACTCACAAACTTTTACGTGCTTCTACACCTGCATTACTAGATGTTTGGGGTTTTAGGCTGGGTTTCTGTACAGCACTTCGAGATATTAGCTGATGTACGAAGGGCTATATAAATAAACTTGATTGATTTTACAGAAGCACAATCAAGAGCATCCTGTCGGGCTGTATCACCGCCTGGTATGGCAACTGCTCCACCCACATCCGTAAGGCTCTCCCGAGCGTAGTGAGGTCTGCACAACGCATCACCGGGGGCAACCTACCTGCCCTCCAGGACACCTACACCACCCAATGTCACAGGAGGGCCAAAAAGATCATCAAGGACAACAACCACTCGAGCCACTGCCTGTTCACCCCGCTATCATCCAGAAGGCGAGGTCAGTACAGGTGCATTAAAGCTGGGACCGAGAGACTGAAAAACAGCTTCTATCTCAAGGCCATCAGACTGTTAAGCAGCCATCACTAACATTGAGTGGCTGCTGCCAACATACAGACTCAATCTCTAGCCACTTTAATAATTGGATGTTATAAATGTATCACTAGTCACTTAAACAATGCCACTTTATATAATGTTTACATACCCTACATTACTCATCTCATGTATATACTGTACTCTATACCGTCTACTGCATCTTGCCTATGCCGTTCGGCCATCGTTCATCCATGTATTTATATGTACATATTCTTATTCATTCCTTCACACTTGTGTGTATAAGGTAGTTGTTGTGAAATTGTTAGCTGACTTGTCAGATATTACTGCACGGTCGGAACAAGTAGCACAAGCATTTAGCTACACTCACATAAACATCTGCTAACCATGTGTATGTGACCAATAAAGTTTGATTTGATTTGAAACAAGGCTGTTGAGTCTGCCGATAAGAATGTGGTGATTGACAGAGTGGAAAACCTTTGCCAGGTCGATGAATACAGCTGCACAGTATTGTCTCTTATCGATGGTGGTTATAATATCATTTAGGACCTTAAGCATGGCTGAGGTGCACCCATGACCAGCTCGGAAACCAGATTGCATAGCGGAGAAGATACGGTGGGATTCGAAATGGTCGGTGATCTGTTTGTTAACTTGGCTTTCGAAGACCTTAGAAAGGCAGGGTAGGATAGATATAGGCCTGTAACAGTTTGGGTCTAGAGTGTCTCCCCCTTTGAAGAGGGGGATAACTGCGGCAGCTTTACATTCTTTGGGGATCCCAGACGATACGAAAGAGAGGTTGAACAGGCTAGTAATAGGGGTTGCAACAATTGCGGCTGATAATTTTTGAAAAAGAGGGTCCAGATTGTCCAGCACGGCTGATTTGTAGGGGTCCAGATTTTGCAGCTCTTTCAGAATATCAGCTATCTGGAATTTGGGTGAAGGAGAAATGGGGCAGGCTTGGGCAAGTTGCTGTGGGGGGTGCAGGGCTGTTGACCGGGGTACGGGTAGCCAGGTGGAAAGCATGGCCAGCTGTAGAAAAATGCTTATTGAAATTCTCAATTATCGTGGATTTATCGGTGGTGACAGTGTTTCCTAGCCTCAGTGCAGTGGGCAGCTGGGAGGAGGTGCTCTTATTCTCCATGGACTATACAGTGTCCCAGAACTTTTTGGAGTTTGTGCTACAGGATGCAAATTTCTGTTTGAAGAAGCTAGCCTTTGCTTTCCTAACTGCCTGTGTATATTGGTTCCTAATTTCCCTGAAAAGTTGCAAATCGCAGGGGCTATTCGATGCTAATGCAGTACGCCACAGGATATCTTTGTGCCGGTCAAGGGCAGTCAGGTCTGGAGTGAACCAAGGGCTCTTTCTGTTCCTGGTTCTACATTTTTTGAATTCATATTAAAGATGGTGAGGAAAGCTCTTTTAAAGAATAACCAGGTATCCTCTACTGACGAAATGAGGTCAATATCCTTCCAGGATACCCGGGCCAGGTCGATTAGAAAGGCCTGCTCGTGAAGTGTTTTAGGGAGCGTTTGACAGTGATGAGGGGTGGTCGTTTGACCGCAGACCCATTACGGACGCAGGCAATGAGGCAGTGATCGCTGAGATCCTGGTTGAAGACAGCAGAGGTGTATTTGGAGGGCAGGTTAGGTAGGATGATATCTATGAGTGCCCGTGTTTACAGATTTGGGGTTGTACCTGGTAGATTCATTGATCATTTGTGTGAGATTGAGGGTATCTAGCTTAGATTGTAGGACGGCCGGGGTGTTAAGCATGTCCCAGTTTAGGTCACCTAACAGTACGAGCTCTGAAGATAGATGGGGGGCAATCAATTCACATATGGTGTCCAGGGCACAGCTGGGGGCTGAAGGTGGTCTATAGCAAGTGGCAACGGTGAGAGACTTGTTTCTGGAAAGGTGGATTATTAAAAGTAGAAGCTCAAATTGTTTGAGCACATACCTGGATAGTAAGACAGAACTCTGCGGTAGATTGCAACTCCGCCCCCTTTGGCAGTTCTATCTTTCGGAAAATGTTATAGTTAGGGATGGAAATTGCAGGGGTTTTGGTGTTCTTCCTAAGCCAGGATTCAGACACGGCTAGGACATCCGGGTTGGCAGAGTGTGCTAAAGCAGTGAATAAAACAAACATAGGGAGGAGGCTTCTAATGTTAACATGCGTGAAACCAAGGCTTTTACGGTTACAGAAGTCAACAAATGAGAGCGCCTGCGGAATGGGAGTGGAGCTAGGCACTGCAGGGCCTGGATTAACCTCTACATCACCAGAGGAACAGAGGAGGAGTAGGATAAGGGTACGGCTAAAGGCTATAAGAACTGGTCATCTAGTACGTTCGGAACAGAGAGTAAAAGGAGCAGGTTTCTGGGCGCGGTAGAATAGATTCAAGGCATAATGTACAGACAAAGGTATGGTAGGATGTGAATAAGGTGGAGGTAAACCTAGGCATTGAGTGATGATGAGAGATGTATTGTCTCTAGAGACACCCTTTAAACCAGGTGAGGTAACCGCATGTGTGGGAGGTGGAGCAAAAGGGTTAGCTAAGGCATATAGAGCAGGGCTGGAGGCTCCTCAGTGAAATAAGACAATCACTAACCAAAACAGCAATGGACAAGGCATATTGACGTTAGGGAGAGGCATGCGTAGCCGAGTGATCATGGGGTCTAGTGAGTAGCTAGGCGGGCTGGAGACACGGCAATTCAGACAGCTAGCAGGCCGGGGCTAGCAGGCTAGCAGAAGGGCCTTAGGTCGATGTCGCGACGGAAGAGTCTGTTGCAGCCCCCTCGGGCAGATTACGTCAGCAGACCAGTTGTGATGGATCGGCAGGGCTCTGTGTAGTTAAAGGGTCCAGGCCAATTGGCAAAATAGGTATTGTAGCCCAAGAAATTCGCTGATGGACCTCTTCAGCTAACAGTCCGATATGCTCTAGACAGCTAGCAGGCCGCGGCTAGCAGGCTAGCAGATGGGCATTCAGGGGACGTCACGACGGAGGAGCCTGTTGAAAACCCCCTTGGGCAGATTACGTCGGTAGTCCAGTCGTGATGGATCGGCGGGGCTCCGTATTGGCAGTAAAAGGGGTCCAGGCTAGCCGGAAGATGGGCCTAGCATAGGCTAGCTCCATGCTAATTGGTGCTTGCTTCAGGACAGAGACATTAGCCAGGAGTAGCCACTCGGATAGCAGCTAGCTAGCTGCGATGATCCAGGTGAAAAGGTTCAGGGCTTGTGGTAGGAATCCGGAGATGTGGAGAAAAGAAGTCTGATATGCTCTTGGTTGAATCGTGCTGTGCAGACTGGCAGGAGTTGTCCGGGCTGAAGGTTAGCTAATGACCGCTAGCAGTGGCTAGCTGACTACTAGCTAGTAGCTAGTTAGCTGGCTAGCTTCTTTTGGGGGTTCCGGTTCTAAAGTAAAGAAAATAGCAGATCCATACCACATTGGGTGAGGCTGGTTGCAGGAGAGTATGTTGGAGTTGAGGTAAAAAAAAAATATATATATATGAAATAATGCGAAGAAAAAATATGTATACACGGGACACGACAAGACGAAGACAAAGACGCCTGACTGCTACGCCATCTTGGATTTTGTATAATGATAGACTGGCCAAGGTGAATCCAGGTGAAAGCTATGCTCCCTTATTGATGTCACCTGTTAAATCCACTTCAATCAGTATAGATGAAGGGGAGGAGACAGGTTAAATAAATATTTTTAAGACTTAAGAAATTGATTGTGTATGTATGCCATTCAGAGGGTGAATGGGCAAGAAAAAATATGTAAGTGCCTTTGAACAAGGTATGGTAGTAGGTGCCTGGCACACCGGTTTGATTGTGTCAAGAACTGCAACGTGCTGGGGTTTTCATGCTCAACAGTTTCCTGTGTGTATCAACAATGGTCCACCACCGAAAGGACATCCAGCCAACTTTGTATTGGAGTCAACATGGGCCAGCATCCCTGTGGAACGCTTTCGACACCTTGTAGTCCATGCCCTGATGAATTGAGGCTGTTCTGAGGGCAAAAGGGGGTGCAAATCAATATTAGGAAGGTGTATAGCATGTTAGTAATGAGAAACAAATGATCAATGTCAAGATGATACTAGATTTGAGCTATACATGCATTGTGAATGGGATGAGGGGAACAACATGGTTAGTTTAATCATAGCTTTAGATTCCTTGGTTTATACACAGCTGGGTCCTTCCATGAAATGAGTGCCTTTGTTATTTTAAGTAGAACTTGTGCACAAATATTTAATTGCAAAAGCCTGTTATATTAAATGAAGTGCCCATTAATATAGACAACATTGAATTAATTTTCAATCAGATTTTTAAAATGAACAATTGTTCTTTTTTTTACCCACTTAAACCCAACATTTAATTCAAATGTTCACCATCGTTGTAAAGCCCTAGTTATTTTGATGCTTTGACATAGTCATTTCTGAAGATTATTATTTAATTCATGTAATTAATGATTCATTTTAAGGTATCAAAAAAGACACCTGTACCATGTCAGTTGAAATGTATTTAATTTTGAGTTTGCATCCCAATATTACTGTAACGATTCTCGTGGGCTGAAGGAAGAGTGGACCAAGGTGCAGCGTTTAAAGTGTTCATAATTTAATCCAAAAACCAAATCTAACAAAAACAACAAACAGGAGAACGAAAGCGAAACAGTTCTGTCTGGTGCAGACACAAAAACAGAAAACAACTACCCACAAAACACAGGTGGGAAAAAGGATACCTAAGTATGGTTCTCAATCAGAGACAACGATAGACAGCTGCCTCTGATTGAGAACCACACCCGGCCAAACACATAGAAATAGACAACATAGAACAAAACATAGAATGCCCACCCCAACTCATGCCCTGACCAACCAAAATAGAGACATAAAATGATCTCTAAGGTCAGGGCGTGACAATTACACTTTATATACATCACAGAAGACTGAAATATAACAAAATTGTTTGACATAGAAACACAGGATTTTCGTCGTTTAAAAAAAATAAATGTTAATTAGGAAATTCTGAAAACTATTAATAACATTCCATCCATGAGGCCACTAGAGGGTGATTTGGTCATTTGACTGCAGGAAAGGGCTACATTTAGAGTTCACATGTTAACATGAACTTTTTACATGTGAGGAGAATAACATGTTTTCACTTCATGTGAATTGCAGTGAAAATCAGATATGCGGTTTCACATGTGAAAACATTCACATGTGAAAATCGCACTTAAACACAATCACGTGGAAGTGTAAACATGTGAAATTGGAAGTTCATGTGAAATTCAATCACGTGAAAATCACATTTGCAGTTTCATATGTGAAAAACTTCCACGTGATTGTTTTTCACGTGACATTTTTTCACATATGAAACTGCAAATTAGATTTTTTACATCCGATTGTGAACTTGACATTCCACGTGTGAAAGTTAAAATCAAATTTGCAGTTTCACATGTAAGAACTCCTTATGTGAAAATCTCACTTGCAAGTTCACATGTGGGGTTAAAATAATATTATTCTCCTCACATGTGAAAAGATGGTGTTAGCATCTGCAAAGTTTCCACCGGTGGAATTGGGGTGACCACATCTACAGTAGTTCTGCTATATGAAGGTCACTGCCTGTTAAAGGGGCGGTCCTTAGTTGTTACATCCATTTTTGTACTTGATTCTTAAAAAATGTCATGTATTTTGCCTCATGAGCGTAGGTCAACTGTTGTACCCCATCAGAACTCAAAATATAAGCTTGTTTTACTCCAATGTTGGTAAACAAAGTAAATGTAAACAACCTAGTTTAAATCTATAATTTTGATACAATAGATCAGGTGTTCCCAAACTGGGGTACGCGCAGTGCCGTCGGGGGTACGCCAAATAAAAATGTGATTCATCACATTTGGCGTACCCACGGCGGCACTGCGCGTACCCCAGTTTGGGAACACCTGATCTATGGTATCAAAATTATAGATTATATATAGATACAGATATACAGTGACAAGAAAAAGTATGTGAACCCTTTGGAATTACCTGCATTTCTGTATAAATTGGACATAAAATTTGATTTGATCTTAATCTAAGCCACAACAATAGACAAACACAGTCTGCTTAAACTAATAACACACAAATAATTATGTTTTCATGTCTTTATTTAACACACCATGTAAACATTCACAGTGTAGGGTGGAAAAAATATGTGAACCCTTGGATTTAATAACTGGTTGACCCTCCTTTGGCAGCAATAAACTCAACCAAATGTTTTCTGTAGTTGCGGATCAGACCTTCACAACGGTCAGGAGGAATTCTGGACCATACAACTTTACAAAACTGTTTCAGTTCAACAATATTTTTAGGATGTCTGGTGTGAACCACTCTCGAGGTCTTGACTGGGCCAACCCAGAAGGCGTATTTTCTTCTGTTGAAGCCATTCCGTTGTTGATTTACTTCTGTGTTTTGGGTCGTTGTCCTGTTGCATCAACCAACTTCTGTTGAGCTTTAATTGACAGACAGACAGCCTTACATTCTCATGCAAAATGTCTTGATAAACCTGGGAATTCATTTTTCCGGCAATGATAGCAAGCTGTTCAGGCCCCGAGGCAGCAAAGCAGCCCCAAACCATGATGCTCCCACCAACATACTTTACAGTTTGGATGAGGTTTTGATGTTGGTGTGCTGTGCCTTTTTTTCTCCACACATAGTGTTGTGTGTTCCTTCCAAACAACTCAAATTTAGTTTTATCTGTCCACAGAATATTTTGCCAGAAGCGCTGTGGAACATCCAGGTGCTCTTTTGCGAACTTCAGACGTGCAGCAATGTTTTTTTTGGACAGCAGTGGCTTCTTCAGTGTTGTCCTCCCATGAACACCATTCTTGTTTAGAGTTTTACGTATCGTAGACTCGTCAACAGAGATGTTAGCATGTTCCAGAGATTTCTGTAAGTCTTTAGCTGACACTCTA
This sequence comes from Salvelinus fontinalis, assembly GCF_029448725.1. Classification (NCBI taxonomy): domain Eukaryota; kingdom Metazoa; phylum Chordata; class Actinopteri; order Salmoniformes; family Salmonidae; genus Salvelinus; species Salvelinus fontinalis. Next base: position 42,948,845 of record NC_074693.1, read on the forward strand.
GGATTCTTCTTAACCTCATTGAGCATTCTGCACTGTGCTCTTGCGGTCATCTTTGCAGGACGCCCACTCCTAGGGAGAGTAGCAACAGTGCTGAACTTTCTCCATTTATAGACAGTTTGTCTTACTGTGGACTGATGAACATCAAGGCTTTTATAGATACTTTTTAACCCTTTCCAGCTTTATGCAAGTCAACCATTCTTAATCTTAGTTCTTCTGAGATCTCTTTTTGTTCGAGGCATTGTTCACATCAGGCAATGCTTCTTGGGAATAGCAAACAATAATTGTGTGAGTTTTTTTCATAGGACAAGGCAGCTCGAACCAAAATCTCATTGATTGGACTCCAGGCTAGCTGACTCCTTACTCCAATTAGCTTTTGGAAAAGTCATTAGCCTAGGGGTTCACATACTTTTTCCAACCTACACTGAATGTTTAAATGATGTATTCAATATAGACAAGAAAAATACAATAATTTGTGTGTTATTAGTTTAAGCACACGGCGTTTGTCTATTATTGTGACATAGATGAAGATCTGACTAATTTAGGCAGAAATCCAGGTAATTCCAAAGGGTTCACATACTTTTTCTTGCCACTGTGTGTATACACTACTGTACAAAAGTTTGCGGTCACCCTTTTCAAAACCCTTTTGCAATTATGTGAGCATAGCTGAAAACTGTTGTGTTGATTAAAGAAGCAATAAACTGGCCTTTTTTAGACTAGTTGAGTATCTGGAGCATCAGCATTTGTGGGTTCTATTCTTATTCTGAGAAATGAAGGCTATTCCATGCGAGAAATTGCCAAGAAACTGAAGATCTCGTACAACGCTGTGTACTACTCCCTTCACAGAACAGCGCAAACTGGCTCTAACCAGAATAGAAAGAGTGGGAGGCCCCGGTTCACAACTGAGCAAGAGGACAAGTACATTAGAGTGTCTAGATTGAGAAACAGACGCCTCACAAGTTCTCAAATGGCAGCTTCATTAAATAGTACCTGCAAAACACCGGTCTCAACGTCAACAGTGGAGGCAACTCTGGGACGCTGGCCTTCAGGCAGAGTTCCTCTGTCCAGTGTCTGAAGAGTTGCAACTGCTTCGCATACAAGCCAGTGAATTCTTTGCGTTACAGCTGGATGAGTCAACAGATGTGGCGGACCTGTCCGTTACGTTTATGGGGGGTCAATTAAGGAAGACATCCTCTTCTGTAAACCATGACAACAGAGTTCCCGGACATTTCTGGGGGGAATGCAATGGGATTGAGATCCGGGCTCTTCGCTGGCCATGGCAGAACACTGACATTTCTGTCTTGCAGGAAATCACGCACAGAACGAGCAGTATGGCTGGTGGCATTGTCATGGTGGAGGGTCATGTCAGGATGAGCCTGCAGGAAGGGTACCACATGAGGGAGGAGGATGTCTTCCCTGTAACGCACAGTGCTGAGATTGCCTGCAATGACAACAATATCAGTCCGATGATGCTGTGACACAGCGCCCCAGACCATGACGGACCTTCCACCTCCAAATCGATCCCGTTACAGAGTACAGGCCTCGGTGTAATGGCCTACAAGTCCTCAGTCCAGCCTCTCTCAGCCTTTTACGGACAGTCTGGGCACTAATGGAGGGATTGTGCGTTCCTGGTGTAACTCGGGCAGTTGTTGTTGACATCCTGTACCTGTCCCGCAGGTGTGATGTTCGGATGTACCGATCCTGTGCAGGTGTTGTTACACGTGGTCTGCCACTGCGAGGACGATCAGCTGTCCGTCCTGTCTCCCGTAGCGCTGTCTTAGGCGTCTCACAGTACGGACATTGCAATTTATTGTCCTGGCCACATCTGCAGTCCTCATGCCTCCTTGCAGCATGCCTAAGGCACGCTCACGCAGATGAGCAGGGACCCTGTGCATCTTTATTTTTGTGTTTTTCAGAGTCAGTAGAAAGGCCTCTTTAGTGTCCCAAGTTTTCATAACTGTGACCTTAATTGCCTACCGTCTGTAAGCTATTAGTGTCTTAACGACTGTTTCACAGGTGCATGTTCATTAATGGTTTATGGTTCATTGAACAAGCATGGGAAACAGTGTTTAAACCCTTTACAATGAAGATCTGTGAAGATATTTGGATTTTTACAAATTATCTTTGAAAGACAGCGTCCTGAAAAAGGGACTTTTTTGTTTGTTTGTTTATATAGCGAAGCACCTGAGTGAGTTGGGGGTGCAATTACACAGGTACTCTCCTGAAAAGGATGACACAAAAAACTGGATTTGTTATCCCTTTCAAGCCCTGCTGCCAGTCCACTTTCCAATATCTGAACAAGAGAGCCTCATCGAAATTGCAAAAAGCGATTCTGTGAAAACTGAATTTAATCAGAAGCCACTGCCAGATTTCTGGATTGGGCTGCGCTCAGAGTATCCTGCCTTGGCAAATCGTGCTGTTAAGACACCGATGCCCTTTGCAACCACATACCTATGTGAGAGTGGATTCTCGGCCCTCACTAGCATAAAAAGACTGTGTGTGGAAAATGATTTAAGACTGAGACTCTCTCCAATACAACCCAACATTGCAGAGTTATGTGCATCCTTTCAAGCACACCCTTCTCATTAACCTGTGGTGAGTTATTCACAATTTTTGATGAACAAATAAGGTTTTATTTGTAAGATGGCTAAATAAAGAGCAAGATTATTGATTATTATTATATTATTATTTGTGCCCAGGTCCTATAAGCACTCTGTTACTTTCCACGAGCCGGGTTGTGACACAAACTCATACTCATTCTTATGTTTAATAAATGTATCGTATAGTGTGTGTGTGTGTGTGGCAGGCTTACAATGATGGCAAAAAAAATACATTTGAAAGTGCGCTGACACTAGTGCTAGAAGGGGGTACGCAGCTGGAGGTTGAATGTTTGAAGTGGTACGGGACTATAAAACGTTTGGGAACCACTGCCATAGATGATCAGTCCTTGCATTCATAGCGTATTCTATGGATTTGAGTGGTTGCATTTGTCCAGCCCCATCCCTCAGCTTGTTACTGAAACTGTGGCAGGGATAACACTTTTAGTAGTGTTATTATATTGTGCAATCCTCTAGTGAGAGAGTTAATGTTGTGTCATTAATAACAAGCAAAACTTCTGAAGTCGACTACAAAATTCCTGGTATTGCAAACAAACAAACTTTTATATTGAGAAACATAAATCCAAAAGTGTTGATACCCCCAAAAAATATTGCAAGGAAATAATTTCAAAATGCGAGAACAAATTAATTGTAAAATGGATGCAAAAACAATTGTTTTCAGTGATAAAAAAATATATAATTATAATGCGTTTATACTGAACAAAGACATAAATGCAAAAATTTCAACGATTTTACTGAGTTACAGTTCATATATGGAAACAACCAATTGAAATGAATGCATTAGGCCCTAATCTATTTTAGTGGCCTTTTTTTTTTTTACGTTTCTTGATATGCCACACCTGTCAGGTGGCTGGATTATCTTGGCGAAGGAGAAATATTCCCTAATAGGGATGTTAACAAATTTGTGCAACATTTTAGAGAGATAAGCTTTTTGTGGATATGGAAAAATTCTGGGATCTTATATTTCAGCTCATGAAACATGGGACCAACACTTTACATGTTGCATTTATTTTCAGTATATAAAACACCTCCCTCTTTCCTGTAATTTCCCCTGTCTTTGGTTATGTTACCATGGCCTTTGCTTTTGCTGCCTTTTTTTCCAGTTGCAGGTTTTGTCATATTCATTCCAGCAACATAGCACCCTGCATCCCACTGCTGGTTTGCCTCTGAAGCTAAACAGTGTCGTTCCCTGGATGGGAGATCAGATGTAGTTGGAAGTGGTGAAAATATGGGGAACATTTTTGGGGACATGAGGGGGAAAAAACACATGTAAAAATGTTTGTCTGACTCATGAAAATAAAACATATGTGTGTACCACGTGTTTTTTCACAGGTTTTGGTTTGATTTCTGGATGATTTAATATGAAGTTGTCAAGCCTGTTACTTTATTTGGCACTTAATTTAGTCATTGTTTTATTTAACGTTTACATTTGAGTCATTTAGCAGACACTTATCCAGAGCGACTTAAGAGTAGTGAGTGTATACATCTTCAACCTTTTTTTGTTCTTCCATACTGGTCCCCCATTGGAATCCAACCCACAACCCTGGTGTTGCAAGTGCCATGCTCTACCAACTGAGGCACACGGGACAAAAATATTTCTGATTTTTTTTTTAAGTAACACTAATCAAAAGGCACTTAATTGGTGGTACGACCCAGCTAACCAAAACACACTCCTGTTGATATTACCCTATCCATTGAAGAGGAGTGCGTAATGACTAACACAGGGATACCACAGTTAAAACATATTTTAGTACTTTGTTCATTGGTCTACTGTTCGTACAATCCAACCAAAATGTTCCATGGCAGGAGTTAAGTTTTCAGGAACACTTTCAGTAGCAAAAACTGATCTGATGATCTGTTGAATTACCTGTATATTGAATGGATATACAAGTATATTGTCTAACGCTGTGTATGTCTTCCAGGATCATTCAAACAGAGGAAACAGAAGTCCATCGTGGTCACTGTGATGTTGCTCATTGTGTCTGTGCTCATCCTTGTCTTCGGACTGGCAGCCACCACCAGGACACAGAACATCACCGTCGGTGGCTACTACCCAGGAGTCCTTGTAAGTAGCAGTCTAACATCTTACTGTCTTAGAGACATGTCATACCTTAACGAAAAGAGGGTAACACGACGAATGCATTATGATGCAGTTATAATGGATCGCAAGACTTGTCATGAGTAAATGACCATCTTGTAATGTCTTATCACCTCGATCCTGACCAGATACCAGCCATTTTGAGTCTGTTGATGCGTAGAGAGACATAACTTATTATAAGTTTGATTATTATAAGACATTATCAGGATTCATACATGCTTATACATTCATACATGCTTATATATTATTATAATAACAAGTTATAAACAAGACATTTCTTCACATGAAAAATAAAGTTATTATTTAGTATTCTATTCTACTCTAAAGCTTGTTATACCTGCAGACTTTAGGTAAAGTGCTACCGAAAGGGTATTCCATACAATCAAGGGTAATATGCTCTGGCTGATGTAGGCTGTATTTGACCTCATTTTGAGTGCTAATTAATGATGGTTTCCCAGAGGGAGGATTTTCCCCCATATTCATTATTTAGCATTGTTGTCATTAGAGGCTAAAATATATGTGATCACCTATAAAGTGGCTTCAGAGACCCCATCTATATGACCCTCAGCCTTCTGCCTCAGGAGGGAGCAACTGGGTTGATCCTATAGACATGATATTCTATCAAGAAGAAGCTCCATAACGGGAAAAAATAAAGTTCCTCTATTATATTCAGTGTGCATGATGACTAGGTTGCCTCTAAGAATAAATCATATGTGGTTATTCATCTGAAGAAAGACCAGTGGATCACATTTCAGACACAAGAATAGGGCAGGTATTGAAGAACAATCTTAACGAGTATAGATCAAGAAAAAGGTTATTGTGAGACTTGTATGAATAGAGCTGAGACTGGTTGTACTTTCATTACATCATTCTTACTGGGAGATCAATGCCACGATCTGTCCCGTCCTGACCATAGAACGCTTTTATTTTCTATGGTAGAGTAGGTCAGGGCGTGACTAGGGGATTGTTCTAGTTTATAATTTCTATGTGGGGTCTAGGTTTATTTTCTATGTTGGTGATTTGTATGATTCCCAATTAGAGGCAGCTGGTTATCATTATCTCTAATTTGGGATCATACTTAAGTAGCATTTTTTCCACCTGTGGGTTATGGGATATTGTTTATGTTTACTTGCCTGTTAGCACTGCATTGTCGTCACAGTTCGTTTATTCTTTATTTGTTTTGTCTTTGCTTAAGTTTCACTTTATTTATAATAAATGATGTGGAACTCTACATTCACTGCGCCTTGGTCCGACATTCATTATTACGAACAACGTGACATGATCATAGATATGGGCCCTGTGGGCCCTTCTTATGGCTGCAGGGGCAGTATTGAGTAGCTTGGATGAAAGGTGCACAGAGGTGCCCATAGTAAACTGCCTGCTCCTCAATCCCAGTTGCTAATATGTGCATATTATTATTCGTATTGGATAGAAAACACTCTGAAGTTTCTAAAACTGTTTGAATGATGTCTGTGAGTATAACAGAACTCATATGGCAGGCAAACACCTGAGAAAAAATCCAAACAGGAAGTGGGAATTCTGAGGTTGGTCGATTTTCAACCAAGACCCTATTGAATGCTCAGTGGGATATGGATGAGTTTGCACTTCCTACGGCTTCCACTAGATATCAACAGTCTGTAGAACCTTGTCTGATGCCTCTACTGTGAGGTGGGGCCGAAGGAGACAGGAATTAGTCAGGTCTATCATAACCTGACCATGCTCTGACCATGAGGGAGCTCTGTTCCATCGCACATCTGAAGTCAATGTAATTCTCCGGTTGGAACGTTACTGAAGATTTATGTTAAAAACATTCTAAAGATTGATTCAATACATCGTTTGACATGTTTCTACTGACTGTTTTTTGACATTTCGTCTGCTTTTAGTGAACGCGCTTCCTGACGTTGGATTTGTTTACCAAACACGCTAACAAAAATATCTATTTGGACATAAATGATGGACATTACCGAACAAAACAAACATTTCTTGTGGGAGTCCTGGGAGTGCATTCCGACGAAGATCAGCAAAGGTAAGTGAAGATTTATAATGCTTTTTATGAGTTTTGTTGACTGCACAATTTGGCGGGTAACTGTATGGCTTCCTTTTATGGCTGAACGCTGTTCTCAGATTATTGAATATTGTGCTTTTGCCGTAAAGCTTTTGAAATCTGACACAGCGGTTGCATTAAGAACAAGTGTATCTTTAATTCTATGTAAAACATGTATCTTTCATCAAAGTTTATGATGAGTATTTATGTTATTTGACGTGGCTCTCTGCAATTTCTCCGGATATTTTGGAGGCATTTCTGAACATGGCGCCAATGTAAACTGAGGTTTTTGGATATAAATATGAACTTTATCGAACAAAACATATATGTATTGTGTAACATGAAGTCCTATGAGTGTCATCTGATGAAGATCATCAAAGTTTAGTGATTAATTTTATCTCTATTTCTGACTCCTGTCTTTGGCTGGAAAAATGACTGTGTTTGTCTGTGATTTTGCGGTGACCTAACAATCGTTTGTGGTGATTTCGCTGTAAAGCCTATTTGAAATCGGACACTTTGGTGGGATTAACAACAAGATTACCTTTAAAATGATATAAGATACATGTATGTTTGAGGAATTTTAATTATGAGATTTCTGTTGTTTGAATTTGGCGCCCTGCACTTTCACTGGCTGTTGTCATATCGCTCCTGGTAGCGGGATTGCAGCCATAAGAAGTTTTAAATACTTCAGAAATGCATCAAAATCAAATTTTATTGGTCACATACACATGGTTAGCAGATGTTAATGTGAGTGTAGCGAAATGCTTGTGCTTCTAGTTCCCGACCATGCAGTAATATCTAACAATTTCACAAAAACTACCTTATACACACATGTGTAAAGGAATGAATAAGAATATTTACATATAAATATATGGATGAGCGATGGCTGAACGGCATAGGCAAGATGCAGTAGATGGTATAGAGTACAGTATATACATATGAGATGAGTAATGTAGGGTATGTAAACATTATATAAAGTGGCATTGTTTAAGTGACTAGTGATACATTTATTACATCCCATTAATAAAGTGGCTAGAGATTTGAGTCAGTGTGTTGGCAGCAGCCACTCAATGTTAGTCATGGCTGTTTAACAGTCTGATGGCCTTGAGATAGAAGCTGTTTTTCAGTCTCTCGGTCCCAGCTTTGATGCATCTGTACTGACCTCGCCTTCTGGATGATAGCGGGGTGAACAGGCAGTGGCTCGGGTGGTTGTTGTCCTTGATGATCTTTTTGGCCTTCCTATGACATCGGCTGGTGTAGGTGTCTTGGAGGGCATGTAGTTTGCCCCCGGTGATGCGTTGTGCAGACCTCACTACCCTCTGGAGAGCCTTGCGGTTGTGTGCGGAGCAGTTGCCTACCAGGCGGTGATACAGCCCGACAGGATGCTCTCGATTGTGCATCTGTAAAAGTTTGACTGTTTTTGGTGACAAGCCAAATTTCTTCAGCCTCCTGAGGTTGAAGAGGCGCTATTGCGCCTTTTTCACTACGCTGTCTGTGTGGGTGGACCATTTCAGTTTGTCCGTGATGTGTACGCCGAGGAACTTAAAACTTTCCACCTTCTCCACTACTGTCACGTCGATGTGGATAGGGGGGTGCTCCCTTTGCTGTTTCCCGAAGTCCTTTCTTTCCTTGAAGTAATCACAGATCTGAATTGGTTGGATTTAGGGTTACACATTTTGGGGAATATTCAGAGGTGGAAACTTTCTGTGGGAATATATGGGAATTAACGGAAATATATGCAAATTAATATGAATACATTTTAAAATTATTACGACTTCCTCCGAAGTCGGTGCCTTTCCTTGTTCGGGCGACGTTCGGCGGTCGACGTCACCGGTCTTCTAGCCATCGCCGATCCACCTTTCATTTTCCATTTGTCTTGTCTTCCACACACCTGGTTTCATTCCATCAATTACATGTTGTGTATTTAACCCTCTGTTCCCCCCATGTCCTTGTCCGGTATTGTTTATTGTAAGTGCTTGTGCACGTTAGTTCTGGTGTGCGTCGGGTTCTGTACCCATTTATTGATTGTTCTGTTTTCCGGTGGGTTTTTATTAATAAACTGCGCCGTTGGAAACACAGTTTTTGCTCTCCTGCGTCTGACTTCTCTGCCGCCAGTACGCGCCCCTTACAAAAATGTAAATGGTTTCATGGTTGCATTGGATATACTTACCATATCATATGGAGACAGAAACATAAACCTTTTACCTCATAAGTAGACATAATTACAAATTATTAAATCCTTCCAATAGATATATATAAAATAAAAATTATACGAATTGAACTTTATTTAAATGAGTTGACTCTGCACATGGGATGATTTCACTGAACAACAAAAGGGAATTTTGAATGATCCCCAGTGATCCATTGCATCTCCCAAAAATCTTTTCAACATACATCTGTAAAATTATAGTCTAGAAACTAAAGCTTTCGTTGTCTTCCTCTCAGGCTTCCATGTCTTCTCCCTGGACCTCCTCAATGTCCACCTCAGGAACATCAGACTCTGAGGCTTCATCTTCACTGTCACTTTCCAACCTTGTTGAGGATGGCTCGTTGTCAGGCTCAAAAAGCCTCAGATTTGCCCGGATGGCCCCAACTTTTCAACCCTTGTATTGGTCAGCCTGTTGCGTGCTTTGGCGTGTGTGTTCCCAAACAAGGACCAGTTGCGCTCTGAGGCGGCTGATGTTGGTGGGATTTGGAGGATGATGGCGGTAACAGGGGAAAGAGCCTCAGATCCACAAAGTCCCTTCCACCAGGTGGCTGATCAGATATGTTGGCATCTCCATCCCAAAGCCCTTGCTTGGAAGTGTAATTCGCCAGACTGCCAAGAACATTGCCCTCATCCAGGCCAAGGTGGCGAGACACGGTAGTAATGACACCATAGGCCTTGTTGTTCTCTGCACCAGACAGGATGCTCTTGCCAGCATACTTGAGGTCCAGCATGTACGGTGCAGCGTGTATGGGCTTCAGGCAGAAGTCTTCACGCTTTTTGATGTATTTCAGAACTGCAGTTTCATCTGCTTGGAGCAACAGTGAAGTGGGCAGGGCAGTACGGATTTCTTCTCTTACATCTGAAAGCAGAGTCTGAACATCAGACAGGATGGTATTGTCTCCCTCAATCCATCAATGGCTACTGCTATAGGTTTCAAGGTGCTTACCACTTTCTCCCAGGATCCAGGAGGATCCTCTTGATGGGGCTGTCCATATCGGCAGACTGTGATATGGCCATTTCTTGGAGAGAATACTTCCCCTCCAGGAGACTATCAAACATGATGATAGCACCATCCCAACGGATGTTGCTGGGCAGCTTCAATGTGGCACTCTTATTCTTCTCACTTTGCTTGGTGAGGTAGATTGCTGCTATAACATGATGACTCTTCACATACCTAACCGTTTCCTTGTAGAGTGTATCCATTGTTTTCAGTGCCATGATGTCCTTGACGAGCAAATTCAATGCATTAGCAGCACAGCCAATGGGTGTGATGTGAGGTAGGACTCCTCCACTTTATACCAAGCAGCCTTCATGTTCACAGCATTGTCTGTCACCAGTGCAAATACTTTCTGTGGTCCAAGGTCGTTGATGACTGCCTTCAGCTCATCTGCATGTAGAGACCGGTGTCACTGTTGTCCCTTGTGTCTGTGCTCTTGTAGAATACTGGTTGAGGGGTGGAGATGTAGTTAATTATTCCTTGCCCACAAACATTCGACCACCCATCAGAGATGAATGCAATACAGTCTGCTTTCTCTATGATTTGCTTGACCTTCACTTGAACTCTGTTGAACTCTGCATCCAGCAAATGAGTAGATAAAGCATGTCTGGTTGGAGGGGTGTATGCTGGGAGAAGAGCATTCAGAAATATCTTCCAATACACATTGCCTGTGAGCATCAGAGGTGAACCAGTTGCATACACAGCTCGAGCAAGACCTTCATCAGCATTTCTCTGACTACGTTCCTCCATTGAGTCAAAAAAGAATCCAGGAGGACTGTGAGCTGTTGCTATCAATAAGGTATCTGATTCATCATTTTCACCTCAAATATACGTAGAGGGACTTTTGTCAGAGGTTGCTTGTTGTGAGCACTGAGGGAACTTTATGCACTTGGCCAGATGATTCTGCATCTTTGTTGCATTCTTCACATATGATTTGGCACAGCATTTGCAAATGTACACAGCTTTTCCTTCTACATTAGCTGCAGTGAAATGTCTCCACACATCAGATAGTGCCCATGGCATTTTCCTGTACAGATTAGGAAAAAAATAGTAAAAATAACCCAAGTACATTTCCATGTACAGATAAATAGTTAAGCAGTTAGATTAAACAAGTCCTTTGTAAGATAAATGTTTTAAAATGAAACATGGAAACGGGTGAATTAACACTCAGTTAGCAGATTAGCAGATTTAAGCAAGCTAAAACCCACATGATAGCAAAAACTAACTAGCAAAAATTGTTAACAAGTTAGAAATTATTTAAACACACTTTGCTGTAGGCTACTATTTATTAATTCACAAGAAATCATGTATGTCATATAAAATATATTCACCCCACCCAGTATTGAAATCAAAACTTACCAGAAAGCATGTAGTCCTTGGGACAGACAGTGTAGTAGTGTGGGCTCAATAGCATCTCATTAGTGTGCAAGATCTTGAGAATCAGCTGTACATGTGATGGAATAGTGCACTGCGCATGGAGAGGGTTGCAATTCCCTTGAATTGGGGACAGTTTAACCAAAATATGCCACAAGAGCTAGAATTGCCTTATGTGTATCCCACAACGACGGTTCACTGTTGTAAGCTAACTTCTTTGATGAATTTAAGCAAAATTCCCCAAATTCCCCGGGCTTAACTACCCATGGAAAATGTCCGGGAAAATTCCGGAATTTTAGCGGAAAGTTTCCGACCCTTTGCAACCCTAGTTGGATTGATGAGAGTAATAGGGTGGTGATCTTGGACACCAATGCTATCATTTATAGATCTATGCATATGTAAATTACGTCACAATGCTTGCTTAGCGAGTACCACTTCCTCCCGATTCGGCCCATACCTGGCGCAAACTGTGACTTCTGCCTTGCTAGCACATGTCACCGCCCTCCTGAAGCGTCTTTTTTTTTAAATTTTTTAATTAAATTTTATCCCATTTTCTCCCCAATTTTCGTGGTATCCAATCGCTAGTAATTACTACCTTGTCTCATCGCTACAACTCCCGTACGGGCTCGGGAGAGACAAAGGTCGAAAGCCATGCGTCCTCCGAAGCACAACCCAACCAGCCGTACTGCTTCTTAACACAGCGCGCCTCCAACCCGGAAGCCAGCCGCACCAATGTGTCGGAGGAAACACCGTGTACCTGGCCCCCTTGGCTGGCGCGCACTGCGCCCGGCCCGCCACAGGAGTCGCTGGAGCGCGATGAGACAAGGATATCCCTACCGGCCAAACCCTCCCTACCCCGGACGACGCTATGCCAATTGTGCGTCGCCCCACGGACCTCCCGGTCGCGGCCGGCTGCGACAGAGCCTGGGCGCGAACCCAGAGACTCTGGTGGCGCAGTTAGCACTGCGATGCAGTGCCCTAGACCACTGCGCCACCCGGGAGGCTCCTCCTGAAGCGACTTACCAGTCCACACCTTGTGAAACGCTAGCTATTCGCTGGCTCAAGTGGGGACATTTTAGGCCGAGGAGTAAGTTTCACATCCCCATGTGCTACATCCACCGCTCAAACATACTCAACAGCGACCCCAGTGTTGAGCTGAGTGCAACTGTAGATCTGGGTCACGGCACCACTGTAAAGGAAGCCATGCTGCTTGCTTAAGGCCTTTGCAGACTACGCGGTATTCAGTCTTTTACGATTAACTACGTCACACTGCGACGTTACCAAATGAAAATCTTGATCTCAACCTGGTCAGATTGTAAGATTTGCTTCAAATGTGTTCTGTCGACACATTCTGCGATTTGCTTGTGAGGCTACGTCAGCCAACGTAGGCTACGTCAACTGCAGCAGTGTATTTGATCTGCACATGTGCCAGCAGCGCAAGTCTCACTCTATGCTTATGCGTGAGTGAAGTGAGTTCGGAAAAACTAAAAGAATGCATCTTAGAAATACTTTTCACATACAAACTTTATATGTTTGAACTCAGAATCAAATAGGCTTTCCCAAAATAACATAGTCGCTGTGGTAAAACGTTTATTTTGATTGGACATTTTGTGCATTTATCAGAATCCCATCAGGTAGCCTATTTCAGATGTCATGTAAACAGGATTATTAGGGAAATATTTTTTCTTGAAAAGTTTAAATCGAACTATTATATTAATCTGACTATACTCAGTGTCGGCCTTGTTCCTATTTGTAATGCTCGTCGTTGGAATGAGAAGAGATGTCGGACCAATACGCAGCGTGGTAAGTGTCCATATTCGATTTATTAACTGAACACTAAGAAATACAAAATAACACCGTGAAATACAAAACGAAAATGAAATCCAGACACAGGAAACAACCACCCACAAAACCCAAAGGAAAACAGGCTACCTAAATATGGCTCCCAATCAGAGACAATGACTGACACCTGCCTCTGATTGGGAACCATACCAGGCCAAACACAGAAATAGACAACCTAGACATACAACATAGAATACCCACCCACATCACACCCTGACCAAACAAAACATAGAAACATACAAAGCAAGCTATGGTCGTGACACTATTGGTTAGTCACCGGGATCGTAACACCAGCCACACTACACGATAAAGGCAAAAAAGTCAGATGCTACTAGAACTTTTTTGGTACTTAATCAGACCTAGACCCTGTCACACTGAACAAGCCAAGACGTACAACGATTGTTTACGACCTAAGAATTTCCCCACAACGTGGTCTGAGAAGTCAAAATCATGGCATAAATTAGGCTAAAATCGTACAGTCTGCAAAGGCCTTTAGCGAGTACTACTTCCTCCCAATTCAGCCCATACCTGGCACGAACTCAGGACCTCTGCCTTGCTAGTACACATGACTGCCCTCCTGAAGTGTCTTACCAGTCAGTGCCGCGCAAATATCTAGCTATTCAATGGCGCAAGCGGGGACACTTCAGGCTGAGGAGTAAGTTTCACATCCACATTTAACATGTGCTACACTTAGGTCAAGGAAACATTTCTACAGAATTTGAACTTGGTCATTTTCTATCACAATAATTGGGATTGATTATTATTTATTTCCGGGGAAAAGTCATTTGGGTGAACTAAATAGAAGGACCATTTCCTGATCCTGAATGAGTCAACAGAAGTGAAGTGTTGTGTTCTATTAGCTGTTGGTCTTTATTACCTTTCAAATGAATTTCCCATTTAGTCCGGTTCGACTGGTGACCTAACAACATTGTGCTCTTTTTTCAGCTGGGCTTAGGCTCCTTTCTCGGAATCATCGGAGCCCATTTGATAGAAAATAAGAGGCAGATGGTAAGTGTATTTATATTACGCCTGCGCTTCCATATTAGTTTCTATGCCACACCTCTATAGCTCTCTGCAGACAAACACCGCCAATAACCCAATTCAATGCGTCAAGCTACAACCACTTGACATTGATAGACTACGCCCAAATTGTGGTCTTCGTGTGGCATGGGCACAGAAACACTGCTACCTTCTCTAGCAGAATGTCACAGTTGGCTCACAGGGATTTTTAGTATGGCAGTCAGAACGTGTATCTTAGGGCTTCTCGCGAGATGCAGCCAGGAATAAACACGTGTAAGAGGAGGGGGACAGATGTCCACGCAGGAATGTATGGACGGAACTGCAGATGAGAGCCGTGGCGTGTTGCCAGGGGCGTAGCTACTCCCCCTGGCTCCCGAAATGAAGAATGAGTGTGTAGCGTGTCAGCCTTAACACACAAAAACTGGACCAGGAGCAAATAGCCAACAGTAAACAACACACATCCAACGCACCCTAGTGCATTCCTCTTACTTCATACAGTGGAGCTGTTGCAAAAAACCAACACCATACTAATGTTTTATTTTGCACCATCCACATCCACACCATGTATGCATGATTTTAGATGTCAACATTTAGAAATATTTTTGTTGATGTTGCCACGTATACATCAATATATTTAGTAAGCATAGATGGAATATATTGCCATGGAAGGAATATTGGCTCAGACACAAGTCCCTGCATTTGCTGGTAGCTGTTGAATGTGTTGTGTCACTGGCTACTGCTTCCCTCCTATCCTCTTTTTCCAGGGAGGGCTGCAGGGTGGCAGGTAGCCTAGCGGTTAAGAGCATTGGGCCAGTAACCCGAAAGGTCACTGGTTCAAATCCCTGAGCCTACTCGGGTCAAAATCTGTCGATGTGCCGTCGAGCTATGCAGTTAACCCTAACTGCTCCTGTAAGTCGCTCTGGATAAGACCATCTGCTAAATGACTAAAATGTAGAAATTGGTGTGTAATTGAATACGTGCTGTCTTTCTCTGAGGAGTGGAAGGGACTGAAAAGAGCTGGGTACCTTGCCAGATGTGGTGCAGGCACCAAGGTGACAGCCAGAGCACTCTATCATTGTTGCCCTCTACCTCCCCTCGCCGGGAACATTCATACTCACGCAGGCTACATTCTCAGTGACCTGGCTTACATCATGTGTACTCATATACACACTCACCTCATGTAGTCATGCACACACTATCATAGGGCACCTGCAAAAGCGACAATGCCACATTAAATTAATCCTATTACAACTTCAATACATAATGTCGTAGGTAATACATCATATAAAATAAATGTACAGCATTAGCATTTACAATTGGCTCATTCATCCCCCTCCTCTCCCCTGTAACTATTCCCCAGGTCGTTGCTGCAAATGAGAACGTGTTCTCAGTCAACTTACCTGGTAAAATAACGGTAAAATAAAAAATAAAAATAAAAATTAGATGCAGAACAACAAACACAATGATTTATTCATGGAATGAGAATATTTCCCCTGATTTGACTTCGCTATGGAAGATAATAAGACAAAGGTCTGAGTGGATAACACTTTGTTTCTCTTGTCACTCTTTGTGTGTCTTCCAGCTGGTGGCGTCCATTATGTTCATCAGTTTCGGAGTGGTGGCTGCCTTCTGCTGTGCCATTGTGGATGGGGTGTTTGCAGCAAGACACATTGTGAGTACCGGTAACAAACACCGCGAGTAAGCCAAGTTCTAAGCAGCAAAAACATACAGAAGACAGATGCACAGATACCATGATGTCATATGTAATGTCACAGTTTGTGTTATTACGTAGTAACCCCACCAATAACTGATTGAATTAATATATAATCTGACCATTGCCACTTGATTACATCATTGTTTTGTACCTTTTCAATTTTCCATGAGAAATTATTATTTACATACAGGTTACTTACGTATAGATTATGATACGAGTTCCTTTGTATCTTGTGTTGTTGGAGTGTATTCTGCTGGTGTGGTTGATGCTGTTCAAATCCAAGTCTATTTGTCACGTGCGCCGAATACAACCGGTGTAGACCTTACAGTGACATGCTTACTTACAGGCTCTAACCAATAGTGCAAAAAAGGTGTTCAGTGAACAATAGGTAAGTAAAGAAATAAAACAACAGTAAAAAGACAGGCTATATACAGTAGCGAGGCTACATACAGACACCGGTTAGTCAGGCTGATTGAGGTAGTATGTACATGTAGATATGGTTAAAGTGACTATGCATATATGATGAACAGAGGGTAGCAGTAGCGTAAAAGAGGGGTTGGTAGGTGGCGGGAGACAATGCAGATTGCCCGGTTAGCCAATGTGCGGGAGCACTGGTTGGTCGGCCCAATTGAGGTAGTATTTACATGAATGTATAGTTAAAGTGACTATGCATATATGATAAACAGAGAGTAGTGGCAGCGTAAAAAGAGGGGTTGGGGGGGCACACAATGCAAATAGTCCGAGTAGCCATTTGATTACCTGTTCAGGAATCTTATTGCTTGGGGGTAAAAACTGTTGAGAAGCCTTTTTGTCCTAGAATTGGCACTCCGGTACCGCTTGCCATGCGGTAGTAGAGAGAACAGTCTATGACTGGGGTGGCTGAGGTCTTTGACAATTTTTAGGGCCTTCCTCTGACACCGCCTGGTGTAGAGGTCCTGGATGGCAGGCAGCTTAGCCCCAGTGATGTACGCACTACCCTCTAGTGCCTTGCGGTCAGAGGCCGAGCAATTGCCGTATCAGGCAGTGATGCAACCAGTCAGGATGCTCTCGATGTTGCAGCTGTAGAACCTTTTGAGGATCTCAGGACCCATGCCAAATCTGGGTCCTAAGGGGGAATAGGCTTTGTCGTGTCCTCTTCACGACTGTCTTGGTGTGTTTGGACTATTCTAGTTTGTTGTTGATGTGGACACTGAGGAACTTGAAGCTCTCAACCTGCTCCACTACAGCCCCGTCGATGAGAATTGGGGCGTGCTCAGTCCTCCTTTTCCTGTAGTCCACAATCATCTCCTTAGTCTTGGTTACGTTGAGGGATAGGTTGTTATTCTGGCACCACCCGGCCAGGTCTCTGACCTCCTCCCTATAGGCTGTCTCGTCGTTGTCGGTGATCAGGCCTACCACTGTTGTGTCGTCTGCAAACTTAATGATGGTGTTGGAGTCGTGCCTGGCCATGCAGTTGTGGGTGAACAGGGAGTACAGGAGGGGACTGAGCACGCACCCCTGTGGAGCTCCAGTGTTGAATATCAGCGTGGCAGATGTGTTGCTACCTACCCTCACCACCTGGGGGCAGCCCGTCAGGAAGTCCAGGATCCAGTTGCAGAGGGAGGTGTTTAGTCCCAGGATCCTTAGCTTAGTGATGAGCTTTGAGGGTACTATGGTGTTGAACGCTGAGCTGTAGTCAATGAATAGCATTCTCACATAAGTGTTCCTTTTGTCCAGGTGGGAAAGGGCAGTGTGGAGTGCAATAGAGATTGCATCATATGTGGATCTGTTTGGGCGGTATGCAAATTGGAGTGGGTCTTGGTTCTACTGCTGTTGTTTCTTTACTGATGTGTAAAACCTAATCAGTAGGATAAAATGTGGATATGATGACTTTGTGTTGCGCCCCAGGACCTTAGACCCTACTACGCCGGTCGCTGTGATTTCCACGCAAATTCAAAACCCTCTGTTGATTATGAAGATGTGAGTGCACACTTAATTCCTGTTGAGCTCATATCACCATTTTGTTGAAAGGTTGCCTTAAAGTTGTTTAAATGTTGCCTTAGAGTTGAAAATCCATCAGTTTCACATAATATAGAGCATGACCCATATGCGTTACCATGTCATAACAGTGACTATCTGATATAAATCTAGGTTCACTGCCAGACAGCATCCCGGGCTACCTGTAACTTACGTGTGAAATCCAATACCTGTTACTGCTGTGACCTCTACAACTGTGGCAAGTGAGTTTGCTAAGCCTCCTTCACAAATTCCTATCAGAGGATTATTTTTCTGCCTGAGAGGCAGCTAAACTCAGCTCTATTTTGTTTGATTATTTACTTGTTTGCCTCAAATGTATACACTTGTTGTTTTAGTGTCTTTTTAGTTGCTTTAAGGTCAGCACTGCTTATGTTTCAGGAACACCCTCTTTTGGGACATGCGAATAAAGATGTTTTGAAAAAGTTTAGGAAAACATCCATGATTTGGAAATAGGTCCCTTTCTTTTAGCCCCTTGTGAAACATTATTGTTGGTGTGGTTGATTTTAAGAGTAGCTGTGTATAAGTCTTCCTGCTTGGAATACACAATGATTGGATGCCCTGCCCTCACTCCTACATGAAGACCAATCCTCATACCGGTTTCCCAACTCTCTCTCTCTAGTAGCTGTAGCTACAGTAGTTCCCCCTTTCCAACTTGATTTGAAACTGTCATCCGTTTTACAACCAAAGGTGCACTTCTGTTCATTTCTATGTTGATTTATGCTTGCCTGTCATTTTCCTGTCAAGAGTACACAATGAATGTCGTAGGCATTACACATTTCTCTTTAGCCTTGCATCTCAATAAGGTGGTTCTTACTTCTGTATTTCTTTACTCTTTCCCCTTCCTGACCTCGTCCACCCACCTCTCCCACACACTGGCCCAGCCGTATAGAGCTTATGGGGGGCTACCATGAGTACACGGAGGTGGGGAGCTGCGAGGATGTGGTGCACCTCTACCACCTGCTGTGGTCCGTCATCATTCTCAACATTGTCGCTCTCTTCCTGGGTATCATTACCGCCGCCGTGCTGGGAGGTTTCAAGGACTTGGTGAGATGAGCAGCAGGGTTGTATTTATTAGGGCACATCCTAGCATAACGTTTTAAAGCGTTTTTCAACAGAAAAAAGTGGTTATTATTAGACAGGTCCAGGTATTCCCCCCCGGATGCAAATTCTCAGTATATGTGGCCCTTAGTGTTGCCCTTTGTGATGTGCACACACCATGAACCACAGGTATCAGTATGGCTCATTATATTTTGTGTTTTGGACAGACGCCCATGTTGACCCCTGACTCGTGTGAATCAGAGCCCCTTCCTGCAGCCTCTTTCCCCTTAGAGTTTCCAGTTTCCAGCACCCCCTCGTTCAACTCCTACTACAACACTGCCCCCTACCTGCCACCCTACACTGCCTACGACCTGCAGGTAATATACTACTAATACCCATCATACATTATCCCTCACATAGCCACAACTAACAGGAATAATGCATTAGGACTGAAGACTAACTTGAACAATGTGTGGGTAAGTCAAACTTTTGAGGAGATCACGCATTTATGTCAATGGTAAATATGCACAAATTCAAGTTACACTGGTGGATTTCAAGTTAAGATTCTGTCCTTACTGCCTGATCATAGGATGAGTACTGTACAAACTCAAGTCTGTTTTAACTCCGGCTCATCTTCTCCCTCCCTTCTCCTCAGGGCTCCAGCATGATGTTCCCTAACTCTTCTGGCCTGTCTGATGACTCCCAGTCAGGGGCTAGTCGCATAGGGGCCAGCCGCATGTGGCCCACCCTGGTCCCCCCAAGCTACTCTCCCCCTTACTCCCCCTCCGATGAGAAGCCCCCACCATACAGCCCCTAGGAGAGTAGCTAGGAGAGTAGCTGATTCTGGGAAGGAACAGGGGGGGGGCAACAACATTAACAACAATCTGCATTGATGGGTGTTGGTGGGCCTTGAATATTAACCTGTTTGAAAGAGAGCTACTGCTACATCTGGTGCTCCATACCGTTCTAAAGCAGCCAAGCCTGCCTGGGCTTTGTTGTGTATACAGAGACAAGGAGTTACTGGAAGAAAAAAATAGCATGCGTCACTAATGTGACTAGAAGCCAGTGCCATTTGTCATAGGAGGGCTGCAAGGTTCATTCATTCCCCAATAAGTATAGCCTGTTAGGATTCATTTCAGCCCAACCTGGGTGGAGCGGGGGATATAACAAGATGCTGCTTGCCCTACACACTTTTCTCAGCAGACTCTCTATCGATGCCAGTTCGCTCCCCACATCTTTCCCTTGGCCCTAACTATTCTATGTTTGCAGGGGTCTGGATAGGTATAAACAGTGTAGTGGGGGATGTAAACATCCTATCGTTGACACCTTAAAGTTCTGCAAACATCGAAGAGTTAGAGCCAAGGTGCAAATTGGGATCGGCTGTACGTGTATTGAAAACAAGCTTACCTCGCTCAAGATACCAGGACTGTCTACAGTCATGGCCAAATGTTTTGAGAATGACACAAATATTAATTTCCACAAAGTTTGCTGCTTCGGTGTCTTTAGATATTTTTGTCAGATGTTACTATGGAATACTGAAGTATAATTACAAGCATTTCATAAGTGTCAAAGGCTTTTATTGGCAATTACATGAAGTTGATGCAAAGAGTCAATATTTGCAGTGTTGACCCTTTTTTGCAAGACCTCTGCAATCCGCCCTGGCATGCTGTCAATAAACTTCTGAGCCACATCCTGACTGATGGCAGCCCATTCTTGCATAATCAATGCTGGGAGTTTGTCAGAATTTGTGGGTTTTTGTTTGTCCATCCGCCTCTTGAGGATTGACCACAAGTTCTCAATGGGATTAAGGTCTGGGGGAGTTTCCTGACCATGGACCCAAAATATTGATGTTTTGTTCCCCGAGCCACTTAGTTATCACTTTTGCCTTATGGCAAGGTGCTCCATCATGCTGGAAAAGGCATTGTTCGTCACCAAACTGTTCCTGGATGGTTGGGAGAAGTTGCTCTCGGAGGATGTGTTGGTACCATTCTTTATTCATGGCTGTGTTCTTAGGCAAAATTGTGAGTGAGCCCACTCCCTTGGCTGAGAAGCAACCCCACACATGAATGGTCTCAAGATGCTTTACCGTTGGCATGACACAGGACTGATGGTAGCGCTCACCTTGTCTTCTCTGGACAAGCTTTTTTCCGGATGCCCCAAACAATCGGAAAGGGGATTCATCAGAGAAAATTACTTTACCCCAGTCCTCAGCAGTCTAATCCCTGTACCTTTTACAGAATATCAGTCTGTCCCTGATGTTTTTCCTGGAGAGAAGTGGCTTCTTTGCTGCCCTTCTTGACACCAGGCCATCCTCCAAATGTCTTCCCCTCACTGTGCGTGCAGATGCACTCACACCTGCCTGCTGCCATTCCTGAGCAAGCTCTGTACTGGTGGTTCCCCGATCCCGCAGCTGAATCAACTTTAGGAGACAGTCCTGGCGCTTGCTGGACTTTCTTGGGCGTCCTGAAGCCTTCTTCACAACAATTGAACCTCTCTCCTTGAAGTTCTTGATGATCCAATAAATGGTTGATTTCGGTGCAATCTTACTGGCAGCAATATCCTTGCCTGTGAAGCCCTTTTTGTGCAAAGCAATGATGACGGCACGTGTTTCCTTGCAGGTAACCATAGCTGACAGAGGAAGAACAATGATTCCAAGCACCACCCTCCTTTTGAAGCTTCCAGTCTGTTATTCGAACTCAATCAGCATGACAGTGATCTCCAGCCTTGTCCTTGTCAACACTCACACCTGTGTTAACGAGAGAATCACTGACATGATGTCAGCTGGTCCTTTTGTGACAGGGCTGAAATGCAGTGGAAATGTTTTTTGGGGATTCAGTTCATTTGCATGGCAAAGAGGGACTTTGCAATTAATTGCAATTCATCTGATCACTCTTCATAACATTCTGGAGTATATACAAATTGCCATCCTACAAACTGAGGCAGCAGACTTTGTGAAAATTAATATTTGTGTCATTCTCAAAACTTTTGGCCACGACTGTACAGATGTGCCTTATCCATACCTGAAACCCCACCTCTTTAAGGAATACCTAGGATAGGATAAAGTAATCCTTCTAACCCCCCCCCCCCCCCTTAAAAGAGTTAGATGCACTATTGTAAAGTGGTTGTTCCACTGGATATCATAAGGTGAATGCACCAATTTGTAAGTCGCTCTGGATAAGAGCGTCTGCTAAATGACTTAAATGTAATGTAAATGTAATATCTGTCGACTCTCAGAGCACCAGTTATCCTGACCAGGTTAGAAGCTCGCCACCTTGGACAATGTGGTCTCCTCCCTCTGACTCGCACCTCAGTCAGTGTGTCTCTCTCTCGCTCTGCTTTAGTATACTATGAAGGCTTCCTGTCAAAAGTGGCACCGTGATTGCTCCTTATTTTTTGCATTGCCTTTAAGTGGCATGACACTGGTGTCGTGGTTTGGGAATGGTTTGTCTGATTGATACGCCTTGGTCACATTGAACCAGTATTAACACTGTTAGATTGCTTTCAAGCTCAACTTTTTGTGTATTTCCATTAGGACTAAAAGCGTATAGCCTGTAATTTACTGTACATCATTTGAAAATGGAATCTGTAACGTTGCTTGGACATATGTAAAGGTACACAACTGTATCTCGTAGTGTAATGTAAACTGAAGGTATTGAAGCATAGATCACAGTTCACCCTATTACGGTTTATCTCACGTTGTTGTTCGCAGATTGTGAGCAGGGTTATAGCAGAGCCAATAATGACAAAATAAGCCTTTGTTGTGGGGTGGATTGGGGGGCAATCTATGGATCCAGATACCTGCCAAAAGGTTGAACATGCGTATCATTAGGATCGTAAGAAAATCCATATGTAAATTGTTTGGATCGTAAGAAAAACCATGCGTGAAACATGAAACTTAAACGTTAAAATAGATCTGTCCAATGTACAAACCTTGTGTTGCGACTATGAATTAACATTTACACGTTAAATTTTTACTTTACATATCCCTTTACTCGGTTACAGATCTTTTTTAGTACTTTGCTCATTGTGCTTACAGCCCAACACCGTGCAGGACGTTTGGCATTTGCCAGAGAACACCAAGATTGGCAAATTCGCCACTGGCGCCCTGTGCTCTTCACAGATGAAAGCAGGTTCACACTGACCACATGTGACAGACGTGACAGAGTCTGGAGATGCCGTGGAGAACGTTTAGCTGCCTGCAACATCCTCCAGCATGACCGGTTTGGCGGTGGGTCAGTCATGGTGTGGGGTGGCATCTCTTTGGGGGGCCGCACAGCCCTCCATGTGCTCGCCAGAGGTAGCCTGACTGCCATTAGGTACCGAGATGAGATCCTCAGACCCCTTGTGAGACCATATGCTGGTGCGGGTTGGCCCTGGGTTCTTTCTAATGCAAGACAATGCTAGACCTCATGTGGCTGGAGTGTGTCAGCAGTTCCTGCAAGAGGAAGGCATTGATGCTATGGACTGGCCCGCCCGTTCCCCAGACCTGAATCCAATTGAGCACATCTGGGACATCATGTCTCGCTCCATCCACCAACGCCACGTTGCACCACAGACTGTCCAGGAGTTGGCGGATGCTTTAGTCCAGGTATGGGAGGAGATCCCTCAGGACATTACATCAAAGTTGGATCAGCCTGTAGTGTGGTTTTCCACTTTAATTTTGAGTGTGACTCCAAATCCAGACCTCCATGGGTTGATAAATTTGATTTCCATTGATCATTTTTTTGTGATTTTGTTGTCAGCACATTCAACTATGTAAAGAAAAAAGTATTTAATAAGAATGTTTCATTCATTCAGATCTAGGATGTGTTATTTTAGTGTTCCCTTTATTTTTTTGAGCAGTGTATAATGGCATAATTTAATTTTATAGCCGTGTGGGGCTATTGTGGTGATCATGTAAACTAATGAATCACACTTTTTCTAGTATTTGGAGCACGGACTGTAGGCCTTATATTAGGCATTTTGACTGTTGTGTTAGTGAATCCGACTCGGTATGTAGGCTTGTTAAAGTCATTTGCGATGCACAATCCCATCACGCAGAGGATATATCCATATCCAAAACAAGAAAAAACTAAATATTGATTACTTCTTGGTTATAACCTGTCCTGAGTGAAATCTTTCCTATCGGCCACTGCACGTGCTTTAACTATTTTGTAAAAAATGTATTTGGAGGCTATATTTAGAGGCCTGTGACCTAGGGTCTCTTTTTAAGGAGAGCCCTATAATAAAAACAGTTATAAAACACAGAGTTCTAGAATTATTCCGCAAGACACCAGTACCCAAAATGACAGCCTAAATTACAACGCCTACAAGTTGAAAGCCTATTTTTTTAATTTGGATAGGCCTAAATTAAACATATTATTGTGATAGGCCAAATAAGTTTGAATACACATGGATTAAAATAAACAAATGGATTTGTTGCAACTCAGACAAATGACTGAATGGGTGACATACTGACTGAACTGAAGGATGCATTAAATGTTAAAATATGTTGGAATGACAAGTTGCACGCATCATGCACGCTCTGCACTTTATTGGGGTATAATGACTCTGACTGCATGCCTCCAGAAGGGCATCTTCTGAGGCTGAGGGTTGCTTTTCTGAAGGCCTGTGGTGCTGCATGGAGATCACAAGCTCTTCAACTGGGCAGCAGTGTTGTGATGGAGGGAGTAGCCTATATGGAGACTACCTAAGACCGCTGCAGTTATTGTGAAGTGTGGGAATAAGCTTATACCAGACTTAGCCTACATTTAACCTCTCCCTTGTTCATTTCAAAGTACATTACCAGTCAAAAGTTTGGACACACCTACTCATTCAAGGATTTTTGTTTATTTTTACTATTTTCTACATTGTAGAATAGAAGACAAACTATGAAATAACACAAGGAATCATATAGTAACCAAAAAGGTGTTAAACCAATCAAAATATCTTATATTTGCGATTTTTCAAAAAGTAGCCACCCTTTGCCTTGATGACAGCTTTGCACACTCTTGGCATTCTCTCAACCAGCTTCATGAGGCAGTCACCTGGAATGCATTTCAATTAACAGGTGTGCCTTAACTTAACTTGTGAAATGTATTTCCTTCTTAATGCGTTTGAGCCAATCAGGTGTGTTGTGACAAGGTAGGGGTGGTATACAGAAGATAGCCCTGTTAGGTAAAAGACCAAGTTCATATTATGGCAAGAACAGCTCAAAGACGTGAAGGTCAGTCAATCTGTAAAATTTCAAGAACTT
Source organism: Salvelinus fontinalis (assembly GCF_029448725.1). NCBI lineage: Eukaryota > Metazoa > Chordata > Actinopteri > Salmoniformes > Salmonidae > Salvelinus > Salvelinus fontinalis. The sequence goes on from NC_074693.1 coordinate 42,974,047, forward strand.
TGAAAGTTTCTTCCAAGTGCAGTCGCAAAAACCATTAAGCGTTATGATGAAACTGGCTCTCATGAGTACTGTCACAGGAAAGGAAGACCCAGGGTTGCCTCTGCTGCAGAGGATAAATTCATTAGTTACCAGCCTCAGAAATTGTAGTCCAAATAAATGCTTCACAGAGTTCAAGGAACAGACACATCTCAACATCAACTTTTCAGAGGAGACTGTGAATCAGGCCTTCATGGTTGAAGTGTCTTTGTGAGATTCAGAGTGGGTGATCTCCGCATGTGTGGTTCCCACCGTGAAGCTTGGAGGTGGTGGTGTGATGGTGCTTTGCTGGTGACACTGATTTATTTAGAATTCAAGGCACATTTAACAAGCATGGCTATCACAGCATTCTGCAGTGATATGCCATCCCAACTGGTTAGTGCTAAGTGGGGCTATCATTTGTTTTTCAATAGGACAATGACCCAACACACACCTCCAGGCTGTGTAAGGGCTATTTGACCAAGAAGGAGAGTGATGGAGTGCTGCATCAGATGACCTGGCCTCCACAATCACCCGACCTCAAACCAATTGAGATGGTTTGAGATGGGTTGGACTGCAGAGTGAAGGAAAAGCAGCCAACAAGTGCTCACCATATGTGGGAACTCCTTCAAGACTGTTGGAAAAGCATTCCAGGTGAAGCTGGTTGAAAGAATGCCAAGAGTGTGCAAAGCTGTCAAAGGCAAAGGGTGCCTACTTTGACAAATCTAAAATATGTTTTGATTTGTTTAACACTTTTTTGGTTACTATATGATTCCATATGTGTTATTTCATAGTTTTGATGTCTTCACTATTATTCTACAATGTAAAAAAGTAAAAAATAAACAAAAACCCTTGAATGTAAGTGTCCAAACTTTTGACTGGTACTGTAGATACATTAATAATAAAAGAGAGGCATAATGCCATCTAGACTTGCGCTGGCAAACAAATCCATTACATTAGCTACCTAAATGTGAAGTAAACTCAACTGAGGAGTAATAGAGACTTTTAACTTGAAAACGTGCAGGATACCTCTTCCCGGTTTCCCTGACATCTGTTTTTTTATACTGTTATACTTGTTTGGATAGCACTCCTCACAGGCCATTTGGTGTACGTTTCTTTTGTCGGCGAGATTAAACTGTCAAAACTCTTTAAGGTATTATTGTACGTCAGAATTGCAACCCAAGATTTGTTCAAGCCTAAACTGTTAGTCCGTAGTCGTAACATGGTGTTTGTATGTTCACAGATAAAATGTCACGTTTACGTTTGTTTCACACTTGGCTTTTGTTACGATCCTAACAATATGTATATTCAAACTTTTGGCAGGTATCTGGCTCCATAGGAATCTGAAAAAGAAATGATCACTCCTAATGTTATTTATTTTTGTAAAGGGACTAAACACTGAACTCTCCTGTCTCTTTATGGGTGTAATATAATAGGTTATTACACACGTACACTTTAGTACACCAAAAGAACACCCCTTTGTGTTGTCTTAATCACAAAATGCATTGACCTCAAAGTAAAGTGCAGCCTCTTGAGATGATCGATTAAAGTAGTCAGTTTTGAGCAGCACTTTCTCAACCGCTGAAGATGGACTTCTGCTGACTCAAGTGGATTGATTGTCTCGCCATTAAAAGCAATTGTGTAAAATGCTTGTACGGTGTTCTTTTCCATAGACAACATATAGGTTAAATAGTCAACATGCATCATCCTTAATGAAATACCTACCTCACAAGGTGCATTTTATTTTCCATTTTTGAGAATAACCATCCACCAGGGAGAAAATGCCAATGGAGGGGCCTTCATTACTATGGGATTTAGGAAAACTATCAGATTTAAACTCTTTCAAACTAAAAGGCTGTGTAGTCGTCTCATTCAACAGGTTTCTTCCATTCTGCCAAAATGAGGCACACTTAAAAAAAAAAAAAACTTTATTAACATTTGTTTAGCACTATACCTAATAAATACGTTTTTAAAACAGAAACATTTTCAAATGAAAAAGGTCACAATTATGTACAAGATACACCACTGTTAATTGTGTAAGGTTTCTTTTAGCCATAAAAGTTGGCAGGGAAGGACATAATGAAGCAGTATAAAATGTCAAGTTCGCTCTCCACAGTCCAACTCAATTCAAATACATACTGACAAGGGGAAAGGAAGAAAAAGAAACATTAAAAAAACAATGATCTGCAGGACAATCCTGCACTAGGTGCTATTTCATAACAGAAAGAAATGGTTTTCGAGTTACATGATTCCTATGATACACTATGTAGGCAAACTGTATACATACAGAGTAGGAGGTAGCTGACTAAACTCAACTCCATGGTGAAGGAAGTTTCTGATGAACCACCAACGGAGTAAAGCAGAGACCAGGCTTTGTGAATCAATACTTTAAAAACAATATAAATTATGAAATACTTACCTTATACCTATGTTTGTCCTCTGTAGTTGTGTGCCTTTGTTTTCTGAAATCCATACTTTTTAATAAAAGGTTAATCAAATACAACCACTGACTGTTTCCTTGTTGAGATTCATCTTATAGCAACAGCAATGAGGAAACAGTCGGTGGTTGTCTATAATTAAACTTTTATTAAAAAGTGTGGATTTCAGAAAACAAAGGGATGATTGACATCCATTAATTCCATCAATATCCAGCATCCTGATCCAATCTCTGTTCAAACAACAAACATCAACTGTTACCATTCAGCACCACTGTACATTTTATCTTCCCAAAGGCATAAGGTAATTTGACTCCCGATAAAAAAATAGATTTCATTAAAAAAATTAAGATCTAACAATAAATAAATGTGTATGCCTAGATTTAGGGTCCTTCTGTTGAACTGCATGAGCACTCCAGACAGAGTACTCACAAATGTTTACCATTAAAAAGGGTAAGTAGAAATACAATGAGTGCCAATACATAGTTCAATGACAAGAGCTTGATAAGAACAAAAGTCACATTCCACTCCGGATGGGCTAGCTAGAGCACATAGGAATTTCCTAAAAACAACTACACTTAACAAAAATATGAACACAAGATGTAAAGTGTTGGTCCTGTGTTTCATGAGATGAAATAAAAAAATCTCAGATATTGTCTATAAGCACCAAAAGCGTATTTCTCTACAATGTTGTGCACAAATTTGTTTACATCCCTGTTATTGAGCATTTCTCCTTTGCCAAGATAATCCATCCACCTGACCGGTGTGGCATACCAAGAAGTTGATTAAATAGCATGATCATTACACAGGTGCACCTTGTGCTGGGGACAATAAAAGGCCACTTTAAAAGTTGTCACAACACAATACCACAGATGTCTCAAGTTGAGGGAACGTGCAATTGGCATGCTGACTGCAGAAATGTCCACCAGAGCTGTTGCCAGAGAATTTAATGTTCATTTTTCCACCATAAGCCGCCACCAATGTTGTTTTACAAAATTTGGCAGTACGTCCAACCGGCCTCACAACTGCAGACCACGTGTAACCACGCCAGCCCAGGACCTCCACATCCAGCTTCTTCACCTGCCAGATCATCTGAATGGGGGCGAGGTGGGGGTGGTCACAGGGTGCTGAGGAGTATTTCTGTTTGTAATAAAAACTTATTCTGATTGGCTGGTCCTGGCTTCCCAGTTGGTGGTCCTGGCTCCCCAGTGGGTGGGCCTATGTTCTCCCAGGCCCACCCATGGCTGACCCTGCCCAGTCATGTGAAATCCATAGATTAGAGCCTAATGAATTTATTTCAATTGATTGATTTCCTTATATGAACTGTAACTCAGCACAATATTTGACATTTTTGTATGTTTATATTTTTGTTCAGTACAGTTTAGCTAAAACAACTGTTGAACATTTGAAAAAGACAACATTTGACGTGGACCCAGGACACCAAATTCAAATAGGGGGACCCACTGACAAGGCATAGATCATAGAGCGGTGAGCCACCCTGCTCAGTACGTCTCTGGTATGACAAACTCAAACTCAGAAGAGCCTGGGGGAGGTTGGATAGGGTGGCTCCCTGGCCGGTGGGCACCTGATCCAGGCTGTGCTTCAGGCTCCACAAAGATGTCATCCCAGTTCAACATCTTGCCCTGGGTGGACTGTAACTGTAGTGGGTTGGCCAGGTGCCCCCTTCCAGGGTTAATGTGCTGGACGCTCCCATCCTCTTGGATAATAGGGACCCCTCGTGAATCTGAATCGTCTGTCTCATATGAGTAGGTCTTGAACTGCACTGTTTTGCAAGGGAGCAGGCGGTACAAGTTGTTGTCGGTGTCGTCCTTTTGTTTCCTCCCGGATGGGTCCTGGTTGTGGGCTTGTTTGCAGTGAGTCGACAGTAGCTGGTAGTTGATTAACATCTCGTTGCACAGCAGGCACTGGTACCTCCGCTCGCCTGTGTGGTGGATCTCGTGTTTGGTCCGATACTCAGCCAGGGCAAACACCTTGTCACAGTAGTGGCATGGGTACTTCTTCTCCCAGGAGTGGGTGTTGAAGTGGCGCCGGAGGCTCGTCAAGCACACGTAGGGACGCTTGCAGACCATGCACACAAAGAAAGTCTTCCCGTCCATGATGAGCTCGTAGTGATCTTGCTGCTCTGTTTTGGTCTTCTTGATCGTGGCACCCTGTGGCAGTTGAGAGGTGTTGAAAGGCTGAAGAGGGGTAGCCATCAGAGACCTCTTTCCCCCTCTACTGTTTTTAGAATCTCCCTCCCCGGGGTCGTCCTTCATGGGAACAATGTCATATGTGTTCTCCCCAATATTGGCATACACCTTGCAGCCTGGAGAAAATGAGTCGATCTCTGAGGCTTTATCTAGTGTTATCGTCTTTTTTGTGGTTGCGGATATTTGGGGAATGTTGAGGCCTGCCTCGTTGATGAATCCGCCAGGGGACTTAACGGCCGAGAGCTTGATTTTTAAGTCACTCTGTCGAGCTAGTGTAACCTGCTTCTTGTGGATTCCTATTATCTTGTGGTTTTCTGAGGGCAAGGAGGTGCTGATGGGTTTGGGGGCGAAAGTGCCAATTCTAGCCGGTGTAGTGGGTGTGCTGCAAGAGGAGAATCCAGTGGGTGAAGACGGAATATTTGAGCTTGTGTCAGGGGACACCATGGGTCTGATCAGAGAACTTTGGCCTCGCAAGGTCTGCGAGGAGCTGTTGAGGTGCGGGGCTGCTTTGACTGTTTTCTCTTGGTCCTTTGTCAAAGCGGGTCTGACCTCTCCCGGTTGCTTTGCCACAGAGTCTTCCTCTGTATTGGGTCCATCCAAATCGATGATTTCGCAGGGCTTGCATTTCTTGGTGGCGTCCGTTTTGGATACAAACATAATGTCGTCATCGTCCGAGTCCTGAGCCTTGTTTGCACTTTTGTCAGTTTGACTGAACTCCTCTGCAGACAGTGAAAAGGACTCGGTGACAATGGGCATCATCATCCCCATTGAGTCTGTACTGCTTTTCTCCACGGAGCTTACTTCATTGTTTTCTGTGTCTTTGGACAGGCCAGGTAGACCCTTCACTTGTGAGAGCGGTACGCCTAGATTCGCAATGAACTTCACGCCCAACACCTGCCCAGCATTGATGAGCTCATTGAGCATGTCGGAGCGAACGCGGACAATCTTGGAACTGTAAATGTAATTCAGGATTTCCTCAAAGATTTCCGCCTTGATGAAATTCAACTCGATCACCTGTCCAGCCACTGAGAAGAGTTGGTGGAAATAAGTACTTGATGCGGACAAGATGTTTTTGTGTGCTCTAAATTTACGGTCCTGTATAATTATGGTGACATCACAGAACAATCCATTATTTCGCTGTCTATTCATCGACTTTAGCACCGTTCCTGAATACCGGGTGTCACTTGCAGAGATCAGCTTTAGGCCCGACATCCCTGTGGAGTGAAGACAAAAGCAATGAATAACAAATGCATTCACTTGACAGTCTTTGTATCAATATAAAACATTTCCTCCACCCCAGTAGGTCTTACAGTTGCTTGACTGCACTGCTACCAGTAAATTTAAAATCGCCTTTCACTTCTTGTTGGGTAACCTAATCATGCATTCATAGTAGCCAGAGAGGAAGAGGCGAAGCGAGGGGATTCACGCTCGCCAAAATCTGTCCAAAATAAGCACAATGCGTTTCTATGGGCTTATTTTGGACCTAAGGTTGTCGCACGCCTTCCTGCCTTTGGGACAACGACTCCTATTGTTAGGGTGGAGACATTAGCATCTCGTCATCATTTAATGATCTCTGCAGTAGCTCATTGTTTTAATGGGCGACTACACTTCCTTATTTGGCCTCATTTTAGAATTGTTTCATTAAAGGGTAACTCTCAACCCCAATTTAGCCTTTGCCCAACCCTTTCAAATGTAAAAGAAAAATGCATTCAGGTGAGAAGTTGTGGGCGAGGGGAATTGCTCATAAATATTAACTTTGGGGGGATGTGGGGCAAGCCCCCATGGGGCACAAAAAACATTTGAAAGAAAAGTGTAATCATCACCTTGAAAATGAAGATTAGGGGCTCAATTCAACCCAACTCGCATTGCAGCTTTCACTCTTTTGACTTAGAAGTGTGTGGGCATTGGATGAATACTGTAAAGGATTTGGAGAGGATAAAGATATCTGCCCCATGTGGAATTAGAACTCACAACCATTGAACTATAAGCCAATTGTTTTAGCGGACTGCGCCCCCCAGTCACAGCGTTAGAGAAAATATACACAGTTGACCTGACCACCATTGTCATCTATTTATTGTTACTTTGGATGTAGGTACGAATATAAACATATAATCCTCATAGCCGACATATTTTTTTTTCTTTGTAAAAGCACAGATGAAACGGTAAGCAAAAACGTTGAATTTGGTCATGAGCAGAAATGGGATTTACGGACATTTTTGTGTAACGTCAGTTGTCTTGTCAAGGAAGCATGATGCAAAATATATTGGCACACTCCACTTATCAAGACCATTGCCAAATAAGGCGCCCTGTCACCTGATTTTATAGTAAGCCTTGAGGTGGTACCACCCAGTACATCCCAAACAGAACCCTCCCTTGAGATGACGTACCTACATCATGATTTCATTGGCGGAGTTGAACCGCTAGCGGCAAAAAGAGCTAGATTTACAACTAAAATACCGAATTATATCACTTTTGCAACGAACTGTCAAAATTAAGACCAGAATTTCCGTGTTTCACTATAACTACGCTTAAAACATCTGGGTTTTGATTTAAATAATAATAATAAAGGCTAGCGGCCTTGACTGAATTCAAATGTGAGTTGGTTTCGGGGTGTGGTTTGATGTGGATGTCTCTTGAGTGTTTACAGGTGGGAAGAGTTAGCCAAATTATTTAGCCAATTAGCTTCAACTGGCTTGCCGTGGCAAAGTTAGTTTGACTTTGGATAGCCTTTCTCTGGGGCTAGTTAGGGACCGTCAATGAATTATAGGGACCGTCAATTAATTATAAAATGGAAATCTGACGATATTTTCATGTTGCACATATTTTAGTTGTCTCAAATGCTTTCAATATTTGTATATGAATTATTTAATTTTATAGTTGGAAGTTTTTAGGTCATTAAAATTTGGAGCTACTGACCTTTTAAAATATTGTCCCATGTACATTGTGTAATTTACTGATGGTCCCTATCTAACCCCATAGGGATATCGAATGTCAAACAAAATTGGCATTACAGGTTGCATGAAGCTGCGCTCCAAATGTATGATTACTTAGGTGCTGCCAGCTGTGGACAGGATTAAAATAAACCTATCCCACGGAAAACTGTTATGGTAACCTTCATTCCGTGACAATATTTCAAAAAATCTCGCAAATCTCAGTTTTGGACGAGACTGACTTTATGACCAAAAATGCTCCTATTTACACTTTGTAGTCAATTTTGACGCTAGAATAAATGTTTGACTCATATCGATGGCACATATGCCATTTTCAAAATGAGAAGTTGCTTTTTAGGGGCAGTCACTCTTTAAAAGCAGGTATGAGTCAGCTACCTATTATACTAGCTGTTCAATATGCTAGAGTGGTGAATAAAATAATTGGCAAACTACACTGCTAGCTAAAACGGTCAACAGAATCGTTTCTAGTCATCTCTCCTCCTTCCAGGCTTTTTCATCTTTGAATTTATATGGTGATTGGCATCTAAACTTTCATAGTATTACTACACTGACCGGCAACACAGTTCGTCTTTCAATCACCCACGTGGGTATAACCAATGAGGATGGGAGAGGCAGGACTTGCAGTTCGATCTGCGTCTGAAATAGAAAGGAGTTCTATTTTAGCCCTTGGCATCGCAGACGCTCGCGAGCAGTGTGGGTGCAATAATTGAATAACATAGATTTCTAAACTTATTTTGCAACGCTCGCGCGCGTGGTGTGGTCAGCCTATTAGTGACCCCAAACGTTTGAACGGTAGTGTAGGCTCTCTGCAAGGTTTTGTATATCCAGTGGTGGAAAAAGTACCCAATTGTCATACTTGAGTAAAAGTAAAGGTACCTTAATAGAAAATGACTCAAGTAAAAGTGAGTCACCGAGTAAAAAACTACTTGAGTAAAAGTCTACAAGTATTTGGTTTTAAATATACTATAGTATAAAAAGTAAATGGAATTGCTAAAAGTACAAATCATTTCAAATTGCTTATATTAAGCAAACCAGACGGCACCATTTTATTTTTTATTTTATTCCCGCTCAGCCCAGTCAAAACTGTTCGCTGCTCTGGCACCCCAATGGTGGAACAAACTCCCTCACGACGCCAGGACAGCGGAGTCAATCACCACCTTCCGGAGACACCTGAAACCCCACCTCTTTAAGGAATACCTAGGATAGGATTAAGCAATCCTTCTGACCCCCCCCCCCCTTAAAAGATTTAGATGCACTATTGTAAAGTGGCTGTTCCACTGGATGTCATAAGGTGATGTCACCAATTTGTAAGTCGCTCTGGACAAGAGCGTCTGCTAAATGACTTAAATGTAAAGTAAATGTAAATTTATGGATAGCCAGGGGTACACTCCAACACTCAGACATAATTTACAAACGAAGCATGTGTTCAGTGAGTCCGCCAGATCAGAGACAGTAGGGATGACCAGGGTTGTTCTCTTGATAAGTGTGTGATTCAAACCATTTTCCTGTCCTGCTAAGCATTCAAGCATGCTAGGCTCCCGAGTGGCGCAGCGGTCTAAGGCACTGCATCTCAGTGAAAGAGCCGTCAGTACCTGGTTCAAATGCAGGCTGATTCACATCCGGCTGTGATTGGGAGTCCCATAGGGCGGCGCACAATTGGCCCAGCATCGTCCGGGTTTGGCCGTCATTGAAAATAAGAATTTGTTCTTAACTGACTTGCCTAGATGAATAAAATAAGTCCAAATGTAACGAGTACTAGGGAAAATTGGGTGTCAGGGAAAATGTATGGAGTAAAAAGTACATCATTTTCTTCAGGAATGTAGAAGTAAAAGTTGACCGAAATATAAATAGTAAAGTACAAATACCCCCAAACCTAAAGCAGTACTTTCAAGTATTTTTACTTAAGTACTTTACACCACTGTGTATATCTTACCTATCATACAAATATCATTTTCTGACTCAAATAGGGTTCCCTCAAGTTGCTCACATGTCCAAAAGATTTTCAAATAAAAATGTATTGATATTAAAAACTTTTAAGTTACATGTATTTGAAAATATCAATATAAATATATTTGGGGTTTTAGGCTGGGTTTCTGTAAAAGCCCTTTGAGACATCTGCTGGCGTGAAAATGGTTTTATAAATTAATTTGATTTAAAATGTAGGCCTATCATGAAATCATGTTATTTGTATGCCTAGCAATCAACAAATGATAATAAGTCTCAGTCACAAATGACCACTCCAATAAGGCCCCTATAGTGAACGAGAGGCATGTAGAATGTACTCTTCCGAGTTTTCAGTTCGTTTGTCTGTAGGGGGTCCTGCGTGCTCTGGGCATTACTGACTCAAATTAGCGAAATGAGTCGAAAGATTCGTTTCGTTTTTTTTAACTTAACGAGTCAAAACGATCAGAGTCAGTAATGAGCCGAACTTCTCATCACTGCACTACTGTAGGAATGAGCGAAAGAGAATCTGCATTGTTTGTAGCTTACTGGCTAGTTAACGTTAGCCTAACACCATTCACTAACACAAGGCCGGTCTACACAATTGAGTCTTACATGCCAATCACATACATGTGATTTAAGGCAGCCTAGTATCTATACAATCTATTCGCTCACATGCATATTAGGGGAGATAGAACTTAGTATTGATTGATTATTGTAGATAACTTATATGAAAAGGATCTACAGTAGCTTTAGCTTAACGTTAGTTGGCTACATATTAGCAGGGGAGGGATGTTAGCTTCCTGGTTCGCGGCAGGTTGCAGCGTTTTTGGTAAACGCTGATCCATCATGACAAAATTATTGGATGAGGCCAATATACGAGGTTGGCTTCTATAAGTAACACTTGTTATTTACCTGCAGCGCCAAGCCTTAAGATTGATTGTTCTTTCCAAACGAAGTATTTTCTTCTTTTATGGTATTATTGCGGTCCCCAAACAGTCCTTAGAGGTGCCTGCCGCCACCTACAGCACGGGTGGTAAACTATAGAAAAAAATCCATTGTAGGAAGGGGATAAACCAACATCATCAAAAATGTAAAAATTGTGGCACATAAAAAAAACATCCCACTCCTTCAGTCACATTCCAATTCAAGTCACATCCCTATACAGGCTTAGGGGCCTGTGAGGACGGAACATCCTTTGACAGGATTTATTGCAATGCCTCAGCTGTAAACTCAAAATAAGCCCACTTCTTGTTACCCTCACTGATGCCACTTCAACCAACACACCCATGACATTTAACGAAACTTCCAAAGGATCGTCCAGGTTACGTTGGTCCAAAACCCTCACTCTGAAAAAAAGAGAGTCTAGGGGTTTCCTAATTTCCACCACAACTTTGACTTTCCTTTTCGCCGGTGTAACCCATTCATTCTTACTCTCCGTGCTCTCATCTTCAACTAACTCGCCAACAGTTTCAAATAATACATCTGTTTCCGCCATCTTCCTTCCACTCGTCTCAGAGGTCATGTCTAGATGTATGGAAGAGTATTAGGGCCAAGTGAAGAGAAAGAAAATAAACAGCAAAGGGTGGTGGTACTTGGATTCTTATTTTTTGCACAATAGTACTTAAAAAAAGTAGCAATATTTCAAGAATAAACTCAACACTGAATTTAGAGAATAAAGTCTACATTTTGAGAATAGAGCTTTATTTCAAGATTAACGTGGGGGATTTGGTTAAGTGCATGTCTCCCTGGCTCCCAGTTGCTGTGCATGCCACTGTTGAAATGCCTGAACCAATTTATGTTTTATCCCAAAAATGTGGTCGGAGGCGCCATATAGATGGTGTGACGCAATTGCAGAGCCTCCAGAGGCAATGCAGAAGCCAAATTGAGCTCTGTACCTCATCACCTCTCTCAAATGTAACAATGTGTAGGGCTCAGTCTAGCTCCACATTGACATGATTGGTTGATGGTAGTTGAGGGCGGGAGGTCCTGTGTAAACACAAACTCACTTCCTTGACAACTTCCTTCACAACAGCTCGGTGCTGTTCCACGAAGCACAAGAAGTATGAATGGCCTGACTTCTGCAGATGCCTTAAGTAAATGCTGCACAGTCAATGCATACGCCAGATTGACCATGCAGTGCCTTGAAGCCCCTGTCCAAATCTTCAGATCCAGGATAAATTGGCTTTTAATATCCTGACTTCTGCAGAGGCCATGCATGTCGGATTGACCATGTAGAGCCTTTTAGATTACTATACTTGAAATTATACTTTAGAATTGGCTTTAGTGAGAAGGAAATCCTTGCTATTTTAGCACATAATAACCATATTATTATAAGTATTAGGACCTGGATAAAGTTGTGCCACCGAATATTTTCAGGAGGAACCATAGTTGGGTACCGCTTGCCGTGCGGTAGCAGAGAGAACAGTCTATGACTAGGGTGGCTGGAGTCTTTGACAATTTTTAGGGTCTTCCTCTGACACCACCTGGTATAGAGGTCCTGGATGGCAGGAAGCTTGGCCCCAGTGACGTACTGGGCCACACACACTACCCTCTGTAGTGCCTTGCGGTCAGAGGCTGAGCAGTTGCCATACCAGGCAGTGATGCAACCAGTCAGGATGCTCTCGATGTTGCAGCTGTAGAACCTTTTGAGGATCTGAGGACCCATGCCAAATCTTTTCAGTCTCCTGAGGGGAATAGGCTTTGTCGTGCCCTCTTCACAACTGTCTTGGTCTGTTTGGATCATGATAGTTTGTTGGTGATGTGGACACCAAGGAACTTGAAGCTCTCAACCTGCTGCACTACAGCCCTGTCGATGAGAATGGGGACATGCTTGGTTCTCCTTTTCCTGTTGTCCACAATCATCTCCTTTGTCTTGATCACGTTGACGGAGAGGTTGCTCTCCTGGCACCATATGGCCAGGTCTCTGACCTCCTCCCTATAGGCTGTCTCATCGTTGTCGGTGATCAGGCCTACCACTGTTGTGTCGTCTGCAAACTTAATGGCGTTGGAGTCGTGCCTGGCCATGCAGTCATGAGTGAACAGGGGGTACAGGAGGTGACTGAGCACGCACCGCTGATGGCCCCCCGTGTTAAGGATGAGCGTGGCAGTTACCTACCCTTATCAGAAACTCCAGGATCTAATTGCGGAGGGAGGTGTTTAATCCCAAGGTCCTTAGCTTAGTGATGAGCTTTGAGAGCACTATGGTGTTCAACACTGAGCTGTAGTCAATAAATAGCATTCTCACATAGGTGTTCCTTTTGTCCAGGTGGGAAATGGCAGTGTGGAGTGCAGTAGAGATTGCATCATTTGTGGATATTTTTGGGTGGTATGCAAATTGGAGTGGGTCTTGGGTTTCTGGGATAATGGTGTTGATGTGAGACATGACCAGCCTTTCAAACACTTCACAAATACAGATGTGAGTGCTACGGGTCGGTAGTCATTTAGGCATGTTACCTTAGTGTTCTTGGGCATAGGAACTATGTTGGTTTGCTTGAAATATGTTGGTATTACAGATTCGGTCAGGGAGAGGTTGAAAATGTCAGTGAAGACACTTGCCAGTTGGTCAGTGCATGCTCAGAGTATACGTCCTGGTAATCCGTGTGGCCCTGCGGCCTTGTGAATGTTGACCTGTTTAAAGGTCAGGCTCACATCGGCTACGGAGAGCGTGATCACATAGTCATCCAGAACAGCTGATGCTCTCATGCATGCTTCAGTGTTGCTTGCTTCGAAGCGAGCATAGAAGTAATTTAGCTCGTCTGGTAGGCTTGTGTCACTGGGCAGCTTGGCGGCTGTGCTTCCCTTTGTAGTTTGTAATAGTTTTGCAGCCCTGCCACATCCGATGAGCATCGGAGACGGTGTAGTACGATTCAATCTTAGTCCTGTATTGATGCTTTGCCTGTTTGATGGTTCATCGGAGGGCATAGCACAATTTCTTAAAAGCTTCCGGGTTAGAGTCCCGCTCCTTGAAAGTGTCAGCTCTACCCTTTAGCTCAGTGCGGATGTTGCCTGTAATCCATGGCTTCTGGTTGGGGTATGTATGTACAGTCACTGTGGGGATGACGTCATCGATGCACTTATTGATGAAGCCAATGATTGATGTGGTGTACTCCTCAATGCCATCGGAAGAATCACGGAACGTGTTCCAGTCTGTGCTAGCAACACAGTCCTGTAGCTTAGCATCTGCGTCAATGGACAACTTCTTTATTGACCAAGTCACTGGTGCTTCCTGCTTTAGTTTTTGCTTGTAAGCAGGAATCAGGAGGATAGAATTATGGTCAGATTTGCCAAATGGAGGATGAGGGAGAGCTATGTACACGTCTCTGTGTGTGGAGTAAAGGTGGTCTAGAGTTTTTTTTCCTCTGGTTGCACATTTAACATGCTGGTAGAAATGAGGTGAAACTGATTTAAGTTTCCCTGCATTAAAATATCCCGCCAACTGGGAGCACCACCTCTGGATGAGCGTTTTCCTGTTTGCTTATGGCCATATACAGCTCATTGAGTGAGGTCTTAGTGCCAGCATTGGTTTGTAGTGGTAAATAGACACCTACGAAGAATATAGATGAAAACTCTCTTGGTAAATAGTGTGGTGTACAGCTTATCATGAGATACTCTACCTTAGTCGAGCAAAACCTCGAGACTTCCTTACTATTAGATTTCGTGCACCAGCTGTTGTTTACAAATATACACAGACTGCCACCCCTTGTCTTACCAGAGACGGCTGTTCTATCCTGCCGATTCGGTATAAACCCCACCAGCTGTATGTTATTCATGTCGTCGTTCATCCACGACTCAGTGAAACATAAAATATTACAGTTTTAAACTGTTCACTGTCTCTCATGTTTTTCTACTTGCACACACAAATTCAGAAATCAGAATGATGGACAGCCACAACATATTTGCTTACGTTGATTGGACTAAATCGTTTTTGGTATCTTTTAGTTGTCACTGTATTAGACTAAGCAGAGGTGATTTGATGATGTTGCTATCCGGTTTTGTGATAAAACAAAGGTGTGTTTGAATTGTTGTCTCGGCCTTTAGGCCTATAATTCATATGCCTTGCGACCGCGGTATAAGAGGTTATGAAGCAAACAACGCAATTATCAAAACGCTTAGGTTTTAATATGGCTTTTTTTCTGGCTTCCCAAGTGATTTTACACATGAATCTCAAATGGGCCCTCCGAAATTCGCTACAACATTCTGCTGCGTAGCCTATGCGAACACCTTGCAAACAATCTGTGCATAATGGAAACTTAAGTTAATGCCACATGCACAAGTACAGTTAAATGCCTTTCTTGTAAACTCAAAACCCAACAATGCAATAGTCAATAACAATGTATTACTAGAAAAAAAACATAAGAAATACACAATTATGTAAGCATACTATATACAAGAAATATTTTTTAAGTCCCTTCCAATAACATACTTACATGTGCAGGGATACTGGAGTGTTGGAGGTAGATTTGTATAGAGCTAAGGGGACTAGGCAACAGGATATAAGATACAGAGTAGCAGCAGCTTGCATGTGAGTGGGTGTGTAGAGTCAGTATAAACAACTTTATCTGTGGTGCTTTACAAACAGTAATATGTCCCCCTTGTGGCAACTATCCTTCTAACGACTGCTTCGTGAGCACACCCCATACAATGAATTATCTTGGGAGACCGGAGGCTATGGGTGTGTCCCATGTCAGCTGCTGTCCAAATTCGTGACAAACAACCTGCTGCTAGATCATGCATTGCCAACAGGAGTCGTAACATTTGTGTCAAAACAGTTGCATCTGGTGTGATATTTACACATTTGCCTCAGTTCAAAACGTTTCAAACTAGATATGTTCAACGGCATTATTTGATATAATCAATACAGCCCGGAATTCAAATGTTTTAAGACAGCAACAGCTGCTAGAGCGTCTGCTGACTACGCGGAACTAAAGAGCATTGTGCTGCATGTTTCAAGGGGGACCTGTTTACAGTCCCACTGACCCAATCATTTCCCGTTTCTTAACTCACGCAGAAACAACGCTGTGTGGCCTAAACAGTAGATTAGGTAGCTAGTCTTGTTTATTATTCACCTACATATCGAATTTAGGCTGTTCGTATTAGTGGACATAAAACGAAAGCTATGCCTCTGTCCGATCAAGAACAGAGAGGCCCCAGAAGACGACGACGGAGCCGATCTGGCAGCGGCAGTCGATCTCGCGACTCCAGTCCAGTCTTTGGGCCCATGCCCAAGACCCCCAGATATGAAGAAGACCTTAAACCTCCCCGAATGTCCGAGAGAGAAAGAGAAATGAGAGAGAGAAATGCCAAAAGGTTTCGTACGGAAAACCCCCGCAGTCGTTCTAGATCTCGAGAGAGGTACAGTAACCACAGCTGGTCCGATCAGCGCGGTGGCGGCGCTGGTAGATACGGAGGTGGTGGTGGCAGGAATGATTACTACGAACGGGATGATGCTCAACGCCAGAGACAAGACGCCTTCATCTCCAGGTAAATTGAGTTAACGCTCACAGGTTAATTAGTTACAACCTGGTCTCAGCTGTTTAGAAATGTATGCACAGCTAACTAGTATCCGTGCAAATGCAACGCTTGACCCACACTAGCTAGCAAACGGCAAATTGTTTAAAGGGCTTGTGAAGTCCTGTTTAAAATGAGCCAAATCAGAGATTACCTCCTGTGCCGCAGATTGTTGGCTTTTGTTCCAGCCCAAGATGCCAATACACCTGACTCAACTAATCACAGCCTTGATCATTTGATTCAGGTGTGTTAACTCTGGACTAAGCCTGGACTCCACTATCGGAACTTGCACATCCCCGTGCATCTAGCCTGGGACAAAGATTGTCTAATATATTGATAAAATATTCGATTAGATGAGTGTATTAGTCACATGCACAGGGTCGCAGATGTAATTGCTGGGTACAGTGAAATGCTTAAGCTATTCGAGCGACCGCTCTAACAATGATGGGAGTAGGCGAGATCTTTTTCTATGGTATATTGGCGATCACACAATTTAATGTGCATCCCGCCACCTACTGTGCGGGATGGAAACCGGATTCCAAAAAATGGAACCACAAAAACAACCAATAAACTAAATCCAACTTTTCTGATAAAAAAAATTAACAGATCTGATACCTACACAGGCTCAAGAGGAACCTGGGAGGGTGCGTCTTCCGGAGTCAGTACCCCCTTGCAAGTCAGAAGATGTAAAATCCTTAAATCCCCAAAACCTCTGCAGCAGCCACAATAATGTCCAGTTTCTTAGACTTCTTTGAGACTTGTGCTGTACAGTTTATAACTGTGGCAATGAACACTACAAAATCCGCCTCTTTTTATTTTTAACACACAGGGTATCTTTTGACTGGCAGCAAACATTTACCATAGGCTGTGTTGCGTCCACTACCATATCTTCACTAGCATCACTTGTTTTCGCAGTACTTTTAAGCACCTCCGCATACGAGATTCGATTGACTGCTCAAACTTTTGCCACCTCAATCTCCTTCACCCTTTCAGGGAACTCGGGATCATGATCCCCCCCCCCCCCCCCCCCCACCACAATTGCAACACTGTCGTCATTCTACACACCTTTCTTCAGTATACTCTGTTCATCTGCACACACTTGAAACATGGCCAAATCCTTTACAATTCTTACACTGCAATGGTTTGGGGACGAAAGCTCTTACATAACCAAGCTTCACATGCGTAGGTATTTGTTCTTTATCAAAAAACAACAGGAGCGACAGACTTTCTTCTTTTTCTCCATTCACCCAGCGGGTCAGATGCCGGGCACCAACCACACCAGGAATTCTCTTCAGGTATTCAACCTGAACATCTGTCGTCACCCTTGAGATGACTCCTTTGACGGGTGCTCTACTACGAAGTTCAAAACACAACTTCTGTTGTTCTGATTCTTTTGAGGCTCACTGCAATCTGCAATTAATCAGAATAAGACCACTCCTGGTCACTCTGACAGACTCCACTTTTCCCAGCGCATACTTCACCATTTAACACCTCAAACGGGTTTCCCACATGCATCCTTACTCAACAAACGCATCCCAACAACAAGCAATTCATTATCATTCATACACGTATCCTCCACTCCAATTTTAAACAATTTCCTTTTTGTTCCAGTTTTCGCTACTACATTTGTCCATTCAGAATATTAGTCTTTACCAACTTTGCTCGACTCAAACTCAACCTCCACTTCCGCCATCTTTTTCCTGATCCGGAACCGTAGTCCCAGGAGGCGAGATCAGGTGGGACCGTTCTAGCCAATGAGAGGGCAGATGGTGTGAACAACAGGCTATACAGAGAGAGGAATCATCTTTGCAGTGCAATTTCTTCTTCATTAGCTGATTGCACCCAACTCATAGCAATCCCCACCCAGTTGACTACTTTAAATGGTGGAAGCCCTCAATGGCAATGTCCATGCTAAAGCAGGTTATATCCATGATGAATCCTATCTATCTCTTTGACAACTGGCAGAACTCCAATATAAAGTTGTTTTTGGTTAAGTTGCGAAGTGCCACATGAGTCCACTTATATCAGTACATTCGTAACAACCTAACCATTACCAACCTTCTATTAAATAAGCCTCACACAGAAAATGAGCAATTACATTTTTTGTTGACCAAATTTGGCCTCCATACAAAATTTCCTCACTTCGTGGACTTGTTTTTGTGGACAGAGAAACATTTTCTCGGTTCACCTCTTCCTCTGCCTAGGACTACAATTGGTCATCAGTCAATTGGTCACAAGGTTTAATGTATTTCTTGTATATTTCTAATGATATGAATTTTATTTCAGGCGGCTACAAGAGAGGGAGAGAATTGGTGAACTTGGATCACCTGAAGTCTGGGGCTATTCACCAAGGGTAATGGCACCAGAGTAAGTAATTATGCATCTGATCTGACTAATCAAGTACAAGAGTTCAAAGGGTTGGGCTATACACACCAACTACCAAATTATCTACATTTAGATAATTTTGTGTCCTTTTTCAATAAGCTCTGATGAACATACCCCAGTTGAAGAGGATGTGAAAAACAGCAGTTCAGATTCAAGCTCATCCGGTGAGTATGCTGAATTAGCTTTTATAATAATCCTTCTATAAAAGTCTGTTCTCAGTTAGCCTACATCTGACTGAATGACATGCATTGACTAGTCAAGAACAAAGTGTAACCTGGGCATACTATATTACATAGTAAGTCAAATGTGTGTTCTGATTACACACTTGAATTGGTGTGAGATCAAGACAAGTGCACTATAATTCATAGATGATAAGAAGAAGAAAAAGAAGAAGAAGAAATCCAAAAAGAAGAAGAACAAGAAACACTCCAATGACAGCGAGTCAGAGTCGGACTCTGGTGGTGAGGAATGTTTCACCTTAAAAAAAAAAAATCTAGTACAAAGGCTGCTTGTCCAGCTAAGTTTATTTCACCCTCTAATTTAGTTGTCTTTCAGACGAGGAAGTGAAAAAGAAGAAAAAGAAGAAGAGCAAAAAGTAAGTTCACTCATATCTACATTCTACCTCTATAGTCGTGGCCAAAAGTTTTGAGAATGACACAAATATAAGTTTTCACGAAGTCTGCTGCCTCAGTTTGTATGATGGCAATTTGCATATACTCCAGAATGTTATGAAGAGTGATCAGAAGAATTGCAATTAATTGCAAAGTCCCTCTTTGCCATTCAAATGAACTGAATCCCCCAAAAACATTTCCACTGCATTTCAGCCCTGCCACAAAAGGACCAGCTGACATCATGTCAGTGATTCTCTCGTTAACACCGGTGTGAGTGTTGACGAGGACAAGGCTGGAGATCACTCTGTCATGCTGATTTTGAGTTTGAATAACAGACTGGAAGCTTCAAAAGGAAGGTGGTGCTTGGAATCATTGTTCTTCCTCTGTCAACCATGGTTACCTGTGAGGTGAGGTGAAGACTTTTGGAGGATGGCCTGGTGTCAAGAAGTGCAGCAAAGAAGCCACATCTCTCCAGCAAAAACATTACATTTACATTTAAGTCATTTAGCAGACGCTCTTATCCAGAGCGACTTACAAATTGGTGCATTCACCTTATGATATCCAGTGGAACAACCACTTTACAATAGTGCATCTAACTCTTAAGGGGGGGGGGGAGGTTAGAAGAATTACTTTATCCTATCCTAGGTATTCCTTAAAGAGGTGGGGTTTCAGGTGTCTTCGGAAGGTGGTGATTGACTCCGCTGACCTGGTGTCGTGAGGGAGTTTGTTCCACCATTGGGGTGCCAGAGCAGCGAACAGTTTTGACTGGGCTGAGCGGGAACTGTACTTCCTCAGAGGTAGGGAGGCGAGCAGGCCAGAGGTGGATGAACGCAGTGCCCTTGTTTGGGTGTAGGGCCTGAATGTAAGAAACATCAGGGACAGACTGATATTCTGCAAAATGTACAGGGATTGGACTGCTGAGGACTGGGGTAAAGTCATTTTCTCTGATGAATACCTTTCCAATTGTTTGGGGCATCCGGAAAAAATCTTGTCCGGAGAAGACAAGGTGAGCGCTACCATCAGTCCTGTGTCATGCCAACAGTAAAGCATCCTTTGCTTGTCAGCCAAGGGGCTGGGCTCATTCACAATTTTGCCTAAGAACACAGCCATGAATAAAGAATGGTACCAACACATCCTCCGAGAGCAACTTCTCCCAACCATCCAGGAACAGTTTGGTGACGAACAATGCATTTTCCAGCATGATGGAGCACCTTGCCATAAGGCAAAAGTGATAACTAAGTGGCTCGGGGAACAAAACATCGATATTTTGGGTCCATGGCCAGGAAACTCCCCAGACCTTAATCCCAATGAGAACTTGTGGTCAATCCTCAAGAGGCGGGTGGACAAACAAAAACCCACACATTCTGACAAACTCCAAGCATTGATTATGCAAGAATGGGCTGCCATCAGTCAGGCTGTGGCCCAGAAGTTAATTGACAGCATGCCAGGGTAGATTGCAGAGGTCTTGAAAAAAAAGGGTCAACACTGCAAATATTGACTCTTTGCGTCAACTTCATGTAATGGTCAATAAAAGCCTTTGACACTTATGAAATGCTTGTAATTATACTTCAGTATTGCATAGTAACATCTGACAAAAATATCTAAACACACTGAAGCAGCAAACTGTGGAAATTAATATTTGTCATTCTCAAAACTTTTGGCCACGATTGTAGTCAACCGTCCATAACGAATACATGACATACCTATACACAGCAGTGTTTTCCTCAACTGTTTTTTGGCTTCTCCTCACAGGTCAAAGAAGTCCAAGAAGAGGAAGGCGAAGAAGAACCGCAAGCAGTCAGCGAGCGACTCCAGCAGCGACGGGTCGGAGGAGGAGGACGCCAACGGGGATCTGTGGGTGGAAAGGACCTGCATCGACGAACACATGGTGGGCCCTGAGGCCCCACTCACTCACCTGTCCCAGGACGACAAGCCTCTCGAGTGAGTATCTCTTTTTACATAGAAGGATCTTTCTTACATTCAAGAATTTGACCCGTTTTAGCCTGTCGCTTGGTAAATACAACTTGCTTCCACATTTTGTCAGGATATTACCACACTATATTCAGCTTTTAAAATGCAGCTTTATTTTTATTATCAATGAATCGCCAAATGATTTACATACCTTTTCCCACTAGTTTTGGTCATGCACTGCTGCCAGGTGAGGGTGCCGCTATGGCAGAGTACGTGAAAGCAGGCAAGCGTATCCCAAGAAGAGGTGAAATTGGGTTGACCAGCAATGAAATCGCAACCTTTGAGATGTCTGGCTTTGTGATGAGCGGTAGCAGGTACATTAGTACTCTTCTGTTTACATTTTGACATTTCAAATATTTCATCGTATTTTACACATTTGGTTGGCGGCTTTGTAACGCTCATTGCAATATTGTAACCCCCAGACATCGTCGTATGGAGGCTGTGCGTCTGAGAAAGGAAAACCAGATCTACAGCGCTGATGAAAAGAGAGCCCTGGCATCTTTCAACCAGGAGGAAAGGAGAAAGAGGGAAAGCAAAATCCTCTCCAGCTTCAGAGAAATGGTGTACAGGAAAACTAAAGGCAAAGAGGAGAAATGAACCACTTTGTTTTTCTCCTTTCAGAACTTTCAGCTTTGGAGACCATTTTTTATCAACATTATCTTTCGTTGTTTAGTTTCCCATCGTTTCATGATTTGATAATGTAATTTTTTTCCTTCTTTGTATTGTGAATTAGGCCTATATTTTAAGCATCTGACACAGTGGATTATTTTGTTTATGTAGAAAGTTGTCAGTAAATGAATATTGGAAAGGGCTTGTTTTCCTGGGGTCACAAAGCAAACACAAGAATGGACCAGGAAGCTATACTTAGCCTAATACAAAATGTCTCTGTACACTATTACAATATTGTGCATCCCAACATAAATCCAATCCATCCCTGAACCTTCTACCTATTGATGTAACTTTTAATGTTGGAAAAGTGCCTGTAAAATCACAAGTTACGTGTTCAGGATTAATAAATGATAAAAAAATAGTGGGGTTTTATGCTTTTTATTTATTTTTAGTTGTTTAAAATTTGGTTTGATTGTCTCTGGGAAATGCATTTTAGATATTGGTTATTCTACCTTGACTTAATATCGTTCACCTTTTATTATTCTAAACCTTGATGCCAAGAAGCTGATGTCAGGGAGATGTGCATTTATTTAACTGGCACTGGCTTCAGTCAATAGAAAGTCTCTATACTGGAAGAACTGTAATTCTTTGGCACGATGTGCTTTAGGAAGCGGAAGGAAATTGGGGTCAATATAGCAATGAGGGTTTGTTTAAATGCAAGCTTCCAACCCTCTCTTGTCTAAGTATCCTACTGTTTCGTTAGCTGCAGCCCAACTGCTGGCAAAGGCCTAGCACTGAAAACCAAACCAAGCCATTCATCTTGTCAACAAAATTCAAATGTCTGGTGGTAGGAGACCAGTTCATTGTTTTACCCTATTAAACAAATTTGTTTTGCTATATTTCTACAGAAGTGCATTTCTGTACATAAGACACTGTTGGTATGGCATTTCAAGGAAACCATAAGGCATCTCTAACAATTGGATGTTTAATTTTTAAAACAATTTGTTCTGGAAGTCATAGTGAGACCATGGTCTCTTTTACAGATGAGCCTTGAATTACAGAAAATACACACATCAAAATATAAATACAAAATGTAAGCAGAAAGAAAAACATTGCCATAAAAAACAAGCAAATTCATCAGTAAGGTCCTCAATCAGCTCTCTGAATTGCCCTAGAGACGCACCATAACATCAGATTTAAGGACATTTTGAACATTGTTCCACAAATAAGGTGCAATAACTAAAAGCTGATTTACCTAACTCCGATACCAAAGGAATTTCCAGAGTGAGCCATCCCTGAGACCGGGTGTGGTAACTCATGTCTAAAGTTTAGTAACGATAGGTACAGCGGGACTTTTTGTAAAAGGGCTTTATGAATGAAAACATAGTGATGTATCAACCTATGTGACTTCAAAGAGGGACAACCAACTTTATGGTAGAGCATGCAGTGATGGGTACTAAAACTGACTATGATGAAGTGGCAGCCATAGTCTAGGACAGATAGGAACGTCGACTGAATTATCATCTTTCTACTATTTAGCGAGAGGCATGACCTATTTCTATTGAAGTAGCCCATTTTTATTATCTTAACTCATGAATATGCTTTTTAAAAGACAGCTTTTCCTCAATCCAGATGCCCAGATATTTGTAAGCAGGGACACAATCAATATAGACACAATCCAAAGTACATATTCCTAAATCATCAGAGTTATTTTTATGCGCTCTAGAGAACAACATATACTTAATTTCACCTGCATGCGATACTCATTTTAGGTCAAAAAAGTGGAATTGTGATACAGTGAGTTAAGTGAAATAATATGTCTGTAAACAATTGTTGACACAAGTAATTTTTCCATGCACAAAGTAGATGTCCTAACCGACGTGCTAAAACTATAGTTTGTTAACAATAAATTTGTGGAGTGGTTGAAAAATGAGTTTTAATGACTCCAACCTAAGTGTATGTAAACTTCCGACTTCAACTGTACAGTAGTTTGTAGTCTTATCATGTGAATGTTGTGAAGTAAAAGTAAAAGTTGTCAAAAATATAAATAGTAAAGTACAGATACTCAAAAAAACTACTTAAGTAGTTCTTTAAAGTATTTTTTACTTAAGTACTTCACACCACTGCCTTTATAACAAAGGATTGCATGCCTCCATCATCACATTTGCAAACTAATGTAAGCCTACTATTCCTAATGTGATGAGTAGACTATTAATAAGCACGTGTCACATTCTGATCTGTTTCACCTGTCTTTGTGCTTGTCTCCAACCCCCTCCAGGTGTCGCCCATCTTCCTCATTATCCCCAGTGTATTTATATCTTTGTTCTCTGTTTGTTTGTTGTTAGTTTGTCTTGTCTTGTCTTGTCAGGTCTTACCAGTGTGTTTTCCTGTCTCCCTGCTTTCTCAAATTCTGTTTCCTTGTTTCCCCGGTTCTGACCATTCTACCTGCCCTGACCCCCAGCCTGCCTGCCGTTCTGTACTTGCCTGTCTCTGACCCGTTTACGAACCTCTGCCTGTCCTGACCCCGAGCCTGCCTGCTGTTCTGTACCTTTTTGACTCTGCCCTGGATTACGGACCTCTGCCTGCCTTTGACCTGTCTTTTGCCTGCCCCCTGTTTGGGTCAATAAACATATGTGACTCTAAATGTTTGAGTCTTATCCTGAGTTCTGATGGTACGAACTGGCCATGACTGACCCAGCAGACTCAGACCAGCTCCACAATGCTGTCTCCCTGCAAGGAGCCACCATTTGAAGACACGAGGAGTTACTGCAATGTCTTATTGAGGGACTCCACACCCTGGATGAACGCCATTCGATACATTGCTGGAGCAATTTTTTGTATTCCCCAAAGGCAGCGGGTCACACCCGTAATCTCCCAGCCTACCCCAGTGTCCCAAGAACCCCCCTTAGCACCTCCGGAGCACTACGCTGGAGATTCCGAAACCTGCCGGGCTTTTCTCTCCCAGTACTCCCTCATTTTTGAGCTACAGCCTTCTTCATTCCCCTCGGACCGCTCGAGGATAGCTGAGAGTGCCTGGAACCCGGAAGCATTGTTCAACATGTCCCTTCACGGATTATCGGAGGTGATCAAAGATGAGCTCGCAGCCCGGGAGCTGCCCCTGGACCTTGACTCCCTCATAGCCTTGACCATCCGGATCGATGGGTGGCTTCGAGAACATAGGAGGGAATCTGTGCTCAGTTTCCCTTGCTCGTCCTTGATTCCCACCTCGCCTCCGAAGAATCCCGGAGACCCCTGAAGTCTACATGTGCGAGTGAACCCGAGTTCTCTCGGGAATCACAGAGGGCTGCCGACTCGCCTCCTACGGAATCCTATGCACCTGGGCAGGGCTAGATTGACTCCGGCTGAGTGCTTATGCCGATTCCACACCTAGAGCTGCCTATATAGTGGAGCTACGGGACATTTCGTAGCTACCTGCCCATTAAAAACCCAGGCTCATCAAGAAGGGGTGTGTACGCTGGTGGGCCATACGGAGAACTTTTACTCTCCCCTTACTTGCACCCCTTTCCATGCCATCCTGCTCTGGGGGAACCAGTCGAAATCTCTCCGGGTACTCATCAACTCTGGGGCTGATGAGTTTTTTGGACACTACCCTGGCATCCGAGCTGGGCATCCCTACTCAGCCCCTCTCCATTCCCATGGACTTTAGAGTGCTGGACGGGCGCTCTATAAGCCTGGTCACCCACAATACCACCCCATCAACATAAGTGTGTCAGGGAATCACAGCGAGACGATCCAATTCCTGATTATTAAGTCTCCTCACGTTCCAGTGGTATTGGGATTCTCTTGGCTCCAGCAACACAATCCCCTCATTGACTGGTCTGCTGGTGCCATCATGAGCTGGAGCCCATTCTGCCACGCTCATTGCCGGAAGTCAGCGCAGCCTGCCCCGGGACGTCTTCCTGGGAGCTCGGAAGTTGTCCCGGATCTCTCCGCAATTCCCACGGAGTACCAGGACCTCTGGAAGGTGTTCAGTAAGGCTCGGGCCACATCGCTTCTGCCACACTGACCCAATGACTGCGGGATCGACCTTCTCCCAGGCACCACTCCGCCCCGGTGATGACTGTACTCTCTGTCAGGTCCGGAGACCAAGGCTAAGTTGACCTACATTGAGGACTCCCTATCTGCAGGATTCATCCGTCCTTCTGCCTCCCCCGCCGGCGCAGCATTCTTCTTTGTGGACCTACGGAACGCCTACCACCTGGTGCGGATACGGGAAGGGGACGAGTGGAAGACTGCCTTCAACACGGCCAGAGGTCACTACGAGTATCTGGTCATGCCATTTGGCCTTACGAACGCCGCTGCTATGTTCCAGGCTCTAGTGAATGATGTTCTACGCGACATGTTGAACCAGTTTGTCTTCGTCTACCTCGACGACCTTCTCGTCTTCTCCCGCTCCGCCCAAGAACACGTTCTCCACGTCCGACAGGTTCTCCAACGCCTCCTGGAGAACCGGCTTTTTGTGAAAGCAGAGAAGTGCGAATTCCATCGCTCCACCGTCCTCTTCCTGGGTTACATCATCGCTGCAGGGAGTGTACAGATGGGTCCCGGGAAGGTGAGGGCGGTGGTGGATTGGCCCCAGCCTATGTCCAGAGTGCAACTGCAACGTTTCCTGGGATTCGCCAACTTCTATCACCGCTTTATCCGGGGTTACAGCACCCTGGCTTCCCCCCTGTCTGCACTCACCTCTCTCTACGTTCCGTTCACGTGGTCCCCAGCTGCTGAGCGGGCGTTCCGGAACCTCACCACTATTTCACCACAGCTCCCATCTTAGTTCATCCTGACCCGTCCCACCAGTTCGTGGTGGAGGCCGATGCTTCGGATGTCGGAGTGAGGGCTGTCCTGTTCCAGCGTTTTGTCCTGGACCTCAAGTTACATCCCTGCGCCTTCTTCTCCCATCACCTCAACGCCACAGAGAGGAACTACGATGTGGGGAATTGTAAGCTTCTCGCGGTGAAGATGGAGTTGGAGGAGTGGAGGCACTGGCTGGAGGGGGCGGAACATCCGTTCATTGTGTGGAACCTGGAATATCTCAGCACCGCCAAGTGTCTCAACTCCAGACAAGCTAGGTGGGCCCTGCTTTTCACACGGTTCAACTTCTCCATCTCATACCGACCGGGATCCAAGAATGTCAAGCCGGATGGACTGTCACGCCGCTATAGCCTCGTGGCTACACCCCTGAAACCTGAGACCATCCTTCCCACCTCGTGCCGGGCGACGGCACTCAGCTGGGGAATAGGGAAGCAGGTTTGTGAGGTGCAGTGTTCCCAGCCAAACCCCCGGGGGTTTGTTCCTGACGCTGTTCACTCCTAGGTTCTGGAGTGTGCCCACTCCTCCAAGCGTGCCTGCCACCCGGGCTCCCGTCGGACCCTGGCCTTTGTGCGACAACGCTTTTGGTGGCCTACCATGGTTCCTGACGTCTTCGCATTCGTCGCCGCATGCACAATCTGTGGGCAGAACAAGACTCCCCGGCAAGCTCCGGCTGGTCTCCTTCAACCTCTACCTGTTCCTCACCGTTCCTGGTCTCACATATCCCTGGACTTTCTCACAGGTCTCCCCCCGTCTGATGGCAACACCGCCATCCTGACAGTAGTGGACCGGTTTTTCAAAGCCACCCACTTCATTCCTTTCCCCAAGCTACCCTTTGCCAACGAGACGGCCCAGCTCATGGTGCAGCAGGTCTTCCGGATCCATGGACTCCCAGTGAACATGGTCTCCGACCAGGGTCCTTAGTTCTCGTCTTGGTTCTGGAAGGTGTTCTGCACACTCATTGGGTCGTCAGTCAGTCTGTCCTCCGGGTTCCACCCCCAGTCCAACGGACAGTCGGAGTGAGCCAACCAAGACCTGGAGACGACTCTTTGCTGCCTGGTCTCCGCCAAACCCCGCCACCTGGAGCCAGCATCTAGTGTTGGTTGAATATTCCCGCAACACCCTTCCTTACTCTGCCACAGGTCTCTCGCCCTTTGAGTGTTCCCTGGGTTATCAGCCCCCGCTATTCCCGGAGCAAGAGGAAGAGGTCGGCATACCCTTGGACCAGATGTTTGTCCGCCACTGTCGTCGTACCTGGAAGAGAGCCCGGGCGGCTCTTCGCAAGACCACCTCCAGGTGTCAATGACAAGTGGACCTCCAGCAGACCCCGGCACCCCGGTATCGTCTCGGGCAGAGGGTATGGCTGTCCACCCGAGAACTTTCCCCCCAGTTTATCGGCCCTTTCCAAATCCTCAAGATCATTAGCCTCTCTGCTGTTCATCTTCTGTTGCTCCGTATACATCCCACTTTTCAAGTGTTTAGGATCAAACCCATGTCTCACAGCCCTTTGTCTCCTGTTTCCCACCTAGAGGACATTATTGTCCAAAAAACTCCAGTGGTTATCATGTATTCATATAATAACCCAATGATAATTTGTTGAGAAATGTATTCATAAGAGGAGGGAAAATGTATGGACATAGGCCAAAGGCCTCAATGGGATGGACAACCTGCTGTGTTGACTATTGGTTGTTCCAGCCCAACAATCGATGTAATTTTTATATGACACTAAAACACCTGAATTATTTAAACACAACCAAACATTTAAGTGCCCTGGTGGTATAGGTGACCTGAATAAGTGATATTCTAACATCAGGAGTGCTTTTAATTTGTTTATGTACTACTATAGGTTCACCAGCTGACCTATATCAAGACACTGGATTACCCCTGTGAAGATGAGCAATGCTGCAGCAGCATCAGTTTGTACTTCTACTTTGTTATTTTCCAGATATGAAAGGACACTTCCCTCAGTTTGGACAATCTGAATGATTCTGTTGTGCCATTTGAGTAGAGAGCACCTTCACCTTGTCATCATGACAAAAGTGCCACCTTAAACCGTTTGAATATATAAAATGTAATTTGGAACGTATAAAATACTATTGTTTGATATTGTAAACATATTGTACTTTAATAATAGGCTATATAATTGTATGGGTGAAATGGAAAGTATCTCTGCTTTGCCTAGCCCCATTGAATATTTTTTTTTTCTTATAGCCTAACTTTTCTTTCTTTGACAATTTAAACACCTTTAGCATAGACAATGTAATTGTTGTGGTAGTCTTAGGCAAACCATGTTCATTATTACAGTAGCACCTCCAAGTGCCACTCAGAACTTCTGTATGTTTTAAGCTAAGGATCCCATCACCTGCTTCCATACATTTTACCTACATTACAAGTGTTGGATTTGCTCTAAACAATTATGTCATCACAAGGCATGTACAAAATCCAGTATATACTGTACATTGTCTATTGCAGTGGAGGCTGCTGAGGGGAAGACGGCTCATAATAATGTCTGGAATGGAGCGAATGGAAGGGCATCAAACCATGTGTTTGATGTATTTGATACCATTCCACTGATTGAGCTCCAGCCCGTCCTCCCCCGTCCTTCCCAATTAAGGTGCCACCAACCTCTTGTGGTCTACTGGTGTCGTTTTTAAATTAAGAACATATAGCTAAACAATATGTAAACAACGTGTGAGTTAAGCTATTCTCTGATTCAGTTGCACAATGTCAAGGGGTGCATTGCAAATGCCATCAGACTGTAGACTGTAACATCCCAGCAATAGCACTCTTGATAATAAACTCATTAGGTTTGACACATTGAATCATGTGTGTTAGTGCTGGGCAGGAACAGAAGCCTGCACACCCAGCAGCCTGCTGCACCCACCCAGGCTTGGCCTGCTGCAGGTGTAGTAGGTTTATACATTGTGTGCGACTTTTAAACTGTATTTTTGTTCACAAAATGTGCTAACATACAGTGCAGTGCATTTGGAAAGTATTCAGACTCCTTCACTTTTTCCACAATTTGTTACGTTACAGCCTTATTCTAAAATGGAATAAATAAAACAAATGCTCATCAATCTACACACAATGTCTGCAGCATTGAAGGTCCCCAATAACACAGTGGCCTCCATCACTCATAAATGGAAGAAGGGAGGTGACCAAGAACCCGATGGTCACTCTGAAAGAGCTCCAGAGTTCCTCTGTGGAGATGGGAGAACCTTCCAGAAGGACAACCATCTCTGCAGCACTCCACCAATTAGGCCTTTATGGTAGAGTGGCCAGATGGAAGCTTCTCCTCAGTAAACGGCACATGACAGCCCGCTTGGAGTTTGCCAACAGGCACTTAAAGGACTCTCAGACCATGAGAAACAAGATTCTCTAGTATGATGAAACCAAGATTGAACTCTTTGGCCTGAATGCCAAGCGTCACATCAGGAAGAAACCTGGCATCATCCCTACGGTGAAGCGTGGTGGTGGCAGCATCATGCTGTGGGGATGTTTTTCAGGGCCAGGGACTAGGAGACTTGTTAGGATCGAGGGAAAGATGAACGGAGCGAAGTATAGAGAGATCCTTGATGAAAATCTGCTCCAGAGCGGTCAGGACTCAGACTGGGGGCGAAGGTTCACCTTCCAACAGGACAACAACCCTTTCTCTCAAACCATCCGAAGCCGATAGCGAGGCAATCCAGGCATTCACGAGACACACCAAAACATAAAGCAATTTTTTGGTACCTTTTTCTTAGAACACACTTCTCTTACGTAAAATTGTTATTTGCACACTAATTCAGTGCTGTTCACAAGATGTCATTCCACCCATATCAACAGTGTGAAAAACAACTCCCGACCTCAGATGAACACACACTTTTCGTTCTTTGCTTGGGAGCTGAACATGCTCAAGTGGCTGCACAGGGTAGCAGCTCTTGCACTCACTGTCAGAAATTCAGAACAAGAGCATTGAAATATCGACTTGTGTGCTTTGGGGTTGGAGCCTCCGGATTCTCGTCAGATTAGTCTGCCAAATGTCCAGGTCTAATGACGGGTCTCACTTCCCTTGTGATTCACTGCCCAATGAACGCCATCGCTCATTCTCGCCTGGGCACAAATCTCGACACACTGAGATGCACAAGGCGATTAAGTCACTGGACAGTCGTATGGCATCCATTGAGTCTTCCCTCGAGCACATCCTGGCCAGGCTTCCCCCGCCGGTACCAAACCCAACTCCTACCTCTGAACGGAGCGTGGTTGTTGAATTGGATGACACTGACGTACTGTCCACAAGAGCCTCCCACTCTTATGACACGGTCTATGAGCACTCTGATGATGATGATGCTATGGTATCACAGACTACTGGCCCGGCAGTGACGGTCAACCAGAAAATATTTTTGTCTGAAATCTTTGAGAGGGAATGCAGGAACCTCAACGTGGAACATGCACCTATTGCCATGGCATCAGTTTCATTAATTCAGTTCTTAAAAGACTGAAACATCCACCCCATTGTTCAAAGACACTTGGAGCACGTCAAATGACAGAACTCCTGCCATGCCAAGCATATGCTCTCGGTCAGATACAGTTCATGGTGCAGATGAGAATGGTTTTGGCCATTTCCCCCGTATGGACTAATAATTTGCTTCCATTCTTCTCTCCATCAAAGTTCAGACCAAGAGTTGCCTAACAAAGGATGCAGATTGCTTCCTGCGCAGTACACATTGCAGCACTGCTTCAGCCACTAGGCTTAGCAATTCAGCAGTGATTCTGGCCTTCTATCACAAAGAGCTGCAGGAACACCTCTACGCAAATGATGATGCTGAGACCATTAAATAACTGTCTGCAGTTACAGACCCGCTCATCCAATGACTTCTGGGCAATGCTTAGATGGTTGCGAAATCTTTGGAAACACTGTTTTGCACAGCGCCACCTATGGTTAGCGCAGTCCAAGCTCCCTGACAAAGAGAAGTTTCCACTCCTAGGTGTACCCATATCACCTAGTCAGACATTGGGCCCAGCAGCGGCCCACGTCCTCCAAGTGTCTAATGAGGACAGAGAAACACAGATGGAGCTTCAGCGCCTCATTGCATCAGCCAGCAAACCATTACTTTTGTCCCAGGGCCCCAACTGGGATGCCAAGAAACCAGGCTCACGCTGCACCTGCTCAGGAGTGGAGGAACAGACACTCTCAACCCTACTGGAACAGGTGGAGTGCAGCATTGCCCAAGAGGCAGAGGCACACCATATGCAGGCCGCATCCCCTCTACACGCCAGCACACAGAGACTCGACCCTAATGGGACCGACTCTCTAAAGCAACACCATTTCCTTGAGCACCACTTTTCCAGCTGGAAAAGGTCAACGGCCAACAAATTGGTGTTACACAACAATTTTTACAGAGGCCTTCCACTCTTGGTGCTGTTGAACCCAATTGAAGCCTCATGTTGTAACTTCTAGCTTTCAGCTTGCTTGTGAATACGGTAGTATAACACAGTTTAAATTCTGTGCTACCCTGTTGGCTAATTATATTATGTTGCATCCTGTGGTGGATACAAAGAGGTTGGAAGAGATGGAGACCCGCACTGTCGAAAAAAGGAATAAATCCAAAACTGAGGCATGAATGCAAAATAAAGTTGTTTATTAAAAAATCATATTGCAAGAAAGTGTACCATTGATTAGACCTCAACCGGAAGGAATAAAAGTAAGAAAACCCATTCATGTGTCTGTACCACTACATATTCTCATTTGAGTGATGACCTCAAGGGAGAGATTTAGAAACATTGGAATGTGCTCATGGCTGATCCTTCTCGCCAAAATATTTTCTCTGACCCTCCTCTCTTTTCACACGACAGGGCCAGGAATGTCAGGGACTTCATTGTTCGGACTGACACTAAATGTCTCTCTGGGAAGAAATGATGGAAGACTGGATGTTGTGACGGGCTTCTAACCCTGCTGCCGTAGTTGTGTGGCGTGTAGGGATTCCTGTAAAAAAAGTGAGCGTATTCAACAGCTCTGCCACTGGCATTACACTATCAAACAGTTCCTCACATGCAGCTCTTCTAACGTCATATACCTACGTCATATACACAAGAGTGCTGTTAGGAGAAATGACCCTAAATCCCCTATTGCACGTAATTTCTCAGATGTCGGTCACCCCATCTCCTCCATGTCCTTCTGTGTTATAGAGCAGATACAAAATTCACGTAGGTGTGGTAATCTTGAACTTCGTTTTCTTCTGACAGAATGTAGGTGGATGTTCTGTTTAAAAACTCTCCACCCATCAGGGATGAATGAAGAATTGGTATTGAAGTGTTTTCTGTAACTAGTATATTGCCTTTTATTGGTGTAAGATACACCCATCTAGTATCTCTAGCTCACTACTCTTACAATCCTGCGTTATTTATCCTGAGGAAATGTTCACATGGTAAATGTAAAAGCAATAATTGATGATATTTCTCTGTCCGCTTCTGTATATACTGTATGTACTGATTCAATAATTTTCTGACGTGTTCATGCTTGATCATCTGACATATGCAATTAACTAGAAGCCAGGGGTGTGTGCCATTTATGCACTACGTTTTAATAAACATCTTTATTTTGCATTCAAGCCTCAGTTTTGGGTTTATACATTTTTTTCGTCAGTGTGCCAGTCTCCATCTCTTCCAGTATTCTTAATTTGACTCCTATGTACCTGAAACAGACACTAATCAGTAGTAAGGACCTTAAAATAGCGCAGACAGACTCTTATCATTTTTGGATACAAGGCGGTCCCAGGGGGTCAGCTGGATTAAGTTAAATGGTGAGTTATCCACTCTGTTGTCCGAACAACCCCTTTGGTACAGCCTCTCCCATAGGTTGTTTGGCAAACCATTACGAAACAAAAGAGAAATTTGGGTTATGGATGTAACCTTGGTTCTCTGAGTAGAGTAATGGTTGCCAAGCTTTCATATTTTTCCTCCACTTCCACAGGGTTCGAGTTTAGTAATAGACAGTAAACATCTTTGATATTAAGCATGTCAAATCACATTGTGTGAAGGAAAACGAGTTCCCATAGGTCGTTTAGCGATCCGTTACTCTACGCAGAGAACTACGGTTACATCTGTAACCCAACGTTTGGTATCTCCTTATGTCCGCTGTTAGATCATTCCCGGGGTACTAATCCAAAAACTACTAATTTCTCCACATGTAGGTTACATTTGGACATCGCACAAAAGTTTCCCATCTTGAGTGCAGATACATTTATCAACTCAAAATTGATGAGTGTTTTCATGTTTAAAAGACAAAAAACATTTTATGCTGTAAATATATTGTGCTTATAAAAAGGTAGTATGACTACTTACCTAGCATAATAAAAAAATTCCCCATCAAAATTTGTCTGCTTGAGATATCATAATTTTTGAATGGGATGCGTCTCAATAATGTAGTAACCAAAAAAGTGTTAAACAAATCTAAATATATTGTAAATTTGAGATTCTTCAAAGTAGCCACCCTTTGCCTTGATGACAGCTTTGCACACTCTTGGCATTCTCTCAATGAGTTTCATGAGCTAGTCACCTGGAATGCATTTCAATTAACAGGTGTCCCTTCTTAAAAGTTCATTTGTGGAATTTCTTTCCTTCTTATTCTGTTTGAGCTAATCAGTTGTGTTGTGACAAGGTAGGGTTAGTATACAGAATATAGCCCTATTTGGTAAAAGACCAAGTCCATATTATGGCAAGAACATCTCAAATAAGCAAAGAGAAATGACAGTCCATCATTACTTCAAGACATGAAGGTCAGTCAATCCAGAAAATGTAAAAAATGTGCAGTCGTAAAAACCATCAAGCGCTATGATGAAACTGGCTCTCATGAGGACTGCCACAGGAAAGGAAGACCCAGAGTCTGCTGCAGAGGATAAGTTCATAAGAGTTACCAGCCTCAGAAATCGGCAATTAACTGCACCTCAGGTTGCAGCCCAAATAAATGCTTCACAGAGTTCAAGTAACAGACAAATCTCAACATCAACTGTTGGAGACTGCGTGAATCAGGAGACTGCGTGAATCAGGACTTCATGGTCGAATTGCTGCAAAGAAACCACTTCTAAAAGACACCAATAAGAAGTGACTTGCTTGGGCCAAGAAACACGAGCAATGGACATTAGACCGGTGGAAATCTGTAATTTGGTCTGATGAGTCCAAATTTGAGATGTTTGGTTCCAATCGCTGTGTCTTTGTGAGACGCCGAGCAGTTGAACGGATGATCTCAGCATGTGTAGTTCCCACCGTGAAGCATGGAGGAGGTGTGATGTTTCTGTGATGGTGACACTGTCAGTGATTTATTTAGAATTCCAAGGCACACTTAACCAGCATGGCTACCACAGCATTCTGCAGCGATACGCCATCCCATCTGGTTTGCACTTAGTGGGCCTGTCATTTGTTTTTCAATTACCCAAAACACACTTCCAGGCTGTGTAAGGGCTATTTGACCAAGAAGGAGAGTGATGGAGTGCTGCATCAGATGACCTGGCCTCCATATTCACCTTATGGCATGGGTTGGACCGCAGAGTGAAGGAAAAGCAGCCAACAAGTGCTCAGCATATATGGGAACTCCTTCAAGACTGATGGAAAAGCATTCCAGCTGACTACCTCATGACAATCCCAAAAGTGTGCGAAGCTGTCATCAAGGCGAAGCTGTCATCAAGGGTGGCTACTTACTTAAATATATTTAGATTTGTTTAACACTTTACAATGTAGAAAATAGGAAAAATAAAAACCCTTGAGTAGGATGAGTAGGTGTCCAATGAGTAGGTGTCCAAACTTTTGACTGGTACTGTATATACACATCATTGGTTCAGACAGACATAACATGTTATAAATATCAGTGAATAGGAGTAATTCCTTAGGAGTAATAGATAAGTTACAATTGCCTATTGAATACACTGAACTGTAAACCCAATTTGTTTTTTCGTCAGGTTTTCAACATAATGAGTAGTAACTAGACAAAGAAAATGATTAATTCAGACAATACAGAACTTTATTACTGTACAACAAATTAGGACAGATTCGAATTCCATTCATAGGTGAGATCTGGAATTAGTGGATGTTCTCCAGTCCCTGTAAAGAAGAAATAGTTAGTTAGGCCTAAGCAATGGCTGACTGCTGGTCAATTGTAATAATGTTACAGTACTAAATTACTGCATTGACGTTTGAATTAATCGCTTAGCTATTTACCTTCGATTTGTAATACAAATCCACTCCTGACACTCGTCTGTCTCTCTCCATCAGATACCACTGGTATGGAACCCTGGCGATTCTCTTTTCCTAAGCAAAGGTTAAGGATAATAAGTGTTAACGCAGCTAATTTACTACTAATATACAAAACTAGTTAATGGTATAACTTCAACCAGTTTAAAAATGAATATTTAGCTAGCTACTGCATTCATTCATAACATGGGTAAGCAACATTCTCTCACCTTCCCCCCGTTGGTCAATTTGTGGATCTGTGCAGTGAAAACCCCAGGAAGGATGAGACAAGCAGTCATGACGCCAAGACCGGGAAGAATTTCGTACCACATAATTGCAATGTGGTGAAGCAAGTGACAAGTACGTTTATTTGTCAAACAGTTTTACGTGAGTGTCTGGAGGCCAAATACGCCCGTTTATTTTGCTAACTGCTAAGAAAGGCTACCAAAATGTTCACGGTCATTCGTTCATTTCCGGAACTTGAAGCTGTTTTTTGATTTTATATCACAGCGCCATCCTACGGCATTGAAGTGTCAGTGCAGTACATACAGAATATAATACTTTTCCAATAAATTACATAGCTAGTCACATATATTGAACAAAAATGTAAACCCAACATATAAAATGTTGGTTTTCCATATGCACAAAAAGGTTATTGGGCAATAAAAGGCTACTCTAAAATGTGCAGTTTTGTCACACAACACAATGCCACAGATGTGTCACGTTTTGAGGGAGCGTAGAATTGGCAGGAATGTCCACCAGAGCTGTTGCCAGAATATAATGTTCATTTCTCTACCATAAGCCACCTCCAACATCGTTTTTGAGAATTTGACAGTACGTCCAACAGGCTTCACAACAGCAGACCATGTGTAACCATGCCAGCCTAGGATCTCCACATCCAGCTTTTTCACCTGCGGGATTGTCTGAGATCAGCCACCCGGACAGCTGATGAGACTGTGGTTTTGCACAATGAAGAATTTCTGCGCAAACTGCCAGAAGCCGCCTCAGGGAAGCTTATCTGCGTGCTCATTGCCCTCACCAGGGTCTTGACCTGACTGCAGTTCGGCGTCACAATTGACTTCAGTGGGCAAATGCTCAGCTTCGATGATCATTGGCACGCTGGAGAAGGGTGCTCTTCATGGATGAATCCCAGTTTCAACTGTACTGGGGAGATGGCGTTGTGTGGGCGAGCGGTTTGTTGATTTCAACGTTGTGAACAGAGTGCCCCATGGTGGCGGTGGGGTTATGGTATGGGCAGGCATAAACTACGGATAACAAACACAATTGCATTTTATCGCCGGCAATTTGAATACACAGAGATATCGTGAGGAGATCCTGAGGCCCATTGTCATGCCATTCATCCGCCTCCATCACCTCGTGCTTCAGCATGATAATGCATGGCCCCATGTCACAAGGATCTGTACACAATTCCTGGAATCTGAAAATGTCCCAGTTCTTCCTTGGCCTGCATACTCACCAGACATGTTACCCATTAAGCATGTTTGGGATGGTTGGATCGACATGTACCAGTTTGTTACTGTTAATATCCAGCAACTTTGCACAGCCATTGAAGAGGAGTGGGACAACATGCTACAGGCCTCAACCAACAGCCTGATCAACTCTATGCGAAGGAAATGTGTATAGTTGCAAATAGTGGTCACACCATATACTGACTGGTTTTCTGATCCACATCCTTTTCTTTTTTAAGGTATCTGTGACCAACATATGCATATCTGTATTCCCAGTCATGTGAAATCCATAGAGTAGGGCTACATTAATTTATTTCAATTGACTGATTTTTTTTTATATGAAACTGTTGCATGTTGCGTTCATATTATTGTTCAGTGTACTTGCACCTACACTGCTGTTATTTACTTGGTACTTTGCATCCACTGTCTTACATTATATGTAAATATTTGTGGCCAAAGTAAACCACAGTGTTGCCTATCGACCTCTCTTCTTAAATTTAGATTTTAAACCTAACTTTAACAACAATGATAATTTAAGGTTAGGCATAAGGTTAAGACAACTAAAATTAGCTTATTTTTCATACATTTTTACGGTATAGCCAATTTTGACTTTGTGGCTGTGGTAACTAGTGGACACCACCCAACACCATCACTGACGCAACACACTTTCAAGTGTCGCAGAACGTCTCTCCCCGAGTCTCCTAGCAGCCAATCAACAAGCAGTTTTTGTTGTTGACCGATAGAAAGAACTAGCTAGCAGCAAGTTAGCAATCAAGCAATTAAAAAAAGTTTATACAGGTCTGCAGATTGCTTAAAATTTATGGCATACATATGAAAGACGGCAAGGAAAATACTCGTCAGAGGGAGAAAAGGATGGAGATAAAATGCGAAAACATTGAAAAAACGGAGAAGCCAAAGCAGGAGAAGAAAGAAGTAATGACGAAGGTAACGTTACGACAGCATTTGTAGTTGGCTAGCTAAACCAAAATGGCTAGCTACACGGATTTAATCTGGCAAGCTACTCCTGTATTGCTGGCTAGCTAGTAGATCAGGTGCAATTAGCCTGTATTTGAATTTAGTTGTCTAGTTATCTTTTGAATGTTGCCTATTGAAGAGATATCTGTTAACGTTAAAGTTAATGAACCTGTTATAGCCAGCTAAACTAGCTAACGTTAGTTTCCGTTAACCAACGCTTAGAGGCTGAATTTACTATTTTAACTATCTGGCTTGGATATTATCTTGGTAAATTAACATTTGAGCGCCACAGATCATTATCCGACGTCTGCCTCCAAGCATAACCAAGGAGGAACTGGAGGAACAATTGCAGCCACTTCCAGAAATGGATTACTTAGAATTTTTCTCCAATGACAGCAGGTGCGTATCGTCTGATGAACGATTGTCAGTCAGAATCACATATTTGGTACCCTGGTTACTTACTTAGTTTTTCTTCTATACAGCATGTACCCCCATGTCTTCGCCAGAGCATACATCAACTTCAAGATTCCGGAAGATATTGTACTTTTCAGAGACCGGTTTGATGGATATGTGTTCGTTGATAATGGAGGTGTGATACGTTTAATTTCAATAAACTATTGACATCTAATAAGTGCTGAGCGATTAACCAACATTGAATTTTTCCATGGTTATTAAACATCTAATTGACTGACGCCTGTTAAATTACTTTAATTCCGTTTTTTTTGTGAGCCCTCCGTAGCGTTTCTCTAGAGAAGTCAAATAATTCATGAGATAAATTGTCAAACTATTTGGGACACTGGGCGGAAGGGAGTTGTAGTTTTCATCAAGCAAATATTCAACCTAGCTCAGCGCAGAAATGCGGTAATTTAATACAATGACCATAATCCATTGCGCCTGTTTTCCCCCCGGTTCAGACAATGACAGATATCCTTACACCTGCTACGTTAGGTTAGATAAACACAGACCGCATGAGAGAGAAATGTACACAACGACGAGGGAGACGGACAGTTTGTGAATGCACGTCTAATCTACTTTAAAGCACTTGTAAAATTATTTCGTCAGACAGCTCTGCAGCTTACTTACAGGCTAGCCTAGCTAAATAGGATTGGCTGGCTGCTTCTGCTTGAGCAGAGATGAGATGATGACTAAGGAATTAACAATAATAGTCATAAAATAAAAACTAAATAATATACACAACCTAAATATTTGATTATTTCCTACTTTTCTATTGATGTCTACCAAATGTGGACCTGACAGACAATGGAATATTTTCAATGTTTTGACAATTTAATGTTCATTGTTTTTGTCTTTGGAACTTCAATTTAAAATAATTGATTTTAAAATGCATTTAATGTCTTAAAATGTTTATCAAAATGGAAAATCGTTATTCTTTAAAACAATTGAACCGAACTGACCTCAAAGCACTAATAGCTTAGAAATAATAACAACCACGCAATATTAGCCTAGGCAGCAGCTTCTGATTGCCTTGTGTGTTAATGCTGTGGCTTATTTTGTTTAACAGGGCAGGAGTATCCAGCCATTGTTGAATTTGCTCCTTTTCAAAAGATTGCCAAAAGAAGGAGTAAGAAAAAGGATGCTAAAAGTGGAACAATAGATGAAGGTGAAAATGTTACATGAGGTATTTTATGGTTGGTTGCATTTGCACACCATTTAGATCCTCTAGCTCGAACGTCCCACTGAGACACTTTGTTCTTTTAGATGCTGACTACAAGAAATTCCTGGAGATTTATAATGGCGACGATGAAAAGTTTACATCCACCCCTGAGACTCTACTGGAGGAAATAGAGGCTAAAACAAAGGAACTAGTAGGTATGTAAACATATTTTCTGGTAACATTTGGTTGACATCAAAGCCAGTTGAAACACGTGTCAATGTGAAATCAAGTAGTGTTCCCTGTGAAAGAGATATTTCAGTAATGGATGAGGCATGATTTTACCCCCCCAGCTAAGAAAATGACTCCCCTTTTGGACTTCTTAAAGAACAAACAGGTATGTGTTTTCTGTAGGAAATAATATATCTTGCATGATATATGAGGCTGGATAGACTATTCATATGGCTTTTGTCTGCTGATGGTCAGAGAATCCGTGAGGAAAAGAAAGAGGAAAGGAGGAGACGAGAACTCGAACGTAAGCGCCTGAGGGACGAGGAACGTCGGAAGTGGAGGGAGGAGGACAGGAGAAAGCGCAAAGAAGCAGAGAAGTTCAAGAAAGGAGACAATAAAGACTGTAAAGAGAATGATAAAGACCAAGCGAAGGAGATGCCAAAAATCAAGGTATGGAAAGGAGAAGAAATTCTGTTAAACTACTTGACTGTATGATACAGGTGATCCCGAAGAATAACAGACTGCTCTTTTCATGTTTATCTGTTTTCTGTCTCCGTTCAGCTCTTGAGAAAACCAGACAGAGGAGATGATGTGGAGAAGTTAAAGAAACCTGAGAAGGACAAGATGAAAGACGACAGAGCTCCAGGGTGTCCTGATATGACGAAACGCCGAAACTTCGAAACCAGGGAGGACAGGGTATCACGGAAGTGAGTGGTCATCACCATTCATCTCTTAGAGATGTTACAGTTCTTTAACATAAAGGCTTACATTGTATTCATGAACATGTTCTTGTCTTTCAGAGCTGATGGAAATGGACACAAAGACTTCAGAGAGCGTGACTTAGAAAGGGACAGAAACCGCGAACGAGACAAGGAGAGGGAGCGGCGGCAGAAAGAGAAGGAGCGCATCAGACGACTAGACGAGGATCGACGAAGGAGGAGGGAAAGGCACGATGGAGAGAACTCCTACAGAAAGCGAGAGGAAGAAGAGAAAAGGGAGAAAAGAGATCGTGTCTGGGAAAAGAGAAGGGGCGAGAATGCCGGGGATTCTGCAAGCCATACTGATAAGCCTAAAAAGTCAGAAGAAACCCTGAGGGAGGAGAAAGCTAAAAGAGATTGTTTAAGAAACAAGGTAGTAACTTCAGTCTTTCTTAGTATATAGTCAAATATGCATTTTTCCTAATCAATCAATTCCTTGAGTTAATCGGGATATTCTATTACATTTGTTCCCTTTTCTCCTGATTTCCTATGTTGATCTGATCGCATTCCTTAATAGTTTTGTTGTGTATTTTTTTATTTCGTTCCCTTGTGCATCAGGATCGGCCTGCCATTCAGCTATACCAGCCAGGTGCCAGGAACCGAGGAGGAGAAACTCATGCTGAGGCGCGAGACCAAGAGAAGGGAGTTGAAGGATAAAAAAAAATGACCACAAATAAAGAATGATTAAACGATTGAGAGGAATCTGCTCTGAGCCAAGCAAACTGGTGCCAGAGAGGCTGCTGCAGTAGTGCTTCTGCAGAGCCACATCCCGTCCTCCCACTCCCAACCAGAGGAAGGGATGTGACGATGGTGTCTCCCCTCAGGGCCTGAAGGTGCCCCACTTTTAGTTTTGTTTATGGAGAAAAGCAAGGGAAAGTCGGCGCTTTAATGTTTGCAGGAGTTTGGCTATGGGGTGGCAGGTAGCCTAGTGGTCAGAGCGTTGGCCTTTTAACCGAAAGGTTGCAAGATCGAATCCCCGAGCTGACAAGATAAAAATCTGTCGTTCTGCCCCTGAACAAGGCAGTTAACCCACTGTTAACTGGCCGTCATTGAAAATAAGAATTTGTTCTTAACTGACTTGCCTAGTTAAATGAAGGTAAGATAAAATAGGGCAAAATGAGAAAAAGCCAACGCTCTAGGACCACATGAATTTAAAGTGACCTTACTACAGTTTTGGTACAGTCTGCTACAGTTGCGCAGCACAGTTCTTATATTGAATAGGCTTTCACCCTCATTAGTTGTTCATACGTTAAAAAAAATATCACATGCAATATGTTATTTAATTTAGAAACAGTGTAGGAGACTATATCCTGTTGCTTCTTTCAAAAATTAGACTTATTTTACGTTTATAGTTACATTTATAAGTTTGTTTTCTATTTCCCCAACAAGTCCTCAATACTCTGTAAAGGTAACAAACAATACTAAGCTATGTTATTTCATCCATTCAACAATTCAGGGGAATTAAAAAGTAATTTAATTTATGAATACATAACTGTGAGCTATGCCTTGACTTGAGAATGCACGCAACCCCTAATCGGTGGCTATTAAGTTGTGGCCTTCTCCGTCGTATTCATATACATCTTCATACATAAACAATGCTACAGTATGGTAACAACATTCTAATTGGAATAAGCATATATACCTTCATTTTTCATGATTGATGTAGACTTGCTAAACAAGAGTTACAAATGAGCGCAATAAAGAAAATATTGTTTTAAGTTGTGTATGGTATTTATTCAACACTCCAGATTGGTTTTTATGACAAACTACTGTAAATATAATTTGAGAGAACCAATCACTAATACTTTTTACAAGTGGTACAGAAGCGTCATGTTGATGCAA
This sequence comes from Salvelinus fontinalis, assembly GCF_029448725.1. NCBI lineage: Eukaryota > Metazoa > Chordata > Actinopteri > Salmoniformes > Salmonidae > Salvelinus > Salvelinus fontinalis. The sequence goes on from NC_074693.1 coordinate 43,016,603, forward strand.
TGCTGGAGTGGTCCACTCGATGACGCTGTGTGCGTGTAGCGCATGACTTTGCTACACTTTGATTGGTTGGGGTTGCCTACATCACCAACGCGTTCCCTCCTTCTTTCTCTTCGGCCTCCGCCATTGTGGTGTAAGGACTGCGGACAAAATGGTAAGTTAAAATCTTATAACATCCTTGTCTACATGAGTGAAATGCTTTATTGTTCATTACATTTGCAGAAAGTGTTTTTAACGGCAACACCGAAAGCCGTTATATTGTCTTCAATACCAGTATTGAATTCCTAAAAAGTAACGTTTTAGTAGCGTGTGGCTGGGTTGTCGATCAAATTTACTTGACTTCCAGAAGTATACTTCCTGCCTTCAACAGACTTAGTAATTACCTATAGTAATCTAGCTGTAACTGAAGTGCACCGAGTTAGTTGGCAGGTTTACCTAACGTAAGTGTAGTATGCCATGAAGGGAATGTAGGTTTGCATGTGATGTATGTTACCCTAGTTAACTAACACAGCCCCATCCTCTTAATTTCAGTCGTCCCACAAGACTTTCAGGATCAAGCGCTTTCTCGCCAAGAAACAGAAGCAGAACAGGCCCATCCCACAGTGGATCAGAATGAAGACTGGTAACAAGATCAGGTATGTGTGTAGCTACATTCCTAGCATCCCGCTATCCTGTACAACGCATAAAATGGTCTAACGTTAACTAGTGTTGAATGGATACTCTGACCATCTAAAGCAGGTCTGCAATTACAGTACTCCAATCAGTGGGTGTGCTGTCATTAATCCTGCTGAGAGTAACATTCTGCTTTGGAGTTCACACTTTGTCACATCACCTGTGATGGGGATTCTCTTTAGTATTGACAGTGCAATTAAGACTACAGCATCATAGTTGCCTGACAGGGCTCAAAGCTGCGACCGTTTGACTTGAGTTACAGTTCGACTCCAACTTTTGTTCACAATTTGCAATTTAAAATATATTATTCAAACAGCAGTGGGTATGCAACAATGTATGCAGGCCAGGTATACAAAGTTTGGTTCAAAGTCTTGGTTGATTATTTGTAAACTGCAATTCAGTCACTTGCTGTTTGAATACATTTCTATAGCCCCCCCCACCAAAAAACTAACCAATTTAAATTGACTGCAAAGTAAGCCTACCTGTCAGAATGATATCATGATTTGTTTCAATCGCTGGACAATTGTTTCGCTAACTCTGCCATCACATGTAGCTGACATTGTACAGTACAAAAACACTACTAGCCAAACACAACGATCTCTTGCTAGGCTCACAATTTTTATCTCACCTTTATTTAACCAGGTGGGCCAGCTGAGAACACGTTATCATTTACAACTGCGACCTGGCCAAGATAAAGCAAAACAGTGCAACAACAGAGTTACACATGGGATAAACAAACGAACAGTCAATAACACGATAGAAAATCTGTATACAGTGTGTGCAAATGGAGTAAGGAGTTAAGGCAATAAATGGACCATAGTAGTGAAGTAATTACAATTTAGGAAATTAACACTGGAGTGATAGATGTGCAAAAAAGTTACTAAAAACAATATGGGCAAGAGGTAGGTAGTTGGAGAGGGCAACTACTCTCCTTTAATATTTTGTTCAGACCTCAAAAGTGCTCTTCTGATGTGGTTTAAGCGTTGTGGACTTTGAGCATCACATTTTTGTAGTTTTGCAACTTTTGAAAAGGAACATAAACAGAATTTACCAAAATATAAAACCTGAATACATTTTTATATATTAATAGGGCCTTACAACTAGATTGGCTGTTCAAAATCACTAGCAATAACACCCTTTTTAGAGATTGTTAGAATGTGTATGGAGGGTAGGTTGTTATACGTTACTTGCTCTGCCCGCAAGTATAAAGAGAATTTTTAATTATCGGCCGCTTTCCCAGGCCAGTGTTCTTTTCATTTGGCGCCAGTAGCTTTCAGTTGGTACTGGCCCGGTGTTGCCACTGGCAAATGTACCTTTTAATGTCAAGCCCTGCAAAGGAAGGTTACTTTTAAAAGATGTCTAGTCATTATTAGCCTGGTTCCATGGAATGCAGGTACATTATGGGACACTGGTCAAGTCTTTATTGCCCCAAAATTGGTGTGCCCAAATCACGTGCTGGTGTCATCAACTGAAAGTTGGTAGCAACAGTGCAGCCAGTGGGAAAAGTTAATCTAGCGCACTGACTGAGGTAATGATGTTCCTATCAAATAGTATGTTTGAATGTCTTTTTGCCATTTTGGGGCTTATTCCTGCTGTGCCTCATTTCTTTGCTTTTGAGCATATGGAATTAACAGCATTTGGTTGATATGTTTTACCAGTCAAATGCAATTTGTCAGTATTCTCTGGTCTTGTGAATTGACTTTAATTGGATTTATGCATCTGCTCAGACAAATTGTAAAGAAACAATATGGTGTTTACAACTAAACAAGCCTAAATACAAACGGTGTACTAAGGCCCTTGAATGGATTTCAATCTAATGCCACCACGGAGATTGCTTGTGTTGTATTATCAGTCTAAGTTATTCCTGGTTTCACTGTGTTCCAGGTACAACTCCAAGAGGAGACACTGGAGGAGGACAAAGCTGGGCTTGTAAATATACAGGTCTTCAGATCTCCAGCATCTTCACCTGCCAAGGCCACCACCTGCTAGAACCTGGAGAGGAAGCCACGCTTTCTTGAACGGCAGTCTTTTTGTACAAATACTCTGGTTATGCGCGTGTTTAACAATAAAAGATTTGCGAGATGTGGTTGGGTTTGTCTAAACTGAATTTGTCCTTTACTCTGGAAATGCTTCCAGTGCAAGTAAGTGTCTCTTATCCCCAAAGTTTGCCAGCCATGTATCATACTGGTGTTGCCTACTTAATGACAGGGTTGACAGCGCAACATTCTACATTTGATTACGGGAAGGCATCCCACTCAAGTAAGGGTCACTGGGAATTGACAAAATTACTAACTAGTCACCCTGTCAGTGTAATTAGTTGAGGATTCAGATTTACTTTAGTATTTTTACTTGGCATAAGCCTAAATGTAAGCTGGTAAAAGATGTGTATGACCTTGTGAGAGGGTTGAATGGTCCCCTTACCCTGCTCCACCAGTGGGAGTGGAGGGGGAGGAAATGGTGCAATACTTTTCTGCACTAGTGAGACAAATGATGCGTTGATCAGTGACTCAGACTTCCTGGAAATTATATTGGAAGCCCAATCTAAAGTCCAATTGGGAATGGGCCGACGTGTTAATGTTCAATCCAAAGGAACCAAAGTGTGATAGAAGTGAAGATTGGTGGTCTGTTTTTTTATAATCTTATCAAATGACCATACCACCTTTAGAGCAATTGTTAATTTTGTATGCATTATCAAATGTCATTTGTTGCATGATCTGTAAGCCGATAAAGACTAATGGTGAAATATTTATGGGCCCTTCCTAACAATGCAGAGAAATAACGCAAGGAATAAATACACAATGAGTAATGATACCTTCGCTGGATACTCAGGGTACTGAGTCGATTTGCGGGAATACAGGGTAATTGAGGTAGCTGTGTACATTTTAGGTGGGTGTAAAGTGACTAAACAGAATAGATGAGCAGTGTATGATTTGTCAAAAGTTTGTGCAGGTGGTTCTGGTAGCTATTTAGCGGTCTTGTGGCTTGAGTAGAAGTTTGGGTCCAGATTTGGTGCATCAGTACTGCTTTCTGTGCGGTAGAGAGAAAAGTCTGACATGGGTAGGTGAGGTCTGACTATTTTTAGGTCCTTCCTCTGACACTGCCTGTGACAGCTTGGCCCCAGTAATGTACTGGGCCGCATGCGCTACACTTGAGTGCCTTGCGGTCGGATGCCAAGGAGGTGCCATATCAATTGGCGATAGTCAGGATGCTCTCAGTGGTGCAGCTGTAGAACTTTGAGGGCCCATTCCAAATCTTTTCCGCCTCCTGGGGGAAGAGGCATTGTGCCTTTTTCATGACTGTGTCTTTTAATTACAAACTGGTTAGTTCGAGCCTGAAAGCTGTGGTATATCAGAACATATTTTTTTAATGACTAGTTGTCTAATTACATTGGTAACCAGTTTATAGTAGAAATAGAGCTCTGGATTTTATGGTATCCAGTGTATTGACAATATACTATGGCTAAGGGCTGTATCCAGGCGCTCCTCTTTGTGTCCTGATTTACAACAGCCCTTAGCCATAATATATTGGACATATACCACACCGCCTCGGGCCTTATCTAACGTCTCTATAGTTCTGTAGCATTTCCTTACACGACCTGCAGAAAGTGTCAAAATTAGGGTTTCGCGAAAGCTTATACAAAATCTGCATAACTCATTTTTGGTGTAGAAACCCTGTTGATCAAGGAGCACACTTGTGCATGCCTTCAATAAAAGTTTTATTTAATGAAATAACATTTGTTTAATACAATCAAGTCTAAAACAAACAAAACAATTGTGTGCTAGAAACGGTTCCACTGCTGTGCTGCCCATAATCAGATTGGTTATTCACCAATTATAAACTGGGTGGTTCGAGCCCTGAAAGCTGCAGACCGTGGTTTATCAGACCATATATCATGGATATGACATTTAGTTTTACTGGTCTAATTACATTGGTAACCAGTTTATAATAGCAGTAAGGCGCATTGGGGGTTTGTGCTATATGGCCAATATACCACGGCTAAGGGCTGTGTCCTAGTACTCGGTGTCGCATCCTGCGTAAGAAAAGCCCTTAGCCATGGTATATTTGCCATATACCACACCCCTCAGCCTTATTGCTTAAGTGGCTTAGCATACTGTGCGTAAAAGCGCAAATGCGTGAGTCTACAAGCTATAATCAATGTGACTCGTCATAAAGACACTTGATTTTGAGTGGGAAAAATACCTTTGTGTGGCCATCTGACCTTTAACTTTTGTTCACAAAAGACAAGAATGGGGGGAAATTACTTTTTAGATGACCCGCGCCATCTGCCATTCCTCAGAGTCCGATCAAAGTAGACTGGATCGTCTCTCATCACTTAATTCTGACTTGGGTACTAGCGTGGCACTGCACGCAATGTTGTTATTTGGATTTTGCAGACGCACCCTACCGTGCGCATCGTCCCAAGTGCTAAGAAGCTTCATCTCCTCTGCGGCGTTGCCCTTCAAATTATTTCATAGTTTCCATCTACAACAGACACCATCCGTGCGTGCTGCATGGGGTCCAGAGCCCAAACATCCCATCAACTTCCCTTAAATACGCATTGGAACATCTTGACAACAATAAATCCACCGGACGAGTTGTTCAATAGTAAGTCTTTCAAGTGTTACGCATGGCGAGCGAGTCTCTCTCGAGTGCTCCACGTACAGCCTCTGCGATGCGTTACTGCTGGTCTCACACACCTCTGGCTGGCTCTGCTACCTTGATCTTCCTGCCGAAGCATAGTTAGCCGTACAGGTAGGTCTCTTATCCATTATTATTAGTTGGTTCAGATCCAAACTCTAATGCACATCCACCCTGTAATGGTTGGAAATGTGTCGCAGAGTTGTATGCTGTCGTCTTACTGATGGTACTGTTATACACGTTGCTTGACTTACAGTTGAAGTAGGAAGTTTACATAAACTTAGGTTGGAGTCATTATAACTCGTTTTTCAACCACTCCACAAATTTCTTGTTAACAAACTATAGTTTTGGCAAGTCGGTTAGGACATCTACTTTGTGCATGACACAAGTCATTTTTCCAACAATTGTTTATAGATGATTTCACTTATAATTCATTGTATCACAATTCCAGTGGGTCAGAAGTGTACATACACTAAATTGACTGTGCCTTTAAACAACGTGGAAAATCCCCGAAAATTATGTCATGGCTTTAAAAGTTTCTGATAGGCTAATTTACATCATTTGAGTCAATTGGAGGTGTACCTGTGGATGTATTTCAAGGCCTACCTTCAAACGCAGTGCCCCTTTGCTTGACATCATGGGAAAATAAAAAAAAATCTGCCAAGATCTCAGAAAAATTATTGTAGACCTCCACAAGTCTGGTCCATACCTGGGAGCAATTTCCAAATGCCTGAAGGTACCACGTTCATCTGTACAAACAATAGGTCGCAAGTATAAACACCATGGGACCACGCAGCCGTCATACCGCTCAGGAAGGAGACACGTTCTGTCTCCTAGAGATGAATGGTCTTTGGTGCGAAAAGTGCAAATCAATTCCAGAACAACAGCAAAGGACATTGTGAAGATGCTATTGGAAACAGGTACAAAAGTATCTATATCCACAGTAAAACGAGTCCTATATCGACATAACCTGAAAAGCCACTCAGCAAGGAAGAAAACACTGCTCCAAAATGGCCATAAAAAAAGCCAGACTACAGTTTGCAACTGTACATGGGGACAAAGATCATACCTTTTGGAGAAATGTCCTCTGGTCTGATGAAACAAAAATAGAACTGTTCGGCCATAATGACCATCGTTATGTTTGGAGGAAAAAGGGGGAGGCTTGCAAGCCAAAGAACACCATCCCAACCGTGAAGCACGGGGGTGGCAGCATCATGTTGTGGTGGTGCTTTGCTGCAGGAGAGACGGGTGCACTTCACAAAATAGATGGCATCATGAGGAAGGAAAATGATGTGGTTATATTTAAGCAACATCTCAAGACATCAGTCAGGAAGTTAAAGCTTGGTTGCAAATGGGTCTTCCAAATGGACAATGACCCCAAGCATACTTCCAAAGATGTGGCAAAATGGCTTATGGACAACGAAGTCCATGTATTGGAGTGGCCATCACAAACCCCTGACCTCAATCCCATATAAAATTTGTGGGCAGAACTGAAAAAGCGTGTGCGAGTAAAGAGGCCTACAAACCTGATTCAGTTACACCAGCTCTGTCAGGAGGAATGGGCCAAAATTCACCCAACTTATTGTGGGAAGCTTGTAGAAGGCTACCTGAAACGCTTGACCCAATTTAAACAATTTAAAGGCAATGCTACCAAATACTAATTGAGTGTATGTAAACTTCTGATCCACTGGGAATGTGATGAAAGAAATCAAAGCTGAAATAAATCATTCTCTCTATTATTCTGACATTTCACATTCTTAAAATAAAGTGGTGATCCTAACTGACCTAAGACAGGGAATTTTTACTAGGATTAAATGTCAGGAATTGTGAAAAACTGAGTTTAAATGTATTTGGCTAAGGTGTATGTAAACTTCTGACTTCAACTGTATATATGGGGCATACAACAATCTCATCTCTGTAGATTTTGCTGCAGAGACAATCAATAGATCATTTATTCTGGTATTGCCCCTATGTAGCTTGTTTCTGGTCACAGGTTCAGGATTGAAATAAAGGTTACAAATAGCAGTGTTGGGCGATTTGGAAAGCCATAGTCGGTCAACAAACTCATAGGAAAGGTTTATCTTTAGTTTACAATCTGGGGATACTATATGATTGTAAGGTTAAAAAATGGTATATCACAGCACAATTGAAAAATACATAGCACATGGAAACCAAAAGATGGTCTATGGTGATAGGGATGGGCTGAGGGTTAGGATTAAATAGCTTGTGTTTGGTTATGTATTGTTGTGACTGCTTTATATTAAAGTACCATGTATATGCACAATATACACTACCATTCAAAAGTTTGTGGTCTCTTAAATTCTTGGTTTTGAAAAAGCACATTTGTTTATAGAAATACATAATTGAGCAGAAAGACAGTGTAGGAAATTACTATTGTTGCTGGAAACAGCTGATTTTAAATGGATTATCTAGATGTTGTACTGAGGCCCATTATCAACAACCATCACCTGTGTTCCAATGGCACATTGTGTTAATTAATCCAAGTTTATCATTTTAAAAGGCTAATTGATCATTAGAGAACCCTTTTGCAATTACGTTGCACAGCTGAAACCTTGTGCTGATTAAAGCAATTAAACTGGCCTTTAGTTGTGTGTCTGGAGCGTCAGCATTTGTGGGTTTGATTACAGGCTCAACATGGCCAGAAACGAAGACCTTTCTTCTAAATGCATTAGTATTATTGTTCTGAGAAATTAAGACTATTCCATGAGACAAATTGCCAAGAAACTGAAGATCTTGTACAACGCTTTACATAGATTGTTATGCTAGATCCTGTACTTGGTATAGTCCACACCTAACAGTAACTCCTGTTAATAGTGTAGTCTACATGAAATCCCTTAGGCTGGCCCCAGTTCTGTTCCTGCAGTCTTGCCAACTCATTGTCATTGGGGCATCAATGACCATAGTTAGCAAAACAGCAGCACAGACAAGTCTTGGACCAGGTAAAGAATTCCTGACAGTACTGCTCACACATATCCTAAATGATATGCCTTGAATAGGTAGGCAATGTTGACCAAAATACTTGTCAGACTTCCGCATGATCTTGCAAGTGTCAGATTTGCAGCAGCCAATGCAACACATGAAATTAAAAATCAGTAACACTATTCAGGATTTCATAAACAAACTTTATTGATAAAAAAAAGATGAACAGGTGAAAAGCGGTACAAAGCTATAGACTCAGCATTCATCCATCTCTGGGGGCAGGTCAATGGTCAGCTTGTTGATAGTTTGAAGGAATGCATCCAATTCTGTAGCACAATTGTCTGAGGAAAATAAAAGAAACTGAAATGACAAACTGACAATTTATTTAATTGAACCCCAAATCCTGAAACTAACCTGAGCGAGGTAGGTTCTTCAACGGAGAAAAACATGTGTATGTCTCAAGCACTTCAAAGTCCTCTTCAGGCAGATATTGCATTTCTGGGAGACGTACCAGTCCAGGCAGCACAAGATGACTCAGGCAAACCACATCCTCTGGGATGACAGAGTTCTCAAACTCTAGAACCACAAATAATTAAAAAAGTTAGTGGGTGGTTATCAGAAAGGTGGCAGGATATCAAAGGGTAAAACACCAGAGTTTACTTACCAAGTGGGTCATAGGGGATAAACCTCTCAATATCTGGGTATTCTTCTACTTTGGTCTGAGGGAGGGTTTTAACTTTTGTTTCCTGAAGAGAGAAAAATCATGATTACTATACAGATCTAGGCACACCACCTGGCAAAAACAATTTGTCAAATTGTGAGTTTATGACCTGTGTCTCAAGGAGTTTGTTCTTCTCTTGTCCATTTACAGCTGGTATTGATGTGATCTTGTTCACTGCTCCCAAAGCCTTGCGACCAGACTGTAAAGGAGCATGAAAGTTCTTTCCAGTCACAGGGGTCTTCAAGAGGTTCTCTGTAAGCATATATTTTAAGTGGTAAATAGGTTGAGCAAAGTATACACTCTTGATAACAATCATGGACAATCGTTTACATTTTACTGTCTCAGATGGTAACAGAAGTGCATTTGTTCTCATGGTGGTTAAAACACCCAATGTAGCCTTGGTTATGAAGCATACAGACAGTTCTATCAAAGCAGACGTAAACGAAGGTAAATAATTGACAATTGTAAGTAGGGCAGAGTACCTGGAACAGATTGCAACCGCTGGCGCATCTTCAGAGCAGGTGTATGGAGGGTTGCATTTCTCTCAGTGAAGATGATGGAAGCCATTTCCTGTTTGGGCAAGTGGTAATTAGTAAAATCGTGTTAGCTAGCTAATCAGACATTTCAGTCAATTTGCTACCTAGGCTAGTCATTATCAACTATCAGGGAATCAAAATACGCTTGAGGCTTATGACAACCCGAGTGTAACGTTAGTGAGGACAGCGTCAAAGTTCTTTCATCTTCGGTTTGGTTGGTGGAAGGCATGACTAGTTAGCAGCCTTTTTACTCCAGGGAGGCCTGTAACGTTATCCCGCTGCTAGCTAGCAGGGATGGCTTTTGTCATTCAAAAGCAATAGCAAGATATTTACATTGCTAATAATGTGCAAACTTAGTGTCAATTACTCAACGTTTGCTGGCTAGTGGTCATATGAGTGCAGCTTACCGTTCTCTTGTCCGGTATCGTTAGGCTTGCCCGTTTGTTTTGTTTTGGATAAGCGGAAACGTCTTCGCGGCTTCCTTTTTAAACTGCGCCTCTCGTCATCCCATTGGTTTACGTGCGCACGGGGGAGCCAGTCGCACAGGGGAGCTGTAAAAGTGGAATAATGCGATGCCTCTTCTCTCTGCTTGAGATAATAATAAGGCTTTTGTGTAACAGTTACCTCCCAAATGAAAACAGAAACAGACAAACATACATACGTGTGACCAATATTTATGTCACGCTTGATCTGAAGAAATAGCAGCAATTGGGATCAGAAGCTATATTATAGTTTAGGCCTATGATCATAACGGTATAAACTCAATCACAACAGGCGAAGGGTATCAATCAAAATGGTTTGGCTACAGTCAGACATTTTCAAAAACGTTTCAACAAGACTGGTAATATAACAATTTCATGACAATGATCAGGGCACTACAATAGTAGATTTGCATTCACCTCTACTACAATCTATTACATTTTTTCTGTGTGCCTATAACAATTTTTTCACTGATATAAAATATTTTGACTATTTTTTCATCTGTTTCCCCCTTGATATGTCATAATCCTCCTAGTATAAAGTTTAGCATTCGGTGGAATGGCTACTGGCTTTTATGAAAATGCCACCAATTTTAGAAAAATTACAAGTATTTTGTGGCATTTTACTGGTCCAGCCGCTCCAGCCTACCCAGAAGGTTCAAATGAAGGAAAATAGGGGAGAGATCCTATTAGGATGTATGGCATTTTTGAGTTAAGCAAACATTAATTCATCAGTTTAACATAGTTTATACTGATATGCCCCACCCTTTTTAAAAGTTTATATTTCAATTAATTATCTTACAAAAAAAATATCGGAGGACAAGTAGGAACATTCTCTCGTGTATGTCTGTTGTACTATGCAGTTTCCATTACCGTTCTCTTGGCAGCGGGATATTATGCTGGCAGCACGATCCCGGATGATTTTTTCTAAAAATAAGAGTCCTACTATAAATAAATACATGCTACATTTTGGGAATATCGATGTTTGTACTCTAGTGCAGTACAAGTGTTTTTCACAGCATTGAAACCACCTTTAAATAGTAACTTTCACGAAGAAGAAGAAAAATATTCGAAAAACAGATGTTTTAGGCTTAGTTATAGTGAAACACGTCAATTCTAGTCTTAATTTTGACAGTTCGTTGTAAAAGTGATTGTATGTTGGTTTTATAGTACTAAATAAATCGACCTCTTTTTGCCCCTAGCGGTTCAACTCTACCATTGAAATCGTGATGTAGAGAGAGCCTCGACATCATCTAAAAGGAGGGGTTCGGTATGAAATACCTACACTTCCTTCTAGATATGCTGGGTGGTACCAACTCAAGGTATTTGGCGATGGTATTGGTCTTTGGAGTGTACCAATATAATCTGCATGATGCTTCCTTGACTAGACTACTGACTGATGTTACACAAAATTCGAAAGGCAATAAGGCAGGCACATGACCAGTTTCAACGTTTTTGCTTGCGGTTTCATACACATCTATGTGCTTTTACGAAGAAATGAAACATGTAGGCTATGAGGATTATCGTTTATAATCATAGCTACATCCATCGTAACAAGAAATAGATGACAGTGGTGGTGATGTCAACTCGTATTTTTTCTTAACCGCTATGACTGATTGGTGGCACAGACATACTGATCAGCTAAAACAGTTGCCTCATAGTAGAGAGAATGCGGGTCCCGACAGAGATCATTGCAGCGCATTCGGAATATTTCATGCTGCGGTTGGGAGCGGGCGGTCAGAAATTCCATTTTGGGATGAAAATTGTTTTTGTTGTCCCGCAGATTATTTGTAAACAGTCATATTTCTGCTTTGTATGTGTTAGCCAACGTATTGTATTAAAAGCACATCTTTGTCGCATTATTCACACTGTTTCAAGTTAAGGTAACTAAGTGGGACAACCACATATCTCAGTCACAGTGGTACATTTTTCCTCAATAAAGTAGCGATCAGTAAAGTCAGAGCAAGTAAGGGGGGGGGGGGGTCAGGTGCGAGTGTTCAGGATTATGATTTTTCGGGGGTAGGGTTGGGAGGGCCAAGATACCAGAGGTGTTAGAACGGAGTGCTCTGGTTGGGGTTTAGAGTTGGAGCAAAGCCTGAAGGTAGGGAGAGGCAGTACCTCTTGTTGCTCCTTAGGCAAGTACCATGGTCTTGCGAGCTTTCACTGGAAGCCAGTGTGCGGCGGAGCGGGGTGACATGGGAGAACTTGGAAAGGTGGAACACCAGGCAGGCTGTGGCGTTCTGGATGACAAGTGCCTGGATTAGGACCTGCGCCGCTTCCTGTGTATGGTAGGGTCGTACTCTATGGATGTTGAAGAGAATGAACTTGCAAGAGCGAGTTACTGCTTTGATGTTTGCAGATAACAGCAGGGTGTTGTCCAGGGTCACGCCAAGGTTCTTTGAACTATGGGAGGGGGGTGCCATGGAGTTGTCAACCGTGATGGAGAGGTCTTGGAGTGGGCAAGCCTTCCCAAGGAGGAAGAGGAGCTCCATCTTGTCGAGGTTGAGCTTGAGGTGGTGGGCCGACACTCAAGCTGAGATATCTGCCAGGCGCGTAGAGATGTGTGTCGCCACCTGGGTGTCAGAACGGGGGAAGAAGAAAAGTAGTTGAGTGTCATCCGCATCGCAATGATAGAAGAGATCATGTGAGGATATACCGGAGCAGAGTGACTTGGAGAGGGCTTAGAGAGGAGAGGGCTTGGAACGAGCCCTCAGGGACAGCAGTAGTGACAGTACGTGGTGCAGACACAGATCCTCTCCACGTCATCTCGTAGGAGCGGCCTGCCAAGTAGGATGCAATCCAAGTGTACAGCCATGAGAGGGTGGAGAGGAGGATCTGATGGTTCACAGTGTTGAAGGCAGCGGATACATCTAGGAGGATGAGAACAGAGGAGAGAGAGTTAGCTTTGGCCGCGCGGATAGCCTCCGTGACACAGAGAAGAGCAGGCTCGGTTGAGTGACCTGACTTGAAGCCTGACTGGTTAGGGTCAAGAAAATCGTTCTGAGAAATATAGCAAAAGAGTTGATCAGAGACAGCACGCTCAAGGGTTTTGAAAAGAAAAGAAAGAAGGGTTACCGGTCTGTAGTTTCTGACGTCAGAGGAATCGAGTTGGTTTCTTGAGGAGGGGAGTGAATCGGATAATTTTGAAGTCAGAGGGGACGCCAGTGGTCAAGGACGAGTTAATGAGGGAAGTGAGGAACGGGACAAGGTCTCCAGAGATGATCTGGAGAAGGGAGGAGGCAATGGGGTCGAGCGGGCAGATTGTCGGGCGGCCGGATGTCACTAGTCGCAAGATTTAATCTGGAGAGAGGTCAAGGCGTCAGGGAGTTCCGTGTGAGTGGGACAAGTGGACTCAGTAGGCTGAGTGAATGAGGATATTGTCAACCTTCTTTTCAAAGTCGTAGATAAAGTCATCCGCATAAACGGAGGAGGGGTTGAAGGTGGAGGGAGGAGGGAGGAGAAGGTGGAAAATAGTTTCCTAGGGTTAGAGTGATAGAAAGTGGCTTTAGCAGTGGATACAGAGGAAGATAAGGTAGAGAGGAAGGAGTGAAAGGATGATAGGTTCTCCGGAAGTTTAGTTTTCCTCCATTTTCACTCAACTGCCCGCAGCCCTGTTCTGTAAACTCACAATGAGTCCCTCAGCCACAGAACCGAAGGGGAGGGCTGAGCCGGCCCGGGAAGAAAGGGGACAGTGCAAGTCATAGGATACATAAAGGTAGGAGAGTTGGGTCGAAGAGGCAGAATCAGAAGACAGGAAGGAAAAGGATTTAGGGAGAGAAGGGAGAGATGATAGGATATAAGAGGAGAGAGTAGTGGGAGATAAAGAGCAAAGATTGCAACGGTGCATGGGGGCTGAGTGGCTAGGGTTGGAGGAAAGCGACACAGAAAAGGAAACAAAGTAGTGATCAGAGACCTGAAGGGGGGTTGCAGTGAGATTAGTAGGCAAACAGCCTCTAGTAAAGGTGAGGTCAAGCGTATTGCCTGCCTTGTGAGTGGGAGGGGACTGGTAAAGGGTGAGGTGAAAAGAGGCAAGGAGGGGAAAGATAGAGTTGGAAAGAAAGGAATCGAAGGCAGGCGTCGGGAGGTTGAAGTCGGCAAGTATGAAGAGCGGTGAACCATCATCAGGAAATGAGCTAATCAAGGGGTCAAGCTCATTGTGGAACTCTCTAAGGACACCTGGTGGACGATTGATGACAACATTGTTAAGCTTGAGTGGCCAAGTGACAGTGACAGCATGGAATTCAAATGAGGAGATTGACAGGTGAGAGAGGGAGAAAGAGAAAATCTCTACTTAGGAGAAATGATTCCGCCTGTGCCACCACCGCGACGTAGTTGCCAAAGCTACAAAAGAGCAAAATGAGGGCCTCCCGGGTGGCACAGTGGTCTAAGGCACTGCATCGCAGTGCTAGCTGTGCCACCAGAGATTCTGGATTCGAGCCCAGGATCTGTTTCAGCCGGCCACGACCAGGAGGCCCATGGGGCGTTGCACAATTGGCCCAGCGCCGTCCGGGTTAGGGAGGGTTTGGCCGGCAGGGATATCCTTGTCTCATCGTGCACTAGCGACTCCTGTGGCGGGACGGGCGCAGTGCATGCTGGTCGCTAGGTGTACGGTGTTTCCTCCGACACATTGGTGCGGCTGGCTTCCGGGTTGGATGTGCATTGTGTCAAGAAGCAGTGCGGCTTGGTTGGGTTGCGTTTCGGAGGACGCATGGCTCTCGACCTTCGCCTCTCCCGAGTCCGTACGTGAGTTGCAGCGATGAGACAAGACAGTAACTACTACCAATTGGGGAGAAAAAGGATTTTAAAAAAAGAGCAAAATGAAATAATCAGAAAATAACTAGCTAAAATACTCAAGTGAGAGAGTGATATGGAGCCTTCCTCTCCTTCCTTTCGTCGAAGAACTCCGCAGAACAACTGCCCTCAGAAACTTCTTTGTTTCAGCGACGGTCTTAGTTTTTTGACAAGACCGCCGCTCACAGCTGCCACTGAGAAAATAGGGGGGACTGAAGTACTAATACTAATTTAATTGCCATGCAAAGGTGAAGAACACACCTCCCGGTACTAAATGTTGATTGTCTTGGAGAGGAGGAACCACTCCCGCTTCAATACAGCCTCTGATGGCCCTAGCTAGCAAAAAGACTTGTACTAGGCAACAACAAGATGAAGACAAAAATTCTACTTATCACTCCTGAAATATCAGGAGTCCTCTAGCGATAGAATAAGGTATGAAAACCAATAGGCTACCAAGAAAACCATTATAGCATCTGCAGTAACAGAGTATTCCAACCACTTCCTTCCTATGAACCAGTTGCTTTTTAAATGAATGTTTTTGGACAGAAAACCTGCGGCGAGGGTAGGATTCTAAGCTAACCTGGGCTGGCTCTTCTCTTCCAAGGTTATGAGGAACAGAGGTGGAGGTGGCTGTAAAAGTAAAAGTCACCCAGTATAATATTACATGAGTTAAAGTCTAAAAGTATTTGGTTTTAAATATACTTAAGTATCAAAAATAGAATAATAAATAATTTCAAATTCCTTCCTTCCCATATTAAGCAAACCAGACGGAACGATTTTCTTGTTTTTTAAATTTACGGATAGCCAGGGGGCAAACTCTAACACTCAGACATCCTTTACAAATGCAGGATGTATGTTTAGTGAGTCAGCCAGATCAGAGGCAGTAGGGATGACCAGGGATGTTCTCTTGGTAAGTGCGTGAATCTGACCATTTTCCTGTCCTGCTAAGCATTCAAAATGCAAAGAGTACTTTTGAGTGTCAGGGAAAATGTATGGAGTAAAAGTACCTTTTCTTTAGGAATGTAGTGGATTAAAAGTAAAAGTTGTCAAAAATATAAATAGTTAAGTAAAGTACAGATACCCAAAAACACTACTTAAGTAGTACTTTAAAGTATTTTTACACCACTGCTTCAAACTATGTCTCGTTTATTGGTTGGTATAGCCCAGTAATAGCCTAATATAATGGGCCACGTAAGAATCTCTGGTTTCCTGGCCCCCCAATAGGCACATCGAACGCTATGCACTTTATTGTGATGTTTTATTGATATAGACCTAGTTTATTAAAAGTGTATTTCTTTACATATAGCCTACACTATTGCGTTCAACATACCAGTATTGGTGTAAACTTTCTTAACAAATGCTGTTATAAATAATACAATATTTTAAATAAAAGTATGTCAAATTATCCATATACATATATTTTTTAAAGGTACATCTCAACCCCAATTACAGCCTTTGCCCAACCCCTTAAAAAAAATGCGTTTAGGTGAAAAACAAGTTTTTTCACTATAAGCCAATATGTAGTTCATATACAGTGATTTGCGTTGTGGCATATGGAATGGTGTAGTAAAAGGCCATCAACACTCCGTATTGTTCAGTGTCCCATGAAATTACACCATATATAGATTCTACAGACCCTACTCGGTACTCCCAACCCCACTTTCACATCAGCATAAAGAATAGTTATTTTTTTCTCTCACTTGAAACCCATATTGTCTACAATTCAGTCTGAACATACGTTCCCCCCCATACATTTCTTCTTGCATTTGCTTATAAACACAATAAAAATCGACATTGATTAAAATGTTATCTATTTTGAATGAGTTATCCACCTTGCAATGTTTTGAAATGCGGGCTTTTATTTTGAACGTTTCATCATTACCATAGGAAAGTGACGTCATTGTTAGTGTTGCTAGCAGAATAGTAGTGCAGCTTCCTACATAGGGTTTTCATAAAAAAATAACCATGGCGGCCACAGAAATAGCTAGGCAAGCGGTGAGTACTATAATTAAGGATGATTTTCTAGTTTTTTTTGGCTAGGGCACCGTTGTAGCTTGCTAAAATTATTAATTTTGATAAGTATTGGGTGAATTTACCTCAAACGGCATGGATAGTTGTCGGTGGAAAGCCCCACTCGCCATGGTTGTTGCACCGTTTTTTATAGGCTAACTCGATATCAAATTACCTCTATTACAATGTTATTATCGTAATGATACAATGCATCTAGATAAATATCGCTCATTACGTAACCGGATGATTTATTAAAATACAAATTATTGGGAACATTCGATAGTCTTCATTTGCACGCATGCGTTCGCTTTTATGGTTATCGTTGCGATCCAATATCCTCATAATTTCGCTATTAAATCTGTTATACTTCACATTGATATGCTATTTAAGGATATTATGACTATATATTTTTATTCTGGACATTTCAAATTTCATGCATATCCGCCGTCTATCGTGGGTTCGATTCTGTTAGTAAGTTAGCCTATCGCGTTGTTTCTGGTCCTGTCAGCCCCGTTACTTTGTTTGCTGGGCGTTGTCTGACGTGCATAACGAATCATATAGGGTACAACTGAGTGGGAATTATTAATATTTGTATATAATATAGACCTAAATAATAACGAAGGTAATGTGGATTCATCAAAAGTGGTTTAATTAATTTCAGAATGTGAGAGTCAGTAGGCTTGAAAAGTCACTGGGAGAAGGATTGGTAGTTGCCCGAAGGCCGGCAGATGGCGATGTTGAGTCGTTTAGCCCATCAATATCGCCATCTGCCGGCCTTTGGGCTAGATTGGTAGGCTAACGTAAATCGTCTTTCCGTTTTGTGTGCAGTTAATTCAACCGAAATGTATCAATGAATGGACGAGAACAACAAGCATTATGTCATTGTGCAAGGCAGATGTGTCTTTGATCCCAAGTAGGCCTTGGGTTTGGGAATGCTGCACATGTAGGACAGCTGAGGAGTGTTTGTTTACTCAAGAAAAACCATCTGTTTAACTAATAGCCTTTCAGCTGTTTAAACACAATTCGAACTATACAATTGACAACTGTTTACCCCTGTCTGCGGAACTATTTTCAACCTCTCCCATTTTAACTGAGCGGATTTTGCAGTCTGCCTCAATGCCACAATGTATTTTCAAAACATTTAGGCCTTTTAGTGGTGGGGTGGCTTCAGTTAAGTCACTATTGAGGACACGCTTGGCAGTTCCATATAATCTAAATTCCTTGCGTTCCTGCTCACATAACCATCCTGTGCAGTTCTAGAAGCAGAGAATGTGTGATGATGGAACTTCCTTCATGCACACACACATTTGTTTTACTGTCCTTGTGGGGACCAAACCCCTAAACCTAACCCCTAACCTTAATTCTAACCCAAACCCTAATTGTAACCCTAACCCTTAAGCATACAACCTTCTTCCTTGTGGGGACCGGTGAAATGTCCCTACTTGTCTGAATTGTCCTTGTTTTACGATCCTTGTGCGAACTTCTGGTCCCTACAAGGATAGTAAAACCAAAAACAGACACATATACACACACACACATATTCATATCCATATTAGACCCTTATGAATTTAAGGTCAGGCCTACAACAGGAGGATCCATGTCCTCCTGTATCAAGTTGGGTCATTTGTTATGATACATTTATAACATAGAATTGTTACTCTCACAAACATGCCATCGTTCTACTGTGCATGGTTTGTTTTCAACACCTGTGCAGTCTGTAACTCTTACAATGTGATGTTTTACTTTCCATATATGGACATTGTGGTTTCAACGGTCTAGACTGTGCTGTATGCAAATATGTTAGCAGGAAACAGGAAGTGTATCACAGCTAGAGCACCAGAGAAATTAGCTGAGGAGTTATCTTCATAGAATACAATGGAATGTGTCTGGCAAAAAAAGGTAAATTGTAGCTTAAACCATAGAAGATTGTAGCTATGGTTAACACTTCTGTTTGTGCCTTAAAAACTGCACTACCAGTAGTTGTGGAAGTGAATGTTTGAAATGTCATATTTCTGTGTAGTCTGGTCTTGCATGAAATGTGTAAACTGAAGTGAAATAATAATATTATGGTCAGCCTAATGTTTACCTAAGTTACGATAGCCTTATCTATACCACCCCTGTTTCATATGCATCTGCGATTATACCCAGCTGTTAATGATTAATTACACATCTTTACTCAGTGTTTCTAATTTCAAAATCATTCTTTTGTCTTTAGGGAGAAGGTGCTCGTGCCGTCCCTCTAGCCGGCCATGTCGGCTTTGATAGCATGCCCGACCAGCTGGTCAACAAGTCTGTCAACCACGGCTTCTGCTTCAACATCCTCTGTGTCGGTGAGTGTGTCATGCGTAAAACCTCCCTTTTTTCTTCTCCTCAAGGCAAAATGGGAGCCCTTCACCGCCGCAATGTAGGCCTATGTCAGGCGTTTCCACTGTAGATGTGAACCCAATTCATTCTGTCTTTGACCCACTTTGGTTGCTTTCTCACTGGTCAGCAGTCGACTCTGATTACCGTAGCTAATTCATCTTCAGTCAGTCAAGCTATCGTCTGGGACTGGGAGTAGAAATGAAGCCCCTAAAAGGATTCCAGTCAAGTGTAATTCCGCATTTCGCCCCAGTAATTTCAAAGCAATAGACAACAGACATTCATGTTTATTTCACTCCCTATATTAGTGTCTGTCTGTTACAGTATCTCAGAATTACATTTGCATGCCCTAGGCCTCATTTTGAGGTTGTATACAACTTAGCTGAATGGTATTTGGGCATCATTGACAGATAGAGTTGTCATATAGATCTATTATGGTGAAATGGCCTGTCGTCTTTTAGCCTTATTTTGATTCATATGTTTAAACCAAATGGTCAATTTTGTAGAAAGTAGGAAACAGAGAATACAATTCCCTCTCCATTTTACACACTCTGAATTACTTGAAAGGTATCAGTGGCAATCAAAACATTCCAAAGCAATGCTAGAAGCCGAACGGACCTCTATTATTACAGCCTACTCTAAAGTCAGAGAAAGCAAAACAGTTGTAAACTGCACAGGCCTACAGCTTACAGCCCCAGAAATGTGATCCGGAGGCTTGTGGTTGTGGTCTAAAGAAAACGTCAAGAACTGAATCGAGAGCAACAAAAGCCCCATTTGGATTCATACCGACCGCCGTTTTTCTTCACGAAAGTTAGATTTTTAAGATGCCGGCACATTCAAATGTGAACCTTTGGATGTCAGGGCCCCATCTTTTAGCACGGGGTTCAGCATGGGCCCCCGACCAAGTGAGATGCTCATAGCTTAGTTCAGCCCTGAGAAGTTTCTATAAGGAAGATGAGAGACAGCGGAAACCTCTCGACAGAGACCTGAGGTGGACGCTCTCTCTCAGACACAGGCACTGTGCTGCTCCATTCTACCCCCCTTCTACTATTTAGTGTGCACTGAGTGAAACCCTGATGCGATGCGAATAGAAGACTACTACCGTTGGCAGTGCTCTGCTTGCTCCATGTGTATATGTGGTGTCAGATGAACAGAAATAGGCCTGCATCCCAAATGGCACCCTATTCCCTATATAGCGCACTACTACTACCTTTGACCCAAACGATTTTCTGGCACTGGGAGAGGAAGGGCGGCTGACTCACTTGACTGATAGCTTTGAACAGTATGAGTTTGTCGGAACGCATCAGGATATCCGTGACTCAGATCCGTGCTGCCCTTTTTTCTTTAATTTTTTACAGTGGTCTGCTCCAGATATCAACCATGGTGAACATAAGATTAGCTTGTTGATGCGCTGCTCTACGGCGTATCTTTTTTGATTTAATTGAAAAGCTCCTCTCCTGCCAAAAGCAGCGGAGAAGCCAGAGGGGTTCACACGGAAAATGTATGAAGATGTGAAAAAATGGGAAGTGTCCATATAATTAACATTCTGGTGGCATAGAGAGATCTGCTCTGCAGCCCGAGTCCAGATTGTAGAACTGCAGTATTTTCAACGGGGATGTACAGTACTAAATACTGTCACGGACAGTATTCATGCACAGTATGTAATGTGCCTTTTTAAGCCCACGTTTATTCTGACAATGGCCCCAATCTGGGATGCTCCCTGCTGTTTAATGGTCATTTCCAATAATGCTATACTGTAGCCTATACCCATTGATTATCGAAGAATATAGCGTATAAATACCCAATGAGTTTAGTACAACTGTCTCACACAAACACAAAATACAGAGTCCACAAAAAAAGGGACACGATGGTGAATTAACTGAAGGTGTGTGTTTTAGGGGAAACGGGCCTGGGCAAGTCCACTCTTATGGACACCCTGTTCAACACCAAGTTCGAGGGCGAGCCCACCCAGCACAACCAGCCGGGCGTGCAGCTCAAGTCCAATACATACGAGCTCCAGGAGAGCAACGTGCGCCTCAAGCTGACCGTGGTCAACACTGTGGGCTTCGGAGACCAGATCAACAAAGAGGACAGGTGAGAGACGATGACGTAGATCAACATGAATATATCACGTGTGTGTGTGTGTGTAGCGACTTTGGTAAGAGAGCCCCAGGTTCCTCTTTATGTGTCTAAGAGATGTTTAGATGTTTAGATTCCCATTCATTAGGCACAAAACAGAAGAAAACGAATGAATACGACCCTGGTGTTGATATACCACTACCAAGAATATGTTATCTTTCACGGCAGTGGCAGTTTGTGAATGTCACTCATTAATTGTGCATGCTTGAGACGCCCCCTATGAAGTGGGGACTTGAGGTCACCCCCTCTGGAGTCTGGTAGAACATTAGGTACCACTCTTATTCCACTTGTATTATCCCTCTCCCATACCTTCTGAAAACACAATATAAGTGTCAATAGTCTGAGACTTGAGCCAGGAGTCTACAGGTCTAAATCATACAGTGTTTTGTCTGTGGGAAAGGGAGAACTACTCTCACTTTCTCCCCTGATGGAAACATTCTAGTCAACATGGGATCTAATTGTCTCCGCTCTCTCTCCCGTCATGTGATCCTCATTCCTCGTCATGAGAGATCACAGAGAGAAAGGATGGATGATGTCATGTGAACGCCAGGCCAGGCAGCTCTCTCTAACCTCAGTCTGTCCCAGGCCTCTCTATCTGCTCTTGTTAGGGAACCGAGGGAGAGGCTGTGCTAGTTACAGGAACCCTCTTGTAGGTTAGTGCTCCAGGTTCACACTGCTTCACATCAGTATCAAATGGTGGATGGATGAATGTGAGCTAAGGGCTAGCAGTTAGCGGCATCCATCACAAAGATAAGGCCAGTTAAATGAGCGGCCATTCGGCTAGCTTCTTATGAGGGGGAGTGGAGGTGGGAGGGAGGTGTGTCGGAGGGCGGGGGTTATACCTGTGTTTAATCAGAGGTTCCATCTCTCCTTCGTACCGCGGTGCATCTTCCCCTTCGTTGGCGGTGGTATGCCTTTTGATGCCTCTCCTCTGCTCCCTGATCCGTGAGCTCCCAAATATCTTCCACCACCAAGTTCTGCCTGATGACTCACAGCTAATGAGACCCAGCTCTGCTGAATGACGGATCAGCAGGTTCTTTATAGGGAGCTGAGCTGTACTCACTTAGCGAGCTAGCTACCTCCCACTGACAACGCTCTGGGATTTAAAGAACAAACTGGTTTGAATCTCTCACTTAAGAGATGCTTTACAGCACCTTCTGATATTATAAGGTGGTGGAACTGTCTTCATTTTTGAGTGAGACATTTTTAAAAAGGCAAATGTACAGCTACCCTTGAATCCTTCACAGACAATGGTAAGTGACTTTCTCTTTATGGTGCGCCGCTGTCATTAACCTAGTTTCCTTATTACCTGTTTATCGTGCGTTTATAACACATTAAGGACACTTGTGTTTTTCTCTCCTCAGCTACAAGTCTATTGTGGAGTTTATCGACACCCAGTTCGAGGCCTATCTGCAGGAGGAGCTGAAAATCAAGCGCACGCTACACAGCTACCACGACACGCGCATCCATGCCTGCCTGTACTTCATCGCGCCCACCGGACACTCCCTCAAGTCCCTGGACCTGGTCACTATGAAGAAACTGGACAGCAAGGTGAGCTGCAAAAGCTAGCTAATTACACTATGATTCCAATGGATCAATGGGTTCAATTCCTGCACGGGCCAGATATAGTATACTAAGTTGGTCTATATGTGTCACTGTCAATGTTGGCTTTTCTGTACGTCGCGTTGGCTCAAGATATCTGCTCAATTACCACTCTGCCGATTTGAAGTGTCACGTGAAAAGCAGTCTCCCTAATATGATGGTAACCTCGGTTGAAGAGTCATATTTTTGTCATAGTTTTTTATAAAATGCAGGGGGGGAAAAGAGAAAGCTCCCTAGCCTCAAGATGATGGTGGCTCATAAACTCTTCCACACACTTTGCACGCTCACAGATGCGCTCCTGTCCTGTGACAGCGTCGGTGTAGGTCAGCCGTGAAATGCAGGCCCTTGGTCGTCACGGTGACTGCTCACTCTGTTTTCCTAATGCCACCCCAAGAAGCCCTATTTGCATAGAGACTTCCTGGATTTCGGAGAAAGGGGCTCCTCGGTGTTTGCCAGAGCAGCTGTACCCTACCCACCTCTCAGCCTCTCACAACAGTGTGATCTTTGATCCAGAGCAGAAGCCTCCCTGTGTATACATCACACGGCCCTTAGCGTCAGCCAAGCATCATTGCTACTAGCGACTGTGAAGCCTTCCCCCCAGGGCTAGTGCTACTGGATGGCGTTTGAGTCTGGCCAAAGTGAGTGAAAAGAAAGTTGGTTGTGCAGGAGGAAGTGCAGTGTCTCTTGAGTTTATGGGCAACAAGTGGTGGTGGGTGGATGTTTGACAAAGACCCCTCTGCCTCCTTGTGCTTCTTCAGTCCTGTGGGCTCCATTAAAGCGGATATTTGGATATACTGTATCTCTTCCCTCCCTCTCTCTTCATGCTCTGCTTCTGTTTGCACCAAACATGGGGGCTGGAGGAAGTGTTTCTTCTGAGCTAGCTGGATCAGTAGGCTCTCATCATTAACAATGTGTTTGGCGAGCTCTTCACGAGATGGAGCATGCGTTGGAGGTTCACTAGTACTACTCTCTCTGGTAAATGCTCTTACTGCTCTGCACTGCCAAATATCTCTACTTCGTTCCAAGCTCTGATTATGTCAGAAATGCACATAGATAAGCCCGAATCGAAAATGCACAAACATCCCTGAAGCTAGTAGAGACTAGAGGTGTACAGATATAAAAAGACAAGCTACATTTTTTTTTGTTTTCGTATCCGGCTAGGCATCCAGAGAAACATTAGGAAGGGAGGGAAGAGCCATATCTCAGGCTCTATTCATATCCTGTCTTGGCCAGATGTTCCCCACTTGTCTCAGGAGGTTTAGCTAGCTAGCTGTGATGACCTGGCTGCATAGGAGATGCTCGCATGTAAATGTGATTTCAGTTTTTTAAATTAAAAAAAATATATAAATTAGAAAACATTTCTAAAAACCAGTTTTTGCTTTGTCATTATTGGATATTGTGTGTAGATAAATGAGGGGGGGGGGGGGACTATTTAATCCATTTTAGAATAAGGCTGTAACGTAACAAAATGTGGAAAAAGTGAAGGGGTCTGAATACTTTCTGAATGCACTGTATGTGCTTATTATAGATTCGTCTTATTCCTATACTTAAAATAATTCTCCGTGGAGAAGCTCCATCAAAGGGCTTTTTAGTCCAGGACTAGGCTTCATCTTTATCTGGGAAACCAACCATTAATGTGTAGAGCTGAGACAGGTTTTTGTATGAAATATAATTATTCATGGCTTCTGTTGGAAAGTAGACCCAATTTAAACAATTTAGTTTCAGTTGTTGTTTTGTCCTGGTGGAAGTATAGTGTTGTAAATTGCTTTTGCCATGAGCCTCAAAGCCAATCTTTTATTTATCTATATCCCACAGTATAGGCATTATTTGTTTGCACCTTGTCATTGTGACTTCCAAATAATTGTGATTCAGTATGTTTTTATCTCGATGCAAGTCGGTAAGGTATAACAAGATCTGCGTTATTTGTATGTGTTCTGATGGATTCTTTTGTATACATGCAGCACACATCGTTTCCTCATCAGCGGATAGCCCTAATAACGTCTTAGAATCTAATTGAATCTCCTCAAACGAAAGGTCAACATCATCCCCATCATCGCCAAATCAGACGCCATCTCCAAGAGCGAACTGACCAAGTTCAAGATCAAGATCACCAGCGAGCTGGTCAGCAATGGCGTTCAGATCTACCAGTTCCCCACCGACGACGAGACGGTGGCAGAGATCAACTCCACCATGAACGTAAGCTAACCCTTCTCCGACGCCACTCATTTTAGTTCAGTCGCATTTCAGCAAGTTTTATCAATACAGACTTACTCGTTATAGTTGAGAAGTATAAGTACGAGTGACACGGTTTGATTAGGGAGAAATATCGTATGATACGATACTCGATTGTCTGTTTTCATGGAAGATATTTTTGTGAGGGCAGGCACATTTGGGCTCCCGAGTGGCGCAGCGGTCTTAGGCACGGCACCTCGGTGCAAGAGGAGTCACTGCAGTCCCTGGTTCGAATCCAGGCTGGAGCACATCCGGCCGTGATTGGGAGTCCCATAGGGCGGCGCACAATTGGTCCAACATCGTCCGGGTTTGGCTGGGCTAGGCTGTCATTGTAAATAAGAATTTGTTCTTAACTGATTTGCCTAGTTAATTTTTAATATTTTTTTATAATAATAATTAGAAAACAATATACGTACAATACAGTGGACAAAATCATTACAGGAGTAGATATGGTTGTGTATCTGTACCCCTCATGTGAGAATCCTTTCATTATGAATTCTGGGTCATTTATTCAGTTCATTCTCAGAACACTAAAACAACATGCAGAACTAGAGCAGGATACGAGCACCATCTGTGTCCACACAGGGAGGGGACAGTCCAGTACAGTGTAGGACAATCAGCTATCTCTCTGACAACAGGGCCAGGACTAAATGAGCGGACAATGACGAGTGACAAGCGAATCGAGAATGCCAATGCTTCTGACTGAGCACTGAGCAGAAGCCAGCTGATTTGCGTTTGACAATTAGCTCTTGAGGCTCTCGCCCTCCATTCTTACGACGATGCTAACACTGGCAGAAAGGTAACCGACCCGACCACTGCAGTGAGAAGCACTCCCTGTCTATGAAAATGAGCTATTCTTAGTGGATGTAGGGAACGTACAGTGCTGCTTGAAAGTATGTGTGAACCCCTTGTGCAATTACAGATTTTTTTTGTTTTTAGC
Organism: Salvelinus fontinalis; assembly: GCF_029448725.1. Classification (NCBI taxonomy): domain Eukaryota; kingdom Metazoa; phylum Chordata; class Actinopteri; order Salmoniformes; family Salmonidae; genus Salvelinus; species Salvelinus fontinalis. The sequence continues at coordinate 43,042,661 of NC_074693.1, forward strand.
TTGAAATCTTCATTTAATCAGAACCAGTCTTTTTGATCTTACGTGACAGGTTTATGTTTACGAATGTAGAGGAAATCATGCGTGTCGTAGAAAAACACAATTAAAAAAGGAATTAGTGCAGGTGCAAAACTAAGTGAACCCCAAGTTGCATTGGTTAAATCACGTAGGTAAGTAGAATCAGGTGGGTAAATAATTGGGTACCAAATGAATCAATCAAAGGAGAGATCGTTAGGAAAGAGTTTGGTTGGGACTCTGATAAATAGAGATAAGAAACCTGGTCAGTTTGGTGTTACCAATCCAGGTGAATGCAAAGCACACCATGCCGAGAGGAAAGGAGATCTCCGAGGACATCAGGACGAGGGTAGTGAGAGCACATCTGTCTGGGGAAGACTATAAAATAATCTCAAAAAGATTTGAGCTCTATCAGTCCACTGTGAGGCAAATCATTTACAAATGGAGAGCCTTTAACATGACAGCAACTCGGCCTAAAAGTGGACACCCTTCCAAAATATCCCCAAGAGCCACAAGAACAATTGGGGTTTAGATAAGGATTTTATGTTTATGTTTATTTTAATATTTTATAGCAAAATAATTACCAGCCCTGAAGGGTTCACATACTTTCAAGCAGCACTGTATATGAATTTGCAATTTTAGGCCTAACATGACATGTCACGTGTAATTCAGTTTGTAATTGGTTCACTCTGCAATTGGTTCGCCTGTCAAGAGATATGCTCCAATTGATCAGAATCTAAACAAATAAATAATGGAGTTATGTAATAGAGTGAATCCTTTCTCCACTACGGCTCTGCAGGGCCATTTGCCGTTCGCCGTTGTGGGCAGCACGGAGGAGGTAAAGATCGGCAACAAGATGGTGAAAGCGCGGCAGTACCCCTGGGGAACGGTGCAGGGTAAGCTAGGTCACGTATCACAGAGGAAATGGTCGGGGGATCCTCCCGCCACCATTTCCCTCCCACTCATTCCGCCCTAACTTCCTAAACAACTGCATTCATACCGTCAAGAGGGAAGCCATCACTGCTGCTTATGTAATCTCATTCATGTTTGTCTATTTAACACCACATGGCTCCACTCTTGCATACATGTATAACCTACAGCAGCTGTTGCTTGAGTCATGTCACTTAGATGGGGAAAAACCGAATCCCATGTCCGAAATTTTTGACGATTCTATGGATTTATTGATTTATCTCAAACAAGTCGATAATGCTTGAAAAGTGGTCGATTGTGAAACCTGTGACGATTATCAGAGAAAGTTACTGACTTACCATAGGAATATAAACGTGAAATGTCTCGTTATTTGGTTTCCTATGTTGTGCTCGTACGTATGTCGGTTTAGGCTGTGTGTGGATACGTGGGGGGTAGTATGACCTACACCTAGCCCTGTCCTCACATGGAACACAAATACAATAGTGCTGGCGCGATGCTGTCTCTGACGTTGTGCTCCACACTCTACTCTGTTCACTCTATGGGGCGTGTGTGTCTGTGTGTGTGCGTGTGTGTGTGTGTGTCGTCGGCAGTGGAGAATGAGAGCCACTGTGACTTTGTGAAGTTGCGGGAGATGCTGATCCGGGTAAACATGGAGGACCTGCGGGAGCAGACACACACGCGCCACTATGAGCTCTACCGCCGCTGCAAGCTGGAGGAGATGGGATTCAAGGACACGGACCCCGACTGCAAACCCTTCAGGTGCGGCTGTTTCCCTTCACATTTCCTCCTTACATCCTGTTTTCTCTTTCCTCCCTACACCCTTCCAGGACCGCGTCACAATTCTCCACCCTGCACACTTCCTGTCACGGATGTAGCTCTTTACACTTGTACCCGTATTCGGGTTGAAAATGGCAGATTTGGATACTGATTAAGCACCTAAATTGGAACGCAGTGGATGTACCGTATCATGCTATACATGATGTCAGAGCTCAGGGTCTCCACTTCACAGATCTGTATGGGTTTTGACTGACAAAACTGCCTTTCTGAACTTGAGCAACGCACGCGACAGGAAGTTGCCCCCATCCCTCCTGATAATTGGGTGACTTTTGCTAATGTTTTGTTGTCTGAGTGAGGGGAAAAGCTTTAAATTAAGAGGACTCAATGTATTTTGAAAGATGAGACATTGAGGAATATAATAAATACTGCTTTGATGTCATACAAGCAAGCCAAACACCCGGGAGTTCAAATGTGCACTCCACATTTCCATATCATGAAACCTGTGTAATATATAGGATCAACGTTTATAATCACTATTTCTGATGTAGTTACAAGCATCGGAATGCACTCATGACTCCATTCCATGCGCACCAAAATGACCATCTGCTTCTCTGAATTGCCTTGTGAAGCCTAACACTGTAAGATCGTATTCAGAATGGACAGATTGCGATTTATAATGGACCATTTTTTGGACTGTGTAAACAACAACAGTAATTGTGTAAAGGCGGGGCAGGGCTGTGTTCCAAACAAAACAACTACAAGTGTGCTTACTCTAGTTCCTCAGCGGCACAGCTAGGAGAGCTAAAAAAAAACCCTCTTTGAGTCATAAAAGTGCATTGTTGAAATTACTTAGGAACTGTGCATGCTTTGAGAGGTGTGTGGCCACTTGGAAACACCAGTTAAATCTCTCACTCTAACCTGTGTCATTTTGTTGTCTTATGTTGCACCTACCCCAAATTTTCAAATAATATTCTTATCATGTTACGGAATGTATCCAGAGTATTTGCAGATGTTGTTATCAACAAATGTGGCAAAAAAGTACAGTAAATGTTAAATGCACATAAAATCAACAGGTGAATTGTTGTGTCCTCACTTTTTGTCTAATAATTTCCCCAGGATTTCCAAACTGTTCCCTTTTAATTGCCACCATGGTTATGCATATGCGTTCCATATTTCTTCTGTAAGAAACATTTCAATTTAGCCCTATACAGTGAGGGAAAAAAGTATTTGATCCCCTGCTGACTTTGTAAGTTTGCCCACTGACAAAGAAATGATCAGTCTATAATTTTAATGGCAGGTTTATTTGAACAGTGAGAGACAGAATAACAACAAAGAAAACCAGAAAAACGCATGTCAAAAATGTTATAAATTGATTTGCATTTTAATGAGGGAAATAAGTATTTGACCCCTCTGCAAAACATGACTTAGTACCTGGTGGCAAAACCCTTGTTGGCAATCAGAGGTCAGATGTTTCTTGTAGTTGGCCACCAGGTTTGCACACATCTCAGGAGGGATTTTGTCCCACTCCTCTTTGCAGATCTTCTCCAAGTCATTAAGGTTTCGAGGCTGACGTTTGACAAGTCGAACCTTCAGCTCCCTCCACAGATTTTCTATGGGATTAAGGTCTGGAGACTGGCTAGGCCACTCCAGGACCTTAATGTGCTTCTTCTTGAGCCACTCCTTTGTTGCCTTGGTCGTGTGTTTTGGGTCATTGTCATGCTGGAATATCCATCCACGACCCATTTTCAATGCCCTGGCTGAGGGAAGGAGGTTCTCACCCAAGATTTGACGGTACATGGCCCGTCCATTGTCCCTTTGATGCGGTGAAGTTGTCCTGTCCCCTTAGCAGAAAAACACCCCCAAAGCATAATGTTTCCACCTCCATGTTTGACGGTGGGGATGGTGTTCTTGGATTCATAGGCAGCATTCCTCCTCCTCCAAACACGGTGAGTTGAGTTGATGCCAAAGAGCTCCATTTTTTTCTCATCTGACCACAACACTTTTGTCATCTGTTGTCATCTGAATCATTCAGATGTTCATTGGCAAACTTCAGACGGGCATGTATATGTGCTTTCTTGAGCAGGGGGACCTTGCGGGCGCTGCAGGATTTCAGTCCTTCACGGTGTAGTGTTACCAATTGTTTTCTTGGTGACTATGGTCCCAGCTGCCTTGAGATCATTGACAAGATCCTCCCATGTAGTTCTGGGCTGATTCCTCACCGTTCTCATGATCATTGCAACTCCACGAGGTGAGATCTTGCATGGAGCCCCAGGCAGAGGGAGATTGACAGTTCTTTTGTGTTTCTTCCATTTGCAAATAATCGCACCAACTCTTGTCACCTTCTCACCAAGCTGCTTGGCGATGGTCTTGTAGCCCATTCCAGCCTTGTGTAAGTCTACAATCTTGTCCCTGACATCCTTGGAGAGCTCTTTGGTCTTGGCCATGGTGGAGAGATTGGAATCTGATTGATTGATTGCTTCTGTGGACAGGTGTCTTTTATACAGGTAACAAACTGAGATTAGGAGCACTCCCTTTAAGAGTGTGCTCCTAATCTCAGCTCGTTACCTGTATAAAAGACACCTGGCAGCCAGAAATCCTTCTGATTGAGAGGGGGTCAAATACTTATTTCCCTCAATAAAATGCAAATCAATTCATAACATTTTTGACATGTGTTTTTCTGGATTTTTTGTTGTTATTCTGTCTCTCACTGTTCAAATAAACCTGCCATTAAAATTATAGACTGATCATTTCTTTGTCAGTGGGAAAACGTACAAAATCAGCAGAGGATCAAATACTTTTCCCCCTCACTGTACATATAGGCCAATTCCCACGAGAGAAAGGGGTTTTAACAATGGTTGAAACTTTGGAATCACTACTTTCCACTTCCTACCACCCCCTTAGTTAATCACAACCACTTTTTGCATTCTGATTTCAATTACAGTCTGATGTAATTCACTGTAATGTGAATGTAGGGACATAGTACTAACATACAGTGCCTTCGGAAAGTATTCAGACCCCTTGACTTTTTCCACATTTTGTTATGTTACAGCCTTATTCCAAAATTGATGAAATAAAACAATTTATTCAGCAATCTACACACACACCCCCATAATGGCAAAGCAAAACAGGTTTCTATCAATTTTAGCTAATATATTAAAAACAGAAAACAGATACCTTATTTACATAAGTATTGAGTATTGAGCGCGCATCTTGTTTCCATGGATCATCCCTGAGATGTTTCTACAACTTGATTGGAGTGGTAAATTCAATTGATTGGACATGATTTGGAAAGGCACACACCTGTCTATATACGGACCCACAGTTGACAGAGCATGTCAGAGCAAAAACGAAGCCGTGAGATCGAAGGAATTGTCCGTAGAGCTCCGAGACAGGATTGTGTTGAGGCACAGATCTAGGGAAGGGTACCAAAACATTTCTGCTGCTTTGAAGGTCCCCCAAGAACACAGTGGCTTCCATCATTCTTAAATGGAAGAAGTTTGGAAGCACCGAGACTCTTCTTAGAGCTGGCCTCCCGGCCAAACTGAGCAATCGGGGGAGAAGGGCTTTGGTCAGGAAGTTGACCAAGAACCGGATGGTCAGTCTGACCAGAGTTCCTCTGTGGAGATGGGAGAACCTTCCAGAAGGACAACCATCTCTGCATCATTACACCAATTAGGCCTTTATGGTAGAGTGGCCAGACGGAAGCCACTCCTCAGTAAAAGGCACATGACAGCCCGCTTGGAGTTTGCCAAAACGCACCTAAAGACTCTCAGACCATGAGAAACAAGATTCTCTGGTATGATGAAACAAATATTGAACTCTTTGGCCTGAATGCCAAGGAAATGTGGCACCATCCCGAAGGTGAAGCATGGTGGTGGCAGCATCATGCCGTGGGGATGTTTTTCAGCACAAGTGACTGGGAGACTAGTCAGGGTCGAGAGAAATCCTTGATGAAAACCTGCTCCAAAGCGCTCAGGACCTCAGACTGGGGCAAACGTTCTCCTTCCAACAAGACAACGACCCTAAGCACACAGCCAAGACAACGCAGGAGTGGCTTCAGGACAAGTCTCTGAAAGTCCTTGAGTGGCCCAGCCAGAGACGGGACTTGAACCCGATTGAACATCTCTGAAGAGACCTGAAAATAGCTGTGCAGCAACACTCCCCATCCAACCTGACAGAGCTTGAGAGGATCTGCAGAGAAGAATGGAAGAAACTCTCCAATTACAGGTATGTCAAACTTGTAGCGTCATACCCAAGAAGACTCGAGGCTGTAATTGCTGCCAAAGGTGCTTCAACATAGTACTGAGTAAATGGTCTGAATACTTATGCACACGTGATATTTCATTTTTTTTTTATGAATTAGCAAACATTTCTAAAAAAAAAACGTTTTTTTGTTTGTCATTATGGGATATTGTGTGTGGATTGATGAGGGGAAAATCGATTTGAATCAGTTTTAGAATAAGGCTGTAACCAAACAAAATGTGGAAAAAGTCAAGGGGTCTGAATACTTTCCGAACGCACTGTAGATGACTCATTAGTATGACTTAATTTCTGAATTTCCTCTTCCTGTCTGGACCCCAGTCTGCAGGAGACGTACGAGGCCAAGAGGAACGAGTTCATGGGCGACCTGCAGAAGAAGGAGGAGGAGATGAGGCAGATGTTCGTCCAAAGAGTCAAGGAAAAGGAAGCCGAACTGAAGGAGGCCGAGAAAGAGGTGCGTGTGTGTACAGGAAGGTTTTTCCATTACCAGTTAAATGCTTTAATTCTGCCACATCATCACCAATCCTACCAACCTCACAAGAACTAGGGTTACATGTGCCACATCTCTATTTGTACTCAAAGCTACAGATATCACACCTTCTAAATGAGTTTCTATCTAAGACGTGAGTTTTCTCCCTCGCCACACAGCTGCACGAGAAGTTTGACCGGCTCAAGAAGCTGCACCAGGATGAGAAGAAGAAGCTGGAGGACAAGAAGAAATCCCTGGATGACGAGCTCAACGGCTTCAAGCAGAAAAAGACGGCCGCCGAGCTCCTGCAGTCCCAGGCCCAGCAGGCAGGGGGCTCAACCACACTCAAGAGGGACAAGGAGAGGAAAAAGTAAGTATCTCCTTCCACGTTCAACTCCCTCCTCCTCACACAGCAGGCATAGGTGTTCAGGGTCGTTTTCATTAGGCACCCAAACAGAAGATAACATCACGAAACAGGGAGAGACTACCTGGACCTGTCAAATGAGAAACGCTAATTTTCATGTTCCATTGCGAAACGTTTTAACACGTTTTCTGTTGCGTGCCCTAATGAACACAACCCAGCTATCCTTGAGGATTCCTTAGGTATACTGGACCGGAGCTGTCTGGATGTTACAACCTGATCTAGGAGGATCAAAGAACACCTGGATAAATTGTCACTATAGTGTTTCCCCTAGATCGTTTTCCAGGCAGGGCGCAAAGGCCCCCAAATCAACATTTAGGGCCTCATTAACCAAAATGAGAGGTGTCCGCCCAAACAACAATACGGGAAACACTAGGTCATTAATTCCACTTAGAATAGATGCCATCTAAATTATTTTTTCTCAAAATAATGAGTAAATGTATTATTGTCCCTGCCTATCCCATGTATGCACAGTGGCAAGAAAAAGTATGTGAACCCTTTGGAAATACCTGGATTTCTGCATAAATTGGTAATAAAATGTTATCAAAGTCACAACAATAGAGAAACGCAGTCTGCTTAAACGAATAACACACAAACAATTATACGTTTTCATGTCTTCATTGAACATCCGTGTAAACATTCACAGTCCAGGGTGGGAAAAGTATGTGAACCCTTGGATTTAATAAATGGTTGACCCTCCTTTGGCAGCAATAACCTCAACCAAACGTTTTCTGTAGTTGCGGATCAGACCTGCACAACGGTCGGGAGGAATTTTGGACCTTTCCTCTTTACAAAACTGTTTCAGTTCAGCAATATTCTTGGGATATCTGGTGTGAACCGCTCTCTTGGGGTCATGCCACAGCATCTCAATCGGGTTGAGGTCAGGACTCTTGACTGGGCCACCACTCCAGAAGACGTATTTTCTTCTGTTGAAGCCATTCTGTTGATTTACTTCTGTGTTTTGTGTCGTTGTCCTGTTGCATCACCCAACTTCTGTTGAGCTTCAGTTGGCGGACAGATAGCCTTACAGATAGCCTTTCTAGCAAGTCAACAGTTTTTAATCTTAGGTCTTCTGTTCGAGGCATGGGTCACATCAGACAATGCTTCTTGTGAATAGCAAACTCAAATTTTGTGAGTGTTTTTTATAAGGCAGGGCAGCTCTAACCAACATCTCCAATCTCATCTCATTGATTGGAATCCAGGTTAGCTGACTCCTGACTCCAATTAGATTTTGGAGAAGTCATTAGGCTAGGGGTTCACATACTTTCCCCAACCTACACTGTGAATGTTTAAATGATGTATTCAATATAGACAAGAAAAATACAATCATTTGTGTTATTAGTTTAAGCAGACTGTTTGTCTATTGTTGTGACTTAGATGAAGATCAGATCAAATTTGATGACCAATGTATGCAGAGATCCAGATAATTCCAAAGGGTTCACATACTTTTTCTTGCCACTGTACGTCTGGTGATACAGAAGATGGACAAATTAAAATATAAATGTTGTATGCATGTGGACCACTACTGGTGCACGACACTGTACACTGTTGCATCAGCCGCACCTCAGATATGAAGAGGCCCCGACACACACCACACGTAAACAAATGACAAAGTCATTAATCAAAGCTGTCATTTGCCTTATGTCGATGCATTTCTAGGAACTCTTTTCCTGACCACCGCTTTGGCTTGTCCCATTAATGTCACCAAGCACGGAGTGGTTTCTCTCCACAGTCTAATGGATTAGCGATAACCAACGTAGCTGGCTCTGATTACATTGAAATGGAGGAGCAATAGATGAATAGATGCTCCCTAAGGCTTAGTTTAGCAGTTTAGCAAGCATTTGCTCTTATGCCTTCATAACTATGGTATAGAGGTGGACCTGCTATTTTTCTCCTCCAAAATGAACACACATGCACCAGAGATTAGGATCGCTGTCACTTCACTAGGATTTTACATTGTTTTCTATCCACCTTTATTATACAGAGTACTGTAGCTAGTAATATCCGGAACCCTTCTCTGGCCCTCAACGTTAACCAGATTCATCTGGATTAGATTTGGTATTACAGTAATCTGATTGTATTGACCCCAGGCTAGTGAGACTGCTGGTATAGGTCTATATCCCATAGGAATGTTGGTTCAGTAATTGTGACGTTTTGTTTTACCTGTAGTATCCGGGCTACAGTGGTAGGGCCGCGTTGACAGTTAGAGAGGTTGTTGTCGTGGGTCCCTACATGTTGGTAATCACTCCTGGTTGTCTATTCAAATTGATGCGAGCCCTGCCACTTGCACTGAGAAAGGTTATTTTTTTATTTATTCTGAATTATTTTCTTTACAGTTCTTCTGTCATTTCTCTCTGCTATCTCTTAACTCTGTAGTTTTTCCACCTCCCTTTCACTTAATGTTTCTGGGTTACTGATCAAAACATTATTGGCCAGTTTCCCGGACACAGATTAAGCATTGACCTGGACTAAAAAGCCTAGCTTAGGCTTGTCTGAGAAACCGGCCCTATGAATGCTAGTTAGTACTTCCTCATTTGCTAAACCTTTGGATTCCAAACTTGGCCTCTCTATTTCCTTATCTTGTTCAAAACATGATCCTGTTGATAGCTTGGGCTACAAAACAATGTTTTATTCAGTCACCAAAGGACATAAGCATGGCATGTTTTAATGAGTGGTGTAGATGTGACATGGAGAATGTGTATGTGTTGCCGTGTTTAAGACCACTCGGAACTCGGAAACTCAGAAATGTCCAACTTGGAAACTTGTTGTAGAAAGAAATTTGTTGTAGAAAGATAAGGTCCGAGTTTCCCACACTTTCCCAGATATTTTCCATCTGAATCAACCAATAGGATGCTCTACGGCCCAAAAATATGTACATTTTAACTCGGAGGTTCCGAGTTGTCTTGAATGCACCATATGTCTCCCATGAGTCCATGTGTCACCTATGTTGCATCCATGCTGTTTTACAGTTAACTCCTCCCCCCACTTGCTGCATGCTGCATGAGACATCTTGTCCTGGTAAGGCTTGCTCACTCAACTGTTCCCCTGGTAACCAATGACAAAAAGCACATCTATTTAAATACAAAAAAAAAAATGTAAATCAAATGTCAGTTAAACACACATATTTGAATTTAAATGAGAAGGACACAGAAGTCCTTAAATGGAATTACTTTTAAAAATGTATTTAAGTAACAGTATTTTAACTTCTATTAGCTGTTAGAAATCCAGGCAACATCTGTACAGTAGGCCTACTTTCAAAACATATTAGTTTACATTTTATACTAATCAGACCTGGGTTCAAATACATGTGTATTTGGTATTTAAAATACTTTTGTCTGTGTATTTGAGTATTTTAAAATACATAGCCCTAAACAAGTACTTTTATTTCAGTATTTGAATTATTTGTAAAAAAATATATAATAAAAATAGTCTACCAAATAGTTTTGAGAGTATTTTCAAATGCACTACATGACCAAAAGTATTTGGACAGCTGCTCGTTGAACATCTCATTCCACAATCATGGGCCTTAATAGTTAGTCCAACCTTTGCTGCTATAACAGCCTCCACTCTTCTGGGATGGCTTTTCACTAGATGTTGGAACATTGCTGGTGGGACTTGCTTCCATTCAGCAACAAGAGCATTAATGAGATCGGGCACTGATGTTGGGCGATTAGGCCTGGCTCGCAGTAGCCGTTACAATTCATCCCAAATGTGTTCGATGGGGTTATCGATGGGGTTATAGCAGTAAAGGTTGGACCAACTCCATATTAATGCCCATGATTGTGGAATGAGATGTTCAACGAGCAGGTGTCCACATACTTATGGTCATGTAGTGTACATTCAAATATTCAACTTGTCTTTTCAAATAAAATATATCTGAATAATTACTTCGAATGTATTTGAGATATTTAAAACAGTATTTGAAATCAGGTCTGATACTAATTCAATACAACAAACCTTTGTAACGAATCCTATGACATTTGTGTTCGTACATTTTATTAATGTCTGTATCCACCCACGGCTTAGCTGAAGATGACATCACTGCTGCAGAAGTGGATCATATCCTGTGGTTGGCTGTGCCTGTGCCAGCCTCTAAAATAATTTAAAAATTAAATGAGCAAGTTTATTAGCCTCTGTCTGATGTGCTGCCCCATTTGCCCTCTGAAACCACACAACAATCTGCTTTTGTGTTTCACCCCTGCCCTTCCCTGCCTAGCCACTACACAAAGAGCATTCAGAGCCCAGCAGAAACTGCAGGATCGCACTAGTGCGCCGTTCAGCCAGGATTTTTTTTATAGCATTTGTTCTTGATCCTTCAGTTATTTGACGCCTAGCTCTTTGATGATTCAATTTATTTATAAAAAAAAGAGAGCTACACTATTTGTACAGATTCAGCCATAGAGGGTGGGAAAGGAAGACATCTGTAATCTGCTGCTCCTGGGCTGGCTCATCTTCCAAGACTTCAGTTAAATGTGATGAGAAACAGTCTGCTGTCTCAGCGTTGCCGTGTCATTCTGGACAACGTTCACAGGAAATGAGCAGTGTGAAATGAACAGACAAATCAACCATAGAGAGAGACTGCATTTTTCTAAGGCCCTGTAGGAGCAACTTGAGAACGGATCTGTGAACTTTATAACAGTCAATTCAGGATAAATGATCTAGTTTGTAATAATCATGTATCCCTCCCTAGTTAATCTCGGAAACAGAAATGTTGCTAGAAAGCAACGTTTATATTCATTTATGTACACTAGACGATTTACCGTGGTTAACATTTACATCTGTGTTAGTCCATTAAGTAAGTAGCCTTCCACAAGGCCTGGATAGTTAATAGGAGCAGGAGCCTATCTCCTGTGACTGTAGCGTGAGGCAGCTCGATGTACAAGCAGACCCCCTGGACAGGATGCTAGTTTATCGCAGGGCCTTACCTCCAATATATCTCCTTAATGCTGAGTGTCAAGCAGAGACGCATCGGTTCCCATTTTTACAGTCCTTGGTATGACTCGGACGGGAACTCCGAACCTTCTCATCTCAGGGTGGACGCTCTAACCACAAGGCCACTGAGTTGGTGTGTTAGCTCTTTAGCATACCAAATAAATGTTCTTTCAACATATACTCTAAATCTCCCCCACCTCCATGCACTCAGACGTCTTATTAACAGTAACAACCTTAACACATGTTCCTTCCGACATAACATTTGACCAATAACATGAATGATTATGTCATTTGATTAAAAAGTATGTCTACTAGTGTTGTTAACGCGTAATGGTCCTTCTCTCTATTTCCAGTTTAGGATTCCTGTAGAAAAGTGCTTCCTCCCTCAGCCAGCTGTGAATGAGTTTTCACCCCATCCCTGGCAGTGCCATGCTGTTCTCTGTGCCCTCCTGTCCTCCTCCTTTCCCCCATTCCAACCCCCCCCCCCCCCCCACACACATGTCCCTGCTCTGAGGAAGAATCCACCCATTACTGTGAATGGGAATCCTTGCATGCTCCTTTTGTACGTTTTTCACAAGCCATCATTCTGCGTTTGCCTGTTTTGTTTTTTTGATGTTGGAAGGTCGACATTCTCTTTTCGTTGTTGGGATGTTCCGCATCACTGAGCGCTTTTAAACTTTCACACGCGCAACTACTGTTTTGACCGGCAGGAGTTTGTGGAGGCTAAGGTGAAACGCACATCGGCTATGGTCTGACCCAAAGCAAGTGGTGTGTGTGTGTGTGTGTGGCATGTAATCCGTTGCTCACTGCATGTACTTGGCAGGGGCAGCATATTCACGTCCGTGTTTCATACCACCACTATTCTACTCACTCCAACGGTGTCCGAAACCACTCCAGTAGTTTGAGATCATGAAGATGTGCACTGATATCGTATTGGCATACAATGCGTAATTATTGAAAATGAAGACACGATCGTAGTATGTTTTAAATGAGGGCATGTTGTCCACCGCCCATTCAAGAGAGTAGCCCGGTCTCAGATCTGTTTGTGCTTTTGTCTACTCCAAACGTTGCATGACTATCAGTTACAGGAAGTTGGCATGACAGCGCAAACAAACTGGCGCTGAGGCTATCAAGACGGCGAGTGTTAATAGGGAACAGCTGATGTTATTTCATCTTAGCCCGGTGCATGTGAAGATATTCATGCTTGTCATCTCTTTGCTATACCTCATTGTTTATAATATACTTTGTGTTATCTGTATACTTGTTAGCTTTTGACATTTTACACAAAATATGATTTTGTATTTTTCTAGTGCAATTCTGACTTTGATATATTTTTTTAATATATATTAAAGCACATTTTAATCCATTTAAAGAAATAACAATCATGTAGGGATCAGTATTACACTTGTATCAGTGTTACACAAAAATACTTAATATCCAAAGGAAATAAAGTGTGAATTTGACCAAATATTTCAACTGTGGCCACGATTTATTGTGTATGAAATGCATAATGAAGCAGTATTTTAAACATACAGTATGTGAGTGGGTTCTGCAAATGTGAGGATATAAGGGTTTCACATCGATTCTGATTACAGTTGAAAACACTTGGTTTGGTCTAGATATTTAACTCCTTCAAGGGCTGTGAGATGTCACGCCATTTGTTATTGTCAAAACAACTCTCCTTACAGAGCAAAATTGTCTGCAAACCTGAAATCATAGGGCTGGATCCTAACTTGGGACTTTCTTATTAATCATGCCTTGGAAGTCAATGGAACACTTGCATGAGCATTTAAGTTAGGTGCATACATGTCGTGTTAGTATTCAGCCTTATAGTGCTGCACTGCTTTTGTCCGAACAGACTGAGCCGGTAGTCGTTCTCCATTCCTCCTCGAGAAACAGGATTGGAACACTCCTTTGTTTGGCAGATGAGTGTGAGCGCCAAGGAGATTGTTGGTTTTTATTTTCAATTCCACTTCCTTCACATCTGTATCTTGAGGACAGGGTGTTGTTTATCAGAAACATATTTCGAAGAACCCCCCCCCCCCCCCCCAAAAAAAAAAAACATGTCTGTCCTTGCTCAATATAACCCACATGACTTTGTACGGTGACACAGGTCAGACAGTTGGTCTGATGAGTCAAATGTCCACCGATATAGGTATTTCGTTTTCGTCTAAATGTATTGAAATGAGTCGCTTACGTACTTACACATTCTTGTACAGTGGTGTAGTAGGTATGGTTTACAACTTCTCACCATCTCTTCTCAAATTGCTCTTTGTCTCAATGTCTCTGGGGAACTGTTGTCCTAAGCTCTATGGGTTGGCAGGGTGTGCCTTGGTGTGTGGTCATTCATACATACTGTGCTTTAGTTCCCCTGCTCACTGCTCTGTGTGTATTTACCTTTCCTTTGCAGTAATCCCTGGCTCTGCACTGAGTAGGTGCTTCCACCCTCAAGCTTTGCTAAGGGACCAGGCTTTGTGGGTAGCGGGTACCCCAAGGCTGAGGAGAGGCATTGTGAACCCACCCTTCTGGGTTTAAAAAAACAAAAACATTCATCTGCTTTATGTATTAACAAAAGGATACTCCTATCTGTATTTCATTGCTGCTCTATGTGCTCACTCTGGCTAAATCTGTCTTTTGCGTATGGTTATGCTTTTTTGTCATGTCGTGTTCTTGCTGTGCTGACTGACTAATATCCCCATTTGCTTTTTGCTTCTGTAGGGATAGATATTTTTTGGACAGTTTTTGTTGTGCACTTCTTGGTAGTTTTTCCATCATTTGTAGGTTTAAGATTGTCTGTTTGATTTATTAACTGACACTGAATACCTTTTTTTTGTATTTACAGAGGACATAATATCTACTGCAAGCAGTTCTCATAAGCAATTTATTCAATGTTTTAAATCCGTATTATGCTCAAATTGAATTGGTCAGCTCAAGTACTATAGTATTTTATTATATGAGTAGTTATTTTTAGCTTACCACACAGACATTGCATTTGGAACAGAGTTAGTGTCATTTGAAGTACAGTAGCAACTATACATGCGTTAGGAAAACCCAAATACGTACCGTCTTCCCTCCCAAAATGTCAGTAATCCTTCTGGTAGGCACTGTTGCTCTCCCTGACTGCTTGGGCATCTCTTGTAACCTTGCATTTGTCTCCTTTCTCTCTAGCTTCTTTTAATCTGTCTTGGCCACCTGTCTGAAGAGGGGATTGCAGCTTCAACAAGAACTAAGCACCCATTTCCTCTTCCTGTCTTTTCTCACTGCATCAACCTTTTTTTAACTTCCATCTCATCTGCTTTGTTGAACATGGCCGTATGTGGACTTCACATGGTATTTTTTTGGATAGTTTACCTTTTGCCACCTAATCAAGGTACACTTTGGCAAGTGGGAGTCCTTCACTGATAATATTTTGCAGATCTGTCTTGGTGTATGAATGAACAAAGCTTTGTTCAGGTGCTCAGGTAGGATTCTAAACAGTTGTTCAAGAGAAAAACATTAAACCAATCGTTTCATCATACCATATGTGGCAGAGCCAAGGCTCCGGATTAATTTATATTTTGCATAAAACTATCAGAACTTAATTGACAGTACATTTTAAGAAAGTTTTTATGTAATAATGTTCAATCATATATTCAGTCCATTTTGAGAAGGACTGTTTTGAAATAACCACTATTATAAATTATTTACAATGACGGCCTACCCCGGCCATAGCCTAACCCGGACAACGCTGGGCCAATTGTGCGCCGCCCTATGGGACTCCCAGTCACGGCCAATTGTGATACAGCCTGGAATTGACTCAGGGTCTGTAGTGACACCTCTAGCACTGAGATGCAGGGCCTTAGACTGCTGCACCACTCGGGAGCCCCTATGAATACAAATGGCACAACCCTCAATAAAGCGCTGACAAAGCCGACATATTCAATTGGTGATTGATAGTGTGACGTCTTGCGTGTGAGTAGTATAAACTTTTGTCAATACGGATTTAAAAACCATAGGACAATTGCGATCCAAATAAATACAGTATTCTTTGTTCACTGCATAGGTTGTTTCATTGGAACTTAGAAGAGCCAAAGACATGTTCATGTCAAGCACTTATTTAGTGAAATCACCTTTTCCGTACTGAAATACCATGTAGGTCACATTTAATGCGCTTTACGCATTGTGCTTTAACTAACATCAGTCTATTCTGTATATTGCATGTCTTATGCTCTTTTTTATTTTATTTCATCACCTCTGTGATCTTGACCTTTTCCCCATTGTAGTTTTCTCCCCTAACAGTTCCGTTTTGCACTCTTTCACATTTGATGCTCTATTGTTTGGACCAGTTTTATCTTGTGTATTACTAGTTGTTATGTGCAGTTATACCCCTCTCCACAATTTCCGGCACCCATATTGCCAAATATTACAATGAGATGGAGTTGAATCCTAGATACAGATAGATACTCATGCATTTGTATAATTTATAAGGATATATTTTGTGTATGGAAGTGGAGACCTGTTTATGAAATATGATCTTTGGACGTGACTCTTCTCTCTGTGTAAAGTTACATTTTGGTGTAAGAAATTGCCATACATTTTTCTAGCATCTGCCATAATCACCCCTCCTAGTCAATTACCTGTCCGCACCACAAATTAATGATATAATATGTGATTGTAGTTTGATTCCATTTATGTACATTTTCAATAAAATGATGATGAAAAAGTGTGTATTTGTTTTTTATGCCAAATGACTTAGTTGTGCAAATAATAAACATTGAGGACAGGTTATACAGTATATTCACTATAAAAGTGAAGAGAAAGACTGCCCCCTTCTGGTTAATGGGGGGAGGGGGTAAAACCTATGATTTTTCTAAAAGTATTAGCCAGCCAGCTATTTAAAATATATACTGAACAAATATATAAATGCCACATAAAACAATTTCAAAGATTTTACTGAGTTACAGTTCATATAAGGAAATCAGTCTATTGAAATAAATTCATCAGACCCTGGATGGATTATCTTGACAAAGAAATGCTCACTAACAGGGATATAAAGTGCAAATCTGTCATCAAGGCAAAGGGTGGCTACTTTGAAGAATCTCCAATATAAAATATATTTGATTAGTTTAACCCTTTTTTGGTAACTAGATGATTCTATATGTGTTACTTTTGACTGGTACTGTATGTATATATACACTACCGGTCAAAAGTTTTAGAACACATACTCATTCAAGAGTTTTTCTTTCTTTTTTACTATTTTCTACATTGTAGAATAATAGTGAAGACATCGAAACTATGAAATAACACATTTGGAATCATGTAGTAACCAAAAAAGTGTATATTTATATTTTAGATTCTTCAAAGTAGCCACCCTTTGCCTTGATGACAGTTTTGCACACTCTTGGCATTTTCTCAAACAGCTTCACCTGGAATGCTTTTCCAACAGTCTTGAAGGAGTTCCCACATATGCTGAGCACTTGTTGGCTGCTTTTCCTTCACTCTGCAGTCCAACTCATCCCAAACCATCTCAATTGGGTTGAGGTTGGGTGATTGTAGAGGCCAGGTCATCTGATGCAGCACTCCATCGCTCTCCTTCTTGGTCAAATAGCCCATACATAGCCTGGAGGTGTGTGTTGGGTCATTGTCCTTTTAAAAAACATATGATAGTCCCACTAAGCCCAAACCAGATGGGATTGCGTATTGCTCCAGAATGCTGTGGTAGCCATGCTGGTTAAGTGTGCGTTGAATTCTAAATAAATCGTAGACAGTGTCACCAACAAAGCACCCCCACACCATAACACCTCCTCCTCCATGCTTTACGGTGGGAAATACACATGCGGAGATCATCCGTTCAACCACACAGCGTCTCACAAAGACGCGACGGTTGGAACCAATAATCTCCAAATTTGGACAAATTTCCACTGGTCTAATGTCCATTGCTCGTGTTTCTTGGCCCAAGCAAGTCTCTTCTTCTTATTGGTGTCCTTTAGTGCTTTCTTTACAGCAATTCGACCATGAAGGCCTGATTCACAGTCTCCCCTGAACAGTTGATGTTGAGATGTGTCTGTTACTTGAACTCTGTGATGCATTTATTTGGGCTGCAATTTCTGAGGCTGGTAACTCTAATGAACTTATCCTCTGCAGCAGAGGTAACTCTGGGTCTTCCATTCCTGTGGCGGTCCTCATGAGTGCCAGTTTCATCATAGCGCTAATTAATTTTTAAGAAGGCACACCTATTAATTGAAACGCATTCCAGGTGACTACCTCACGAAGCTGGTTGAGAGAATGCCAAGAGTGTGCAAAGGGTGGCTATTTGAAGAATCTCAAATATAAAATATATTTTTATTTGTTTCAACACTGTTTTGGTTACTACATGATTCCATATGTGTTATTTCGTAGTTTATGTCTAAACTATTATTCTACAATGCAGAACATAGTAAAAAATAAAGAAAAACACTTGAATGAATAGGTGTTCTAAAACTTGTGAAGGTAGTATATATATATACCTAATACACATTACGTAAGATAAGTCGACCACCTCCAATATTTTTAGTTCCTCTGCTACATAAGATAATACAGTCGACCACCTCCAATATATTTAGTTCCTCTGCCTGTCTGCTACATGTCGACCACCTGCAATATATTTAGTTCCTCTACCTGTCTGCTACATGTCGACCACCTCCAATATATTTAGTTCCTCTGCCTGTCTGCTACATGTCGACCACCTGCAATATATTTAGTTCCTCTACCTGTCTGCTACATGTCGACCACCTCCAATATATTTAGTTCCTCTGCCTGTCTGCTACATGTCGACCACCTGCAATATATTTAGTTATTCTGCCTGTCTGCTACCAGCTCCGTGGTTGAATGCGGAAACTGACGCCACGATTTCAGAGGGACAAAAAAAATGAGGCTTATTATGGGAGGTTGATGCGAGTAGCTACTGTAAATTCACTTTGAGGGAAATTCTGCAATTGCTCTACACATTTCTGAATGCCACATAACGACCAGTCTCAATATAGCTACCAATGCAGCATTCGAGTCTAATCAGCTAGCTCGCTGACAGCGATGACCCCCCCACCCCCCCGGATGTTATGGTGATGACCGAAGCCTTTTCTGAAGCTGTTAGTTAGCTACGGACATTCAATACGCATTGAACTTGCTAGCCAGCTAACTGTTATTGAAAAACTGACATCAAAGGTACAAACAAAGAGACGTTGGACTTGGAACTTCGCATAGAGGTCAGAGTAGCTCAAATATTAATTTGAGCTAAAATCAATTCGACAATCTGTCTCGTGCTTCATATCACATTTCCGTGCAAGATGATGCATCAATCTTTTTTCAATGAGCTAACTAGCTACCGTTAGCCATTTTTGCTCGTTTACTGCGTCACTTGTTTCGCCAGATAACATGTGGTTTACTTTTAGTCAGATAATTGTCTACAGATTAAATCATAACTAAAATGAGCAAATCATGCTTGAATTATTTGAATTCAATGATAACGTAGTTAGCTGTTGTGCTAGTTGTGTGCATGCTAAATCGGTATACTTCGTAGACATTTTTTAAAATAAATTGTGCACGAAATTGATTCATAATTAAACAGAAATGTTGCCAATGTTAGCATAAATAATTGCAGTTTCCACATTAATGGACGATTTTGACTGAAGCATCAGTCAGCCTATTCTTATTGATCTATCACTGAGCCCCACAATTCTTAGCGATAGTGGCCATGCTGGCAGCTGGTAATAGTTTTTGCGCAGAGGAAGAGGCGAAGCGAGAGGCATAACTGGGCCCAAAACCTGTCTTCTCCAGCAGGGGGCGTTTTGTTTTTTTCTGCTCACCAAGCGAGGAGCTTTTCTTGGGAGTTCAATGTGTCGAATGTGGTCAACAAAAAATGTAATGGTTTATTTGCTACATTAGGCTTATTTGATCGAATAGAAGTTTCGTAATGCATATATTGTTACGACTACTGATATAAGTAGGACAGGTGACATCCCGGTAACTTTGAAAGAAAATAAACACTATATGGGAGTTGTTCCTGTCGTTCACCCGCGTCTCTGCCCTCTCATTGGCTAGAATGGTCCCACCTGATCTTGCCTCCAATCGACTGCCTTCCATTTTTTAAGACATTTATTATCGTTTTTAGAGCGGCCACTTGAGTATCTGGTCAATATAATGGATAATCTGTGACTGCAGTCTGTGAACTGAGTTTGTTAGCTATCACTAGTTATGTTGGTGCCATCTTCCAACAACAAAGCCTATCCTGTCAACTGGATAATGAAATGGGCATCTACCTTGCCTACAGATTTGTTTTTAGTCCTCAATTTGATGTGGGAAGTATAACAACACAAGTTCTCTCCCGAATAGAGTATTTCCGGTAATAAAGTGTCAGTATGTTACTGTGCTAGCATGGAAATACACATTTAGCTTGTTTACCTAATACAGCTGTTTTCTTTTAAGGTATGGACCTGATCTGAGGAGAGAGGTGCTGGATATGGCTGAAGGGATTGACATTGGCGAAATGCACTCCTTCGACCTAGTTCCAAGTGCTGAAGCAAAAAAGAGACCCAATTCATCAGATGGCAGTGAGTGATTTTGGTTCTTCAGATTAAATTCCTTGCCACATCTTAACTAATTTTGGACGTTGTTGAAGTGTTTTGCTTATCTACTGGAAGGTGGCAAATAACTTAACTCAACATAATGTATACTATATCCTTTTTTTATTGTCATATTATTGTGATATACTTGTCATTGATTGATTCTCTGATTTGTTCTTTAATGTTAGGAGAAGAGCCAATGAGGAAGATGCCGGTGTCCAAATTTTGTTCCAGACCGCTGTTTGAGCCTGTGCACTTTGTTAGTGGTGGCAGCAGTGGCGGGTCTGGTAATGATGAGAAGGAGAATGACAAGCAGCGCCGGAGGAGTGAGGTGAACAGTTTGAGACAGCGGGACTCTGACCGTCCCCTTTATGGCAACAACCGAGCTCAGGGCTCCTCTGCAGCTAGACCAGCATTCGACAGAGTTTCATCATACAGTTCTTCTTCTGACTCTTGGAGGGACAGAGATGGACAAAGTGATAGAGAGAGAGATCGAGACATACCCCCAGTTAGCACAAGTGGTTCAGGTTATGGGAGCCGAGGATCCACTTCAAATTATATGACTAAAGTGCAGCAGGACTACTCAGACAGATATGAAGCCCATAGCACTAGGCAGCCGGACTCATACTCTCAGGCCCCTAGGTTTGATGGATATGGAGGAGGCAGTCGGTCAGGGTGCTGGGGGGATTCAGGACGCCAAGGCCTTGGCTTCGGGCATCAGGACAGAGGGAATCAGGACAGACCATCTAGCAGGCCATTCAGCAGAGTCTACAGTAGCCCAGGGAGGAGTAGCCCCTCCTCGGTTTCAGGGTCTTCTTCACAACCCATCCCCATATCTCAAGCCGTACTGGATGAAAAGCAGAGGCTGATCAATAGTGTGGCATCTGCCATAGCTGTCACTTTAAGAGACCCCGCGTTTATGTGTGGCGCTGAATCTCCAAACTACAATTTCATGCTAAGCCGTAGCATCCAGGCCTGTAAGACCAACCCAGAGTACATCTATGTCAACCTCAAAGATATCCCTCCAGCAGACCTACCCAAGAACAGGAAAGTACCAACTGATGGCTATGCCTGTGAGCTGAGATGCCAGTGTGTTTACCTTGCTACTGGATACTCTGGAAGCAAAAACGGGGCAAGGGACCGTGCTTCTGAGCAGGCTATTAAGCTTTTCTTTAAACAGGTGGAGGTCCGTGTAGTGCAGCGCAAATTCAAACACTCCTTGGTCAATGATATTGTGGTCTGCCAGATTAACTGCCCTACCCCTGCTTTTCTACCAGCACTGCGTAACCCAGAGGATAAACCGACGCCTAGCTCCAAGGGGCAATACGAGCCTGACAAACGCAAGCACTGGACAGATTTTGTTATTGTTGACAACGCTCATGATGCCATCTGCATTCTTAACAACTCTGCCGCCTTCAACCGCATGAAGATTGACTACAAGTTCGATGTGGTTCCCAACAGCAGTGCATGGCAATGTAGCGTGTACCTGCAGGACGAGCTGGTGGCACAGGCCAAGGGAAGTAAGAAGACTTCTAAACATACAGCAGCTGAAGAGGCAGTGAGGAAACTGCGCATGAACCAGGCAGCCCGGCAGCAACAACAACCACAGCAGTTCTCCCGAGGGAACAATCCCTCTGACCCATCGGGTGGCCGTTTCGGTCACCAGGGTGGTAGGAAGAAACACTTGAGTGAGCTGGTCATCCTAGAGAACTCGGACAATGCCATCTGCATCATTAATGACACTGCCCAGTTCAACAAGGTAGCTGCCGATTATAAGTTCACAGTGCTACCAGATCACCGCTGGAGGTGTGAGGTATACCTGGAGGGTCAGTATGTAGCGTCAGGCATCGGACCCAAGAAAACGGTGAAGCACATTGCAGCAGAGGAAGCCCTGGCCACACTCAGGCAGACACAGGCTGTGGTTAAATCTAACCTCAGGAAGGACGGTAATGCTGACGCCCTCTCTCGCCACCAGATTCTGACGCGCTCTGGTGAGGAGGCCTCGAGACAAGAGATCAAGGAGGATAACATTGGGAATCAGCTACTCCGCAAGATGGGCTGGAAGGGTGGCGGATTGGGCCGGGAAGGGGAGGGCATCTCTGAACCCATAAAGGTTAAAGAGCAGTTCTCCAGAGAAGGACTGGGTATGGACATGGACAAGTCTGGGAATCAGCTCACCAAACGGAACATCGAGGACATCATCCGTAACTATGCCAGTTCAGACCGCCAGGACGACCTGCGCTTCTCCACTGAACTCAACAATGATGAACGCAAGCAGATCCACCAGATATCCCAGAAGTATGGCCTGCGGAGTAAGTCATATGGCCAGGGCAGGCTGCGCTTCCTCATCGTCAGTCGCAAAGTGCACAAAGACCAGCTCATTGGCCAGCTCCTGCAGGAAGGGCAGGTGGGACGCTACGAGCTGGTGAAACCTCAGGCCTCACACTGACTGGATGTAGAATAGCTCCAACAAACTACCGATGACCGATACTTCAGAACAAAAACAGGTGTGCCTGATCTGGGCAAAGGTTGTACTTTTATTGGGGATGTTTCAATCTTCTAGGCTGGTCTTTTGGGGGAAATACTTCAGTGTTTTCTGCATTCCATTTCCTACAATTGCATATTTTCTGGCATTGTTTTGACGCTTTTTGTCATTCTACAATTTGGTCTTCTGTCAGCTTCACATTTGCACAATATTCTAGTGATTTGTGCAGTAACAGTTGATTAGAGTTATGTATCTTGACAAAAAGGTTCAAAACATTTTAGCAAATGTTTTTCATGGCTACAGAAATAGCCTAAACCAGCAGAATGCCCACCATTTTACCTAAACGTTTCATTAGTAAAAATGTATATGGCATCACATCAAGTGACATCTGTAACTATATGCTGACATTGACACATCCCTGACATAATACTTTCTATGTTATTTTCCCCCCTTGGATAGTTAGATAATTGAAAAATAAAAGCTTCCTCCAAGACTTGTAATATGATTTTTGTCACATGGTAAAAGCGCAGGCTGTGATCCCTTTGAAATGTCAAATGTATACGTCTTAAGTGAATAGTTAACTTGTCTGCTTGTTTTCACAGCTGTAATCAATAAATTAATAAATTAAGTCTTATAATTGTCTACTGTCTGGACTTCAATACTTGTGAGTTGACTGATGTGATTTTACAAATATATTTATCAAAATGCATTGGAACATTTATTTTTATATTAACACTCCTATGAACAATTACTATATTCCAGTTCTGTTCAATGTTTGCAGGTCTGTAAGTTTGTAGCAATATTGTAAAGGTTTTACCTCCACCACTAGTGGTTAGAGCGTTGGACTAGTAGAAGGTTGCAAGATTGAATCCCCGAGCAGATAGCTCACAGATACACTAAATTACCAAAAGTATCACGCATTAATTTGGATTTGGTCCACCTGTTTCTGTATGGGTTAGGGTTAACCCTAAACCTCTTTCTGTATGGACCTGGCTTTGTGCACGGGGGCATTGTCATGCTGAAACAGGAAAGGGCCTTCCCCAAACTGTTGCCACAAAGTTGGAAGCACAGAATCATCTAAAATGTCATTGTATGCTGTAGTGTTAATATTTCCCTTCACTGGAAGTAAGGGTCCTAGCCCGAACCATGAAAAACTGATTGATTATTTGAATCAGCTGTGTATTGCTAGGGCAAAAAACTCAAATGTGCACCCAGGGGGAGCCCCAAAACAAAATTTGGGAAACCCAGGTCCAGTCTACATGAGATTATTATGGACGCGATCGAGAATATTTTTGTCAAATGGCAGTCAAGCATCGATCATCATGTCACCAGAATAAGACCCTCGATATTTATTGGAAAGCAGCATTAAGCTCATCACATGCACTTTCACCCCCCTGTGAAGTTAATCAGAACTTATTTCAACTGCAGCCTAATAAACTGCATAAACCGAGTTGTAGTGGGAAGATCACACACACCATATCACCACGACTCCAAATGTACTTGAATATTATGGTTATCAATATTTACGCATAAAGGCATTGCCACTGCCATTTCCCACATAATTAATTTAACCGACACAAAAAGATCCCACCGTATCAAACAAACAAATTATCTGGCATTTATAAAATTACACCGAAACATCCTTTTTCTATCACAGCTGGCGTGATTTTTTTATACACACACACACACGACATTACGTAACTTGCATAAAACTGTGCATGGAAACATAGTTACTTCGTTTTTTTGTTGTTTCAACATACAGTTACAGGACTTTTGAAAGTGCACCAAGTACGTCCCTTTCTGAAACACTTGATTCCTGATGTATATCATTCATTGATGAAAGCGCCATTTGGCACAAAGCCCCAACAAGAACACGGTTTGTGCATGAAAAAAAGGATAGGATATTGAGATTGACATTGGTTGGGAATAGAAGTCCATGACAGGTGTTCATCAAATTGTTTCTTAGTTAATATCATCCTAAAGCTTCAAAAAGGCAAATGGGCGAGAGAAGCTAGAAACAAAACATTCAAAGAATAGAAAACAAGAAAAAAATGTTGATCCACACAGCAAATCACACTGTAGAGGACTTAAAACCACTAAAATGACAAGATACAAAAGTAACTCCAAATGAACATACCCTTTTGCCTCAAGATAAAAATATGGGGGTAAATTACATTGTAAGTAACCCAGATATAACAACGTACATTTACTTTAATGAAGATGTGCTCTTGTCCAGGAAGAGCATTCTGCATGAAGTGATACAACAACATACAAACCTCACTACAGACACACATAATGCGGAGAAAGATTCAAACCATGATGTGCATTTCATTTCCTTTATGAGATATTTGTCTTCTGTGTTTTCATTTTGACTTGAGGCTGGATATTGTTCATTCTTTGTGAATGGTGAGGGGGTCAACAATCACGCCAACTCTGTTCCACGATGGCAGACACTCTCTTCTCATACTCCCGCTTGTTCTCCTGGTACAGCTGAGCTGCCTGGCTGTTGGCTGGGCTGTTCGGATTCGGCTCATCCAGTAAAGACTAGGACAATGCAATAAGACACTTTTCAATAACAACAATATTCCTTTTTTAAAGAAATTGTTCCTAACATTGAATCAGACAACACCAATATTTGAGGACTAATTAAAGTACATCAAAAGATCTTTACGATGCAAGAATCCAGCGATTTATGAGTATTTCCCGCTGAAATCCTTTGGAGAATGTTGAGTTTACCTGTATTGAAGTTAGGATTGAAGAAACATCATATGTCGGACTCCAGCGGTTCTGAAGAATGTCCAAGCATATACTACCATCTGCATAGACTGCACAATACAAAACATACATTTACTCTTCATAACAATGACTGGTGGATTGACTTGTTGACAAAGATTCAGCCGTTCCATTATAAAAGGATCCTGTAAGCAATACGCATGTTTCTAAAATGCCGTTCCCACCTCCTATCCAGAAAAGAAAACGTACCGTTTGGATGAAACATTTTGGAGACAAAACGCACTGTCGGAGGCTTGTTAGGGTATTCCTCTGTGAATTCTATTGTGAGTTTGAAAGTTCCTGAAATGAGAGAATTTATAAAGTGGGCACATCACACAAGGTTAACTGGTTAGCTCGACAATGACAACAATGGAGTTGGTATTGGCAAGAGTACAAACAGATATGGGACCAAGCTAAAAAAAAAATGTCTTAAATTCAAAGTTGTTCTTGCTGCCAAATGTTTTGAGCAACCAAATAGCATAAGCATACTGTATTTGGCCAATACATTTTTGCAGCTATTCCAATACCAGAGAACATTATCTAGTATACAGAGAAAAAATACTACCGGTAATGTACATAACTGCAACTCAATCACAGACATTCACTTGAACAGAGGATTACTGGTGGCTGGTGGGCCTGATTAGCCCTTGATCACACATAAGTCATTAGACCAGGGGTGTCAAACTCATTCCACGGAGGGCCTAGTGTCTGCAGGTTTTTGGTTTTTCCTTTCAATAAAGCCCTAGACAACCAGGTGTGGGGAGTTCCTAACTAATTAGTGATGTTAATTTAACAATCAAGTATAAGGGAGGAGCGAAAACCCGCAGACACTCGGCCCCCGTGGAATGAGTTTGACACCTGTGCATTAGACAAAGGGGTGTTCTGTAGGGGGCAGTCTTGTTAAGATCCCTGACGCTCGATCAGAACATTAACATGCATCGCGGTTTTGGAAGCATAAGGACCCTACACACCTCGATATGGGTTAGGGTTAGTGTTCCCACACAGAAATATCTCCATGTTACAGCGCTTGTTTACGGAAAACAAATGGCAGACAAGAGACGACCACCTGTGCTAATTAGCAATATAGTATGCGCCGAACACCTGTGTGTATGTGTAACTCGGAAAGTGTAGTTTTGTCAGATGGAGGCACACAGCTGTATGGATCTGTGCTAAACTGCTAAGTGTAGCTTTTTTCAATTTTAAGCATTCTTTCTCGCTGATGAAAGACAAGGGCCATATGTTTCGAAAGCCGTATTACAATAAATGATTACTGACTTTTCTAAACGTTAAAACAGTGTAGGGAATCTAGTTCACGAGGCAGTCATGGGCAAAGTTAATGGCTGAGAACTGTAGTGAGATGGCAGAATGCCACCTAGAGTTTGAGAGCTAGGGTCTGATAAGGCATATTCACTGATGGACATGTCATAAACAGATACAATCCCCTGGGTTTGACCCAAAAACTCATTCACTTGCTGGCAGGCAGTAATCTCAGCTCAACCATGCAACAGGTGAAAGAAGCTCATTCAGCTGGATTGCTGTACTTTCCGATAAGACACCACCTGGTCTAAAATGTACTGTTCCAACTAGCAGGCCCCTCCCAATTAATTAGCCAGTATCATGGTACTGATCACTTCTATTTGAGTTATCAAACATATACACCATAATGTAGCAACTACAGAAAGTCAACACACAGCTAGCTAAAAGTTAGCTAAATCACTTACCATCTTCAAAAGGGGTTCCCTCTGGGCTGGGGGAAGAGAGAAAACAATTTCAATACAGCTAATCACCTGTGTCAACTAGCTTGATAACTTTAAATGCTTCGGCTAAGAGCTGTACTATAAGTTAATTGCTTGAAAATTAACAGAAAGTTCATAGTTAATAATACTCTACTTTGGATACACATTGACGTGCGGGTACCGGCGTTTCTGTACTACACAACTCTACTCATTCTAGCTAGTTAGCTACTAACTTACTTTTAAAGTCCAGTCGCTTACCCAAAAATAACGGCATTCCACACCATGATATTGTTTTCAGAAGGGGCTCCACTAACTCCAGCAGGAGGGTCCTCTTGAAGTCTGAGAAATACGTTTATTTTCGATGGTTAGCATTAGTTAGCAGTTAGCTAGCTAATTAAATAGGCTAACGTTAAAGCTAACTGGCACGGCTAGCTAACGTTCGCTATAACTTGAAACGATCAACGTTAAACTGTAATCTGTATGTTAAGAATCCAAGTATTAGCTAGTAACTTAAGTTATCCAGTAGCAGATAAGATAAAAGTTAACATTTAGCCAGGTAGCTGTGAAGTGAGCTAGCTAGCTTAACAGATTCACCTAGCCCTAACTAACGTTACCGTTTAAAGTCTCTCATTAAACGTCGTCTTGCTGGAGTTGACATCTTATTCAATTGAAAAAAAAAGAGGTGTGGAAACGGTTAGAAGTTACACGTTTTAAAACAAACGAATTTCACAGTAATTATTATATTTCCAAAGATAAGGTTCCACAATCTTTAGCTAGCTAGCCAAATATGTTTGTTTCTCGCTAGGAGTGCGTTAGTAGGACATGATCTGGGCTAGGCACTAAGCCGCGAAAGGGGGGTGAATACGAGGGCATAGTGAGTGTT
This sequence comes from Salvelinus fontinalis, assembly GCF_029448725.1. Taxonomy (NCBI): domain Eukaryota; kingdom Metazoa; phylum Chordata; class Actinopteri; order Salmoniformes; family Salmonidae; genus Salvelinus; species Salvelinus fontinalis. The sequence goes on from NC_074693.1 coordinate 43,070,914, forward strand.
GCCTGTCTTAGATTAGTTTAAATTCATCTGTAATTAAAATATACAAATAACGTATATTATTCAGTGAATATTCAACATAAAAAATTATTTGTACAACAAACTTCCAAATTTCAATGGTCAAGTATGTTTGAATGTAGCTACCTTCACTTTCACGTTTGTTGTTCCCCTGTAACTATTACGTCAGGTTTAGCATGGGGTTGTTACCACAGCCACAAAGTCAAAATTGTCTATATCGTAAAATTTCATGAAAACAAAAATTAGATTTTTGGTCTTAATTTAAGGTTATGTTCAGGGATACGGTTAAAATTGTGGTTAAGGGTAGGTTTGAAACAGTGGTATTCAAACATTTTCAGCGGGGACCCCATTTGTTCAGACTGAAATTCTGTGGACACCACCCCAAATCTAATGACACAACCTTAAAATAGGTGCATTTGGATTTTTAAATCAACAAATAACCATCAATAAATAATTGCATTTTCATCTCTTATCAAAATTCTGCAGTCTACGCTTAATTTTTTGTTCCTAAAAAATAAATACAATAATTCTTATTATTATTTTGGCAAAATATTTGTGACCCAACTGCAGGTCCTCCGTGACCCCTGAATACTACTGGTTTAAAATCAGATTTAAGAAGAGAAATTGTAAATAGTCGGGTTAAACCATAATTAAGACTTTGTGGCTGTGATAACTAGTGACGACCTTAGCATGGGTGTGCAAGGTAAATTCTAGAATGTGCGTAACAGTTATTGTAAACTGTAAATCAATCTGGGTCCAGTCACGTTAACTTAACCTACTCTAAAAAGCAGTTGGTGATAATCATTGGTGATCCACCAATGGGTATTATTATGTGAACTGAGTGACAGGTTATGGCCAAGATGCTGTGCCAGAGATGCTAGCAGCAGTTTATATAACCTTCAAGCTCAGGGATGGGCAACTTTGATGGGGGTGGGGGCCACCAAAAATCTGAATTAATCATGGAGGGCTGCAGTGGCTTGTGTTGGGCCAGTAACCGAAAGGTTGCTCGTTCGAATCCCCGGTCAGACTTGCTAAAAAAATAACTACCAGACTTATGGAGGTCTATAATTTTTTTTCTGAGGTCTTGGCTGACTTCTTTTGATTTTCCCATGATGTCAAGCAAAGAGACATTGAGTTTGAAGGTAGGCCTTGAAATACATCCACAGGTACACCTCCAATTGACTCAAATGATGGATGTCAATTAGCCTATCAGAAGCTTCTAAAGCCATGACATATTTTCTGGAGTTTTTTTGCCAAAACTAAAGTTTGTTAACAAGAAATTTGCGGAGTGGTTGAAAAACGCGTTTTAATGACTCTAACCGAAGTTTATGTGAACTTCCGTGTATGTAAACTTCCGACTTCAACTGTATGTCGAAAGAGGTTACAGAAGACGAAAATGCAAAAAGTGTCCCACTTTTTCAGAATTCACCCTACTATAGTTCTGTTTGGTGCCATTGCACTCTGGAATACATGTAACTTAAACAGGATGACAGTACTACAAGAACCAGAGCCCTGCCTAACCTAAATACAGGGGGTCCGTAATGTAAACTGGATCTCTTTTCTCCATTGGAAAGCCTATAAGACTATCCCACTTTAGCTACTCCATGCTGTCTATGGTTGGTGAAGAAGGACAACCAAAAAAATGACTCAATTACAACATTTAGACATAATAATGGCAACTTTGTTGTTTATTTTGATGCGCAAATACATATTATGCACAGTTATATCACAATTTGGCCCTGTGCATTATTTAAGACAGTTTTACAATCTTAACATCAAAACAGAAAAAAAGCTATGTCACTGATCTTACCATGCTCTTCATGGCGGAGAGCTTCCTGTTTGAAGCTTGTATTACCCCCTCTATGATGTCACACCAATGAAGTGATGTGAAATTCATAATATGGTTTTTCTGCAAGGTCTTAGAAACAATAGTTTTGATTGTCACTTGTCAGACCAAGAAATAAACACGTCAGGATTAAGCTGTCCCAGTTTAAATGATGTCCCACTTTTTCTGAATTCACCTTGATTGAATTGTTGACAATACACTATATGATGCAACATAAATCTGATGAAGTGCATATCATGCCTTGGGGTCAATTATGCCTTGGGGTCAATTAATCCTCTGAGTTGAGGGCCTGGTGTGCGTCCGGTTTGGTCAGCATGTTAGCAAACAAACAGTGAATTTACACAAGCTACTGGGGAATCGACACCTGCCTACGTTTTCTTTCTCCTCTACTCCAGGAGCTGGGCGCCACTCTGGGCGGGTGGAAGTGTCGCCGCCGTGTCTGCTTTCCACAGCCAACTGGCTGGTGCTAGGCAGAGATCCCTCCACGAATGTGTCTCCCTCTTCCCTGGAGAATGGAGTCAGTAAGCTGCTTCTGGATGACTTGGTGGATGTTCCTGTTCTTGATCCTATCAACCAGCCATAAAGATACGTCACTCAATGTTGAAGTCGAAAGCAGCGGCATCTGGCAATGGGGGCCTCCTTGGCGATGGGAAGTCCGGACCAGACACAGACTTCAAACAGCTTCGCCGCCTTGGATCCAGAGGTTCCGGCACCTTCATCCCTGGGGGCTTCCGCTTCAAGATCGGGTCTGGAGGTACCTGTTCCTTCATCCTCTGTTCTCTCTGTTCGGTGGCTTCTAACTCAGTTTCAGATTTTCAGAGCTCCCCCATCATCGGACCGTGAGGGTGTCTGAGACTCCGGCCCTCCATCAGCCATAATGGATTCTACAGCCTCACAGCCTATATATCCTCGGGGGGTCTGCGAGGCCACTCGAGGTGAAAGAGTGGCCGCACCTCCTCAGCTTTTGCACCAGCTGTCGTCATTGGCAGCTCTATGGTGAGAATTATCTTGGTTCCTGGGGCAGAAACCCTCAGCTATCCTGGAGCACAAGCACAGAACATTTCAAGGCTGCTTCCTACCCTTCTACGACAGATGCCTGGGGCTGACGCTGCTTTTAATAAATAAAAGCAACAAAATACAAAACAAGAAACACGAACAAAGCACAGACATGAAACAGAAACAGAAACAATAACGCCTGGGGAAGGAACCAAAGAGAATGCCATATATTGGGAAGGTGATCAGGGAAGTGATGGAGTCCAGATGAGTCTGATGACGCGCAGGTGCGCGTAACAATGGTGACAGGTGTGCACCATAATGAGCAGCCTGGTGACCTAGAGGCCGGAGAGGGAGCACACGTGACAAAAGCGGCCAATTATTTCAGGCCCGGTACCATCATTGGTCCGCGGCTTTGAAAGATTCAGCAGGCTACTGGAATTACACATCTGGCTAAAAGATTACTGTAGCTCTGTTGGCATAACTTTTATAGATAACTTTGCTCTACAGGAATGACGGAGTTCATCCAAATCATCTTGGCACATGGACTCAACGCATTTCAAGGCTGCGTTGAGACAATGACTTATCAATGACACAAGCCCTGCTCAGATAATCCCTACCATTGTGTCGCTGAGTTGTCGTAGAGCTGCAGCAAATGTACATTGGAAGCATTGGAAGTCATAATGTAAGTAACCTAATTGATGTTCCTCTAAGTCCCCTGAATGTGTCTGTCGATCCTATAGCTATTGTGTCATGTGTCTATGAACCAGAGTTATACTGTTAGCACTGAGGCTGTGTGCCCTAGTAGGAAGTTAGCTGTGTATAGCTCACCCTGCACTATCAGCTCAAACATAAATATCACTGTCATTTCTACTTCTGATAAGCCACTCAGTAAAACAATCAAAATAATCAACCATCCCAGAAAAGTGATATATATTAACATATGTAGCCTAAGAAACAAGGTTCATGAAATCGATATGAACTAGTAACAGATGACATTCATATACTGACTATCTCTGAAACTCACTTAGATAATACCTTTGATGATATAGTGGTAGCAATACATGGTTATAACATCTACAGAAAAGAAAGAAATGCCAACGAGGGTACATTACATAACACACTGTCAATTCTTAACTAATATCGTTACCTATATTAAAACATGTTAGAAACCAAACTATAAGTCAGTGTTTTGACATGATGAAGATATTGTGAGTAATCATATTGAACTATTCTGTTTTTTTCATTTTCAGGAGAGCTGATTGGTGTGGACTAACTGCTCAGGCAGACTGGGAAGGCCATGCAGAACATGAACCCTGACTCAGAGGAGACTGATTTTGAGGACGATGCAATGGACCCCCCACAGATTGTATGCTTCTGGATGACTTCATCACCACCACCACCACTGTTGACTTCACTGCTGACATTCCCACCCGGGCTGCTCCCTCTACAGTCCAACCTGCTTCCTTCAGTGCCAAGTCCGCTGCCACAAGTATCTGACCTGCTTCACCCACAGCTCAGTCTGCTGCCAGCCAACTCCACCCATGCAAAAAACTTGATTGGTTTGATAAGTAGCAACTCATCACTAGTTTCCATATAGACTGTGCTGTACTCCAGCCCTTTTGATCTTCTTTCTAAAATGTAAGGTCTCTATTCAATCAGATACAGAGTTAACCCGCGGTTGCTCTTGTGTGTCACAATCCACTCCCTTCCTACCCCGTTAGAAGTTCAAATCAGTGATAGAAAGTGTAGGCTATTTGGATGGGGGGGGATTTAAAGCCTATCAGTCGAATCAAGAGTAGGGTCTATAGCCTACAATAGAACATCACACAGTGTTTGAATGTGTAACACGGCTGCAGGAACTTCTAACATGGCTGCATGGGTTTTGTCGAATAGAAAGTTTGGTCGTTTTGTGACATCCAATGGCAGCGTAGGCGAATAAGGTAACACAAGGAGCTGCTTGTGGATTTGACAGCTCGAACACAGTTCCACCTCCGATACCGCCAAAGCAATCACTACGTGTGTGTCGACCAACATTAATCTGATTGAATCGAGCCCTAGAACTTTCAGGTGGAGATTTTTCCTCTGTTTGCATGGATGTTGTCATATGTTTGGATCCTTCTGTGTTATTCACTCAGAATCAGTCAGTTGCCATACCCACTCATTAGCTTGTGTGTGTAACGTTTTACATTTGTCATTCATAAACATGTTTCTACATTTCGACCAGTTCTTAGAATGACTTTTGATTGTAGGTAAATCATTATTCACTTCTAAATACAAAAATGTTTTGCTCTCAGAGGAATGTATAATAATAAAAATTACATCAAGAAATATGCACAATATCCACAAAAAAAAACAGAACTGATAATTTAAGATAATAATTGGATAAACAAGGGAGTATAGTACAGTAATAAACCAACCTCAGTGGAACAACACTTCTATATGTTATGATTATGCTACCATAAAATGTTCCAATTAACTCAGGTGATCTTAAATTCACCAATATGAAAAATAACACTTTTAGACACTATAGTGGATGTTTAGAAATGTTATTTCTGGCCAAGGCAGGATTCGAACAGGGGTTTTCGGGGGCCACTCTTGCCCTTTCTCAAACAGGAAAAAAACTAAATTTTCATAGTTTTTCATCATAAATAATGATTAATAAACATTTAACTTATGAAGAAGAAACATCATTTTTTCTTTTCCTCTTTTTTCTTCTCCCCCTTCTTCCTCCCTTATCTTACTATTGTTCGCCAGCTTTGTTACGCCCGTCGCTTTGGATAAGTCGCATTTGCCTAAAAGTGTCTGCTAAATGGCATATTTTATTATTATATTATAATCCATTTTCAGACTAAAGGTCGCCTATAAAATAACGCATATAATAGTAATAAAAACTGCACTTTGTTAAATATTATTTAAAAAAAAAAGGTAGTCTGAAACATTGTGGAAAAACCTGGATCACTTCAAATTTAAGAGAACCGTTTTAGGGGAAATTGCACTATACACAACCTGAAAACGCATACATTTCAATGTAATTGAATATTTGTGTAATAACACACAAAATGACAATTATTTGTTCAAATATGACATTGTCCTTATTTAACAATGCTTACCTTTGGATCCTGTAAAAGCCATTGAAGCGTACACTGAGTGTACAAAACATTATGAACACCTGCTCTTTCCATGACAGACTGACCAGTTGAGTCCAGGTGAAAGCTATGATCCCTTATTGATGCCACTTCAAATCAGTGTAGATGAAGGGTAGGTTAAAGACAGGTTAAAGAAGGATTTTTAAGCCTTGAGATAATTTAGACATGGATTGTGTATGTGGGTGAATGGGCAACACAAACTATTTAATTGCCTGGTAGTAAGTGCCAGGTGCACCGGATTGTGTCAAGAACTGCAACCCTGCTGGGGGTTTTTCAGCTTAACTGTTAAGTATCAAGTGTATCAAGAATGGTCCACCAATGTGAAGCATTGGAGTCATCATTCCTCCTTGTGGAACACTTTCGACACCTTGTAGAGTCCATACCCAAACGAATTCAGGCTTTTCTGAGGGCAAAGAGGGAAGGTGTTCTTTATGTTTTGTACACTCAGTGTATATCTAAAGTAATTTATGTAATATTTTTGACATGAGTAAAAATACTATTCGAATTTTCATTCTAATATGGCATTGCTGTAATGAAATTCCTTTTAACTTCTCAACCACTTGGTAAAGCTCTGTAATTTCCAAAATAATCAAACTGGGGGAAAAACAATTGGAAGTTCTTATTTGACTTGTAAGTAGTATGATTTAAGGGGGAGGGGGGGGGGGGGGGTCTGCATGTTTTTTCAAGAAAAAGGGTTATTTGCTCAATGGAAAGCACATACAAAAAGGGAAGCAATAAACACATTGTTGGAAAGCAGTTACACTTTTTTCTAGTGCACTACACGAAGTCGACACTAGGTGGGGGTGAATTCCCATGAATAGCAGAAATGTGTTAAATTCAGGCTTTAAAACAATTACCGTCTATCAGTAATAATCTAGAAAATAATAATGGAATGGAGGAGGGCTGGTGTAGGAGGGCCAGCTAACTATAACTGACACGTTTGAAATCAATAAAAAAAAGTATCCCCATAGATTTCAGATATAGTTGAGTGCTGCAATTACATCGGTTCCCATATGGTCTAGCGGTTAGGATTCCTGGTTTTCACCCAGGCGGCCCGGGTTCGACTCCCGGTATGGGAATGCACTGTTTTAATATTGTCTCGTTCTTGTACCGCGAACTTGTAATTGTTTCCCAATCAAAGACTGTAACAAAGCAGGACCCGATGTATTATCAGCCTATATGATGATGTCTGAAATATATCTTACTGTTCAACTGGACAACCCATAGAAGCCTATCCACACTGTCATATTTATAACATAAAGTAAATTCCCAAAATAGGCAATGTACCAAAACTGCGATCCCTTAAGTGGGCGGGTTTGAAAGTGTAGCCAGTACTGTTTATACCACACGGGACAGTGTGCATTTGGTTTCGATGTGAGCCACATCCTTGAAGTTGTATATTCAATGCTTTTTTGCTCGTGATTGTAAATTTCATTGGTGTTATAACAATCTGCTAAAGATAATGATTAAGATAATAAAAACGAATTGTCGGTATCCTTTTCATTTCAGCTAAAAGTCCGATACGTAGTTTATTCTAGCCTATCCCAGTAAGTTTCTCAGTATGAGTAACCAACATTACATTATTTTTCACAACATCCTGTTTTTTTCCCCAACCGAATCCCTAATGCTGGCCAATCATTTCTTAGGGAAAATGTGACTGCTAGGAATTCCCCACGCATCGGTTTTCGGTAAGAAAAAAAGAAGAAAATTAACAGTGTAACCTTACGTCAGCCACGCGAACGTAGTGAAACTAGAGTTGGCATATTTACTGTACTGATGATGTCGAGCATCATCTCACAAATGGGATTATTTTTTGGGATAATAACAAGATGCTGATAAGTGCCTACTGAAGATATTATGCTACTGGACGATTTTGATGAAGACATTGTCATTTTAAATGTCTGACATTATAAAATAAGGATTTAAGGTGAGTCTTTGCAATTCGAATTGCTAATGATGTACTTCTAATTTGTTATTTTTTTTATGTTGTCTTGACTATTAGTCTGGAATGTGTATGAAACAGTTCTGTTACCCCCGCCTAAGCAGTCCTTTTCATATCGTAGAATGCTCTCCCATTCAATAAGTTAATGAGCGGGATTGAGTGCATTTTATATTTTTCTTTCATTCATTTCTATATAGACTACATACGGCATTTTTTATTTATGTAACTCCACTTGTAAATCCACAACAAATAAAATACAAGTTATTTGCTGTACTGCATCTATTCACATGGTAGACTAGAACAAATATGGACTACTTTCATTTCTTAAATTCAAAAGAGTTCTATACACAATGTGCTGCCACTGACACACATTACTGAACATTTGACATGAAAAATCACAGAGATGTATGACCCACTGCTCTGCTTTATTAACCCTCCTACTGAGAAGCCGTGTCATTGTGCGATACACCCTTAGAAAAAAAGGTGCTATATAGAACCTAAATGGGTTCTTCGGCTGTCCCCTTCGAAGAACCCTTCGAAGAAGCCTTTTTGGTTCCAGGTAGAACCCTTTTGGGTGCCATGTAGAACCCTTTCCACAGAGTGTCCAACCTTTCCAAAAAAGGGTACTCCCTGGAACCAAAAAAGGGTTCTTCTATGGGGGACAGCCAAATAACTATTTTGGAAAAGTTTTTTTCTAAGAGTGTACCATGCCTTCCATGTGACAGGGGTGCTGTGTGGTAAATGTGAGAGGCTGTTGTGTGCTGCTGACAGAGCTAGCCTGTCTGCAGTGTCTCTAGGTTCCAGTTGCCATTTGTGCTTCATGTGAGTGTGAGGGATCAATTATACAGCCCTGAAAGCAGAAGATTGTTCATGTTTTATCTGTTAAGTAAAGAGGAGTTCAACTGCACCCTACTGTTGCAGCCTCCACAGATATTAGACATCACATTAATAAGCATACCCAATATCTCTTCAGACTCAGAAAATACTATTGGAGAATATTCTGTATCATTGCACCAGTGCTTGTATTTCCCTCTGATTTGTAGAAATGGCATATGGTACCATTACCATTGTTCTGCTGCTCTATCATGAAGTTTGCCATTTAGTTCAAGAGGCTGAGAAAGACCCCGCTCTTTATTTGGCATTCGTATGAACCATGTCTACTCATCATGTTCATCTAACATGTTCATCAGTTAAGATATTATTATTTTCATGTAAAATCACTACTCCCAACTACCAGAAAAATGTGATGGCTTGGATCTACACTAAACTGTGTTTTCTCAAATGACCTGATCTCCTCAACCCATCTGTGGTCAATATAAACGTTTGCCAGATGTTTACATTTTTGGTTTAAGATGCTGGCCTTGTGGGACTTTGCGAGCTGAGAAATCTCATTGGTCTTCCGTGCCTACTGTTGTCCAGAGAAAAGTAGGGGCGAGACAGGGGGATACTTGTGCTCTCCTTATTCGGAGGGTTAAGGGGACGTTTGCGCTGCTCAGCTCAGCCCGTTAGCAACAGAGATCAGCTGGTCCCGCTGACCCCCACCCCTCCTCCACTGTCCACCCACCCCCACCTCTTCCCACGCAACACAGCCCGCCTATCACAGAGGCCCAGTAGATAATTGGAAATCTCAGTCTTCTGAAACCAATTATCCCCAAACAAGAGCTTCTAAATATACTCGTCTGCAGTTTAGTGGTCTCTTGCATATGTTTCAAGCCCCAGACTCCATGCATAGTTTAAAAAAAAATCCCATGGTGCCTGCCTCACTGCACACATCCCACCCTCTTTCCCTCCTTCCCTCTCTCTTTTGGGTCTCGACAGTCATGTGCATTAATGACCCTGCCTTCTCCGCCTTTGAACTTTGTTGCTGGAGGGATTTCTCCTTCACAAAGGGACTTTGAGGTAGTAACCTCCCTTTCATGAGACAGGGCCTGGATTAACATTATGGAGGATGAGAACAGGCCAGGCATCAGGTTTCAGTTAATAGTCAGTTTATGCACACTGACTGGGAACACTAGCCTATGCTTATCTGGGGCTAGTGACATGCCTGGTACTTATCGTGTGACCGTGATGTCACCATCAGCAGGGCACAGCAGCCAGAGCAGCTGAGGATTGTGACTGGGTGACGAAGACTCCAGACAATGGGAGAGCTGTTCTTATTTGTGCTTCATAATATCGAGGGCTGCTATCAATGTCCCGGCCTCAGTCTTGAGTCTTTTCTAACTGGCCAAGAGCTGCCCTAATGAGCTCTTGGATCTGCCCTGGGCTCTTTGTGTACCTCCGACCAAATCTTCGGCTACCCAAGAGGAAACGCAGATGAAAAGAAAGCAGGAGAGTGGGCATCCTGGTGAGTCTAAGGTGATGTGAAAATCAGCCACCACTTCCCTCCATTCTATTGGCCAAATGTACAGTCACTTGATAATAAAATGGATGACCTCTGATTGTGGATTTGCTGTCAACGGGACTCTCATAACTGCAATACTCTGTTTTTCTGACACATGGCTTTCGGACAAGATACCCCCCATGAATATCCAACACAATGGATTCTCCATTCACCAAGCGGACAGGACATTGGATTCATGCACCCAGAGACTACTTTTCTTATTGCCGGGGATTAAAATTCAGCGTCACTAAAACACGTGATGCCCAACTTCTAGCAACACGTCTCCTTCGTCACTAGGGCCAATAAAGTCCTAAACCACTGTTACTCAACCCACAAGCAAGCATACAAGCCCGCCCCTCTTCCCCCCTTCGGCAAATCAGATCAAATCAAATCAAAGTTTATTTATCACGTGCGCCGAATACAACAGGTGTAGACCTTACAGTGAAATGCTTACTTACAGGCTCTAAAAGGTGTGTGTGTGTGTGTGTGTGTGTGTGTGTAGGTAGGTAAAGAAATAAAACAACAGTAAAAAGACATTTGAAAAAAGAATAGCAAGGCTATATACAGACACCTGTTAGTCAGGCTTATTGAGGTAGCATGTACATGTAGGTATCGTTAAAGTGACTATGCAAATATGATTAACAGAGAGTAGCAGAAGCGTAAAAAGAGGGGTTGGCGGGTGGTGGGACACAATGCAGATAGCCCGGTTAGCCAATGTGTGGAAGCACTGGTTGGTCGGGCCAATTTAGGTAGTATGTACATGAATGTATAGTTAAAGTGACTATGCATATAAGATAAACAGAGAGTAGCAGCAGCGTAAAAGAGGGGTTGGGGGGGGGCACACAATGCAAATAGTCCGGGTAACCATTTGGTTTACCTGTTCAGGAGTCTTATGGCTTGGGGGTAAAAACTGTTGAGAAGCCTTTTTGTCCTAGACTTGGCACTCCGGTACCGCTTGCCATGCGGTAGTAGAGAGAACAGTCTATGATTGGGGTGGCTGGGGTCTTTGACAATTTTTAGGGACTTCCTCTGACACCGCCTGGTGTAGAGGTCCTGGATAGCAGGTAGCTTTGCCCCAGTGATGTACTGGGCCGTACGCACTACCCTCTGAAGTGCCTTGCGGTCGGAGGCCGAGCAATTGCCATACCAGGCAGTGATGCAACCGGTCAGGATGCTCTCGATGTTGCAGCTGTAGAACCTTTTGAGGATCTCAGGACCCATGCCAAATCTTTTTAGTTTCCTGAGGGGGAATAGGCTTTGTCGTGCCCTCTTCACGACTGTCTTGGTGTGTTTGGACCAATCTAGTTTGTTGTTGATGTGTACACCAAGGAATTTGAAGCTCTCAACCTGCTCCACTACAGCCCCGTCGATGAGAATGGGGACGTGCTCGGTGCTCCTTTTCCTGTAGTCCACAATCATCTCCTTAGTCTTGGTTACGTTGAGGGATAGGTTGTTATTCTGGCACCACCCGGCCAGGTCTCTGACCTCCTCCCTATAGGCTGTCACGTCGTTGTCGATTGTGTCGTCAGCAAACTTAATGATGGTGTTGGAGTCGTGCCTGGCAATGGAGTCGTGGGTGAACAGGGAGTACAGGAGTGAGCTGAGCACGCACCCCTGGGGAGCTACAGTGTTGAGGATCAGCGTGGCAGATGTGTTGCTACTTACCCTCACCACCTGGGGGCGGCCTGTCAGGAAGTCCAGGATCCAGTTGCAGAGGGAGGTGTTTAGTCCCAGGTTCCTTAGCTTGGTGATGAGCTTTGAGGGTACTATGGTGTTGAACGCTGAGCTGTAGTCAATGAACAGCATTCTCACATAGGTGTTCCTTTTGTCCAGGTGGGAAAGGGCAGTGTGGAGTGCAATAGAGATTGCATCATATGTGGATCTGTTTGGGCGGTATGCAAATTGGAGTGGGTCTAGGGTTTCTGGGATAGTGGTGTTGATGTGAGCCATTACCAGCCTTTCAAAGCACTTCATGGCTACGGACGTGAGTGCTACGGGTCTGTAGTCATTTAGGCAGGTTGCCTTTGTGTTCTTGGGCACAGGGACTATGGTGGTCTGCTTGAAGCATGTTGGTATTACAGACTCAATCAGGGACATGTTGAAAATGTCAGTGAAGACACCTGCCAGTTGGTCAGAACATGCCGGGAGCACACGTCCTTGTAATCCGTCTGGCCCCGCAGCCTTGTGTATGTTGACCTGTTTAAAGGTCTTACTCACGTCGGCTACGGAGAGCGTGATCACACAGTCGTCCGGAACAGCTGACGCTCTCATGCATGCCTTAGTGTTGCTTGCCTCGAAGCGAGCATGGAAGTGATTTAGCTCGTCTGGTAGGCTCGTGTCACTGGGCAGCTCGTGGCTGTGCTTCCCTTTGTAGTCTGTAATAGTTTGCAAGCCCTGCCACATCCGACGGCGTCGCAGCCGGTGTAGTATGATTCAATCTTAGCCCTGTATTGACGCTTTGCCTGTTTGATGGTTCGTTGCAGGGCATAGCGGGATTTCTTGTAAGCTTCCGGGTTAGAGTCCCGCACCTTGAAAGCGGCAGCTCTACCCTTTAGCTGAGAACTCTCTAGGCAAGTAGTGTGGCCTGCAATTTATCACAATATACTCTACCTCAGGCGAGGAAAATCTAGAGACTTCCTTAGATTTCGTGCACCTGCTGTTGTTTACAAATATGCACAGGCTAACCATCTCCGCAACCAGCTTCATCAGGAAATGCATCTCCGACATCATCCCCACGTTGAAGGTTCGCTGCTTCCCCAATCAAAAGCCCTGTATTAACACAGTGGTGTGTGCTAAGCTAAAGGACAGAGCTACCACTTACTGGGCTATCACAGCCAACACTGAGGCTATTGCTGAGGACAAGAAGACGTACATGAAGTCCTGCTACAACCTCCACAAAGCCATCAAACAGGCAAACAACAATATCGTAACAAGGTGAAATCCTATTATACTGGCTCTGACACTCAGTGCATGTAGCAGGGGCTACAGTACATTATGGACTATAAAGGAAGCCGTGATCTGTCAAACAATGCCTCTCTACCAGACAAACTCAATGCCTTTTATGCACGCTTTGACAAAAACAACACAGAGCTCTGCATTAGGGCCCCTGTAGATCCGGAGGACTGGGTGATCTCTCTCTCCAAGGCTGACGTGAGTAATGTTTTTAAATGGTTCAATACTCGTAAGACCGCAGGGCCAGACGATTTCCAGGGCATGTCCTCAGGGCATGTGCAGTCTCCTTGTCCAAGTCTGTAATCCCCACATGTTTCAATCTGACTACCATCATTCCTGTTCCCAAAAACTCTTAAGGCTTCCTGTCACATTGACTACCGCCCTGTGACATTCACATTTGTAATAATGAAGTGCTTTTAAAGGCTGATCATGGCACACATGTGGGAAACATATGCTCTATCACATCCTCTGAAAAAGCATTACATTTGAAGTCCCTGTAATGTCTCTGAGATGCCTGGTTTGGAGTCTTCTTTCCAATCTAGTCTAGTGATCAGTCTCTCTGAGGGAAATTAGTGTCATTTGACACCCTTAACGTAACCACAAGGTAGCAATGTTTGTGTCTCTGACTATAGGTAATTCCACATTAACACTCAGAGCACCGGAATGCCATAACTACTAGAATGGCCATGACGGTCATTCTGACAGTTGATATTTCAATTGTATAAATATTCCATAATAAATTGCTAAATGAATGCATTTATGTTAAAATAGGTAATAAGAAACCTCGGGACACCAAATGCAAATTGTAATCAGTCAGAAAATGTATTGATTGATCCAGAAACGCATAGACTGTAAATACTCAAATAAGATGATAGTGTATTTTGTGACTGTAAGACAACAGTTGCCAAACTACACCTAAATGATATTGAAACTAATTTCACATATAATAATAATAACAATAATAATATATATAGCCTAAAGACAAGATTAAATTGACTATAGTCTGATGGGTGACGATATTATCAATCGTCGAATAGAGAATGATGTGACTGATGACCTGTGCAGCGTGCATTGACAAAGAAGAAAGGAGCTTACCAAATAGCACTTCTTCCATATCATCCTACAGGAGTCCATGCAGATGTTTTGATTGCTATACCCTATCAGAAATAGTTTCTAATGAACCTATTTTTGACAAACAACTGTACAAATTGCGAGGATGCCTCGGTTTTAAAATATTACTTATTCCTAGAATAACCGTGGATCCATGCGTTCCTCAAGTCAGTAGGCTACCGGTGACAATCAGCGATAGCCATTTGGGATATTCAATTATATTCTTACTGTAAAATAGGTGTGTTGACTGTGGCAGGGCCTGGGATGAACTAAACGAACAGGCTGATTTAATTGGCATGGCGCAGCCATAGACATGTCTACCAAGCACAGATAAATACAACTGAAAACATGCTACTCTGTTCTCTTGAAATTAATTAACTTGTATCATGTTTATGACCTTCCTGAATGAAATATTAATGGATTTATTTGTGATTGTATATATTAACACTAGAAAGGTAGAGAGCATAATAATGTCTCAAAATAAACTGAAATGTTTAATTACTTTAAAAAAAAGTCTAAATACGTCTATATAACACACTGTTGTAGTTAGAATCTTAATATCACAAACAAAACTGGAGTTTTAACCATTTTTAGGAGGGCATGTCATTTAAAAAAAAATATTTTCCCCAGCCTGCTCCACTCCTATGATAGTTGAATGTCTCATGCCCAGTTGATGATCAACCGATAATTGCCTCAAAACTGAACCTAAACTATACCGTAACTAATTTCAAACATATAACAGATGAAATAAATGAAGTATAATGGGGGAGAAAAGGGGAGAATGGGTGAGTTGATGAGTGAGGGATTCATAATTATGTAATCCCCAATTGTGAATGAAGAACAAGGCGGGTTCATTCTATTGTATTGATCCATTCTAATTCTAATCTTCAAATGGTATGTACCCTATATCAGTCCACTGAATCCAAGTAGTCTTATCAGTCTACTCTAGCCTACTTGGAGTAGGCTACACAGTGAGAACGTGCATCATTTACAATGGCAAGACCAAGACAAATGGATGGCGGGGAAGACACGGATCACATCTGAAGATTATTATTCTGAGTCATGCTGAACGGCTTTCCGTATTTGGGAAAGGATCCATATCGGGCAGCAGGTGAGCGAGTGTTGGAATATGTTTTTGATCAGAAGGTACTGCTGTACTCGGTGAAAGGAGGAACTCGCCGCTGGCCTGTTACTGTGTCCTACAACATGCTTGACTTGGCTGCTATCACCACACACGTGTTGTTCAAGCAGTGCATGAACAACACCCATGAGCAGGAGAGACTTCATCATGAGTCTGGCACACGGGCTACGTGAGAGACATATGAGGGCCAAGGCAGCAGCAAAGATTCCACGGGAGCCATTGCGCGAGCCAAATTGCACACAGCTCCCGGGGAGGAGAAGCTGCAAGGTGAGCAGATTCACTCGGAAACAGAACCTGGACACCTGCTTCAGCTGCAAGCGACTTGTCTGGGGGAAGTGTTGCAATCAAGTGAAAGTGACAAAGATTTGTGGTGACTGTTCAGACAAGGGATAACAGCTAAATAAAATAGATTTTATACTTGGAAAGCAGTGGCTTTTTTCTGGCCACTCTTCCGTAAAGCCCAGCTCTGCGGAGTGTATTTCTTAAAGTGGTCCTATGGAAAGATACTCCAATCGCCACTGTGGAGCTTCTTCTTTGCAGCTTCTTCAGGGTTATCTTTGGTCTCTCTGATTAATGCCCTCCTTGCCTGGTCCGTGAGTTTTGGTGGGCGCCCTGGCAGGTTTGTTGTGGTGCCATATTCTTTCAATTTTTTTATTAATGGTGCCCCGTGGGATGTTCAAAGTTTCTGATACTTGTTTATAACCCAACCCTGATCTGTACTTTTCCACAACTTTGTCCCTGACCTGTTTGAGGAGCTCCTTGGTCTTCATGTGGTGTTGTAAACTCTGGGGCCTTTCAGAACAGGTGTTTATATACTGAGATCATGTGACACTTAGATTGCACACAGGTGGACTTTATTTAACTAATTATGTGACTTCTGAAGGTAATTGGTTGCACCAGATCTAATTTAGGGGCTTCATAGCAAAGGGGGGGAATACATATGCATGCACCACTTTTCAGTTTTTCTTTTTTAGATTAAAAAAAAAAAAATCACTTCACCAATTTGGACTATTTTGTGAATGTCCATTACATGAAATCCCCCCAAAATACATTTAAATTACAGGTTGTAATGCAACAAAATAGGAAAAACGGCAAGGGGGATGAATACTTTTGCAAGGCACTGTATAGCCTACAGTAACATACACTTGTGAAAATTGTATCATGTTCTTTCAAGTATTTACATTTGGTATTCTAATGTTACCTAACACCTTCATAAACACAACCAAATGACATTGGCACCAAAGGGGGTCCAATGAGTCCAGGCTTTTTTTCTAGTTAAATGTATTTATTAGGCCTTGTGGTACTCCACAAGGCCTGGCTATTCTACTGTTAAATATGCATGAGGTCATTTTGACCATAATGGCTCTTTGAGGATGAAATGATGTATTTTATGATATTTCTCAGAAAGTACTACTAGAATGTAAAATACTCGTATTTAGGAAACGTCAGAGACAGGTGGGTTCAAGGTTTTTATTGAAATGAAGGTGCTGAAGAAACTCACTCAACCATACAAATGTCCCGTCTTCAGTCAGATGTTCGTCCCACACAGAAAACAGTTATGGCGGTTATTTTATTTTCATGATGGTCTTCATCCATAATCGTCGGTGATACTGTAATTGTGCCAGCCCTAAAGACATTTCATGGTGGCCCCCTATTTTTGTTGAAAGACAGTAGGGATCTTGCTCTGTAAAGTTCCTTATTTCACTGCGAGTTGGTTTCAACAACTGAGGCTCTGTCAACTGAGTTTCACGTCCTCTGATATATCAGTTCGATCACTAGGCAGCGCTACAGCCAAGCGGCCGACGTGACGTCAAAGAGAAAGGGGAGCCAGGGGAAATTCCACCTGTAACCCCATCCCGCCTGCATGCTGCCTCTCACAATGTGAAGCATGTGACTCCAGTCCAAACAATACACATGGACTCCATATCTCCATGTGTACTTACTGTCATTTGTCATGTCATCACGTTAACCTCAGTTTTGATGTCTTGTAAACTACATAACTTATCTTGTTTGCCCCCGAGAACTTAAGAGGTCATAGTTTTTGACTCTGTGTTCCCTTTTCTCCAGAGGCAGCCTTGAACAACTGAAAACATGCTCCAAAACAACAGTGCAATGTCTCAGTAGGTTTAACTAAGAATATATCGTTTTTATTCCCATGCCCCATATAGGCTATTACTCAGTTATTACGCTGTTGCAATGGTATGGTGGCAAAAGATGACCAACCACTAGAGATTGACAATCAGGCTGGACTGATCTAGAGGTTTTGTTGCCATCTCGTTTCTGATGCGCCATTGTCTGTTGGCACCAGTAGCGGTGCGTGAGCAAAATCACCGGGGAAGCCAAGCCAGAATAAGGCACATTACATCCTATGTCTTTTGATAATTGCATTTTTTGCTCTATAACCTGTTAGTTCGTATCCCTTGACATCTTGATATATAGGCCTAAGGCCGAGACAATAAGAAGACACAGTGGCAGAATAAATTAAACCTCACCTTTCTTTCATCACAAAACCGGAGAGCAACATCTGTCCAGTGAAGTCCACAAACATATTGCATGTAACAAACAGTTACATGACCTACAGCATGGTCAGGCAAGTTAATATGTTTCTGACATTTTCGGACTACAAAACAACTCTTGATTTAGAACCACGGAGAGTTACCACAAGTCGCAAAGAAAACAGGCGATGCCTCCACTATTCCAGCACCATTTCAACATGACCTAATCACCTATGCTTATTATTATACAGTGACAACTAAAAGATACCAAAAACGATTTAGTCCAATCAACGTAAGCTAAATATGTGGCTGTCGATCGTACTTATTTATGTGTGTATGTACAGTTGAAGTCGGAAGTTCACAATTTCTGACATTTAATCCTAGTAAAAATTCCCTGTCTTAGGTCAGTTAGGATCACCACTTTATTTTAAGAATGTGAAATGTCAGAACAATGGTAGAGAGAGAATGATTTATTTCAGCTTTTATATCTTTCATCACATTCCCAGTGGGTCAGAAGTTTACATATACTCAATTAGTATTTGATAGCATTGCCTTTAAATTGTTTAACTTGGGTCAAACATTTCAGGTAGCCTTCCACAAGCTTCCCACAATAAGTTGGGTGAATTTTGGCCCATTCCTCCTGACAGAGCTAGTGTAACTGAGTCAGGTTTGTAGACCTCCTTGCTCGCACATGCTTTTTCAGTTCTGCCCGCACATTTTCTACAGGTTTGAGGTCAGGGCTTTGTGATGTCCACTCCAATAACTTGACTTTGTTGTCCTTAAGCCATTTTGCCACAACTTTGGAAGTATGCTTGGGGTCATTGTCCATTTGGAAGACCCATTTGTGACCAAGCTTCAACATCCTGACTGATGTCTTGAGATGTTGCTTCAATATATCCACATAATTTTCCTCCCTCATGATGCCATCTATTTTGTGAAGTGCACCAGTCCCTCCTGCAGCAAAGCACCCCCACAACATGATGCTGCCACCCCCGTGCTTCACGGTTGGGAAGGTGTTCTTCGCCTTGCAAGCGTCCCCCCTTTTCCTCCAAACATAATGATGGTCATTATGGCCAAACAGTTCTATTTTTGTTTCATCAGACCAGAGGCCATTTCTCCAAAAAGTATGATATTTTTCCCCATGTGCAGTTGCAAACTGTAGACAGGCTTTTTTATGGCGGTTTTGAAGCAATGGCTTTTTCTTTGCTGAGCGGCCTTTCAGGTTCCGTCGATATAACCTCGTTTTACTGTGGATATAGATACTTTTGTACCCGTTTCCTCCAGCATCTTCACAAGGTCCTTTGCTGTTGTTCTGGGATTGATTTACACTTTTCACACCAAATTACGTTCATTTCTAGGAGACTTCCTGAGAGGTATGACGGCTGCGTGGTTCCATGGTGTTTATACTTGCGTACTATTGTTTGTACAGATGAACGTGGTACCTTCAGGCGTTTCATCCTTGCTCCCAAGGATGAACCAAATTTGTGGAGGTCTTGGCTGATTTCTTTTGATTTTCCCATGATGTCAAGCAAAGAGGCACTGAGTTTAAGGGTAGGTCTTGAAATACATCCACAGGTACACCTCCAATTGACTCAAATTACTTCAATTAGCCCATCAGAAGCTTCTAAAGCCATTACATTATTTTCTGGAATTTTCCAAGCTGTTTAAAGGCACAGTTACCTTAGTGTATGTAAACTTCTGACCCACTGGAATTGTGATATAAGTGAAATAACTGAAATAATATGTCTGTAAACAATTGTTGGAAAAATTACTTGTGTCATGCACAAAGTAGATGTCCTATCTGACTTGCCAAAACTATAGTTTGTTAACAAGAAATTTGCGGAGTGGTTGAAAAACGAGTTTTAATGACTCCAACCTAAGTGTATGTAAACTTCCGACTTCAACTGTATGTGCGTGCTTGTCAGTAGAAACGCCAATGCCATCCTCCTCTTTCATGTTGTCTAAATGGTCTATGACTCTATCATACAGTACATGCATTTCGTTTTTGTTGTCCTAGGCTACCTGGCTAAGACGTTTTCTCGCTAGCCTAACTTCCTTTCATGGGCAACGACGTGCCATTCCAGCCAGTTAACGTTAGCCTAATGTTACTATATCTGTTGAACTTCCATCCTCTCAGGCCATGGGCACAATATATGAATTTATTGTTCGATCAGAATTGCCATTATAATCATTGGCAAGTACGGAGAATTAGTAAAACCACAAATCCATATCCCTATCTCCATCAATGTATAATTTAGGAAAGGGCCACTGGAGGACAACAACACAACGAGATGCAACAATTCAAGTTTTCTGTCAATGACGTTTGGCTTCTAATCAATGTGATGCGATTGATGTGAAGCCAAATCCAAACTGGCTTCCCTTTGCACTTTTTTTGGTGTGCCAGGGCCATTCACAGCTGAGCTCACTCAGTTTAGCTCAACTCAGTTTAGCTTTATTTTATTTAAAAATGTATCAAGGGAGGTCAAATGCTCGCTGGCTTCCCTTGCATTCAGTGCTACAGGTGGCAACAATTTCATGCGCTTCTTGACCAGACAGCATAGATGGGCGCTGTTTTGTTCGCTTGGATGCTTTCTCCAGTGAGATACATTCAGCCTCTTGTCAATTGAAGGACATTTATGAAACACATAAAGATGAAAGACACAAAATAAAAATAAAATTAGAGGAAACCTGGCTTCCTTTGACATCCATGAATACACACCACCGTTTTACACTATTTGATTCGTGCAAATTCAAGATAGAACCACTCAGCCCGTTACTTTTTTGTTGATACTGATGCGATCCATGCATAGGTAGCTTGGGTATTTTTAGTCAATGTAGCAGTCACACTGTGTATCCGATGCTTGATTAGATTGGGGGGTTGCTGGGTGGTGGTTTGACTACTAGGGTGATCCTCAAGCAACAGCCAGCTAAGCTAACCAAATTAATAGCAGTGGAGGCTCCTCAGAGGAGGATCGTCCTCCTCAGTGAATTTAATTGAAAAAAAAATAGTGAAACATTAAAAAAGTGCTTATTTTTATAGTAAGTATATTCACCTCACCAATAATTGATTAAAACACTATTTTGCAATGAAGGTCTACAGTAGCCTCAACATCACTCTGTAGGGTAGCAGCATGGTTTAGCCGGAGGACAGCTATTTTCTGTCCTCTGAGTACATTGCCTTCAATACAAAACCTAGGAGGCTCATGGTTCTCATCCCCTTCCATAGACTTACACAGTAATTATGACATCTTCCGGAGGACATCCTCCAACCTATCAGTGCTCTTGCAGCATGAGCTTACATGTTGTACACACAATCAAAGGATCAGAGAATGAATCTCATACTGAAAGCATAAGCTACAGATAGCTAGCACTGCAGTGCATAAAATGTGGTGAGGATTTGACTCAAGAGAGAGAAAGACAATAGTTGAACAATTTTGAACAAATTAATTTCTTAAAAAATTAAGGAGAAGCAAGATGGAGAGAGCTAGCTATAGTTTTTGTATTTTTTTCCACTTTCATTTTGACTTAGCTAGCGAAATCAGCTAGCTAGTTTAGCCTGCTCAAACACCCGGCTCAAACAGAAAGGGATGCTATGTTAGCTAGCTGGTGATGGCTATCCAACACTGGAACTCTTCCAAGTCAAGGTAAGCTTTTCATTTTACTAATTTATTGCCATCGGGGCCCGCCAGTGTAACTGCTAAACTGCTTGCTGACTGTACTGCATGATTGTAGCGGGTTTACCTATGCGGTAGTTCTAGTAGCTATGTTGACTTTGACGTTAGCTAATATGGTGACATCGATGTAGGCTGTGTGTAGCGGTTATGATATGAAGGTTTGGTTTGGAAAGTTTTTTCCGCCTGGTCACTGTCACAGACAACTGATGTGTTGTGTGCTGAAGTCCACAAGCAAAGGGAAAAGGTGAGAGGAGGAGAGAGCATAAATGCGAGAAGGAATTATAACTACAATGATCAACGTGATCATGCTGTTTGTATGTGGCTGCTATGAAAGTGAATTGTATTTGCGTGTGATCAGGGGTCTATTCATTCCGCCGATTCTTTTGAAAAACGTTCTTAAACGGAAGAAAACGGAACGGAACGGGATAAACATACCTGAATTAGTCCAGTAGAAACTCTGGTTTGGACTAATGATTACACCCTAGATCAGCTAGGTGCAGGCAAGAGTGTGCAAGGCAGTATTGAATATGTCACTGTCTGTCACCTTGATTACTCAAATTTCTCTCAACCTGTGCACCTACATTGTAAACTTCCATTCATGAGCTAGGTTGTAGCAACCTCATGATGGGTATAGGGAAAGATGTTGTATCATGTAGTAGCATAAATCTATCGATATTACATTGAGCTGGGTGAATGGAATATGAATGACAGTCATCCAATATGCTGTAAAAAAAATGCAATATGCTGTAGAAATAAGGCCATGCTCACAAAAAAAATTATAATTGTCCTCCCTCATCTTAAACGGCACCGACCACCACTGATACATAGCAGCCTTTCACGACAAGGAGTGTCGCCCTCTCTTTGCCTACACTGTCATTTGAATTGGTGCTTTGTGTTGGTATGTATGTTGGTCAGAGGAGTGCTAATATGTCTGTCATGAAAGCTTGACGTGCAGAGTATTATCAGTGTGTGTCTGTGACCGTGTGTATGATGAGCTGCCTCCCAGGAGAGAGAATAATCTCACCTCACTCAGCGGATCCACAGCGTCAACAAGTTCATGTGTAAAATGTAACGGCATCTTAAATAGAGAGCTCACAGCAGGTGTTAGCCAGTTAGCAGCTCATCACCTACACTGAGAAGCATTTACAGTATGTAGCCTGTATCTGTCACCACATTATATAGGCTAATGTGGTGAATTATAGAGTGACAGACTGTCCCTCCTTCGGGCCTGATATTTGAATTATTTAATATCTACACTCTACTATTGGCTATTCATTCAACAGTACACTTTCAAAGACTGTGGCCTGTATACACTGAATGTGAAACAAAAATACTTAGTTCTCTTAACGGCAAAGCCCCTGTATATACTAGAAGAAACTTGAGTCCTTCCAGCTGTCAATCACTATGCCCTTGGTGTACACTGAGTATACCAAACATTAGGAACACCTTCCTAATATTGAGTTGCACCTGCCCTCAGAACAGGACTCTGTGGACTGTACAAGATGTCAAAAGCGTTCCACGGGGATGCTGGCACATGTTGACTCTAATGCTTCCCACAGTTGTGTCAAGTTGGCTGGATGTCCTTTGGGTGGTGGACCGCTCTTGATACACACAGGAAACTGTTGAGTGTGAAAAACCCAACAGCGTTGCAGTTCTTGACACATTCAAACTGGTGCGCCTGGCACCTACTACCCCGTTCAAAGGCACTTCAATGTTTCAGTCAGTCAGTTCACCCTCTGAATGGCACACACAATCCATGTCTCAAATGTCTCAAGACTTAAAAATCCTTCTTTAATCTGTTCTCACACTGATTGAAGTGGGTTTAATAAATGACATCTTTAAGAGATCATAGCGTTCACCTGGATTCACCTGGTTGGTCATGGAAAGAGCAGATGTTCTTAATTGTAGTATACTCAATTAAGTGTATATTACATTAGACAAGCGTTTAAACATGAGAAAGTCGGTCAGTTAGCCTCAGTGGAGATAGCTCCAGTGTTTGTCCCGACTGCAGGTAGCGAATACTGTTGACAGAGGTGTGATGTGGACTGTCTGGAATGTTGGCCTTGCCATGTGTGTTTAATGTTTAATGTGATACCTAAACGGTAATGTGTCTGGTCCTTCCTGGGAAAAAAAATCAATTTAACTCCTGCTGCTCTGCTCTTATGTACTCCAAATATGCACAGCTATAAACAGAAGATTTATGTTTGTTGTCCACTTCATTTGTGTAAGGCTTTAGTACCGCACAAAATGGGATGCAGTCTTACAAAATAACATGTAAACATCGCCAGGAAGTCCCAGGACTTATTCAGAATGCCGCAATAACCTGGATAAATAGAGCTCAATTCCCAAACTGGTCTATGAGAGAGTGAGTGACTCAGCTGTAGGCAATGTGGATTTAATGCATTTCCATTCAGCTAAATGCCTACACCCCTCTCTCTGTTAGTTCTGTGTGGCTGCAGTCATTGCAATCATCCACAGTCATTGCGGTGCGTCAGAGTTGACCATTCCTAGTCCTGGTTGGTCGTAGTGTGAGGATGTCCGTAACAATAACCAAAGCTGCATAATCTTCTTGACAATTTGTAATCTGCCAATTAGCCGAAGGTTGAAAGAGTTGGTGAACTAGAATTGATTGTCTCCTAAGGGGGATTGGCCTCAAACAAGCTGTCTGGTGTTCATATGAAAATATTCCAACAGTGCGTCACAGACTTTTGCTTTTATCACCCATTGTTCAAAGCAAGTCTGTCCCGAGTAACATTGACAACTTTTTTTTTCTCTGTTTCATTTACAAGTGTGTTGTGGTGTTTACAGCACTTGTACCTCTTTGCCCATCTCAGTTGGGCTCATAGGAATGCATCCCTGCCTGTTCCTCCTGCTCCTGCTCCTGCTCCTGCTCCTGCTCCTGCTCCTGCTCCTGCTCCTGCTCCTGCTCCTGCTCCTGCTCCTGCTCCTGCTCCTGCTCCACCTTAATCTGTTTGTCCCGTGAGGCCTGCTATCTTGGCCCTGTTAGCCTTGGCTGAGATCTTTCCTTGGCTATGTCCCAAATGGCACCCTATTCCCTATTTAGTGTACTACTTTTGACCAGGGCCCAAAGAGGACACACCCCTCCAGCTCTGAGTCACTCATGGAACGGCCATCAGCTGACCTCGGAGCTGCACAAACAGCACTGCCTGTCCCTTCACAAGGCTCCACATCTCAGGCCTTCAAGATTTGGCTTATTTGCGGTCTTCAATCAGGCCCTTAACTCAGATTTATACCCTTTCATAGTACTGAGCTGAGATAAGATGTACTGTACTCTACTGGCCTGCGTACACATCCACCATAGCTTCTGGAACTGTGCTGGAAAGGACTGGACAATGTGAAAAGAAAATGTCAGAGCCAGGGCTTTTCGCACACATAGGCGTTTCGGCTGAAGTTATTGGGTAGTGAGTGCCTATATGTGCAAGGCATTTGCCCATGTCTAGATAAGCTATGTCAGCTGATTAATGTTGAAGTGGACAAAACAAATTCGAAAATGCACTAGACCTAGCTCTACGAAACAGACTCAGTTTAATCTTTGATTCCGGTCTTTATTTCTCTGCCTCTCCTTTGAATTATTCTGCTTGAAAGAGAGGGAAACAACTTGGAACAAACAGATCTTCAGGCAAAGTGTTGCTGTGTCTGCTTTTTAACAGAACATGCTGCAGAAAATGTGGCCTTTTTGTGGCGATTTTCTGTTTTCGTTGGACTCTGATATGCAACAGCAGCAGTATATGACTTAGCCGTTTTTATTTTTAGTCTATGAAGGAAAAATGTGTCTCTTCACTTAGTCAGCGAGGTCACATGGTTGCGTTCTGTTCACATCAAGGCTGCAGCTCTCTCTTACCCTCCACACTCTCCTTTTTGTGTCTTGGCTAGATTGCCGTTTCAGCTTACTTTTACGCCAATGAGCTAGTTTGGATATTGAAACTTTTTGTTTCATTTGTAGCTTTCCCCCTCCCTATAGCCTTTTCTGTGCGTCACTTGTCCCCTGTGGCCTTGCTGTATACATATGTTTCAAGTCCTAGCTTTTATTACATGACTGTGCTCGTTTAGCTACTGTGCTTAAATATAAAATATGGCACACATATGAAACTTCACAAGCTAATAACGAAACACACACCAAGAGGCTTGATATAGTGGCCCCATATCTAGCTTAAATACTTTTTTCCCCTCCAAGGCGAAAGTACAGCCAGACCCTAGATTTGGTGCAAGTAATATCGGCCTACAGCTGAACTGAGGAAAATAGCCTCCGGTGGCAGAGTGACAGTCCTCTGAGGTGAAGAGATGGAAAATGGAATAGTTTCTGAGGCCTACATCTGCCGAGCTATCATCTTATTCCCTCTGCAGATAAATGGGGACTACAGTGGGGACTGCAATGGTGGATAATGTAGTCTTTGGCATGGGCGCTGGCAGAAAGTGGAACAAAATGTGCCTTAATGAGACTGCGGTAGAGAATAATGGAGTGCTGCTACCTGTGCCAACCTTGAGCTCAGTGTCTCTTGAACCTTCCCTCTCATCTGTTTTCTTTTCTCTCCTTTTAACATACCATTTTTTTGTCAGCGAAGTCAATTATCCCACCACCCGTTACTAGTGTGTTGCTTTGTGTATGCAAATGACTTCAATTAACAGACAATTAAAAAGTCAAGGTAATTGTCTACTGTCTGAACTGGTGTCTTTGTTGGGGGGGAAGTTGGAGGGAATGGATTACCGGGACTTCTCACAGAAGTACTATAGATATCAATCAAAGCTGTAGTATCACGCCCAGATACTACCAAGACTTAAGTTTGCTTGTACACTGTAATCTATATGTCGATTCATATTTGGTAAGACAATGCAACTTTCTCAATGAGAGACCTTAACCCCATGTTCTCTTCGACTTTGATAGGACCAGGACTAGCCTCAGGGAAAGCCACGCTGCCATCAAAAATCCTAATTGAAACGCACCACCAGACACTATTCACGGATGAATGAAAATAATCAGCACATCCACACTATTTACTGCAAAATTATTAAAGCAACTTTCCACCAGGCTCCAGCCATGGTCCTGAGATCAATTAGTGTTGACACAAAGATAATCGTTGATCGTCAGGGTTTAGATAATGATCCCTGTTTATGTGTGTGTGGTGTGTGTTGGTATGTTTACATCTCACCATCTAACAACCCTGGGTTTTTTAAAACCCTGGAGTCACAGGCTTAATAGATGCGAGACCAAAGCACAATGCTCTCAGATTGGGGTTTGTTACGCGGAGTGGAACAGGGGAGCCCAAGAGCAGACTCAGACGAGGAGACTGGGATGAAATAACCAAGGTATTTATTGAAACACAGGGGGGAGATGTAGTGCAGGTTAGGGGACGCTCGGGCGGGTTGCTGGAAACCAGGTGCGGAGGCTGAGGTTGGAGCGAGAGGGGTTGAGACAGGGTAGAGTGGGGAATCCAGGACAGAGTAGCAGGATGACGAGACGTGGGACTGGAGACAGGGACCAGAGTCAGAGCAGGCAGAACTGTAGCGGAGAGGAAAACAGCGTCAAGCAAGGAAAACAGGCACAACAGGATCTGAATAGTAACAAACGGCTAGGAACGTAGACTGACTGAGCAGAGATTACGATCTGGCAGCATGGAAGTGGCAGGGCGGAGTATTTGTAGAGGTCTTGATTATGGAACAGGTTGCTGGTTGGGATCTGCTCTGACTCCAGCGCACCTGTCTCTGCCCACACAATCACACAGAGAGAGAGGGAGAGAGCACTGGGGGAGAGGCGGCACTGGGGGAGTGGCGGCTGTGTCAAGGAGACACAGGAAGAGCAGTAGAGGGCGTTGCAGGAGCAGATGTGACAGGGGTTAGTGAAAGTTTGACCACATCAAATATAGCTCCTTGTAGCTGAGATGTCTCACCTCTACACACACACACACACACACACACACACACACACACACACACACACACACACACACACACACACACACACACACACACACACACACACACACACACACACACACACACACACACACACACCACAGAACTACTCAACTTCCTGTTTGTCAGTCTGATTGTTTCTGATAAAATAAAGATGCTTGTCAAGGCTCATACATCAGAGCACAGCGCAGGATGAGTTGGGGGATGGTGTGTGTGTGCGTATTTGTGTGTACGCGAGTACGGCCACTCATGTATTAGCATTATATCATCCAGGTGGGTACAAGGGGGGAGGAGGGGGGTCTATAGACCCACTTGTGCTGAGGCATTAGCTAAGACCAGTGGCCTGCCTTTGATGTCTAATTGTGGTCAGGTGATACTGCTTTGGTCTTTATAGCCCACTATTCTTGTACCTTCCAGTGAAGTCACATAAAAAGTTGGTTTTATGGTGGCCTCTAATGCCACAAGAGCTACTCCCCGGGATTTACCTCTTACTGTCTCATTTGCTCTGCCTTAATGACCTCCAAACTAATTTCAAATATCTAACTCTGCTTTGAAAGCTTAAGGATGAAAATGAGCTCGTATTCTTCTCTGACCCATATTTTTACATTCAAGTGTGTCCCATGTCTTGTGTTTGCCTTGAACCATTTTCCTTACAGACCAAGACAAGACTTCTTTATAGTGGTCGGTCAAAGTCCAAGTGTCCTCGAACGAATGCATACCAGACTAATGGTAAACTGAACTATGCATTTACAGCACCCTTCTTCCACCCCAGCACTCCTCCGCAGGAAAAACGTTGCTCAAGGTGTGGCTTACTGGTTGGTCCGTCTCGCTCTCCCCTCCCCCACCTCCATCCTTCAGCCAATCCCCAACACCTGCCGTGACTCACCTGAAAGGATTTGCATACAGGGCCCACCCTGACTTGCGATTGGCCAGGTGCAGCCACTCTGCCTGAAGGCTCCCCCACCAATGGATGTTGTGCTGCATGACTCACAGGGAGAGCCAAAGGCAAGTTGCTTCACTACACTTCTCCTTTTTAAAAATTCAAACAGCAGCCATTGCCTCGCTTTTTCTCCTTTTCAGTTTTGTGGCAGAGGTAGAGGGCAGGTCAGTGTTCCACACCTTCTGTACAGCACTGTGTCCCTCTGCTCTCTGGAGGCACTTCCTCACTTGGATTATTTTTCTTAATTGCAGTGGTATCACTTTTTCCCCTTCAGTTTTTTAAGTCACGTAGATCTGTCATGTGCTCTACTGTTAACATGGAGTTCGACACCCAAGCCCCGTGTCTTTGAGGTTAGTGACTGACGTGTTTCTTTCAATTGTTGATGCTATTTTGCTTCTTTATGGGTGAATAGGTGGTACAAATCAATTAGAGTTGTTTATACGGGTTATGTATTTACCATATGTGTTCCTCATTTGGTTTTCTATATTGCAAATGTATCACAAGAAAAGAAAAAGTAAGATGGCAAGTCAACGGCAAGAAAATGTAATGTTGATACAATTCAATGCTCAGCATTTGTGGCATGTTTTGTGTGTTTTCATACGTGACACATTTCATAACACGCTTTCTTAAAGATACCAACCAAGACATGTACCCATTGCTGTCAGTGACAATTTTTGGGGGGCCAGCACTAAAACTTTATCAAACACCTTTCATAAAACCGGGTAATCATTTATAGCACTAATACAACATACTTTATACCCTTCCATGCTTTTCCAGGAAAAGTGTAGACCGACATTGAGCTCAGACTTAAAAGACGTCGTTCAGATGTTAAAGGGTGGATAGCCAGAATAGATTGCGACCCTATGCTTGCTTACAGCTGCACTGGGGTCAGACAGGATCCTGTCTAGATTAAGACACAGTGGAGCCGGCGCCAGATATGGCTCAGAAAACGTACCTCAATCCAGTGATGAGAAATACTTTGTACTCTGAATTGTCCCATTATCCCAACTGTTATACCAAGAAGATTGAATGAGTCGTCCGACCCCAGCCTGTCCGACCCCAGTGCAGTTGTAAGCAAGCGTAGGGTTGGAATCTATTCTGGCTAAAGGGTGGATTGCGTGATGCTCAATGTTCTTGACACACCTTAGATACAATTTGTATGTTGAGGTATGCCAAGTAGACTCAAGCAGTGTTTTTGAAATGTATGCTTTGATTCTATCTAGGTTTAATTGAAATGAAAGATATATTGTTTGTGAGAATGATCATTTGCATGTTTGATGTCACGTCTTCGTTTTTTTTGCTGAGAGTCATTGCCATATATGGCGCGCTTTAGCTAGGGAGTGAGCCATGTTTTGCAAGCCCCCCGACCAAGCCCACATGAGCGTTTACAGTTGGTCATGGTGTAGAAAAACGTGTAATTATCTTTCATGGCAACTCTGAGTAGACCTTAGGCCATTATTCTGAAAAGGTTATGTATTCTTTTCACTGACTTTGCTTTGGTCTGGCTCTAGCCTACCACTAGAATCTTTTCTTTTAAAAAGTAATTCATTGCTATAGTATCTAGATTCTAGAAGGTGCTCCTCCCCACACCCTGCTGTTTGATTTCAGGCTTGCTTATCAGGACTTAAATCAGGCCACCGGAGCCCTGCATGAATGTTGCTCATTCTGTAAGGCAGATGAAGATCAGCAGGTATTCATTGCAACTCACGGGGGATGACAAAAAAGCTGGTGCTGGGCCACCATTATCTTCTACGCAGTTGTGGTAAGTTTCTGTTGCTAAAAATTGCAGCCGAGATAAAAGCATGCTTCCTGTTTCACCAGAAACATGCTCTGCACTGACAAACTGCCCATGAGCTTCAGAAATGGTCCGAACAACACATTGTGCACACGCCACTGAGCAAACATGGAACTGTTTAAACAACACTCATACATGCAAACGGAGCCTTTATTGAAGTTGGCAGTTGGAAATGTCTCTGTGGCACACTAATAACAAAGTGCCCCATATATTTTGTTGTATGGACGCAACAGACCTCGAAAGACCCAAAATAAAGCGGTTTAACTTAATGTTGGCTCAATAATCTTCTCACATATCATTTGAGAAGCTTTCATTCTATCCTGGAGATCTGAATTGATCAAATCAGCCCTCTGTGATCGTTATCCTGATTCATGCAGGCTATGCCAGGCTGATGATCATGGCAACGAGACAAAACCAGGCTGCCCCCTTTCCCCTCTCTATATCTCGCTCATGAAAAGTCCTAGTTATGAGGTCACTGTTTTGGTCTAGGTCATCAGGGTCTACACCTGGAAAATGTTGGATTTAATCCCATGAGTCAATAACCCAGTTCGAACATTGGTGAATAGTTCAGTTGTGCCCCGTAGCTATTCCCGAATTTGCATCTGACCCAAATCTTGCCTCGTGCCCACCCTGGCCTCTTGATTTGACTTGTAAATGAGGCACAGTACCTGAGGTTTGGCCATGACGTGAGACAAACACACAACACACCAGAGCAGCCCATTGTTGGCTTATTGAGGGACTGTAGAGAGGAGCCTAGTTTCTGTCACAAGGGAGGGAGAGTCAGAGAGATAAAGAGAGGGAGGAAAGGAAAGGAGGGAGGGAAGCAGTAGTGTCAGGTTGGCTCCTCACACAATACAGAGTCAACAAGTCTTAGCCTGTAATTAGGTCATTAGGCCTGGCCGAGGAGGAGGAGGAGGAGGGGGGGATTTAATCAGACCAGGCTTGGCATGCCTGCATATGGAACAATCGAGGGTTGGGTTTGTTCTGGTTCACATTTTCTCTTTTCACAATCCGGCCTTGTGGCTGGCTTTGAATGACCCAAGGGCAGCAGTTTGTTTGAGCTGTATTGCGGTTGATGGGTAAATAAGCACACTCTGTGTCATGCTGTTGGCTTGTCAGCAGTGTTGCTGTGACACATTAACCATTTTTTTTCTCTCACATAGTCTGTCAGGGGATCTCTGGCAACGGGGATGACATGATCTCAGGTGACGGGGATGACATGCCATGGTCTCAGGTAACGGGCATGACAGGAACCTGTTTGGGTTGGCAATTCTAGGTTGGGTTATGGTCCCTTTCCTTGATGTCCCGTGTGGCTCAGTTGGTAGAGCATGGCGCGTGCCATGCCAGAGTTGTAGGTTCAGTTACCATGGGGGACCAGTATGAAAATGTACGCACTCACTACAAATGTTCCCTGTAAACTGCGCACAGCTCCCCTCAGACTGCAGCACAGAAGAAATATGAGCCTGCACAAATAAGAACAATATTGAACTTCACTCAACTTTCTGCAGTTTGAGTTAACACTATCAACGTTTCACTCCACTGTGGGAATTGTGATGGAATCAATGCAATATTAGCCACTTTCAGTGTAATAGACATAAACAAAACGAACTATGCAAGATTTAGTAGGCAAAACTAACTGTGTAAGAGATTTTCTTGTAGGCAGAGCTTGTTGGAGTAGGATTGTATTGCATTGACAGGCACGACTCAGGCCAGTACTCTACACAGACCAGTGCGCCATGATGAATCAGAGCTGCACTAGGCCTATATGCAAATAGCCATTCCCATATATGGATCTGTGCCATTCACTATGAACTGGACTGTGTTTAGGATACAGTAGGAGCGGTTGCAAGTTGAGATCAAAGTGAGAGCTTCATGTAGTCACGTGTGCACATTTGTTCATATTGTTTGCTAGTTAGTGAGTTCTTTACTCAGTTATAGCCAATTTCTAGTCAACAATGGGGGAGTGGTTGCTTCCAACAAGAGCACAAAATGTGTGCATTTCTAGCCATCTTTGAAAAGCGAGTCAAGTAAAGCGCTTTTTTGTCTTTAAAGGGGAAGTGTTGTATTTTGAGGCAGTATAGAATAAGTAGCCAGTACACAGAGCGTAGCATAATTTATCTGATTCTCTGTAATAATTGTATGGGAATAATAATTCATTTCATTTTGTAAAGTGGTTTCTTGCATCAAACACAACATTTTCAGTCACCTCCTTGTCTGAAGGACAAGTGGATAAACAGGTTAATGTCAAGCCCTGCGTGTTTTTTTTCTTCTTTAAAAAACAAATGGAATGTAGGCATTGAACACCACACATTGGCTGCTACTGTAGGCTGAATGATAGAACATCTATTTCCATGTTAAAATGTCATGTTCAAGTTTGCACTCAGCAGACCTGAAATTTGCTTAGTGTCGAAAAACTTTGGAACATTGCTCACCACTTTAAGACGCTTTGGAAAAGAGTGTCTACTAAATGACTAAATGACTAAAATGTAAATGTTTAGGGGTTTAGCGGCTTCACACACACATCTAAGGCCTTAATGATGGGAAGATGGGCTGTAACAAGTCAAAATGTGCTTGAGGTTATCTGAATTCTACACCTCTGGTTTGAAACTCCCCCCAACCCCTCCTTTATTGTGGGGGATGCTGCTGACTCTAGCTAGCCAGATAAACCAGATGAAGACCCATACATGGACCCATTCAGTATCAATAGCCTTCAACAATATATCATATCGATGGTAAAAGTGGGTGTTGCATGAAATCCGTCGTTTTTAAAATAAAAATGTCATTTTCTGTGACATCGGAGCTCACGCTAGTCGCCCTCAATTCCATCGTAAATCGCGGAGCTGAGTTTAGTCGGCTAACAGTAACTATGCGTTTCTGACTGTTCATGCCAAAAGTGCATGGTGGACATTGGCCACATTTGAAAGAGTTAGTACCCGGTGACGGTCCTGTGTTTCTTGCGCTGCATTGCCTGGCTGAGGGTCCTTTGTGTTGACCCAAGAGTGGATTTGCATCACGTTTCCATACTCGTCTCTCTATTTCCATTGAGCAACCAACCCACAGCTCTCCCAATTTTGCAACTGTCTGACACACACAAACAAGCTGAGACTGGCAAGCCATTGTTCTGAGGTACGGGGGAACCAGAGTTGTGAGTTGGGTGTCTAATTACTGGAAGTAGAAACATAGGGCAGAATTTCTGCTCGCAATGGAATAAGAACAATTAGATCATGTGAATTTCATTACAGTGACTGATGATGCTGATGTGATCTTGTTCGGCCACTGCTCTATGTGAGCGATCTATAATGCAGAGCTATATACAGGTAACTGACAAAATAATGAAAACACTTGAGTAAATGAGGGATACAAAGTATATTGAAAGCACGTGTTTCCACACAGGTGTGATTCCTGAGTTAATTAAGCAATTAACACCCCGTCATGGTTAGGGTAAAAAATGCTGGGCAGACCATTATTTTGGCTACCATGACTATGCCCCCATAGAATGACAACGCCCCCATCCACAGGGCACGAGTGGTCACTGAATGGTTTGATGAGCATGACAACGATGTAACCTTATGCCATGTCCTTCACAGTCCCCAGACTCAACCCAATTGAACACTTATGGGAGATTCTGGACTGGCGCCTGAGACCGTGTTTTCCTCCACCATCAACAAAACACCAAATGATGGAATTTGTCGTGGAAGAAGGTTCTCGAATCCCTCCAATAGAGTTCCAGACACTTGCAGAATCCATGCCAATGTGCATTGATGCTGTTCTGATTCGTGGGGACCCAATACCCTGTTAATAGACTTTATATTGGTGTTTCCTTTATTTTGGCAGTTACCTCTGTCACTAATCAGTTCCATCTGTCAGCTTGAGGTGACTAATTATTTAAACATGCACAGGCCATGTCTTCAGTATTTTCAAGTCGCTGTTAATATCTGCATGATTATCATCCCTAGTTCAAATGCCTTACAAAGAATCATGAGATGTTTTGGGATGCAAGATAGTCAGTCTCACAGGCTTGTTTGGTTTGTGAACCAGGGTGATCAAGACCACATCTGAGTCCTGTTTGGGGGACCCTCTGAGCGGCACGCTGTCATCTACCTCCCTACCAAGTCTCTTTTTCCTCTGCCTCGCGGGATCTTTAGCCAGCTCTATTGCCTCCCCCCATAACCAACCTCCCTCCCTCTCTCCCTCCTTCCCTCCTACACTAGCCCTGAGGAATGGGCAGGTGCACCCGATTCCCACCACCATGCCCCCAGCCAGCCCGTTATGGTAATAAAAAAAGAGTGGTTTGTGTGGAAGATGGAGTCACACCTTCCTATTGATAACGTTCTTGGTTCTTCAACATCAGGCCTGTGAGCTGAGGAGGTGGAATCTTTACAGCTCTGGGAATAGAGTTGGCAGTGTCAACAGGGTGCCTTGGGTTATTGGTGCCATAGCAAGGCTAGTTACTGAAATACAATGGAAATTCAACAGAATCCATCATCTTGAAAATTATGATTCTTTCTTAGAAAGGACAACAAATATGCTCAGGCTTGTCAAGTAAGTCAGCAGCATACTGCAGGAGTATGTGGCATGTCTTTAATGATAAATGTTATTGTAATTTCCCATTAAAACCTCAATGATTCAGTAGTGCCTCTTGTTATATGTCTGTATCTATCAGGGAAACATCACATGTATTTGGGCGGCAAGAGAAATATAGAGTTTTTTCAGCAATGACGGCTTATTCATTCAGATGGAACAGTGCCGCTGGCAACTTTTCTTGTTTAGTGAAGAGATGGTAGGTGGAGTAGTAACGTTTCCACCAACTTCAACTGACATCTCAGAAAAGCACAGTATAATTATGTGGCCTCTGCACATGCATATACGGCATCATGTTTTTCTTTCCAGCTGCCATTGGTCCAGACCCACCCTTAATGAGGTAACATGCCTTTAAAAAGACATTACAGCGCTTCGACTGCGGGACACGTCAAGCCTAATACCACAGATGTAGGATCTTAATTTGACCAGTATTGTCGTAGAAAAATAATCCTGCTGCAACAGGACAAAAGTAGGCCACATGAAAAGTGTAACACTGTTAATATAACAGTGTGTAAGCGCAGATTTTCAGTGAATTTATGTAAATCATGAAGCTCATCTGGACTTCCTGCAGCGCAGGAAAATTCTCAGCGGCAAAATAGTTGCTGAGACGACACCTGGATTCAAATGTCCACCAACCAGTAATTTGAATCCAACTCTAACTTCTACTTCTTCGCCCTATAGAGTATCTCTCACGGCTGGCTTAATACAATCTGTTACACTGCCGTCTTCAATAGCATCTGGGCCTGCAATGCAGCGCCATGTAATACAATCAGCCATTCTGACGCTGGGAGATAAGGATTTGTCTTTACGGTTTTCGGAGGCTTGGCTCCCAGACGGCCCAGTTGCACTGTTGTCTGTGGTTGGACGGGAGTGAAGTGGGCCTCTGCACTCAGTGGTGTGGAAAACTGTGCCCTTTATGCCTTTCATGACTCCAGGAACACAGACTCCTCCTGTGTCTGCTATGTTCTGAGTCCTCACCCAGACACAGGCATGTGCCCACAGTTACGAGGACTATCTCAGAACCTCTGTTCAAATGCCAAAGCCTTGTTCGTCCTTAAAACTGTCCATACCTTCCATGACTCCAGTACAGAGAGGGATCTTGTCTGCTAGGCTTCTGACTCAGACACATGCAATAGCCCACAATTACAGAGACAAGATCAGAACCTTTATCAAAATGCCTTGCTCAAGACTTTGGAAGACAAGCTCAGAATCTCAGAAGCTGAGAATAATAATTTTGCAGTTGTGAGTAGAGCCAAGGCCAGTGGGGAGGACATGAGAACAGTGTGAGGTATGAAGGGCAAAACCAGACACAGGATGGCTGCTTGGACTGATGTTGTGAGAAAGTGGCTTCACAAGTGTTAGACAACAACCGTGGTGCCATCATGAAATTATAAATATTCTGCATGCGGATTGGTCTGTATTGTGCAGTTTTGTAGCTAATAATAGCTTGGGTCCTAAAAGGTTGCAGCCAAGGATGGAGATAGTTCTGTAGAACGTAAAATATGTTGATAATTATGTACTCAAAATTCACTTAATTAATGAAGGAACTTTCACTGTACCCAACATTGCCACAGAAAACATGTCTAAAAATAATCTGATGACATAAGAAGCCAGCTCTTATTTCTGAGCTAGAACGTCTCCTAAAATGATCCACGCTGCCCTGGCCATATCAAAGTTCAATATTAATGCAGTCACAAAGTGGCATCACTGAGCCTGGTTGAGAATGGCTGCCAGTGGATGAGTGTGAGTTGCCAGCCATTAAGCTCTCCCAAAGCAGCCTCTCTAATACAGTAATGTAGCGGAGATCAGCTTGGATCAATAAAGATTGAGCTGAGATGAGAGTGAGGATGACAGGGAATGCTGTCTGTGGCTTGGGGCATGATGTACTACAGTACCCATAAGGCCTGTCTCCTTACCAATACATGGCTTGTATGTATCCAGGACAGGTTAGTACATACAGTTGAAGTTGGAAGTTTACATACACTTATGTTGGAGTCATTAAAACTCGTTTTTCAACCACTCCACAAATTTCTTGTTAACAAACTATAGTTTTGGCAAGTCAGTTAGGACATCTACTTTGTGCATGACACAAGTAATTTTTCCAACATTTGTTTACAGACAGATTATTTCACTGTATCACAATTCCAGTGGGTCAGAAGTTTACATACACTAAGTTGACTGTGCCTTTAAACAGCTTGGAAAATTCCAGAAAATGATGTCATGGCTTTAGAAGCTTCTGATTGACTCAAATGATGTCAATTAGCCTATTGGAGGTGTACCTGTGAATGTATTTCAAGGCCTACATTCAAACTCAGTGCCTCTTTGCTTGACATCATGGAAAATCATGATGTCAAAAAAAAATCTACAAGTCTACAAGACCTCCACAAGTCTGGTTCATCATTGAGAGCAATTTCCAAATGCATGAAGGTACCACGTTCATCTGTACAAACAATAGTACGCAAGTATAAACACCATGGAACCACGCAGCCATCATACCGCTCAGGAAGGAGACACGTTCTGTCTCCTAGAGATCTACTCTAGTGTGAAAAGTGCAAGTCAATCCCAGAACAACAGCAAAGGACCTTGTGAAGATGCTGGAGGAAACAGGTACAAAAGTATCTATATCCACAGTAAAATGAGTCTTATATCGACATAACCTGAAAGGCCGCTCAGTAAGGAAGAAGCCACTGCTCCAAAACCGCCATATAAAATCCAGACTACAGTTTGCAACTGCACATGGGGACAAAGATCGTACTTTCTGGAGAAATGTCTCTGGTCTGATGAATTTTTTAAAAAATTGTTTGGCCATAATGACCATCATTATGTTTGGAGGAAAAAGGGGAAGGCTTTGAAGCTGAAGAACACCATCCCAACCGTGAAGCACGGGGGTGGCAGCATTATGTTGTGGGGGTGCTTTGCTGCAGGAGGGACTGGTGCACTTCACAGAATAGATGGCATCATGAGGGAGGAAAATTATGTGGATATATTGAAGCAACATCAAGACATCAGTCAGGATGTTAAAGCTTGGTCGCAAATGGGTCTTCCAAATGGACAATGACCCCAAGCATACTTCCAAAGTTGTGGCAAAATGGCTTAAGGACAACAAAGTCAACGTATTGGAGTGGCCGTCACAAAGCCCTGACCTCAATCCTATAGAAAATGTGTGGGCAGAACTGAAAAAGCGTGTGAGAGCAAAGAGGCCTACTATCCTGACTCAGTTACACCAGCTCTGTCAGGAGGAATGGACCAAAATTCACCCAACTTATTGTGGGAAGCTTGTGGAAGGCCACCCGAAACGTTTGACCCAAGGTGAACAATTTAAAGGCAATGCTACCAAATACTAATTGAGTGTATGTGTACTTCTGACCCACTGGGAATGTGATGAAAGAAATAAAAGCTGAAATAAATAATTCTCTCTACTATTATTCTGATATTTCACATTCTTTAATGTAGGTTATTTAAGCATTCTTAATAGTTTGTATATCAAATTGGGTTGTGTTACACTTAGATGCACTGGGAGAGTTAAACCAGTCAAGTTTTTGAGCATTATTCCAATATGATTCTTTCCCTTGGCAAATTGCCATTCAACTTCGACTCGAGTGGAAATTTAAAGAGTCTTTCTCCCCTCTAACTCACGTTTACCTTAATCACTACCTACTCTCTCAAGTGCTGCTCATTAGTTCTGTTCCATTGACTCAAAACACTAATTGTATATTTTTTTCCTTCAACTTGTTAAATTGAGTGTTTGAGCTTCCATCACTGTGAAGGATGGCAACATTTACATCATTATCCTCCTCGCAGAAAGATTAAGTTTAGAAATGCATGCCAGTAAATTAGTTACTCACGGAGAGTAGCTCTTTGAGAGGTGTGTGACTGAAATACTCGTTCACGGCTCTGGGAGTGTGTGTTTGAATATACATGTATATTCTCTCTCTCACACTCACTCACTCACTTCTCTGTCTCTCTCTCTTTGTTCCTAAGCAACAGACATTCCTTGTTTACCTATACATTTTTAAAATTGTGATTCTCATCAGGAGAAGTCGCAGGCCCCCAAGAGATTGTTGTCTATTCCCTTCATTCAAAGTAGCCTCTGTGTGAAGGCTATCATGTTTCTTAGACATTACGGGATGGTACTCTAAAATTACACGATACTCAGACACCTTTTTGGCAATGTTGTGTGCGTATAGTGTCATATAGGTTTCCCACCTAGAATCATACACACTGATCACTCAGTGGTAAAGTAGGCCTACTACATTCATTTCACCTCCTATGGTTGAACAACACATCGCCATTTTGCCCCTCTTATAGAACAATGCATGTTTGTCTCTATGGCCATGTGGTTTATTATCCTCATATCCTGCATCAATGATGCACCTTCCCCTCTGCTATCATAAACAAATGGCCTGCTTTGTAAAGCCCGGCCGGTGCTGCTACACAAATATTGACCTGTACTGGCTTGGCTCCCTCTCTCCTACCTGCACCCAGCCTCACACCATACAATACCCTGCAGGGAAACCACATGACAAAACGTAATCACTAGAACATGAAAAGCCACAGCAATTTGATGGATGTTCATTTTAGTAATTATATTCTATGATTCTGAACACAATTGGTCCCAAGCCACTCCCTCGCCCCTACCAACTCACTTGGAGGGCCCTCCATTGTCACGTGTTGCTTATGAAACTCAGAGGGTGATTTCCAGACTTCCAGGGGTGAGGAGATCAATAAACCCATCAACTTTGGGACACATTCATGACTTGAATGATGCAATTTATGTTACACTTTAAAAAAAAATAAAAAAAATAAACATTTCATTTTACATGATATAAACCTCAGTAACAGTTCATTAGGGAGATATTTCGTTTGTTTTATGTGGCAAGTCTTCGAAATCAGAGAAAAAACAAACACACGTGTCATATAATTAGCCACACCTCACTTCCGACACATCATTTTCCTCACAGTAATGCTGTTTTTCTCATAAAAACTGGGAGAAGCAGTAAATCTCTCGTCAACCCTCAGAAAAGGAAAGACTTGCATGCGTTCTGTTGATGTTACCTCTGTATGTGCCGTTAAGGGAAAAAGGCGTGTTTCTCTGTTTTGAGCCAGCTGCTTCTTTGCAGCACTTGACCTAGTACAGTTTGATTTTTGTGTAAAAAAAACACAGAACGTCTTTTTAAAGCAGAGATCCCGTCCTCATATCCACAACAACTTTGCCATGATAATTGCCCGTCCAGTGCTCCATCCTAGGACTTTAACTTCCTCAACTTGCTCAATGGTCACCCTCTTTATGTACAACACTAGTTGAGGTTTATGTCTTAACATTTGTTTTGAACCAAATACAATGCTTTTAGTTTTAGATGTACACTGCTTTCACAAAGTACTCATACCCCTATACTTATTACACATTTGTTGTGTTACAGCCTGAATTTGAAATCTAACAATACAGCTCCAACTATCATCTTATTATCCATTTCTTTTAACCAATCATCAGTCATCTGAGTCAGTACAGTACAAGTTGACTGCCCTTTTCTAGTTGCATGGTGAAAGTCAGTAGGTAAGTTTGGTCAAATATAATCCTCTCCGTCAGTTTACCAAGAACAGGCAGCAAACTGATTGGGCGGCTGTTAGGGTCAGCAAAGGGTGCTTTGCTATTTTTAGGCAGTGGAATTACTATAGATTCCTTACACACCTGTGGACACACACACTCCTTTATGCTTTGGTTAAAGACAAGGCATATAGGGGTGGCAATACAGTCTGCTACCATTCTCAATAGTTTACCATCAAGATTGTCTATACCTGGTGGCTTATCAATATTTATGGATAACAATAGTTTTTCCACCTCTCCAACACTGTCTTGACCAAATTCAAAACTGCAATCCTTCTCTTTCATTTTTGGATATTTTATTTATTTGATTCATCTTTTTTTACCATATGATGGTTCTGTTAAATGTTATTTCACTTCTGAGTTTTTCCACTTTACTAGTGAAATAGTTGAAATGATTGGAAATATCAATTTTTTTGGGTTGAAAATGACCCACCAACCCACCAATTATTTATTTCAGCTTTTATTTCTTTCATCACATTCCCACAAGCTTTAAGTTTTCTGCCCATGATATCATTTCAGGTACTCCGAAGTCTTTTTCCATTGTGTTTAATGTCATTTATTCTTGTTTGGTAATATAACTTCTTCTTTTTGTTCAGTTTATTCACATAATTTCTCAATTTACAGTATGTCAACCTATCAGTGAGCAGCCTAACTTGTTTGCCACCTTTTTTGCATAATTTATTTGAACCATACAATTTTTCAATTCATCATCAATCCAGTTGGCTCCAACAGCGCTCACAGTTAGTTTCTTAACAGGTGCATGCGTGCATGCTTGTCAACAATTGGCATGAATCATTTTACAAATACTTCCAGTGCTGCATCTGGATTCACTTCCTCATACACATCAGACCAACAACCTTTTTGACATCTTCAACAAGAATCTTTGGCTTTTCTTGTTATTGCCACAATGTTATGGTCACTACAGCCAATGGAAACTGATATTGCTTTTGAGCAAAGCTCAGCAGCATTAGTGAAGATATGATCAATATATGTGAATGTCACAGATCCAACACTATTGATATGCCCTCTAGTTTGTTGCGTGATAACCTCTGTCATATTACAGGCATTAGTCACAGTTATAATCTTCCTCTTGAGAGGACCGCTAGTTGCTAACAAGTCAATGTTCAGGTCACCCAGAAAATAGACCTCTCTGTTAACATCACACACATTATCAAGCATTGCAACACATATTATCCAAATACTGACTGTTAGCACTTGGTGGCCTATAGCAGCACACCAAAAGAAGAGGCTTTCGATGAGGCAGGTGAACTTGCAACCACAAAACTTCAACAACATTTGACATGAGATCCTCTAAAGGTTTATGGTAATATGGCTCTGAACATATACAGGAATACCTCCCCCATAGGCATTCCCGTCTTTTCTGTAGATGTTATATCCGTGTATTGCTACTGCTGTATCATCAAAGGAATTATCTAAGTACATTTCAGCGATGGCCAGTATATGAATCTTATCTGATGTCAGCAAGATTAATTTCATTAACCTTATTTCTAAAGCTACATATATTAATATGGGCTATTCTTAGTCCTTTCCTTGGTAGCTTATTAGAGATATGTGTGTGTGTGTGATGTGGGGCTGAAGCTACTGACCCTGATGCTCTGCGCTCTCATTCCTCCCAGGCTTTTGGGAGGGAGGGTGGACAATGAGCATGTCGTAGCGGATGTAAGCAATGTTCTCGTGCTCTGTGGCAGCTTTCATAGCTGGGGTAAGTTCTTTCTGCCTCTGGCGCACAGCTTCAGATAAGTTCCTGTTGAGGAAGATGTTAGTTCCTCTTAAGTTCTTTGCTCTCTCCAGAACAACCACCTTGTCCTTAAAACTCAGGAACTTGACCACTATTGGCCTGGATATCTCACCTGGGCTGGTTACATGTTTTCCAGACCTGTAGGCGTGCTCCCCCTCAGTCTTCATATGAGCCATCTTGTCACGATCGTCTAAAGGATAATGAGTGGACCAAGGCGCAGCGTGTGAAAAAGACATTTATTTTATTGGAAGACAAAAACGAACAAAAACAAAACAACAAACGTGAAGCTATAATAGACTAAGTGCACACATGCAACATAGAACATAGACAATTACCCACAATCACCTAAAGCCTATGGCTGTCTTAAATATGGCTCCCAATCAGAGACAACAATAAACAGCTGTCTCTGATTGAGAACCAAACCAGGCAACCATAGACTTTCCTAAACCTCTACACTGAACACAACCCCATACACTCTACAAAACCCCCTAAACAATACACACACCCTAAACTAGACAAAACACACAAACGTCCCCAATGTCACACCCTGACCTAACTAAACTAATAAAGAAAATCAATATAACAAAGGCCAGGGCGTGACAGTACCCCCCCCCCCCCAAAGGTGCGGACTCCAGCCGCAAAACCTGACACAGAAGGGGAGGGTCCGGGTGGGCTCCCTATGGCGGCGGCTCGGGTGCAGGACGTGGACCCCCCCTCCACCATAGTCACTATCCGCTTTGGTGGCGCCTCTGGAACGGCGAGTCCCGGACTGAATAGGACGGAGGGGCAGCTCCGGACTGAGGGGCAGCTCCGGACTGAGGGGCAGCTCCGGACTGAGGGGCAGCTCCGGACTGAGGGGCAGCTCCGGACTGAGGGGCAGCTCCGGACTGAGGGGCGGACTCTGGCTGACTGACGGCTCTGGCGGACTCTGGCTGACTGACGGCTCTGGCGGATCCTGGCTGGCTGGCTCTGGCGGATCCTGGCTGGCTGGCTCTGGCGGATCCTGGCTGGCTGGCTCTGGCGGATCCTGGCTGGCTGGCTCTGGCGGATCCTGGCTGGCTGGCTCTGGCGGATCCTGGCTGGCTGGCTCTGGCGGATCCTGGCTGGCTGGCTCTGGCGGATCCTGGCTGGCTGGCTGACTCTGGCGGATCCTGGCTGGCTGGCTGACTCTGGCGGATCCTGGCTGGCTGGCTGACTCTGGCGGATCCTGGCCGGCTGGCTCTGGCGGATCCTGGCCGGCTGGCACTGGCTGGTCATGGCCGGCTGACGGCTCTGGCTGTTCATGGCCGGCTGACGGCTCTGGCTGGTCATGGCCGGCGGACGGCTCTGGCTGGTCATGGCCGGCGGACGGCTCTGGCTGGTCATGGCCGGCGGACGGCTCTAGCGGCTCGGGACAGACGGGCGGCTCTGACGGCTCGGGACAGACGGGCCGCTCTGGCGGCTCGGGACAGACGGGCCGCTCTGGCGGCTCGTGACATACGGGCGGCTTTGGCGGCTCGGGACAGACGGGCGGCTCTGACGGCTCGGGACAGACGGGCGGCTCTGACGGCTCGGGACAGACGGGCGGCTCTGACGGCTCGGGACAGACGGGCGGCTCTGACGGCTCGGGACAGACGGGCGGCTCTGACGGCTCGGGACAGACGGGCGGCTCTGACGGCTCGGGACACACGGACAGTGCAGGCGGCACTGGGCAGACGGCAGACTCTGGCCGGTTGAGGCGCACAGTAGGCGTGGTACCGGAACTGGAGGTACCGGGTTGAGGACACGCACCTCAAGGCTAGTGCGGGGAGCAGCAACAGGACGCACAGGACTCTGGAGATGCACAGGAGGCTTGGTGCGTGGTGCTGGAACTGGTGGTACCGGGCTGGAGACACGCACCATAGGGCGAGTGCGTGGAGGAGGAACAGGGCTCTGGAGACACACTGGAAGCCTGGTGCGTGGTGTTGGCACTGGTGGTACTGGGCTGGGGCAGGGAGGTGGCGCCGGATATACCGGACCATGCAGGCGTACTGGCTCCCTTGAGCACTGAGCCTGCCCAACCTTACCTGGTTGTATGCTCCCCGTCGCCCGACCAATGCGGGGAGGTGGAATAACCCGCACTGGGCTGTGTAGGCGAACCGGGGACACCATGCGTAAGGCTGGCGCCATGTATGCCGGCCCTAGGAGACGCACTGGAGACCAGACGCGTTGAGCCGGCTTCATGGCACCTGGCTCAATACTCAATCTAGCCCTGCCAGTGCGGGGAGGTGAAATAACCCGCACCGGGCTATGCACACGTACAGGAGACACCATGCG
The DNA here is from genome assembly GCF_029448725.1 of Salvelinus fontinalis. Classification (NCBI taxonomy): domain Eukaryota; kingdom Metazoa; phylum Chordata; class Actinopteri; order Salmoniformes; family Salmonidae; genus Salvelinus; species Salvelinus fontinalis. The sequence continues at coordinate 43,115,517 of NC_074693.1, forward strand.
CTCTACCGCATAACACGGTGTCTGCCCGTACTCTCGCACTCCATGGTAAGCATAGGGAGTTGGCGCAGGTCTCCTACCTGACTTCGCCACACTCCCTTGTAGCCCCCCCCCAAGAAATGTTTGGGTTTTACTCACGGGCTTCCAGCCTTGCTTCCGTGCTGCCTCCTCATATCGCCTCCTCTCGGCTTTCGCTGCCTCCAGCTCTTCATGAGGGAGGCGATATTCTCCCGGTTGTGCCCAAGGTCCCTTACCATCCAGTATCTCCTCCCAAGTCCAAGAATCCTGTGTATATAGCTCCTGCTGCTGCTTTACACGCTGCTTGGTCCTTTTGTGGTGGGTAATTCTGTCACGATCGTCTAAAGGATAATGAGTGGACCAAGGCGCAGCGTGTGAAAAATACATTTATTTTATTGGAGGACAAAAACGAACGAAAACAAAACAACAAACGTGAAGCTATAATAGACTAAGTGCACACATGCAACATAGAACATAGACAATTACCCACAATCACCTAAAGCCTATGGCTGCCTTAAATATGGCTCCCAATCAGAGACAACAATAAACAGCTGTCTCTGATTGAGAACCAAAGCAGGCAACCATAGACTTTCCTAAACCTCTACACTGAACACAACCCCATACACTCTACAAAACCCCCTAAACAATACACACACCCTAAACTAGACAAAACACACAAACATCCCATGTCACACCCTGACCTAACTAAACTAATAAAGAAAATCAATATAACAAAGGCCAGGGTGTGACACATCTGCTGCTTTTCACTGATAATTTGTCTTACTTTCTCCTTAGTGACGCCCCAGTTCTCATGGGAAGACTCTGTTATGCTGGTATTTCATTGTCTGAAGTGCGATAAGCTCATTTGAAGAAGAGATAGTGTTCTCTCAGTTTTCTATGGTGTGAGTGGTCCTGGCTGTCAGGGTTTTAGATGGGTATCAGATTGTAAGAGCTGATTTGGTGGTTGTTTAGCTGTTTACAGACAGCTCACTCTTAGTTTTAATCTTTACATTTCTGCTAAAGCTGCAAATTAAGTAATTTCACAACTAATCTGTGGGATTTCTAACTGAAGTGATTTACCCAAAGGAAATATGCCACAATTTCAGAACCTAATATATGATTCTACTCAATGCAGTACTATAGATGCAGGCAGATGCGTCATGCAAGTGATTTGTTTGAATGGGCACTGATTACCAAGTTCAATGTCTTTGAATTGATTGTTTTAAAAAAACTGAAGAAATCTACAAATGCATAAAATTGAGGGGACACAGGACATGTGCTCACTTCAGTTTCCCCATGTCCTCAGTTTCAATGCCTCTGGACGCATGCAAAAAACTCCTTCGCCCACAGGCAGGTCCCATCTAGCACATTTGGTTTCTTGGAAGTTGTGGGAACGTCCGTTTTTGGTTTCCAATTGGTTCTGAGAACGAAGCCATACGTTTCCGGAATGGTAAAACAACGTTTTTTAAACGGAAATTAAAATGCATTTGACTGATTGATTGATGTTCTGAGAACATGACTTTAAATAGAACCATGAGGAAACCTGCAGAAAATGTTATGCTGAAGTACTGAAATTCCCACAGAAGAACATTGTTTCTTAACATTCTCTAAACGTTCTGAGAACATGACCATAAATAGAACCACGAAGAAACCTGCAGAAAATGTTATGCTGAAGTACTAAAATTCCCACAGGAAATACATATGGTTCTCAGAACGTTATATGCTAGCTGGGTATCCTGCATCATTCCCAGAATATTGTGGGAAGGTTGAATGAAAAATAACCATAAGACAACCACGCACTCACCAAGCTATAAGAAACACAGCTGTGGAAGCTTTTTTTTAAAGCATTTGACCCCAAACTTTGGCAAAGTCTGCGATAAGATTGAGGCCAATGAAGCCGAGTTAAGCTCCTCTTTCTGTAGGTGTGCTGACTGTGTGTGTGTTGTTGATTTGCAGCATGCCTGACGATGGGTGGACGCACCAGCCCGCTTTTGTCCAGACCTGTTTTGGTATGTACCGCTCTTAGCAGCCATGTCCCCACTCCCAGAAGGAGCCAAAGCCTCAGTGTTCTGATAGTACTCCAAGATTTGAGGGCACAATTTCAATACAGGCTCGGTATGCTGTAATTTCTGCCTCAAGCAACTACTGGAGAAAAAAAGTATCTTGACTGCATTCTCCTCCCCGTTTGATAGCCCCTCTCTATGGAACCATGATTCTTAGGGTGAGCCTTGCCAACTTGCATGTATTACCAGTTGGAGAATGCAAAGCACAGTTTCAAGGTGCAGTGGTCGTCTGATGAGGCTAAAAAGCAGGAATCTCACTGTCAACTTTTTTTTTAGTTCAAGGTTGCTGCTGCATGAGTGGCTGTGTGTGAAGCATGGGTTTTGTGCTGCTGGTATGTTTCAGGCATGGTTTTTCTCTCCTCTTGCCGACCTGTGCTGTGACATGTTGGTATTAGCACACATGTAAACAGATCAGGGATGTGTGTGTGTGTGTGTGTGTGTGTGTGAGAGAGCGAGATGGCGGGGACAGTGCTATTTCATAACCATACCATGGAGCATAGTTTAAAAAAGTCCATGTGAGGGCCATTGGACTTGCAATTAGCTTCAGAGGGCCATGTTTTAGCAGTAGTTTCCAGTTCATTTGGGCACAAACTGGTAGAATCAATGTTATTTCAACGTAATTTGTCAATGTACTGTGACGTGGAATCTACGTGGAAAATACATTGGATTTGAAATAAGTCATCAACTGTTGTTTTGAGCGTGAAATTTCAATCACAGGATTATGTCATCATTGTAACCAATTTTCAACATAGACAAACCTTGCATAAAATATGTAGAATTTGTACCTTTGAAATAACGTCAGATCTTCAACGTCATTGCACAATGTACTTTTATTGTAATCTCAACTGCAATCCAGGTCACTTGGTTGCACTATTAGATGGAGCACAGTGATAACACATTAAGTTGTTTTATAAATACAAAATATCTGACATTGTATTCCCATTTTAACTTTGTTGCGCTTTTAAATGGTTGAAAGCGCTGTGATAACACATTTAGATGACAAGTAAACCAAAAATCCAACATTGTTAGGTTGTGCTTTAAAAAAAATCTTGTTGAAAGCATACATTAGGAATTCAACAAACTTCTGGCTTTCTTTTGGAGGGGGTGAATTGATCAACGTCTCAACCAAATATGAATCCAATTTTCACGTTGAAATGATGTGGTGTCCCCAGTGGGATGTTAGCGTTTAGGCAGCTGTTGCTTCGGAGATATGTTGTTTCTGTAGAAGGTTGGGATACTGGATGGAGTTGAAAGTGTTTTTGCTATTCCAGTTTGGTCACGTACCAAATTCTTCCCGCACGGCAGCCAAAACAACGGGAGAGTCTTCAAAACAAAGCATTTCAAATATTTCTGAGTATAATTGTCAATGCCCAGTAGGAGGCAGCTGAACTGAGGCTGAAAGAGAGGCATACTTTAGTCGTCTCTGTCTTGTGTCTGTGTTTTTCCATTTCGACCCATTTTGTCACTCAAACACATAAGGTCCTAAAAGCCCCGAGAGAGAGAGAGAGACATAAATGACTAACACCCACCCAAGCTCATATCACAGACTTCAAAACCATTAGATATACTATCAAAATCATACATAAACCTCAAACTTTCTTTTGACGTGCCTTGAGAAGTAGGGAAGTAATTCTTGGACCAAGGACAAATGTGGAGATTCTTCAGCAAGAGAGTCATCCGTCTACACTCACATTTTGCAATCATGTCAGTTTGCTATTGGATCCTGCGAATTGGCCTCAAGCTAATTATTTCACCTCAGTGCACATGAAGCAGGTTGGAGATGGGGGCAATGATGATGAGCAAACCGCCATCTCCCATGTGAGATGTGTATTGCTGCTCTTCAGCACATAATTTCCTATACTCATATACCATTTGTTTGGTCACATATGACCAATAGGCACCTTCGCAGTTTCCAGATGCTAATCATTCTTGATATTTTGTGAACAGGTTAAATTGCCAAATGGACATTTGAATGAGTAGCTTCTAGTAGCGATCAAGTAGCTACTAGCTTTACTTAAGAGATATGGGGACATATGTTTTTAGTGTCCCTTGCTGCAACTTCCTGTCCTGCTTTCACAACTCGAATGTCTCTTCCTATCTATGGTGTGTGGGCTGTTGCTACATAATATAAATAGATTGCTGGTGGTGGGGTGGTAGTTCTAAAAAACATATATTTTTTTATTTTTTTAGAATCCATGGTTAAGACGGTGGGCCCATTTACTGCTGGTAAAATAGAATATATTACGGAATATACAGTGCATTTGGAAAGTACTCAGACCCCCCTCAGTTTTTCCACATTTTGTTTCGTTATAGTCTCATTCTAAAATTGAGTAAATTGTTTTTTTCTCTCATGAATGTACACAAAATACCCCATAATGACGAAGCAAATATTGGTTATTAGAATTCTTTGCAAATGTATAAAAATGTAAAAATAAAAATATCACATTTACATAAGTATTCAGACCCTTTACTGAGTACTTTGTTTGATCGGGTTCAAGTCTGGGCTCTGGCTGGGCCACTCAAGGACATTCAGAGACACTCCCGCTGTGTGCTTAGGGTCCTGTCGGAAGGTGAACCTTCTCCCCAGTCTGAGGTCCTGAGTGCTCTGGAGCAGGTTTTCATCAAGGATCTCTTTGTACTTTGCTCCGTTCATCTTTCCCTCGATCCTGACTAGTCTTCCAGTTCCTGCCTCTGAAAACCATCCCCACAGCATGATGCTTCACAGTAGGAATGGTGCCAGGTTTCCTCCATACGTGAAGCTTAGCATTCAGGCCAAATAATTCAATCTTGATTTCATCAGACCAGAGAATCACCCTGCATACCACTGCTGGCTTGCTTCTGAAGCTAAGCAGGGTTGGTCCTGGTCAGTCCCTGGATGGGAGACCAGATGCTGCTGGAAGTGGTATTGGAGGGCCAGTAGGAGGCACTCTTTCCTCTGGTCTAATAAAATATCCCAATGCTCCAGGGGTTCGTGATTGACACTGCCCTGTGTGTAGGGTGCCGTCTTTCGGATGGGACGTTAAACGGGTGTCCTGACTCTCTGAGGTCATTAAAGATCCCATGGCACTTATCGTAAGAGTAGGGGTGTTAACCCTGGTGTCCTGGCTAAATTCCCAATCTGGCCCTCAAACCATCATGGTCACCTAATAATCCCCAGTTTACAATTGGCTCATTCATCCCCCTCCTCTCCCCTGTAACTATTCCCCAGGTCGTTGCTGCAAATGAGAACGTGTTCTCAGTCAACTTACCTGGTAAAATAACGGTAAAATAAAATAAAAAATAAATAAAAAATCTTGTTTCTCATGGTCTGAAAGTCCTTTAGGTGCCTTTTGGAAAACTCCAAGTGGTCTGTCGTGCCGTTTACTGAGGAGTGGCTTCTGTCTGGCCACTCTACCATAAAGACTTGATTGGTGGAGTGCTAGAGATGGTTGTCCTTCTGGAAGGTTCTCTCATCTCCACAGAGGAACTCTGGAGCTTTGTCAGAGTGACCATCTGCTTCTAGGTCACCTCCCTGACCAAGGCCCTTCTCCCCCGATTGCTCAGTTTGGCCGGGCGGCCAGCTCAGGGAAGAGTCTTGGTGGTCCCAAACTTATTCTATTTAAGAATGATGGAGGCCACTGTGTTCTTTTGGACTTTCGATGCTGCAGAAATTTTTTGGTACCCTTCCCCAGATCTGTGCCTCGACACAATCTTGTCTCGTAACTCTACGGACAATTCCTTCGACCTCATGGCTTGGTTTTTGCTCTGACATGCACTGTCAACTGTGGGACCTTATATAGACAGGCGTGTCTTTTCAAATCATGTCCAATCAATTGAATTTACCACAGGTGGACTGCAATCAATTTGTAGAAACATCTCAAGAAGGATCAATGGAAACAGGATGCACCTGAGCTCAATTTTTTTGTCTCATAGCAAAAGTTCTGAATACTAATAAAGGTATTTCTGCTTTTTAAAATTCTAAAAACATGTTTTGGCATTGTCATTACAGGGTATTGTGTGCAGATTGTTGAGGAAAAAATGAATTCAATCAATTTTCGAATAAGGCTGTAACGTAACAAAATGTGGAAAAAGTCAAGGGATATGCTGAGCTGCTCCTACCTCTGTGGATATTTGGTTAAAGTTTTAGGCCTTTTTGTCATATTCTGCTAATCTTTTGGGTATGAAATATCTGTTCAGGTTAAATAAGGGACTGTCTTAACCCTGTTGCACGTATGAGGAGAGAGGAAATGTGCATAGGGCTGTTCCATGTTCTCTGCGTCTTTGTGGCTGTCTCTGTTTAGACTTTATCCTCTATTGCACTTTAAGAAGAAGTTGTACGAAAGGGTCAACCTTGAATGTTTATATTTGGTAAGCTTCGAATGGAAATTTGTCGCCAGAACAGCTGGGCTAACAACTCACAAAATACCTTGAGGGGCCTCACATCCTGATCTCGCAAGTTTACCTTCTGTTTCTCACGAGATCGGGATGGTTCGTACGAGGCTACCGTAACTACCCACTGGGCCAAAAAAATCTACACTGTTTCCACGTCATTTCCACCCGAAAAGCCATCTACGTACTGTAAGGGTATTTCATATTTTCTTTACCAAACTTGTAACATAAATCCAATGACAGGGTGACATTTTTGGTTGATTTCACTTTGAGTCCAGATTAGTTGACAACTCAACCAAATGTAAATTAAAACTAGACATTGAACTGACATCTGTGACAAGTGGGTATTAACTGTCATGGAGAAGAACTATAGGGTTGATTGTTAGGACTACTGGCAGGACAGTGTTACAGGAACTTGGTTAGAATTGGCGTGAAACCCAATGATGAAAGGGGCCAGCTTTGGTCGTGCGGTATGGTGCGCTGCAGTGGAAGGCAACACCTTGCTCAGGATCACATGGTGGTTTCTATGTGTGTGTGTGTCTATATGTGGGATTGTCAGATGAGCGTGTGAGTGTGAGTTTTGAAAGGGCACGTATAGCATATCAAGGTTAACAAGAAGAGGCCCACTGACTCTATTTCCATTCACTAACACGGTCATTATGAACAGTAAACTTAGTATTACTCGCTGACATGTAAAAATATGTAATGGGGGTTGAGGAATAAGTCCTTGTTTAAGGTTGGTCTTTCTGAGGAGATACATTAATCAGGTCTGCAATCACAATACGGGAATTTTCTATACACACACGAGTTTTGGACTTTGGAAGGCACAGAGAAGGGCTAGAAACACGTCAAAGACCGAATCAGTTAGTTAGAAGGAAGGAGGGGGAGTTGTGCGAAAGAACTTTCCACTCTTGCACTGAGAAGTTTTCTACTGAATGTGGTTTAACAGACAGGAAGTCGCTGAAACCCAGTGATGCATTTCCTGTCAGTGCAAGCTTTACAGGTCAGTTTGTGGCTGCTGTTTCAATTCTCTCAATTATATTTGCCGCCTCTATTTTCACTACACTCCCTTTTCTTTCTGTTTCCTCATGCATGGTATGCTCTGCCATGATATGAGGGTTGTGTGTCAATATATTTCCAAAGCATCAGGATACTTGTGTAGGCTACAAGTAAGCTGCAATTGATCATTTAAAAAACATTCCTAGATTTGTATGATTTAACATCCATATGAAGACTCAATGCAGAAGTCATGTGAATGTTGGTCATCTCACTGTGATCAATAAATTAATCATACACACATAGCTGATATTTCTGCTTTAAAAAGTAGTAAATGACCATGCAAATGATCATGGATTAACAGGCACTGATGTGGCTCTATGAGCTGCGGGTTAGCACTAGCAGCACCAGTCTGTATCACACACCACAGAATGCTAGCAACAGCTCTTCAGAATTAGCCCGTGCGAGTTAGCACTAGCAGCACCAGTCTGTATCACACACCACAGAATGCTAGCAACAGCTCTTCAGAATTAGCCCTGGCGAGTTAGCACTATTATCTCCAGTCTGTTGTCACACACCAAAGAATGCTATAGCTCTTTCGGGTTTGCCATACTAAGTTAGCAGTAGCGGCACCTGTCTGGGTGAGGGTGTGGGTGCTGCTGCCTTCGGCCTTGTTTTTATCGCTGTCTTCATTTGACTGTGGCACGCCAGCCGACGCCGTGCATTTCTACAACAGACAGACATCACTGTTGGTCTGGAGGAAGCTGCTGTGTTTAGAATGACAACTCCATTATCAACTAGATGTTGTTCAACGTCAAACTCAACTGACTCATACAGAATAGAGTAACCAATCCCATATCACAGACGTCAGGCATAACAGAACAATAACAGCACTGTTGAACTGTGTGTTAATGTTACTGTTAATGCAACACCACTAACTGAAATATATCAGAGTGCAGACATAACAGCAGCATGTTTTGTTGTTTTACTGGCCGCACTCTCTCTTACTGGCTGTTATTATAGGATGCCTATGTCCACTGCCTTCCTTTCTGGCCATATATCTCGCCCCGGCATGGCAACTTGCAACCCCCTATTACCCAATAAAGTTTTGTCAACGTTTAAACAAGCCGTGACTGTGAGCATTGTGCCATAGCCCATGCATGGACATGTACATGTGCTGAGCAGAGCTGAGAATACTACTACCAGTTTATATATACACACACACACACACACACACACACACACACACACACACACACACACACACACACACACACACACACACACACACACACACACACACACACACACACACACACACACACACACACACACACACACACACACACACACACACACACACACACTGGTGTAGGTTGCGGTGGCAGTGAAAGTACATTCTGTGTCTGTGTACGCTCTGTTCTTTGTCTGGCATGGCGGTAGCAGCCTCTTAATCGCTGTCCCTCCACTCTGTTGAATTAGCAAACAGCCACCTCATAGGACTATGACCTTTGGATAATTCCCAATCAACTGGGCTAGTTTGCCTTGAAAGGTTGTCTGTTCTTTCTTCCGTGTGAGATGATGTCTCTGAAAACGGTATCTTTGCCAACTTGCAAATGTCTTAAAGACTCTTTTAAAGTTGAATTGTCTGTGCCCATGTCAGGGCAGTGGCTACTTCATTCTCTCACTCAGTAGGGGTGTGCTGTTGTTGTTGAATAAGATACATGTCTTAGCCTCTAGTCTGCTAAAATCATGTGTTTTCTTTCCCTATTGATGTGCATGAGGCCAAACAGTTCAGGCAAACAGTTAGCCAGAGAGGATTCTACTATAGCAGGGCTCCAGGACTGACTTGACACCAGCCTAATACCACAGTCATTTCCTCAACAGGAACCCAGAAGCATTCCTGCAAAACAGCACTTCTCTGCTGACTACACTTGATGACCACAAAAAATTGGTGTTGTCCTCAGTTTTTCTGGGGTTTTCTGCCAACATGTACATTGGTATTTTGCTTTGCTCTCTAAGGTCAGGCCTCTGTAAATACAGCTGAATTGGGTTACCTTCAATGTAGCCTCACTTTTGCCAGGCTAATAGCTAGCAGTTTATGGGAACTAGAGCAGGGGTTCACAAACTTTTTCATTCAGGCCCCCCATCCAGCATTGCCCCCCCCCCCCCTGTTCACACCCCTCTTGTTGGCAGAGAAAAAATGTAAAGTTTATTTCCTGCAATTCTACAATTTTTTTCACGGGGTGCAATTTTCTTGCACTTCTCTAGAGATACTCTACTGTTCAAAAGTTTTAGAACACCTACTAATTCAAAAATGTAACAAAAAAAAAAACTATTTTCTACATTGTAGAATAATAGCGAGGACATCAAAGCTATGAAATAACACATATGGAATCATGTAGTAACCAAAAAAGTGTTAAATAAATAAAAATATATTTTATATTTCAGATTCTTCAAAGTAGCCACCCTTTGCCTTAATGACAGCTTTGCACACTCTTGGCATTCTCTACACCAGCTTCATGAGGTAGTCACCTGGAATGCATTTAAATTAAAAGGTGTGCCTTCTTAAAAGTTAATTTGTGGAATTTCTTTCCTTAATGCGTTTGAGTCAATCAGTTGTGTTGTGACAAGGTAGGGGTGATATACACAAGATAGGCCTATTTGGTAAAAGTCCAAGTCCATATTATGGCAAGAACAACTCAAATAAGCAAAGAGAAACAACAGTCCAGCATTACTTTAAGACTTGAAGGTCAGTCAATACGTAACATTTCAAGAACTTGGAAAGTTTCTTCAAGTACAGTCGCAAAAACCATCAAGTGCTATGATGAAACTAGCTCTCATGAGGACCGTCACAGGAAAGGAAGACCCAGAGTTACCTCTGCTGCAGAAGACAAGTTCATTAGAGTTACCAGCCTCAGAAATTGCACCCCAAATAAATGCTTCACAGAGTTCAAGTAACAAACACATCTCAACATCAACTGTTCAGACGAGACTGTGAATCAGGCCTTCATGGTTGAATTGCTGCAAAGAAACCACTACAGTACTAAAGGACTCCAATAATAAGGAGAAACTTGCTTGTGCCAAGAAACACAATCAATGTACATTAGACGGGTGGAAATCTGTCCTTTGGTCTGGAGTCCAAATTGGAGATTTTTGGTTCCAACCACGGTGTCTTTGTAAGATGCTGTGTGGGTGAACGGATGATCTCCGCATGTGTATTTCCCACCGTAAAGTATGGAGGAGGAGGTGTTATGGTGTGGGGGTGCTTTGCTGGTGACACTGTCTGTGATTTATTAACCAGCATGTCTACCACAGCGATACACCATCCCATCTGGTTTGGGCTTAGTGGGACTATCATTTGTTTTTCAAGAGGACAATGACCCAACACACCTCCAGGCTGTGTAAGGGCTATTTGACCAAGAAGGAGAGTGATGGAGTGCTGCATCAGATGACCTGGCTTACACAATCCCCCGACCTCAACCAAATTGAGATGGTTTGGGATGAGTCAGACCACAGAGTGAAGGAAAAGCAGCCAACAAGTGCTCAGCACATGTGGGAACTCCTTCAAGACTGTTGGAAAAGCATTTCAGGTGAAGCTGGAATGCCAAGAGTGTGCAAAGTTGTCATCAAGGCAAAGGGTGGCTATTTGAAGAATCTGAAATATAAAATATATTTTGATTTGTTTAACACTTTTTTGGTTACTACATGATTCCACATGTGTTATTTCATAATTTGAATGTCTTCACTATTATTCTACAATGTAGAAAATAGTAAAAAATTAAGAAAAACCCCTGAACGGTAGTGTACATTGGAGGCTAAGCTTTTCTGTCAGTCTCTCTCAGACTTAGACTTAACCACTCAAGTGGAGGCATATATTCCCTTTGTGATGAGCTGTACTAATTGACTGCAGTGGGTCTGTTTTCCTAACCTTTGCGGTGTTTGGATAGTGAAGAGAGGACTTTATGCCCATTGTCTATCATCTCCGTCTAAAATCGCATTTGGAAAACCAAGCGTGTACTGCCTGAAATGCCAGGAATGCCAGTCTGAGTCAGTTTCCTCGCTATTATTGCCAAGCAGGAAAGAACGCCACACTCCTCTTTGTTCTCCCTCTCTCACTTCTCCCCTTTACCCCCGAAGGGCGCACATCAGATCAAGAGCTATTCTGAGACTCTGAACTCAATCTCTCGATACAGGGCGAGTGAGTCTTTGAGCAAGCATTACCACCCATACTACAACCACCAATCACATAGTTATACCAGAACCACCGGAGCATGCTCCAACCACCCTATAACAACGTCACCTCTTTTGAGTTAAAAAAATAATTAGAGAAAGGAACCGGGGTTGATAAGAATATTTTGTTCTTGGTAGGTTTTCTCATATCTCACAATGTTTGTGTGGTCGCCACATGTGGGCTGACACATTGCCTAGTTATTCAATTGGCTAAATTACCTCCTTTCATGGTTAACAATGAGCTCAGCTGAGGAGAGCGAAGAGGGGGAAATAATGGCCTGCTAGAAGCTGTACGTTTGTTCATGAAGCCAGGGGTGTATTCAATTTCGTGAAACGTTCAGAACATTGCAGATAGAAAGGTAGGTCTAACAAATAGAGCTAACACTATTCTCTATTCCACCAGACAGTCATGTCTGTTCTACACAATACAACGCTCTGTGACGTCACTCCCTTCTGAACAGACCCCAGGCCTCTAATTGGTTGTTGTTGCGACTGCCAGTCACTTTGCGCCAGGAGAGGTGGAGTAGTCTTCTGCTGTTTGTTCTTTGCTAGCTACTCCTCCTCAATATACAGCACGTACAACAGACTGGCATGTTTGTTTGAGGCAGGGAGAGGGAGGGAGAGCGTGGAGCACATCAACCACCAGTCACATGACGTGTGCCACAGTGGAGTGGTAATTACTTCTACTAACTCCAGTAGTACTCAAGAGGAAACACTCTTTTCACGCCACTTCGATACTAAAGTAACGTTTTCGTAACAGGTTAGGAGAACCTGTTACGAAAACCTCACTCTTAACCTCACTCTCCTAAACTGCTAAATTAATGTTAGGAAAAGGGTAAGGGTTAGCGAAATGATTTCCTAACCTGCTATGAAAATCACTTTATATTGAAGTGGTCTGAAAAGAGTGTGTCCCAGTACTCATGTAGCCTGTGGCTGGCCAAGAGTGGCCCCACGCAGGCTAAAGTTACACTGCTTTATTTGCTCTGTGGAGGCTTGGGAAATTGAGTAACACTCTTAGATATAAAGTCCCCTGTTTAGTGGACCTGCGTGGTTCTGGTACCGGTTCCGACTGACATTTTCGCTTATGAATCGATCTGTGGACACCGTAACAACACTCTTCCGCCTGTTTGAAGTAGGATGTGAAATCTGGCACCACTTGATGCTGGGATGTCCCTCGTACCATTTCATTCGCTCTTCTGACTGTCCATCAACTCCTGGCTGAGCCCACCATCACAGCCACAGACAAAGCACATACATGCCTGCGAAGTGGTCACTCTAGCACATTCAGAGATCGATTTTGTCAACTTTAACAATGTAAAATCATTCATATATTTTAAACAAAAAATACTTTGTTTGTCGTAGACAGACAATATTAATATGAGATGAAAGGCGAGTTCCTAACGAGGTCAGGAAGCCAATCTAGAGCTCTGTGTGATGTTCACGGCAATGGGGGCAGTCATGTTGATAGAGAGATCTTTAGAAAATATGCATATTGTCTCTAACACTAATCATACAATTATGTATTTTACACGTACAAGGAAGGTGAACTCTTATAGTTAGTCATTTTATAATTTGATTATACTGCATTTAGAATGCATATAAGTCATTTCAAGCCTTATTCATACAGTTTTGTTGAATAGGAAATACATCATAAAACATTTCATATTTGTATCATATTTGTACTGTGTGTCTTCAAAAGTGAATACACCTCAGCAATTTATAATTTTTTTTTCACAGAAAAGTAAGATGTTAACCTTTGTTGGAGTATGCCGCATTACTAGTTATTGTTTATGGCCCTCTCATGATAAATAAGGGTTAGATTACATTTTAGTTACCTGGTGAGCTGTTCTGTTTTGCTTTTTTAACTGGTGAGCTGTTCTGTTTTGCTTTTTTAACTGGTGAGCTGTTCTGTTTTGCTTTTTTAACTGGTGAGCTGTTCTGTTTTGCTTTTTTAACTGGTGAGCTGTTCTGTTTTGCTTTTTTAACTGGTGAGCTGTTCTGTTTTGCTTTTTTAACTGGTGAGCTGTTCTGTTTTGCTTTTTTCCCCTGTCGTCTTCTCTGACTGACGTAATGTAGAGTGATCTCAGCCTCCCTCTGCCAGTGCAGACAAGGCAGCAGTTGTCATGTGCTCTGGGATACTGTACAGGTCTCTCTAATGGCTGACTGTCTGTAGTAATCTGTCTACCCTCAGCACTCTGCCAACTGGGTCACCCAGATCAATGATGCGATAGCAGGAGGGATATAGAAAACACACACACACACACACACGTACACACGTACACACGTACACGTACACACACACACACACACACACACACACACACACACACACACACACACACACACACACACACACACACACACACACACACACCTTGCATTAAACCCTCTGATAAAAAAAAGCCAGGCTGTCCTATGGTGATATTTCTATAGGTTTGATGACAGGCTTTTTCTGGCATCTGTGCAAATTATTCATTCAGTCACAAGCCTATCTGTAAACTCTGACTAAGACAACGAATGTAATAGAATTTGAAAGTGCCATGGAACAACCATACTACTGACAGTTATGGTGGATGGCATGAGGAGTAAGGAGAAATTGAAGAGAGAAATGAGACCGGATGGTAGGGGTCATATCATATTCTGTCCTCTCTAACAGTTCATTCAAAAATCTACATTTTTCACGGCCTGTATTCACAAAACACTCACATTTGAATTGATTGAACTTGACTTTGAAGTGAACTGTCCCTTTAAGTCTAGAAGGGAACATTGGAGATGGACAGTACCAATGAGGTCATATACTGTATGATGTCTATGGGAATCTAGGCATGCCCATAGACTGAAATAAATATATGCAGCCAGGAATGGGCTCCCATATGAACCTGATCTCTAGATGTTTACTTTCTTCCCAGAGAAGCAGAGAGATGGGATTCTGCTTAGTCCAGGTTTATGCGTGCTGTCTGCTCCATGTGTGGCCCCTAGCCTGTGTGACTACTGAGTGCGGGGAGTCACTAAGTTGTCTGTCTGCCCACGGAGGTAGTTTAATGTGGTGCCTGGAACTGAAGGCTCCATCTGCTCCACCTCCCATTTAACCCCACCAGGAGGTCCATTCCCCTGGGAGGGGGCAAATCTCCCTCCTGGCAGTCATAGGGCTCCAGCTTATAATGGCCAGCTGTGGGTGGCAGAGGTGGGCATGGAAACTATCCATGGGCAGAGTGAAAGAGTGAGCGAGAAAGAGGGAGGGAGAGGCTGTGTGAAATGAAAGGCTGGCCTTCAGTACTCTTCCCACTCTTCCTTTCCACTCCTCTTCTCCTCTCCACTCCCCCTTTCCCTCCTCTGAGCTTCACGTTATACATTTACCAAAAGCAGGCAGGGGGAAGAAACAAGAGACTTTTAATCAGACATTTGTTTGACCTCCCTGCCCTGCCCTCCTCACCCCCACCTCACCACTTTCCTCCCCCAATTTTAACTCCCCGTCTTCCCTCTCTCACCCTCCCCCTTTTCACCACCCCCTCAGAGACACAATTGAACTAGGAATGCACTTCGTCAGTCACACAGGCATTTCAAAGCAAACAGGCCCCACCCTGCAGCAGTGGAGAAGGAAAGGGGGTAGGTAGGGGCGGCTGGGGGGGGGGGGGGGGGGGGGGGGGGGGGGGTACTGTTGCCATCTCTATCTTTCTCTCTCCCCTCTCTACTGTTTCCAGCTCTCATCTCCTCCCCCTTCCACCTCCCGATTTAATCTTGAACCAGACCCCCGGCCCCTCCCCTTCACATCCACAGCCCTTGAGACCATCATGTGGGATGTGGGCTACGCTCTCACTACAACCCCACTATCCCTCCATACATCCATCTCTTCCTCCCTCCCGAAGGGGGCTTGGGCAGAGACCATCAGAAGAACAGTGTTCTTTTTCCAGAACTTGTTTCCTGTTCTTCCACCCCACCCATGTGCCCCCCCCATCATTTACACTGGCTCTCATGACCAGGGGTATTGCCCCCCCCCCCAAGGTACTACAGATGTGACGTCAAAGGGGGACTAGTCTACTTACCGCTACTGGGCTTTGATGGAGTAAAGTGGAGCAACACTGACTGACAAGCCAGACGAAACTCTTCTGAGTTTATGCAAAAAGCAATCAAAAAAATGTCTTCAATCAATCAATCAAAACCAGCCTAAAACCCCCAAAAGCATCTTTGTGATCCGTGTAGTTATGTCTAAAGTTGATCTAAAATTGAAAAAATATTTTCCCCCCTCATCAATCTACACACAGTAAATAAATACCCTGTTATGACAAAGCAAAAACATGTTTTTTTCTATTTTTTCAAATGTTTAAAAAAACAACGGAAATATCACATTTACATAAGTATTCAGACACTTTACTCTGTACTTTGTTGAAGCACCTTTAGCAGTGATTACTGCCTCGAGTCTTCTTGGGTATGACACAACAATCTTGGCACACCTGTATTTGGGGAGTTTCTCCCATTCTTCTCTGCAGATCCTCTCTAGCTCTGTCAGGTTGGATGGGGAGTGTTGCTGCACAGCTATTTTCAGATCTCTCCAGATATGTTAGATTGGGTTCAAGTCCGGGCTCTGGCTGGGCCACTCAAGGACATTCAGAGACTTGTCCCGAAGCCACTCCTGTGTTGTCTTGGCTGTGTGCTTAGGGTCGTTGTCCTGTTGAAAGGTGAACCCTCGTCCCAGTCTGACGTCCTGAGCACTCTGGAGCAGGTTTTCATCAAGGATCTCTCTGTACTTTGCCCTGTTCATCTTTCCCTCAATCCGGACTAGTCTCCCAGTCCCTGCCGCTGAAAACCATCCCCACAGCATGATGCTGCCACCACCATGCTTCACAGTAGGGAGGGTGTCAGGTTTCCTCCATACGTGGCGCTTGGCATTCAGGCCAGAGTTTAATCTTGATTTCATCAGACCAGAGAATCTTGTTTCTCATGGTCTGAGAGTTATTTAGGTGCCTTTTGGCAAACTCCAAGCGAGCTGTCATGTGCCTTTTACTGAGGTGGGGCTTCCGTCTGGCCACTCTACCATAATGGCCTGATTGGTGGAGTGCTGCAGAGATGGTTTTCCTTTTGGAAGTTTCTTTTATCTCCACAGAGGAACCCTCGATTGCTCAGTTTGGCCGGGCGGCCGGCTCTACAAAGTGTTTTGGTGGTTCCAAACTTTTTCCATTTAAGAATGATGGAGGCCACTGTGTTCTTGGGGATCTTCAATGCTGCAGGCATTTTTTGGTACCCTTCCCAGATCTGTGCCTCAACATAATCTTCTCTCGGAGCTCTATGGACAATTCCTTTGACCTCATGGCCTGGTTTTTGCTCTGACATGAACTGTCAACTGTGGGACCTTAGTCAATCACCACCTTCCGGAGACACCTGAAACCCCACCTCTTTAAGGAATACCTAGGATAGGATAAAGTAATCCTTCTGCCCCCCCCCCCCTTAAAAGATTTAGATGCACTGTTGTAAAGTGGCTGTTCCACTGGATGTCATAAGGTGAATGCACCAATTTGTAAGTCGCTCTGGATAAGAGCGTCTGCTAAATGACTTAAATGTAAATGTAAATGAAATATAGACAGGTGTGTGCCTTTCCAAATCATGTTCAATCAATTGAATCTGAGCAATATTTTTCGAGTCTGATAGCAAAGGGTCTGAATACTTATGTAAATATTTATTTATGCTTTACATTTTTATAAATTAGCAAACATTTCGAAAGACCTGTTTTTGCTTTGCTATTATTGGGTGTTGTGTGTAGATTGATGAAGAAACATTTTTATTTAATCAATTCAAGAATAAGAATGTAACGTAACAAAATGTGGAAAAAGTCATGGGGTCTGAATACTTTCCGAATGCACTGTAGCTTCTCACTGAGGTGACAGCTATAATCACACACTTTTTCAAGTGACTACAATAGAAACTGAATGTGAAGCTGGGTAATGGATGTATTGGATCTTTCCATGTGCTCCGTGCTAGTCTTGATTCTACTTTGGAAGACTGTGAGAGTGCATGTCAACCCAGCTAAGAATTCTATGGAGAGAGAACGTTTTTGTAATGGTACCCTAATGTTTGAGTGTACAGTTTTCTATCAGTTATGGGGATTATTCTATCTGTGTTAGCAAAAACCTTCTGAGAACATTTTAGCATGTTTTGGCATCAGGGTTAAGAGAACATTTCCTTAATGTCAAACAGAACATGGTTACCATGTTCTGGGAATATATAATATTCCCAGAACATTTCTTTGTATCAGTTGTCAGGACATTGCCTGATGGTCCCCCCCCCCCCAATTTCCACTTGTTACTGTTGTCGAGCCAATCAAGGCCCTGATTTGTGAACCTCTGATCCATTCATAGCTCTTTTTCTGTTGGCAAAGTAATGGATACTCACACACACAGTGTTTTTACATACTGTTTTCAACTTATATATGTCACACATGTTCATTTATACAGTAATTATTATTCAACAGTCCTCACCTGGGATTTGAACTCACAACCTCTTTGTTCACAGTACACCAATCTTCCTGCTACACCACCATGTCCATGTCAAATACTGGTTCATCTGACCTTGATCTGCAACAGTAACAAGGCGTGATGTGTAACTATGTGACGTTCTGACAACTGATACACAGAAATGCTGCTGCAATGTTCCCATGAAACATGTCTAGAACATTAATATCTTAAATTCTGAGAACATGGAAACCAAGTTCTGGGTAAGTTCTATCTTGGAAACATTCCTTGCACATCACGGGAACATTCCTATGAAAACGTTAGTAAAAGACATAATGAGACTCTTAAGGGACATTCTCTAACGTGGGAACGTTTGTTGTTAGCTGGCGGGCAGGCGGGCAGGCGGTTAGGGCCCCCTGAGCCAAGAATGAACCAGTGATCTGAATTCTCCACTGGAACCAGCAGTCTTCATGGGAGAAAGCATATAGTGAGGCCCGTGGTTGTCTCCTATACCCTTTTCACACTTTTGTGGTGACCCAAACAGTACTGTGCTGGCTGGGATATTTTCTTACTTCTTGGCCTCAGACACATAAACATTACTCACACACTCTGAGTGTGGACCCTCTCACAAATTACTCCCATAGGCTTAGTTCAACAGGCTTAGTGCCTATAGGCTTTAGTTAATCAAGGTAACACAGTTTTGTGATGCACAGGAGACCCGGGTTCGACTTCGAACCCCAGTCAGTCACAGCTGGTCTTACACACACATTTGGCTACAAATAATCAAATTGCTACCCAGACTATTTGCATTGCCCCCCCATTTTACACCGCTGCTACTCTCTGTTGGTATCATCTATGCATAGTCATTTTATTAACTCTGCCTACATGTACATATTACCTCAACTAACCGGTGCCCCCGCACATGGACTCTATACCGGTACCCCCCTGTGTATAGTCTCGCTATTGTTATTTTACTGCTGCTCTTTAATGCCTTGTTACTGTTATTTCTTATTCTCACTCATATTTAGTATTTTTTAAACTGCATTGTTGGTTAGGGGCTCGTAAGTATGCATTTCACTAAAGGTCTACATCTGTTGTATTCTGCGCATGTGACTAATAACTTTTGATTTTGATTTGATTGAATAACTGTGGTTACTGACATGTTCCTTTCTCTCAGGCAGGTGTAGATGCTCCAGACGCAGCAGGCCCCAGGAAGAGGCTGCCTCCATCTAGGCTCAGCGCGGCTCTTCTCTCAAACAAGTGTGAAGAGGCCACTGGAGAATCTCAAGAAGGGAAGCCATTTTGTTGTGACCCACAGTGACTCTTCAGCAGTGACATTGACATTTGAACCTTGGGTGCAGTCTGGTGGATTTTCTGGACAGTCCCTGGAGGGGTAGGAAAACACCCTACCCATCTGTGTCCTACCCTCAGATCTTCATCACCATGGCAACAGCAGTGCAGCCCAATGAGCTAGTGTTTGAGTTTGCCAGCAATGGAATGGATGAGATCAATCAGGTACCTGTCATTACATTGGAAATAAGCAGTAGTCAATACCAGTAGTGTTATCAATATGTACCCCCACCAATATAGAAATGTTAAAGCTGGAATCTGCAGTAGTGAGAAACAGTGCCCTTGGCTGCCCCACCACCATTGTTATTGCTTTTGTTGCCGAGCTGAGGAGCATGGTGAAAAATATTGCAGTACATATTGTGCTCATCTATGGCACGTGCAATGATCTCATAGGGGCAAAACATTGCTTGGTCATTGTTTGCAGTAACTTTGTTGTTGTAATATCGCAAACGGATGTGGCTGTTTCACCATTAAGGACTCCAGCTTTTCCAGGGAAATTTTACAGATCATATTGAGAAAAGTATTGAAAGGATTTGCGAAACAAAGATTATTTAAACCAAAACTGACTTATAAATGTAACTTTCGATAAACAACATGGTCAGAGGGATTTGAACAGGGAAGTCAGCAAGCCAGCGGGTCAGAGGCTTTACTGTCTTCGTGACGTGATGGAGAGAAGGAGTGGAGGAGGAAGGGATGCCAGGGAGAGGACTGGGAAATGGAGTGTGGGCTGTTGGCAGGACAGAGACGGAAAGTGTGAGGGACCTGGGCCCGGTTTCCCAAAAGCATCTTAAGACTAAATTCATCGTTACAACCATTGGGAAACTGGGCCCAAGAGTTGGGACTATTTTAGTATGCGTGGGAGGAGACGGTGGGGCTTTGCCAGGACCTGTCAATTTAGGGCACAAAGGTTACTCTGTGTGTGCTTGTGTGTCTCTGTGTGTGTATGTATGTAGATGTAGAGGGACGAGTCGTCATTGGCTCCTCTTGCCTGAATAGCACTGGTTCAGGCCTAACCAGACAGACCTGTTGTGGGAGGCTGTTTGTGAGGTGACGCGCTAATTTCACTGAAAAGCTTACCATTGTTTGGAAATAACAAAAGGCCTCCTCTTGGGTTCCTCCCTGTGCCCACTCAGTCAATTACCTGAGGATTACATTGCCTGTCCACGTGGTAGCCGGAAAAAATATCTTAAAATAGCACTGGGATAACTTATTCACATTTAGCGCTAATGCTAATGAAGGTGGCTGTTTTGTTTTCGCTGGAGCTAGCTTGTCTGAAGGGTTTATCTTTCTGTATGGGGGCTGTGGAATCAAAGAAAGCCACAGCTAGCCTAGCCTGCTGGACTGTAATGATTAGCCTTGTTATATTGGATTTTACAGTCAATAAGTAGCTCCCTGAGTCAGGGCCATGGTGTAATGACTTCAGAATTATGTTTAGCTCAGTTTAGTGTCTGAAAGCTTCTATTATAAAGTTCTATGGAAGCCTGGTGTGGTCATACACATTTACACCCACTCACATTTTTTACTGAATAGTAATTCAATTACAGCACAATTACAGCACCCCATTTTAAGTATTTCAGTTGTTATCTGTGGTGTGGCTATGCAGTGGTGTCATGCCCATAGGGGGCAAATGCATGTGCCCCCTCAGATTTGTCCTGTTTTAGAATTTTTCAGATGTTAAATTAATTACTAAATGTTTTATCATAATTATTTATATAAAGATCTGACAGCGGTATTTTGCGTTGGCGGCACACTGACTGGACCAGCCCTCCCACCTCATTCTCTATAGTAAGTGGTTCCTTTCAAGGTGCATGGAGAAAATAGTCCCTAGGCAGGAGGCTATATTGTCAGTGGAGGAGGAGAGAGAGTGTAGAGTGACTCACACAGCATTTTATTTGATTTTACCTGCCAGCGATGGGCAGGAGGTAAGTTTGTAAATTAATTTGATCAAGCTATGTAGCCTATTGATTCCTTGATGAATAAATAAAACATATTTTTTTGTTTCTCTGTAATACTAGCCACCTAGCAATTTTATGAAGTTGGCTTAAGCTAGCCAGGTAGATTGTGAAACTATCTCACAGCCTCATAGGTAGATACCAAGGCATTTCAGGCTATCAATCAAGTTAGAGTAGCTTGTCTAACTATCTTACATTGCCTTCAGAAACTATTCATACCTCTTGACTTATTCCACATTTTGTTGTGTTACCTGAACTCAAAATTGATATTTTTTATTTTTTATTTTTATCTCACTTACCTACACACAATACCCCATAATGACAAAGTGAAACATGTTTTTAGAAATTTTAGCAAATGTATAAAAATGTAATATAGAACTATCTAATTTACATAAGTATTCACACCCATGAGTCAATATTTTCTAGAACAACCTTTGGCAGCAAGCTCTCTAAGAGCTTTCCACACCTGGATTGTACAACATTTGCCCATTATTGTTTTCAAAATTCTTCAAACTCTGTCAAATTGGTTGTTGATCATTGCTAGACAGTTTTCAGGTCTTGCCATAGATATTTAAGTTGATTTAAGTAATAACTGTAACTCAGCCACTCAGGAACATTCACTTTCTTCTTGGTAAGCAACTCCAGTTAAGATTTGGCCTTGTGTTTTAGGTTCTCCTGCTGAAAGGGGATTTCATCTCCAAGTGCCTGTTGGAAAGCAGACTGAACCAGGTTTTCCTCTAGGATTTTGTATGTGTGTCACGATCGTCTATAGGTGAAAGAGAGGACCAAGGCGCAGCGTGATTAGAATACATTCTTCCTTTTAATAATGAAGAACACTTAACAAACAATACAAAATAACGTGACTGCTATAACACTGAGCGCAAACATGCAACACCACATAGACAATTACCCACAACCCATCTAATGCCTATGGCTGCCTTAAATATGGCTCCCAATCAGAGACAATGATAGACAGCTGTTTCTGATTGAGAACCACTCAGGCAACCATAGACATACCTAGACACCTACACTGAACACAACCCCATAAACTCTACCAAAACCCCCTAGACACTACAAACACCCTCGACTAGACAAAAACACACAAACATCCCCCATGTCACACCCTGACCTAACTAAAATAATAAAGAAAACAAAGATAACTAAGGCCAGGGCGTGACAATGTGCTTAGCTTTATTCCCTTTTTTTCTATCCTGAAAAAAAACCTCTCCAGTCCTTAACGATTACAAGCATACCCATAACATGATGCAGCCACCACTATGCTTGAAAATATGGAGAGTGCTACTCAATAATGGGTTGTATTAGATTTGCCCCAAACATAATACTTCGTATTCAGGACAAAAAGTTAAATGCTTTACCACATTTTCAGCAGTATTACTTTAGTGCCTTGTTGCAAACGGTTTTCTCAGTTTTCTCCCATCACAGCCATTCAACTCTGTAACTGTTTTAAGGACACTATTGGCCTTATGGTGAAATCCCTGACTGTTTTCCTTCCTCTCCGAGATCTGAGTTAGGAAGGACGCCTGTACCTTTGTAGTGACTAGGTGTATTTATTCGCCATCCAAAGTGTAATAACTCTACCACAGGAGGTTGGTGGCACCTTAATTGGGGAGGACAGGCTCGTGGTAATGGCTGGAGTGGTGGAATGGTATCAACTACTTCAAACCCATGGTTTGATGCCATTCCATACGCTCCGTTCGCGACATTATTTTGAGTCGTCCACCCCTCAGCAGCCTCCACTGAATTACTCCAACTTGCTCAAAGGGATATTCAATGAATGCTTTTTTTTAACCAATAGTTCTTTGGAAAATCTCCCTGGTCTTTGTGGGTGAATCTGTGTTTGAAATTCACTGCTCGACTTTATGCGTGTGGTACAGAGATGAGGTAGTCATTCAAAAATCATGTTAAACACTGTTATTGCACACAGAGTCAATGCAACTTTATTACGTGACTTGTTAAGCACATTATTACTCCTGAACTGATTTAGGCTTGCCATAACAAAGGGGTTGAATACTTATTGACTCAAGACATTTCAGCTATCAGAGTTTTTGTAAAAAAATAAATATATATACACAATTCCACTTTGACATTATGGTGTGTACGCCAGTGACACAAAATATAAATGTAATCCATTTTAAATTCAGGCTGTAACAACAAAGTGTGGAAAAAGTCAATGAGTGTGAATACTTTCTGAATGCGCTGCAGTTAAGGTAACCTACGCAGAAAAATATAGATATTTTTACATAGAATTAGGCATAATGATCATGGCTCTTGATTGCAGGAAAAAGCTGAATGCACAGACGAGTGTTTGAAAAATGCTAAATTCTTCAACTTCAACTGTCACCCCACCTCTATCTTCATGAACCTCGTGCCCCGTCTAAAATAATGGGTGCATGACACCCCTGTGACTATGGCATATTTTCCATGAACTTCCTCTATCAGCCCCATTAGGGGATGTTAAAAGTATATAGGTGGGGCTAAAAACCGCGACATGGGCAGGTAAAGCAGAAGCGGGTTGATTATAGGGGAACCTCTCACACACAGGGGATTGCTTTCATAGCCGAAATTGGGAACTCAGAGATGCTAATACTCCACTGATCATTATATCTGGTTGAGAGCAGCAAAGAGGAAGATGCAGCCAATAGGGCTTTGTGTAATTCGTACTAAATACCATACTCTGTTTTGCACCTTTCATTATCTTGTTGAGATAGTTGAGTGTCTTTTGGCTCATAGGAAAGTTAGCTAGCTGGCTACCCACTGGGCAAAAACTGGTTGGCGTGGTTTCCATGTCATTTAAACAAAATCCTATGTGATGACCCTGAATCAACGTGGAAAACTGATTACATTTGCCAAAAGTAATAAACTTAAGGGAATTTAGTATTTTTTTTCATCCAACTTTTAACCTAAATCAAATAACATGGTGAAATGTTTCACTGATTTCATGTGGAATCCATGTTAGTTGACAACCAAATGCAAATCAAAGCTAGAAAGGACGTCTGTGCCCCATTCTGTCAAAACAACAACAGACAGACAGACACAGACGTCTTCTGCCCCGCCAGCAGAATCTGTGTTGGTTTCAGTGTGGTGGTAATGTACAGACGAGTAAACTCAGCAGACTTACTGGTGCTCTCTTTGTCTGGTCACTAAAACATGCACACACACAAGGTCACAGGCATCAGTGACGGGGCTCCCGACCGACCGAGATATCTGGTATTGTGTCTAGCTACTAAAGTCTGAGAACAATAGACAGCATGCTGTTGTGTCAATGAAACGTCAGCTTTTACAGTCGAAGGACACAACAAACGGCATTCTTTATCTTTGTATTTCCCAAGTGGAGGTCCCAAATGGTCTCATGACCCACCATTGATACTGACATCATGGAAAAGCAGCTTGTTTGATGGACAGTGTTCTGAAACCTAAGATATATTGTTTGTGAAGTTAATAGAACAGTCCCTGAACTCCTAGCTATGTTTACATAGTCTAATTGTTTGGTAATGACTCCTAAAGGTTGAATGATTCCACGTAATGCAGTTGTCTGTGGCAGGCTGCTGTTAGTTTACACCACTGCTACTCTCTGTTGTTATCATCTATGCATAGTCCATTTAATAACTCTACCTACATGTACATATTACCTCAATTAGCTTGACTAACCGGTGCTCCCGCACATTGACTCTGTACCGGTACCCCGCTGTATATACTGTAGTCTCGCTCGTTATTTTACTGCTGCTCTTTAATTACTTGTTACTTTTATTTATTATTCTTATTTGTACTGCATTGATGGATAGGGGCTCGTCAAATCATCAGTAAAAGTAAAAAACTCAGAACATTGATTTTTTATTCCATTTATACCTATTTGTTGTTCATTACACCATTTTGGAATTTTAAGTCAAAGTGTTGTTACTGGACTTTCAACGTGACAAGGTATTTGGCTACTAATGTTTTTTTTTGGGGGGGGGGGGTAGTACAAAGCAGCACATAGATAGATGATAATCAGGCAAAGAGCTGTAGTCTGTCTCCATCTCCTGGTAATTTTCAGAAACTGACACTGAATTAATTTATTCTCTCTGGCTATGAGAGTGCAGGCCAAAATAATTTGCACCATTTCATTAGAGCATTTTTGGTTGTTTGATATTTAGAATAACTTAACCTAACGTAAAGGGCCTGCAAGCTACGAGTCCTGCCTGCTCCATGTCCTTTTTGGAGCTGGAACTGAAGTCTTTTGGGTATGTTATGGGAAAAAACAAACAGAAAGAGGTGCCATACACACAGCCTCCTTTTGTGGTGCTACTGAAGACAGGAAAATAACAGTGTGCTGACCGAAAAATAAAATCTGTGTCTTTACTCCACAAGGAGTCACAGAATGAGAGATAAGAGAAGCTTATCTGGGAAACAAACTGCTATGTCACATTGGTAGACCTACTGTAGACAGTGTTTCCCCTACCATTATATAGAGCCAAGTGGGAACCCCCAGCTATAGGTCTGTTCACAAAATTTTTATATTTAAATAAACCCTGAATGTTTGTTTGCAACACCTCTGGAAAATAAGATAAGGGGAACACTGGTGGACGTGGTAAGTGTTGAAAGTGTTGCCAAGTGAGCTTTGTTGCCACACGCAACAGTTTCTCATATGGCCGTCATACAGTTTGGCCAGAGCTCTGGCAATTTCCTTAGTTGAGAAATGTCCTCAGCTCTTCCTGTGTTGAGAAATGTTGTGCTGGAAATGAGGGCGTGTGTCTGGAATTCCCAGCATCAAGAATGTCCCAGTGGGCCGCTGAAACACTGTTGGAATGAGCTCCCCCTCATATCAAATCAATGCAAACAACATTTTATTCATCACATTCACATATTTAATAGATGTTATTTTTATATATATATATATATATATATATATATATATATATATATATATATATATATATATATATATATATATATATATATATATATATATATATATATATATATATATATATATATATATATATATATATATATATATATATATATATATAATTTCCTGGTGGCCAATTGGTAGTTACAGTCCTGTCTCATCACTGCAAGTCCCGTATGGACTCAGGAGAGGTGAATGTCAAGAGCCGTGTGTCCCAAAGAAAGCCACACTGCTTCTTGACACAATGCCCACTTAACCCAGAAGCACCAATGTGTCAGGGGAATCACCACACACCTGGCAACCGTGTCATTGTGCACTGCCCGCCACAGGAGTCACTAGCTCACAATGGGACAAGGACATCCCTGCCAGCCAAATCCTTCCCTAACCCAGACAATGCTGGGCCAATTGTGCGCCGCCCCATGGATCTCCTGGTCGCAGCCAGCTCAGCTGCGACAGAGCCTGGACTCAAACCCAGAAGGTAGCACTGTGATGCAATGCCTTAGACCACTGCGCCACTCGGGAGGCCTTAGCAGATGTTATTGCGGGTGTAGTGAAATGCTTGTGGTCCTAGCTCCAACAGTGCAGTAGTATCTAACAATTCACAACAATACACACCAATCTAAAAGTAAAAGAATGGAATTAAGAAATATAGAAATATTAGATTGAGCAATGCTGGAGTGGCATTGACTAAAATAGAATAGAATACAGTATATACATATGAGATGAGTAAAGCAGTATGTAAACATTATTTAAACATTATTAAAGTGACTCGTGTTCCATTATTAAGTGATGGCTCTAGTCTGATGGCCATGAGATAGAAGTTGTTTTTCAGTCTCTCTGTCCCAGCTTTAATGCAGCTGTACTGACCTTGCCTTCTGGATGATAGCGGGGTGAACAGGCCTTGGCTCGTGTGGTTGATGTCCTTGATGATCTTTTTGGCCTTCCTGTGACATCAGGTGCTGCAAGTGTCCTGGAGGGCAGGTAGTTTGCCTCCGGTGATGCGTTGTGCAGACCTCTGTTGACCCTGCCACATACATCGCATGTCTGAGCTGGTGAATTGCGACTCCACTTTGTCTCTGTACTGACGTTTTGCCTGGTTTCCGAGCTGGTCATGGGTGCTCGTCAGCCACGCACAAGGTCCTAAATGACATCATAACTGCCATCGATAAGAGACAATACTGTGCAGCTGTATTCATTCACCTGGCCAAGGTTTTCGACTCTGTCAATCACCACATTCGGCAGACTGCCTTGCCTGGCTCACTAACTACTTCTCTGACAGAGTTCAGTGTGTCAAATCGGAGGGCCTGTTGTCCGGACCTCTGGCCTCTGGAAGTCTCTATGGCGGTGCCACAGGGTTCAATCCTCGGGCCGACTCTTTTCTCTATGTGCATCAATGATGTCGCTCTTGCTGCTGGTGATTCTCTGATCCACCTCTACGCAGACGACACCATTCTGTATACTTCTGGCCCTTTGGACACTGTGTTAACTAACCTCCAGACGAGCTTCAATGCCATACAACTCTCCTTCCGTGGCCTCCAACTGCTCTTAAATTCAAGCAAAACTAAATGCATGCTCTTCATCCGATCGCTGCCTGCACCTACCCACCCGTCCAGCATCACTACTCTGGACGGTTCTGACTTGTGAATATGTGGACTAGAATATGTGGACAACTACAAATACCTAGGTGTCTGGTTAGACTGTAAACTCTCCTTCCAGACTCACATTAAGCATCTCCAATCCAAAATTAAATCTAGAATTGGCTTCCTATTTCGCAACAAAGCATCCTTCACTCATGCTGCCAAACTTACCCTAGTAAAACTGACTATCCTGCCGATCCTTGACTTCGGCGATGTCATTTACAAAATAGCCTCCAACACTCTACTCAGAAAATTGGATGCAGTCTATCACAGTGCCATCCGTTTTGTCACCAAAGCCCCATATACTACCCACCACT
This sequence comes from Salvelinus fontinalis, assembly GCF_029448725.1. Taxonomy (NCBI): domain Eukaryota; kingdom Metazoa; phylum Chordata; class Actinopteri; order Salmoniformes; family Salmonidae; genus Salvelinus; species Salvelinus fontinalis. Next base: position 43,143,800 of record NC_074693.1, read on the forward strand.
GCGACCTGTATGCTCTCGTTGGCCGGCCCTCGCTTCATATCCGTCGCCAAACCCACTGGCTCCAAGTAATCTATAAGTCGTTGCTAGGTAAAGCTCAGCATTATCTCAGCTCACTGGTCACCATAGCAGCACCCACCCACAGCACGCACTCCAGCAGGTATATTTCACTGGTCACCCCCAAAGCCAATTCCTATTCGGCCGCCTTTCCTTCCAGTTCTCTGCTGCCAATGACTGGAACGAACTGCAAAAATCACTGAAGCTGGAGACTCATATCTCCCTCACTAGCGTTAAGCACCAGCTGTCAGAGCAGCGCACAGATCACTACACCTGTACATAGCCAATCTGTAAATAGCCCATCCAACTACGTACCTCATCACCATATTGTTATTTATTTTATTTATTTTGCTCTTTTGCACCCCGGTACCGCTATTTGCACACCCATCTTCTGCACATCTATCACCCCAGTGTTTAATTTTCCATACTGCAATAATTTCGCCACTATGGCCTATTTATTGCCTCACCCCTCTTATCCTACCTCATTTGCACACACTGTATATAGACTTTCTCTATTGTATTATTGACTGTATGTTTGTTTATGTGTAACTCTGTGTTGTTGTTTGTGTCGCACTGATATGCTTTATCTTGGCCAGGTCGCAGTTGTAAATGAGAACCTGTTCTCAACTAGCCTACCTGGTTAAATAAAGGTGTGGAAAAAATCCACAGATGAAGGGGAGGAGACAGGTTAAAGAAGGGTTTTTAAGCCTTGACACAATTGAGACATGGATTGTGTATATGTGCCATTGAGAGTGAATGGTTAAGATAAAATATTTAAGTGCCTTTGAATGGGGTATGGTAGTATGTGCCAGGTGCACCGGTTTGCAGTGCTTGAGGCGTCACTATAGACCCGGGTTCGATCCCAGGCTGTGTCACAGCCGGCCGTGACCAGGAGACCCATGAGGAGGTGCACAATTGACCCAGCATCGTCTGGGTTAGGGGAGGGTTTGGCCGGATGGAGTTTCCTTGTCCCATCGTGCTCTAGCGACTCTTTGTGGTGGGCCGGGCACCTGCAAGCTGATGTACAGCGTTTCCTCCGACACATTGGTGCGGCTGGCTTCCAGGTTAAGCGAGCAGTGTGGCTTGGCGGGGTCGTGTTTCGTGGGACGCGTGGCTCTCGACCTTCGCCTCTCGAGTCAGTACTGGAGTTGCAGCGATGGGACAAGACTGTAACTACCAATTGAATATTGGGCAGAAAAAAGGGGTAAAAGTATATATATTTTTTGAAGAACTGCAACACTGCTGGATTTTTCATGCTCAACAGTTTCCCGTGTGTATCAAGAATGGTCCGCCACCCAAAGGACATCCAGCCAACTTGACACAACAGTCGGAAGCATTGGAGTCAACATGTGTCAGCATCCCTGTGGAACACTTTCCATGCCCCGACGAATTGCAGATGTTCTGATGGCAAAAGAGTGTGCAACTCAATATTAGGAAGTTGTTCATCATGTTTTGTACACTCAGTCTTGTACAAAATCAGTTGAAAATGATCTAGCGTTATTACCAGCAATTTACGTCAATTCTTGCTAGGTTGGTCCAATGAGAAATATGGGTTTACGTAGATACAGTGGGAAGACAAAGTATGTGAACCCTTTAGAATTACCTGGATTTCTGTATAAATTGGTCATAAAATGTTATCTGATCTTCATCTAAGTCACAACAACAGACAAACACAGTCTGCTTAAACTAATAACACACAAACAATTATACTTTTTCATGTCTTTATTTAACACACCATGTAAACATTCACATTGCAGGTTGGAAAGATTATGTGAACCCTTGGATTTAATAACAGGTTGACCCTCCTTAGGCAGCAATAACCTCAACCAAACATTTTCTGTAGTTGCGGATTGGACCTGCACCACAGCCAGGAGGAATTTTGGACCATTCCTCTTCACAAAACGGTTTCAGTTCAGGGCAACTCTAACCAACATCTCCAATCTCGTCTCAATGATTGTACTCCAGGTTAGCTGACTCCTGACTGCAATTAGCCTTTGGAGAAGTCCTTATCCTAGGGGTTCACATACTTTTTCCAACCTAAACTGTGAATATTTAAAATGGTGTATTCAATATAGACAAGAAAAATACAATAATTTGTCTGTTATTAGTTTAAGCAGACTGTGTTTGTCTGTTGTTGTGACTTAGATGAAGATCAGATCTAATTTTATGACCCATTTATGCAGAAATCCCGATTAATTCCAAAGGGTTCACATATGTTTTCTTGCCATGTCTCATGTCTGTCTTTCTGTATGTGAAACGAGAATGAATAATTTATAAGTAAGTCGTACCTTTTTGTTCACCTGCATGTGGACAAAGCCAATGTGTGAGATATATCAGAACAACCGTAAAAGCACAGTGTGTAGGCCTACATGAACTTTACCATGGCTGAGACTCAGATTTTTCACTTTAAAATGTATACCAAACAAAACCATTGATTTCAAAGTTTAACAAACAATATAACTCTATGCACAAGGACAACTTTTACAAATCTCCACAGAAAATGTAACAAAAACACATTTACCAGAAGAACTGTGCAGATATAACGTTTGGTAACAGAATAAAATGGATAGAGATTTTACCGTAATTCTGTTACTGTAATAAACTTTGCATCTGCACAGTTTTACCAGAAATGTTATTTTTTTACTGTGAAAATTGTTCGAAGTAGTCATTGTGCATAGAGCTGTATGGTTTGTAAAACTTTGAAATCAATGGTTTTTGTTTGGCATACATTTTAAATGGAAAAATCAGTCTCAGCATAATATTGCTATCGTGGAAATGCCCATAAGATAAAACCAAAGCAATAGACACACACATGTAATTCTGTGATCTAACGTCTGTGGCCTCTCTGTGTGTTCAGCTGGATGACCCATCCGTGTTTCCAGCTGTCATCGTAGAGCAGGTGCCCGCCGCTGACCTGATGCAGGTCTACTCGGGCATGGAATCGGACGAGGTGGCCAACGGCATCATGGTGGACACCACTCTACACGTGGTGGAGGAGGCCATTATGGTCGGAGACGTGGGCCTCTCAGGTGAGGGGGAGGAGGAGATGATACTTTACACATGCATGCCTAGGGGATAGGGACTAGGGTTGTTTCCAGACAGGGCCTGGTATTTACCTGGAATGCACCCCTAGTGATTGTAACATCCTTTCAAGTTTGTCTTAAAATCTGTCTGTTTCATGTTCTGATGACAATCCTTGTCTGATTGGCCAATAGAAACGACGGTGTCAGACACAGAGGACAGCATGGAGACCAACGAGGCTGCGGCAGCCCTTCTCAACATGGAGTCACCGAACAACATCCTGGACGAGAAGCGCATGAGTACGATTATTGTTGTTTTGTTGTTGCAATTTGCTAGGAGGGAGGTTAGGGGAAGGAGTATTTTTTAAATCGTTTGGTACCACTTGTTTGTTAACTGAATCCAATTTCTACCTCAAAGCATTTACCACTTTCAAAACATCGTTAAAACGTACACGTTTTTGATGAAGGCTGTTTGTAGGCAGTTTCATTTGTAGTATTTTCACTAATTCCCATAATTATCTCTGGCTGTTGCTTTAGTTCACAGTCTCATAATATTACATAACTGGGAGTAATATTGACTGTACTACTTTTTTCTATTGCTGTAGTTCACACCTATGGGACCATGTTGGAGTCTGACTACACCTACATCCCTCTTCGGCCGGAGGCCAATGGCTGCATGGATGTATCGCTGGACGAGGAAACATCCTCCATGGACGAGATCCCTCAGAGGAGCGTGTCCAAACCACAGAGGAAAACCAAAGGTACTGCAGGGGGGTCCTCCTGGACTGTAGTGTGACAAAACATTAGGTTGCCAAACAATGTTATTTAGTCTTGTTTTTAAACCTTCTAGATTAAAATATTCAATTTACACTCATGTTTCGAAGAGATTTTTTAAGAGTTACACAGGAGTGCATTGGTAAATATATTTGCTTATTAGCCACGGCTTACAGCCTTATTAGCACAGTGACAGTGTTTTTATTTACCCACTGACAGTGATGTGCTTAATTTGGTGTCACAGTTTTGACCTTAATAACACTTCTCCTGTCTTAGTGCGCAAGCCGCGGGCGGTGCGTCCATGCTCCCCCATCACCACTCCCAGCCTGCCATTCAAGAAGAAGAGCAAGGAGGGCAAAGGTGAGCGTTCTTCTAAACCAGCTCACTTCTCGAAAAACAGCCAATTGAAATCATGGTCTCTCCTGGCCCCTTCTCAACCAGCGTGTTTAAAAAAAACAACCAATCAAAATCAAGGTCTCTCCTGGCCCTGTCTCAACTGACTCACCTCTTGAAAAAACAGCCAATCGAAATCAAGGTCTCTCTCTTGGCCTATTCTGTGGGCTAATGTGCACGTTTCTGCCTGTAGAGTGGTGCAATCAGCAACCAGCAGCCCATGTCGTCCAGTTGGGTTGGACCTCAGCTTGCTAATTGATGGGGTACTCTCAAAGTGCTGTGTCTCACAGGGAAATAACTGTAATTGCGGCTGTGTGTTCCCTTGCACAGCACAGAGAGGGGATGGGGAGAGGGGGTTGGTTCAGCTGGACACATATACAAGTGGCTGCTGGAGGGGTTGCTGTTTCTAAACACTTCTGGTCCTAACCGTTTCACAAACATGAGTAATCTACTGCCAGAGCCCCATCCAATTTTCCAACCCTAGATACACACACACACACACACACACACACACACACACACACACACACACACACACACACACACACACACACACACACACACACACACACACACACACACACACACACACACACACACACACACACACACACACACACACACACACACACACACACACACGAGGAGAACGGCAAATTCATTAATTTAGGTTATGGGGAGGGAGGGCTGTAATTGCGTCTCTGCCTATTTTTTCATTTGTTAGGTAAAACATCTGCAATGCTTAAATTAGTTATGGACGGGTGTAGTAGAGCTCCAAGCTCACATGTACTGTATTAGGCTCACATGTTAAAATGGCAAATTCCTCTGTTCTCCCCCCTACATAGGGAACACCATCTACCTATGGGAGTTCCTCCTGGCCCTGTTGCAGGACAAGAACACCTGTCCCAAGTACATCAAGTGGACGCAGAGGGAGAAGGGCATCTTTAAGCTGGTGGACTCCAAGGCTGTGTCCAAACTGTGGGGCAAGCACAAGAACAAACCCGACATGAACTATGAAACCATGGGCAGGGCACTCAGGTGAGAGGAGTGTTATTACACATAGTGTTCATAGTGTTCGGAAACCAATAACTAGCCTACGGATTTTGCTGCACTCGTTATGTTTAGGGGTCTTAGGCCTAGCTACATGGTCTGCAACCTGATTTGACGTGTTCATAAATGTGAGAAGTAAGCATATGCAACCAGGTATTGAATGCATGTGCCCAGGGAGACAGCCACCTTACCTTAGGTCCAGGGCCAGCACAGTCATGACTCCCCTGATCGTCCACCAGATTAGTATTTGTTTAAAGTGGTGATCCTAAAATAAATATATACAAAAAAGAAAACTACAAGGGAAAACCTAGTCAATTGCACAACTGGATGCATTCAAACGAGATGTGTCTTACACAGACTTTCCCACCCTGGGGATTCAAACCAGCGATCTTTCAGTTATTGGCATAACACTCTTAACCACTAGGCTACCTGCCGCTCCTTACAAAGAGTCATTCCTAAACTAAAGAGGCTAACTAACACAGAACCACATCAAACACTGGTAGGCCAAGTTCTCTGGCCTACAGATTGCCAATCATCCTGACAGCTCCCACCTTTGGACTTAATGGGATACTTTGGGATTTTGGCAGTGAGGCCCTTTATCTACTTCCCCGGAGTCAGATGAACTTGTGGATAGCATTTGTATGTCTCTGTGTCCATTATGAAGGAAGTTAGAGGTAGAGGTAGTTGTGCGAGCCGAAGCTCACTAGCGTTAGCACAATGACTGAAAGTCTATGGGTATCTACTAGCATGCTAGCAGATACCCATAAACTTCCAGTCATTGTGCTAACGCTATCTCTAACTTCAGCCCTTGACTCTAGTTCGTGCTGCCATCTGGGGATGCATTGTGAAAGTGCATGGTAGTGTGTTTGTCTATGTTCTAACACTAAACTTGTAAGCGAGGACTTGGTGGACTGTATATTCTTTAGGTTTAAGTGTTACTTTATGTGTTCGCTCCTGTGTGCTGTTAAGGGCACAGATGACAGACGGGTAGGATTCCAGTTGAGGTGGTTTAATAAATGCTGAATATGCACAGGCATGGAACAGCACCGCACACTGTATGTAGTACGGATGGGCTAAGGCAACTAACTTGCTTCAACCAAAGTGTGTGTGTGTGGTATATCAACAAGGACGCACACTGGCCTTGGCTAACACGATGAACGCTAACTGGTGGGAAAACACAAGGATGGCTGGAGCTTTCTCTCACTTGCCTTCTCTCGAGCTGATCTTCTCCTCAAAGCTCTCGTATGATGAACTGACATTACTGATATGATTAACTACAAATACTTCCCAGCCTTTTGTACAAAACTACCCCTCATATCATAACAATAGAAATAGATAATTGGCCTGCACAGTTAAGAAGGGTATGCTAAAATGTCTGTGCACCTGTTGCAGTAAAAAGCACTACAGAAAGTAAAAAAATATAACAAGTGCTTCTTGATCACATAGACGCCAAACCGCACATACAGCATATGGTGTTGCACCTGCATAGTGTCGTCCTCAAGTGCAGAAATAACAAAATCTCAACTCGCCCCCATCCTCATCTCGAAGGCAGTATTATAACATCAAGGAAGCATACTGTTTTAATACAGTGAGCAAGGCACTGGGTGTCAGGCAGACAAGTCTGGCTGACATCTACAAATAGAAGAGCCCACACAAAAGGCTATTATGGACCCCAGACATCCTTTGTACCAGGACTTGAAGTCACATATGAGGTCAACATTATCAAGGACCAGGTTATAGAAGAAATAGAGAAAAGCAGTCATCTATTCCCGTGTCACCTTATTCAAGGTATTCAAGGTGGACCTTATTCAAACCTAGCCCGTTATTATTCTGTTTGTAATGTTACTTCATGTTTGCTCAATACCACAAACAAAATGTCCTCCAAAAGGGACAACTAAATCCTGATCTTACCTTAACTGTGACTACTCTCCCTCCTAAGGTATTACTACCAGCGCGGTATCCTGGCTAAGGTGGAGGGCCAGCGGCTGGTCTACCAGTTTAAAGAGATGCCTCTTGACCTAGTGGTGATAGATGATGAGGACACATGCCCCGAACTCAGCGCTGGCTACGGGGGTCAGCGCCCCAGCCATCACGGCCGGGGAATGGGTGGCCGTGGAGGCCCCAGAGGCGGTCACGGAAAGAACCATGCTCATGGGCGCCATCCTATATCGGTAAAACAAGTGAAGAGAGAGCCCATTGATATGGATGGAGGGCTGTACCATGAGGTCAACGGGACACATGCAGAACAGATGAACCAGACGGTCCACGTGCTGCAGCCCAACCAGGGGGCGGCTGTGCCGGCCTCCTCACACAACTCGAGGTAACAGATGGATGGACATATGTACACACACATGCATTCACTCGCACGCATATCCATACACACGCAGATGCACACATGCACACGCACACACAAACACACGTAACATAGTGAACCGTGGCAATTGGACCTAGGCCTGGGGAAAAAATCTTCCAAAACAGTGTACCAAACTCCCAAATCTCAAAAAACAGAGACAGCACCCGCACTAGCATTACCAGCAACTACAACCTCATTGCTTACTTAACTTATGGTAGCCTAACGCCACCACTATCACACTGTCACCAAAACAACAATAGTGACACATCAAAGGATGTGAGCTTGGCAGGCTCGTGATGCTGAAAGGACAGGGGCTGTAATACAGTACCTGCGTACTTCATTTAGGAGAACGCACTTTTTGTAAAACACAGACAGATGGAAAGATAGCAGTCACACACACACAGCATCATGTTAAAGAAGAAGCAGCCCCTTTCACTCTGACATAATAAGCTAGTAGGTTCAAATCGTAAGAATACAAAAACACAACCATTATGTTAATCATTTCCAAATCATAATACAACTATTATTTCCCTTGGCAAACATAGTGTCCCAACGCCAGGGTTGTGGGTTCGATTCCCATGAGGGACCAGTATGTAAAATGTATGCACTCACTACTTTAAGTTGCTCTGGATAAGAGTGTCTGCTAAATTACTAAAATGTTAAATGTTCAGCATACAAGGTAACCAGTGATCTAAGTAGTTAACAGGATACAGAATTGCAATTTGAATTCAAGTAAATATAATTGAATTCTGTGAAATTCAAATGTCTATTCTACATTAAGTATAGTCTATACAAATATACATTTTGTGCATCAAACATGTTGTTATATGCATGCAAATAAAATATTGTTGGGTCATTCCATGTAATTTCAGGAAGCCAGGACACCCACCATCTCAGATTGTTCTAAAATCCTTTCTGTAGTCAGAAACAGATAAGAATAGCATTCCTGCAAAATTATTTCTGAGAAATTAAGCAAATTGATTGCACCCAAATTGGCCATTTTAATTTATAGGATTCATAAAATATTTAGTAAATATAGTACCTTACATCCGATTTGGACCAACCTTTTTTCTAACAATGAGTTTGACACGAGTAACCCAAAGAAATAGTAAAAAGCCACCAACGGACCCCCAACACACCACTCCAATCCCAACCAAACAACTAGTATACAGTATTCGTTCTCTATTGACAAGTAGGATGGAGCTGTGACTCAGAATATTGTTTATTTATCCTATGTAATGCATTCTCAGTGAATTTGGTGTTTTTTTCCCGCTGTTCAGAGTTTGTTAGGTTTTTAGGTTTATGTCCCGTCCTACATCCTGATATTACCAGGTCCTGACCACTAGATGAGATCTGGCGATCAAATTATATTTCAACAAAATAATGTTGCAGGAATGGTAATCTTATCTAACAAAACAGAAAGGATTTCAGAACAGTCTGAGATGGATGTCAAATCCTCTTTCTTGTGCTTTTTGAGGTGGAACGACCATGATGAAACAATTGATTTTCAGGACAAAATCTTCAAATGAATGATCAAGGAAAACAAAACCTGTATTCAAATATTCAGAGTTATTATATTTCATGAATCACTTAGATTTAGTTAAAAACGAGGAAAATGCTACATTTCCCAGAATGCATTAATTTAACCCTCAAGTTGATCCCAAGGCCTTAAAAAAGAGGCCAAACAAATGAAATGATTGCTGGAAATATAATTGGCTATTCTAAGCACTAAGGTTAAAATAGTATATGAACATTGTTTCCAGAAAAATTAGATATATTCTTTGCTATCTTTTATTTTTAAATGTTATTTTTTTTACCTTTATTTAACTAGGCACGTCAGTTAAGAACAAATTCTTATTTACAATGATGGCCTACCAAAAGGCAAAAGGCTTCCTAAATATAGGACAAAACACACATCACGACAAGAGAGACAACACAACACTACATAAAGAGAGACCTAAGACAACAACATAGCAAGGCAGCAACATATGACAACACAGCATGGTAGCAACACAACATGACAACAACATTGTAGCAACACACCATGGTAGCAGCACAAAACATGGTACAAACATTATTGGGCACAGACAACAGCACAAAGGGCAAGAAAGTAGAGACAACAATACATTACGCAAAGCAGCCACAACTGTCAGTAAGAGTGTCCATGATTGAATGATTGAGTCATTGAAAGAAGAGATGAAACTATCCAGTGTGAGTGTTGGCTGCAGCTCGTTCCAGTTGCTAGCTGCAGTAAACTGAAAAGAGGAGTGACCCAGGGATGTGTGTGCTTTGGGGACCTTTAACAGAATGTGACTGGCAGAACGGGTGTTGTATGAGGGCTGCAGTAGGTATTTTAGATAGGGGGGAGGGAGGCCTCAGGGGGTTTTATAAATACGCATCAACCAGTGGGTCTTGCGACAGGTATACAGAGATGACCAGTTTACAGAGGAGTATAGAGTGCAGTGACGTGTCCTATGAGGTGCATTGGTGGAACATCTTATGGCCGAATGGTAAAGGACATCTAGCCGCTCGAGAGCACCCTTACCTGCCGATCTATAAATGATGTCTCCGTAATCTAGCATGGTTAGGATGGTCATCTGAATCAGGGTTAGTTTGGCAGCTGGGGTGAAAGAGGAGCGATTACGATAGAGGAAACCAAGTCTAGATTTAACTTTAGCCTGCAGCTTTGATATGTGCTGAGCGAAGGACAGTGTACCGTCTAGCCATACGCCCAAGTACTTGTATGAGGTGACTACCTCAAGCTCCAAACCCTCAGAGGTAGTAATCACACCTGTGGGGAGAGAGGCATTCTTCTTACCAAACCACATGACCTTTGTTTTGGAGGTGTTCAGAACAAGGTTAAGGGCAGAGAAAGCTTGATAGATGCTAAGAAAGCTTTGTTATAGAGCATTTAACACAAAATCCGAGGGGCCAGCTGAGTATAAGACTGTATCATCTGTATATAAATGGATGAGAGATCTTCCTATTGCCTGAGCTATGTTGTTGATGTAAATTGAGAAGAGCATGGGGCCTAGGATTGAGCCTTGGGGTACTCCCTTGGTGACAGGCAGTGGATGAGACAGCAGATTTTCTGACTTTATACACTGCACTCTTTGAGAGAGGTAGTTAGCAAACCAGGCCAAAGACCCCTCAGAGACACCAATACTCCTTAGCCGGCCCACAAGAATGGAATGGTCTACCGTATCAAAATCTTTGGCTAAGTCAATAAAAATAGCAGCACAACATTGCTTAGAATTAAGGGCAATGGTGACATCATTGAGGACCGTTGCAGTGACACATCCATAACCTGAGCAGAGACCAGATTGCATACCAGAGAGAGAATACTATAGACATCAGGAAAACCAGTCAGTTGATTATTAACACGTTTTTCCAACACTTTTGATAAACAGGGCAAAATAGAAATTGGCCTATAACAGATAGGATATGTTTGATCTCCCCCTTTAAATAAAGGATGAACCGTGGCTGCCTTTGAACCAATGGGAACCTCCCCAGAAAGGAGAGACAGGCTTGGCGATGATAGGGGAAGCAACCTTAAAGAAGAAAGGGTCTAAACCATCTGACCCAGATGTTTTTTGGGGGTTAAGTTTCAGGAGGCCCTTTAGCACCTTGGACTCAGTGACTGCCTGCAGGGAGAAACTTTGTAGCGGGGCAGGGGGAAAAGGGTGAGGAGCATCGTGGATAGTCATATTAGAAGGGGTGGAAGATGAGGAAATGTTGGACGGGCAAGGAGGCATGGCTGAGTCTAATAGGAATCCTGACTTAATGAAGTGGTGATTAAAGAGCTCAGCCATGTGCTTCTTGTCAGTAACAACCACATCATCAACATTAAGGGATATGAGCAGCTGTGAGGAGGAGGGTTTATTCTCCAGGTCTTTAACCATTTTCCAGAACCTCTTGGGGTTAGACCCACAGAGAGAGAACTGCTCCTTAAAGTAACTAACTTGGCCTTCTGGATAGCCTGAGTTATTTCTAATTTGCCTGAACGAGAGCCAGTCAGCCTGGGTATGCATGTGCCGAGCCTTTCACCAAATGCAATTCTTGAGGTGGAGTAACCACTGCAAGATCATGATCAAATCAGGGGCTGAACCTCTTTTTAATTCTCAATTTCTTTATGGGGGCGTGTTTGTTAACAATACCACTGAAAATATCAAAAAAGAAGGTACAAGCTTCTTCGACAGAGGGGATCAAGCTGATTCTATACCATTGTACAGAGGCCAGTTCATGAAGGAATTGTTTTTTGGCAAGCATCTATAACAAATCAGGACCGGTCGTTTCACTGAGCAGCCATTACGAACACAGGCTGTAAAACAGTGATCACTAAGGTCATTACAGCAAACATCAGACTGATACCTATCAGGATTATTTGTGAGGATATCATCAAGGAGAGTAGCCTTTTCTGGGTGTCTGGAGTCATACATTGTGGGATTGGTAATAGTCTGAGAAAGATTTAGGGAGTCTCATTGCTTTAAGACTTGTGGTCAGGTGGTCAGGTGGTTTAAGCATGTCCCAGTTTAGGTCACCGAGCATGACAAATTCAGACTTAGTGTAAGGGACCAGGAGAGAGCTTAAGGCAGTTAGGGTACAGGCCGGTGCTGATGGAGGACGATAGCACCCAGCAACAGTCAACAAAGAGCTATTTAAAAGTTTAATGCTTAAAACCAGCACATCAAATTGTTTGGGGACAACTTGGTGGAGACCACCGAGCACTGAAGGTGATCCTCGGTTAAGATTGCCACTCCCCAACCTTTGGAAAATCTGTCTTGCCGAAAAAGGTTATAACTAGAAAGGTTAACATCAGTATTCAAAACATTCTTCCTTAACCATGTCTCAGTAATGACCAACACATCTGGATTGGAGCTGTGAATCCACACTTTCAATTGGTCCATTTGAGGTAATAAGCTTCTCGTGCTAACGTGCAGAAAATCCGGGCTTTTACGAGAGCAGACGTCAGTGAAGCAGATATCAGAGCACAAGTCAGAATTGGGGCTAGCAACAGTAGATGGGCCAGGGTGTACATGCACATTTCCAGATATCATCAACAGTAATACAATCAAGGCATGGCATAGGACAGTGAGAGCTCTGCAGTGCAGATTTATAACATTTGAATGTGCAGCAGATGGCAACAAGATCATATTGTACAGCAATTTCATAAGGTAACATGAGTACAAAGCTGGCGAGAGGTGGTTAGAATAGGATGGGAGGCCAAAAGTCTGTGTTACCAATAGAGAGTCAGAGTCCCGAGTGTGGGAACAAACATAGTCTGTCCCACGGTTGGGTAAAGAAAGTTCGTAGTCAACAAAGCATGAAGGGGTCATGAGGCAAATAGCAAAATATTAAAAACTTGGGGCTAGCCAATGTAAGTTCAGAGTCACTTGCCCGAGGTCACACTGGAAGTATGACTGAGTGAAATTGCACTGAATTCAATTCTACTTCCTGTTACTCTATTAAAATTCTACATCCTGTGTGGGGTGTGGCCATTTCAATTCTAATTTCAACTCATGAGTTTAACGACAGTCAATTCTGAATTGAGCCCAACCCTGTTTCACATGTATAACACATTATTTTCAACTGCAAGCGAGCTGCAATAAAAAAAAAACTGTTCCACTCACTAGATGATAATGATTTGAAAGTTTACTTCTTGTTGAAAGTTAATCTTGAAAAGGGCGAAGCTAACATATTAGCATCAACATCCTCTTCGATAACACCTGTTACTGCAGCTGCCGCCGCACACAAGCCTACAACAAAAACTAGCTAGATTAGACCATGGGAAAACTGCTGCTCGCGATAGCGCAGTGACTTGTCTGCCTTTGAGAGGGCGGAAGTTTCCATACATTTTTATGAAAATGGTCCCACCCATTACAAGTCAAAATGTGATTGGTTGATTCCACTGTCACTCCAAATATCTGCTCTAATACGGTTGAATGGCATATGCCTTCTATCGAACTTCTGAGGACCTAGTCAATCTTTAAGCTACAGTTGAAGTTGGAAGTTTACATACACTTATGTTGGAGTCATTAAAACTCGTTTTTCAACCACTCCACAAATTTCTTGTTAACAAACTATAGTTTTGGCAAGTCGGTTATGACATTTTCTTTGTGCATGACACAAGTAATTTTTCCAACAATTGTTTACAGACAGATTATTTCACTTACAATTCACTGTATCACAATTCCAGTGAGTCAGAAGTTTACATACACTAAATTGACTGTGCCTTTAAACAGCTTGGAAAATTCCAGAAAATTATGTCATGGCTTTAGAAGCATCTGATAGGCTAATTGACATAATTTGAGTCAATTGGAGGTGTACCTGTGGATGTATTTCAAGGCCTACCTTCAAACTCAGTGCCTCTTTGCTTGACATCATGGGAAAATCAAAAGAAATTAGCCAAGACCTCAGAAAAAACATTGTAGACCTCCACAAGTCTGGTCCATCATTGGGAGCAATTTCCAAACACCTGAAGGTACCACGTTCATCTGTACAAACAATAGTACGCAAGTATAAACACCATGGGACCATGCAGCCATCATGCCAATCAGGAAGGAGACGCGTTCTGTCTCCTAGAGATCAACGTACTTTGGTGCGAGAAGTGCAAATCAATCCCAGAACAACAGCAAAGGACCTTGTGAAGATGCTGGAGGAAACAGGTACAAAAGTATCTGTATCCAAAGTAAAATGAGTCCTATATCGACATAACCTGAAAGGCCGCTCAGCAAGGAAGAAGCCACTGCTCCGCCAGAAAAAAGACAGACTTCGATTTGCAACTACACATTTGGACAAAGATCATACTTTTTGGAGAAATGTCCTCTGGTCTGATGAAACAAAAATATAACTGTTTGGCCATAATGACCATCGTTATGTTTGGAGGAAAAAGGGGAAGGTTTGCAAGCTGAAGAACACCATCCCAATCGTGAGGCACGGGGGTGGCAGCATCATGTTGTGTGGGTGCTTTGCTGCAGAAGGGACTGTTGCATTTCACAAAATAGATGGCTTCATGAGAAAGGGAAATTATGTGGATATATTGAAGCAACATCTCAAGACATCAGTCAGGAAGTTAAAGCTTGGTCGCAAATGGGTCTTCCAAATGGACAATGACCCCAAGCATACTTCCAAAGTTGTGGCAAAATGGCTTCAGGACAACAAAGTCAAGGTATTGGAGTGGCCGTCACAAAACCCTGACCTCAATCCTATGGAAAATCTGTGGGCATAACTGAAAAATCATGTGAGAGCAAGGAGGCCTACAATCCTGACTCAGTTACACCAGCTCTGTCAGGAGGAATTGGACAAAATTCACCCAACTTATTGTGGGAAGCTTGTGGAAGGCTACCCGAAACATTTGACCCAAGTTAAACAATTTAAAGGCAATGCTACCAAATACTAATTGAGTGTATGTAAACTTCTGACCCACTTGGAATGTGATGAAAGAAATAAAAGCTGACATTTCACATTCTTAAAATAAAGTGGTGATCTTAACTGACCTAAGACAGGGACTTTTTACTCAGATTAAATGTCAGGAATTGTGAAAAACTGAGTTTAAATGTATTTGGCTAAGGTGTATGTAAACTTCCGACTTCAACTGTATCTAGCTAGATTTATCTCCCTAGTGACCACCAAAGAAAATTCCTGTTTGCATCTTTATTTCCTCAGTTTTAACCCTTTCCTTTCCTACACAAACTGAAGAGATTAAATCAGAATGTCATTGAAAATAATCATGATATCAGTGAAATATGATTAAAACAATGAAATAGAAATGAAAACAACATTTTTGGGCCTTCTCTTGAGAGTCCATTCAACATAAATGTATTGTGTGCTATTTGTTCTTGTTGAACTGAAGGCTGTATAACATAATGAATAGTTATTTGCTGCGTATTCTGTTATACCTTTCACAACTTAGGTGTGGTCTGTTGCAATCAGATTTTGAAAGCTCATATAGAATGACAGTATGTAACATGCTGGAAGCTACTTGTGTCCCTAAAGATATGTTCTATACTATAGTAGATTACACTAGAATAGTGTTCTATTTAATTCTGTGTGTCAAATGGAGTCTGAACCTGACTGTTAAGCTCTTTGTGTCAACTGCTGATTCAAAAAGGGTTTTATAGTATACATTTGATTGACCTGATCTCCTCTTTCTCCTCAGGAACATCAACATGGCTACCTCCGTTCCCATGGTCCTGACATCGTCCGGACAGTTGCAGCCCCTCCTGTCCAATGGTGACTCCTCCAGCCACTCTTCCCCGCCCAGGATTATCCTCCACACTGTCCCCTCCACCACCGCGGGGGGAAAAGATGTCCTCACCATTCAGACGGCCTCCTTGGCCACCGGAGCAGGCAGCCTCCAGGACCACCACCATCAACACCAGCAGCCCCAGTTTCTGGTCACCAGTCTGGGCTCCACCACGGGGGTCATCAACTCCACCACGGCTTCCCTCAATGGTCTCCCCCGCCTAGTTACCCTCAACGCGGCCACTGGTCAGCCCATGGTGGCCCAGCAACCAGGAACAGTCATCGCCACCGTGCTCAAGTCCTCGAGTGGTGACGAGCTCCTCCATGGCCTGCACGGCATCAAGGAGGAGATGCTGGACCCTTACTACCTGCAGTCGTGGGTTAATGGAGACCCGTCCTTTGGGATGGAGGCAGGGGAAGCAGAGCTCACCTACAGGACTGTGATCATTGGGGCGAATCAAAGTCTTGGGCAGAGCCAGGGAGAGACTGGCAGCGAGTCTCCAGTGAACGGACACCTTGCCCAGGGAAGCAGCCCCAGCGAGGGCCTTACCCCTGTGGAGGAGCTGGAGGTGCGTGGGGAGATGGCTCTGCAGCCAGAGCACATGCTGGGGGTCAAGGGGCTCCAGGAGCTGCCGGAGATCACCCTCCACCTCCCGTCCTCCTTCATCCAGATCAAGACAGAGCCCACGGAGGCCTAGTAGGCCTGGACTCTCCCACCAAAGCTGGACTATTGGAATCAACATAAAAAAAGACTTCTTAACTAAGTTTCCTTTTCCTTATCCGAATGATAATCTGATTTTGAAAAGCAATGGATTTTTGAAATATAGAGCGACAAACAGGCCAAATGTTGGCTCCTGCAGGATATTTTTATTTACTCACAGCTGTTCTGGTCACGAGCCTACATTTGACCTTCAAGGGATTGTTTTGTGATGTGTTGGTGAAGGCTCCATCGATCCAATAGAGCTCCACAGTGGAGGTGTTATAATACCCATAAAACCTAGCTGTCAAACAGGGAAATGGTTTGAACCGTTTTTGTACCATCCATTTTTAGAAACACTTAAAATGAGGGTGGTTTCGTGTAGGCGTACTGTGGCGTTACATTTGATAACCATGTAAATCTCTCTTGGACAAGGTGACTTTTATCAATATATTCGGTTCTATTTACTCTCAGACTTGAAAATGCTAATTAGCATCAAAGTAGACATCATGCAAGACTACAAATCCCTGCAAGCTCCTACACGTCATCTCTAACTGACACTTTGCTAACAGGTATTGTGTCAATTTAAAACTTGCACAAGACAGTTCACAGAATTATCAATTTAGATACATTTTGCCAATTTATTCATTACTAAATTTAGCTAACGTTAGATACTTAATCCAGAGATTGTTACCTTTGCCTCGATTCGGCAGTCTCGTCCAGATCATCATGGAATTTGTAGTTCTTTATGATAGCCACATTAGAAGCTAATTAGCATGACATTTTTAGGGGGCAAATGCAGGCAAACATATTGATAAAAGTCACCTTGTCATAGAGAGATTTACACAGTTATCAAAACGTCACGCCAGGGTAAGCCTACACAAAACACAGCCCTTATTTTAAGTATCTAAAATTCCCTATGGGACAAATGTATGGTGGAAAAACGATTGGAACCATTTCCTTGTTTTTCCGCTAGCTTTTATGGGTATTATGACTCATACTGTGGTACTCTATTGAGGTCCTATCGAACTATCTACCTACCTTGCTACTGTCAGTAGTCCCGCCCCCTTCCTAAACCCCGCCCCACCAGGAGAATAGCCATTGGATAACCAGGAATCTCCCCTACCACACGTGCCAGTTAGACTACTCCATTCTCTACCTACCAGTACATCTCATCAGACTTGTGTCAATTCTAACAGAGACAAAAACAGGAAACTAAAAACAGGAGATGGGAACTCATGTGGGAGAATGCAATGAAATCAGACTTGTTGAGTAGAAAATGTGTAATTTTCTGCACGCCGTCTCCACTTTTTCTTTTTCTAAGGACGATGAATGGAAATCTTTTCTGAAGAGTGCCTTATACGGAAAGGTACACCGGTTCAAACTCTTGATTGGTAAAGTCTGTGAGGAGAATAAATGACAGTTCAGATTGTTTTGACGTTTCTGGAATTTCTTCCAGATTCCACCCTTATTATCACATTGTTGATTAGGTGTGCATTCCCCTTCATTACACATGGCCTTACAGCAATGTGTTACTATGGAAATGTGCATTTTCCTGTCCCCTTGGACAATCCAATCACAAACCTGTTTGTATATAACTGCAGAATTGATGCAGGGAGAGAGAAAGAGATGCGGAGGAAAAATAAAACATGTTTTACTAGCCTCCTATCTCCCCATTAAGGCATTTAATCTTGTTTATATATATAGTATATACTGAACAAAAATATAAACGCAACATGCAACAATTTCATTGATTTTACTCAGTTACAGTTCATATTAAATAAATAAATTAGGCACTAATCTATGAATTTCACAAGACTGGGAATACAGATATGCATCTGTTGGTCAAAGATACCTTAAAAAAATGGGCCTCACAATGGGCCTCAGGATCTTGTCACAGTATTTTTGTGCATTCAAATTGCTATCGATAAAATGCAATCGTGTTCTGTGGTATTTTAGAGTGACCTTTTATTGTCCCCAGCACAAGGTGCACCTGTGTAATGATCATGCTGTTTAATCTGCTTCTTGATATGCCACACCTGTTAAGTGGATGGATTATCTTGACAAAGGAGAAATGCTCAGTAACAGGGATGTAAGCAAAATTGTGCACCGAATTTGAGAGGAATAAGCTTTTTGTGCCAATGAAACATTTCTGGGATCTTTTATTTCAGCTCATGAAAAATGGGACCAACATGTTTTGAATCTCAATTATATATATATATATATATATATATTTATTTTGTGAATGTCTAAATTCTTTATTATTTACATATGCAAAACCCGAGGGAAAATATACAAAGTATATGAAATGAAATAACAGGATGTCATTTTTTTCTTCCAAAAAGCTGATATTAAAATTTTTAAGCATTCCATATAATCAGCGCAGTGTTGATGATGACATTTTTTCTCTTTTGTACTCAAAGTGATTTGCTCTGAAGCAAATGATCTTCTCTGTAGATATCACCTGGCCTGTGTCATTTTTAAACATTGTATTGTATGTGCTTTGGTTCTTCATCCCCTTTAACAGTGGACATACCTCTAGCTGGAGTGAACAGCAGACCATCTGACGCACTCTAGCTCAGGACCTGAAGACAAACTTTACAGAGCATCAGTCTTATGTCAGAGTTCTCTGTGTCTGCATTGACAATCTGAATGTTGTACAGTACAAATGTGATGCCAAGTTATGACAATCAATGCTCTCTAGGGTTACAAAGAGGACCAAAATTGTCTTTAGGGTTGATAATTGACTGCATTGACATCTGTGGGTGGGGTTGATTGGATTTTCTTGCTTACAGACGCTTACGTTGTATATACAACGCAAGTATGTGCTGGCCAACATTTTCTTTGTAAGCACTGTTGTATGTGAGATGTTGGGGGTATGTCCACTCTGTCTGTCCGATCATTGTGCTTGATTGTTTTCCTTTGTCTTGGGTTTTCCATGGCTTCCTCCTATGCTGAAACTAGATTTTTTTAAGAAAGAAAATATAATAATAAAACAAATTTTGCTTCAATTTCGCTTCAGTGTTTATTCAATATAATACACTGGAATCCAAACTGATCTCTACTTTCAACATCAGCCCGAGACTCAGTCTTTTTAAGCAGGCTATCAATATGATATCCTGGCATCCAAACTGGTTTAAAGCATATCTTCCTTCACTGTCCCTGTACCCGGCTCAAACGAGTGATCCTTTGCTCACAAACACACGTGACCATTCTCCTTGACAACCGTTTGAGCTATACAGAAGGTACCAATTGGATAGCTCCATCGGCTACATTTCAAGTTTGCTGTGGAATGAGCTTACGGCACATGCTTAACACAAACACAAACACTCCCAGTTTTTGCCCATCAACATCTTGCTTAAAGGGAGCTCTGATGAGGGACAAGGTGTGTCTAGCCATATGTCTATCGCTCTTCCACGTCTGTTGCTGTAACAACAATAGAAAAACGTGGGTCTGCTAGTGCTACTGCAGCAAATTTCCACACGACATGTAGAAACGATATGTCTACATGAAACAAACCGGCAACAATTGATTAATGAACAACAATAAGCTGTTCTTTGGTGCAACTAATGGCTATGAATTGTGCTTGGAACCAATTGGTACCTTTTGAAAGTAAGACGGCGCCGACAGAGAGAGTCGCCTCGGTTCTAGTCCTCAGGAAACTATGCAGTATTTCGTTTTTTAATGTATTATTTCTTACATTGTTAGCCTAGAAAATCTTAAGTGTTATTTCCTAGAGCCGGGAAGATTGGGTATCAGAGCGACGTCAACTTACTAGCACTACGACCAGGAATACGACTTTCCCGAAGCGGATCCTTTGTTCGAACCACCCAAAGGCATTCAAACTGATTCCAGAGGCTGACCCAAAACAACGTCGCCACAGAAGAGGTAGACGGAGTGGCCTTCTGGTCAGACTTCGAAGGCGGGCACACCACCCACCGCTTCCGAGTATATTACTCTCTAAGGTCCAGTCTCTAGATAACAAGGTAGACGAAATTAGGGCAAAGGTTACTTTCCAGAGAGACATCAGGGATTGCAACATAGTCTGTTTCACAGAAACATGGCTCTCTGGGGAAATGCTGTTGGTCCAGCGCCGTCAGGAATAAACATTTCCCGCGGGAACAAGAAGGGTGGGGGGTGTATGTTTCATGATTAACGACTCATGGTGTAATTGTAACAATATACAGGAACTCAAGTCCTTCTGTTCAACTGATCTAGAATTCCTCACAATCAAATGCCGACCGTATTATCTCCCAAGAGAATTCTCGTTGGTTATTGTCACAGCCGTGCATATCCCCCCTCAAGCTGATGCCACGACAGCCCTCAATGAACTTCACTGGACTCTATGCAAACTGGAAACCATATATCCTGAGGCTGCATTTATCGTAGCGGAATCCACGCTTCAAGATTGTTTTGATGTTCCGGGTAGCCTCAGAGAATAATATAGATTTATACTCTGATTCGGTGAGCGAGTTTATAAGGAAGTGCATAGGAGATGTTGTACCCACTGTGACTATGAAAACCTACCCTCACCAGAAACCATGGATAGATGGCGGCATCAGCGCAAAACTGAAAGCCCGAACCAAGGCACTCAAACAAGTGAAATGTCAGTATAGGGACTAAGTGAAGTCGCAATTCAACGGCTCAGTCTTGAGACGTATGTGGCAGGGTCTACAGACAATCACAGACTACAAAAAGAAAATCAGCCACGTCACGGACACTGACGTCTTGCTTCCAGACAAACTAAACACCTTCTTTGCCTGCTTTGAGGATAATACAGTGCCACCGACGCGGCCCGCTACCAAGGACTGTGGGCTATCCTTCTTCATGGCCGACGTGAGTAAGACATGTAAACGTGTTAGCCCTTGCAAGGTTGCCGGCCCAGCTGCATCCCTAACCGCGTCCTCAGAGCATGCGCAGACCAGCTGGCTGGTGGGTTTACGGACATATTCAATCTCTCCCTATCCCAGTCTGCTGTCCCCAGATTCTTCAAGATGGCCACCATTGTTGCTGTACCCAAGAAGGCAAAGGTAACTGAACTGAATGACTATCACCCCGTAGCACTCACTTTTGTCATCATGAAGTGCTTTGAGAGACTAGTCAAGGATCATATCACCTCCACCTTACCTGTCACCCTAGAACCACTGCAATTTGCAAACCATCACAATAGGTCCACAGACGAATCAATCGCCATCACACTGCATACTACCCTATCCCATCTCGACAAGAGGAATACCTATGTAAGAATGCAGTTCATTGACTACAGCTCAGCATTCAACAAAATAGTTCCCTCCAAGCCCATCATTAAGCTTGAGGCCCTGGTTCTGAACCCCGTCCTGTGCGATTGGGTCCTGGACTTCCTGACGGGCTGCCCCCAGGTGGTGAAGGCAGGAAACAACATCTCCACTTCGCTGATCCTCAAAACAGGGGCCCCCACAAGGGTGCATGCTCAGCCCCCTCCTGTACTCCCTGTTCACGCATGACTCCGTGGCCATGCACGCCTCCAGCTCGATCATCAAGTTTGCAGACGACACAACAGCTTGATCACCAACAATGATGAGACAGCCTACAGGGAGGAGGTGAGGGCTCTCAGAGTGGGTTGTCAGGAAAACAACCTCTCACTCAACGTCAACAAAACAAAGGAGATGATTGTGGACTTCAGGAAACAGCAAAGGGAGCACACACCTTTCCACATCGACGGGACAGCTTTGGAGGAGGTGGAACGTTTTAAGTTCCTCGGCGTACACATCACGGACAAACTGAAATGGTCCACCCAAACAGACAGTGTGGTGAGGAAGGCGCAACAGCTCCTTCCTCACCAACAACAGGAGGCTGAAGAAATTTGGCTTGTTACCTAAAACCCTCAAAAACTTTTACAGATGCACAATTGAGAGCATCCTGTCAGGCTGTATCACCACCTGGTACGGAAACTGCACTGCCCACAACCGCAGGGCTCTCCAGAGGTTGGTGCGGTCTGCACAACGCATCACAGGGGGCAGGCTACCTGCCCTCCAAGACACATACAGCACCCGGTGTCACAAGAAGGCCAAAAAGATCATCATGGACAACATCCACCGAAGCCACTGCCTGTTCAGCCGGCTACCATCCAGAAGGCGAGGTCAGTACAGGTGCATCAAAGCTGGGATCGACAGACTGAAAAATAGCTTCTATCTCAAGGCCATCAGACTGTTAAACAGCCATCACTAACACAGAGAGGCTGCTGCCTACATACAGACTTAAATTATTGTCCACTCTAACAAATTGGATCACTAGTCACTTTATTAATGCTACTTTAATAATGATGTTTACATATCTTGCATTGCTCATCCCATATACTGTATTTTATACCATCTATTGCATCTTGCCTATGCCGCTCGGTCATTGCCCATCCATATATTTATATGTACATATTCTTATTCCATCCCTTTACTTTGATTTATGTGTATTAGGTAGCTGTTGTGGAATTGCTGGATTACTTATTTATATTGCTGCAGGGTCGGAACTAGAAGCACAAGCATTTTGCTACACTTGCAGTAATATCTGCTAACCATGTGTATGTGACCAATAACATTTGATTTGATTTGCTCAGCTCAGAAGACAGACAGACAGACAAAAATGTATGTTCTAGAAAACAGCAGAAGCAGCTGTGCTGCTGGTTTCTAAAGTGATTTTATTGTACGCATAATGGTATTGAAGTAGCTCGAAGCTTTGAAGTTAGAGAGACATAGTGCTGTGTCTTGCGTAGTAGGTGGACAATCTGTAACATGGCATTTGAAGAAGAGGAGAAGAAAAGGCCTTTTATGAAACTGGAATGAAGCCTTTAGCAGGCTGAAGGGACTGATTGGACTGTACCTCGGAGTCCTCCTCCAGTTGCTGTTGGCAAATACATACATTAGTATTGTGTGTGATGCGGCTAGTCCAGTTGTGCTGGGGGACAGCGGTGGCCGTGGCCTACTGCAGCTGGGTTTGGCTGCTGCACACACTTGCACGACACCCACACCCTCTCCCCAGAAAGCTGTGGACCACACACTCCTGCAAAGCCATAGGTGACTTGTTTCAGGAAACTAGGCATATGTCGCGGGTCACTATTTCAGAGGAGAAACATTTTTTATAAACATGCGTTTTTTGGCAGAAATGCCTTCTGGAACATGTGAACTTTCATGTGCTTTAACAACAGACTTGTATGCCATCTGTAAATACGAATAAAATTGTTAAATTATGAGCCGAGTTGGTTTAGCCACAGAAAAAGTCAGCAACCTTCCCACTACCCATGATAGGCTGAGATAATGAGTGGGCTGAACATGCTAAGAGATAAGTTCAGATTGGTCTGCCATATAGCCCGCTTCTGTCTATTTGAGCTGGTCAGTATGTGTAGGTAATCCTGTCTAACGAGGATTTAAAAAAAAGTATTTTGTAGTAGACCTGCATAAGTGTTATTCTCCACTTTCTGGAGGACCAAGTTTTGAAATCAGTGGAATTAGAGTATGATACCTAAGAAGATGGAGAAAACACCTGTCTCCGGATTACATCTTCAAACTAAAGGCAACCATGGCATCCGTGACAGGGAGAAGCGTCCATTCATGATGTATACAGGTAAGATAGTCTAGCTACATTTTCAGATATTACACATTTCTAATTCTGACAGAAAGTCGTTTTCATTTCAAGTTAAAGTGTACTGTTAGCTAGCTAGCTGACGTTATCTGGCTGGCTCGCTAGCTAACTTTACAAGTATGCTCTTATTATTCGTATCTCAGAGTAATTTGCTTTGCTAGTTATAGCCTAATGTTAGCTAGCTAACATTGAACCTGGTTGGTTAGCTACCTGCAGATTCATGCAGGGTAGTAATGTCATGAGTTGGGATTATGGTTCATTGTTTAGCTAGCTAGCTACATGTCTTAACAAAATACTCCACTATGCAAGTATCCATTTCAATAGAATGTCACTGTGACATCTGTTGATAGACGTGGCTATCTACTCCGATTTCAGAGCACTCTTATCTGAGTGTGCTAGAGCACAGAATAACTGACAAATTGTTGCCAGTAGCATAGTTGCAGTCACCAACGCTCTGAATAACATAAAAACAGCATAACTAGCTCTGCTAGGGTGAGTAAAATGGTCAGAGTGAGCTGTTCTCTCATTTGTGTCTGGAAGTAGCTAGCAAGCTAGCAAACATCAGCCAGTTAGCTTGGGTGCTTGACTACTGTTGTTTGGACAGAACGCTCGGATCAACTCTTAAAACTTCTTTGGGCTAGGCACCTTTTTTCTCAATTTCCGCCTGACTGACGTGCCCAAAGTAAACACTGAAGTTTGTAGAAATGTTGAAATAATGTAGGAGAATATAACACAATAGATATGGTAGGAGAGAATCCAAATGCAAAACCAACCGGAAATTCTTTTTTTTTGAGAGCCCATGCTCTTATAATGGAAAGTATAGGGGCATACTGGATTCTAGCTCCCAGGATGCAATTCCCATGGCTTCCACAGGGCGTCAGCAGTCTATGTTCAAGGTTTCAGGCTTGTATTTTCAAAACGAACAAGAAATAACCGTTTTAGTAGAGGGACACAGTCTTGGAAATTTGTGTATTCTCGCGCGATGAAGATAGAACGCACCTGCTAAAATCGGTTTCCCATTGAACATACTTCTTTCCGTAAGAAATACTATAGTTTGATTACATTTTAGGGTATCTGAGGAGTAAATATAAATGTATTTTGACTTGTTGCAACAAAGTTTAGGAGTAGATTTTTGGATTCCTTTATCTGCATTTTGAACGAGTGGATTACTCGAATCGATGGCGCCAACTAAACTGATGTTTGGGATAGAAAGAAGGATTTTATATAACAAAATGATACTACATATTATAGCTGGGACCCTTTGGATGACAAATCAGAGGAACATTTTCAAAAAGTAAGTGAATAATTAATCGCTATTTGTGAATTTAGGAAACCTATGCCGGTGAAAAAATATTTTGAGTGGGGCGCCGTCCTCAAACAATCGCATGGCATGCTTACGCTGTAATTGCTAATGTAAATCGGACAGTGCAGTTAGATTAACAAGAATTTAAGCTTTCAACCGATATAAGACACTTGTATGTACCTAAATGTTTAATATCCATAATTTTTTATGATTGTTTATTTTAAATGCGCGCCCTGCAGTTTCACCGGAAGTTGTCCCGCTAGTGGGACGCCTAGTAGAGATGGGTGAGGCTAAAGCTTTAGAGAGTGTGGTGAATGATACTGGATGGTTTAGACAAAGAAGAGCTCTCCAGTAGGTACCAAAACTATCAAAGGCCATTTTCTCAAAAGTTCATCAACTTTCAAAGCAGAATGACTTTCCCATTGTTCCTGAAATGCAGTGTATGATATACCATTTTGTAGCTCTGTGTCTGTACTTTTATCCAATGTAAATAACACAATTTCAAATGTTGCTTTATAAGACCGAATCAAGGGTTAACGCACAACAACGACACAGAAGGCCAGCTACAATACTACTTCCTCTCACTAACAATGACAACATAAGTCATTGCCGATTGACCATTGTCCGTATCGATGTGATACTTCAAAACCGTCCCCTTTTACACGTCTCATGCTATCTCATATCACAGCAACAGCATCACAGAGTGAACTGCTACCTACCTTTTCACTGTACCTGAATAGACCTGTGGTGGTGTCTAGAATTCAAAGCCAGCAAGATGCTAGTGGGATTATAAAGCTAATGAAAGGCGAGCTACTGTGTGTGTGTGTTTTGGCAGTGAGTCAGAGAGGCCCAGAGAGAGAGCCAGCCAGCCCAGCCGGGTCCTGGGAGGGGAGAAGGCTATTTCCTGCGTCGCCTGCAGCCAGTGACAGTGTGAGACGAGCTAGCTAGCGCTAGTGAGTGTTCACTGCCGTTCCGCAAGCCTCTCTCAAGCGGAGTGGGGAGCTGTTGAAGGGTGACAACTGACATGGAAGAGCCTCCAGCCTGTGTTGGGAACCATGGCGGAGAGATTATTCAAACACCAGACCGTCAGTGCATCATGGACCATGCGCACTGACCTCACAATACAGCCCCGGCATAGTAGTGTTTGTCTGTTGTCTCATGGCCTAGTAGTGCTACTGCCATGCACTGGGCTCTGCCTAGCAACCTGCGTTGACTGTAATATTGATAGCCATCCGAGGGACCACTGGGCTCTGTTTATATGAAATGATTTAGAGCACAGTGGCCATAGACGTTCATATGTCCTGTTGTTTGAATTTTACTGATGCTTTAAAGTTTGAGTTAGAAAGGGCAAAGAAAGGCATTTATGTACTCAAGATGACAAGTGAAAGCATAGGGCCCCTATAGGTAGTCATAACATAAAAGCAACACTGGTAATGTCTTAAAATGGCCATTCTCTCATGACACCACAAGATGGCACTAGCAACACATCTGTAACACTATCCACCTGACAAGCCAAATACGGCTCTCCCCCTCTCTCATAATGTCCGCATAGCCTTTTCGTTTACAATCAATTTCCCCAAGAACTACCCAGCACAACTAAATTAATGGACAAGTAATGCTTGAAACCAAAATAAACAGCTTTGAGGTAGCAAAAGGACTGAATTTAGCTCTGAGATAACAAAAGGAGAGAATTCACAAGTGTGGGCTAGAGGGCTACAGTACCTGTTACTTATCTTTGGGCCAGTCAGGCGAAGCAATTCCCTCTCAACACTGTTAACCTAGTGGACTGAATTTATTGGTTGCATGGATCCTAGAGCACTGTTTCTCTTTTGTATGCCTGCTCTGCTCACAATGCTAAACAAGCTTACAGGGACTTTTCCCAAGATGCTGAATAATTTGCACGAGGACCACGGGCATGAGGGTTTGCCTTTGAAATGACCGATTCTGATGTTTACTACAGTATGAGCAAAGTCATAGATACAGATTTTAATGTGTAGCTTGTAGTCATTTGGAGTGGGTATCTGTTGAGTAATGATACACCTACTCACAAATTGGAAAATTCACATTTCACATGAATTTCAACAGCCGAACAACGTTTGCCCACTGTCTCTCTTCTCAAAATGTTTATTTCTTCCATCATCACTCACGAATCAGGTATTAATACGAATGTATTTCTCTCATAGCAAGATGGAAAACAACTGAGGTTTTATTCTTGGCCAATTTGACAGTTATGGACCAAATTGACATTGATACACTCATTATTAGTTGGGGAAATTGTACCAAATCATCGTCTAATAGAACAACCTTCACCTGTCTTGTTTACCTTCAGAAATACGAATTTATGAGGGGAGAACAACAGTAAGATTAATTGTGAGGTGAATAATACAGATTGACTTTCATGGTCTTCTTTACTCATTGGCCAAGACTCCCAAGTAGGCGTGGAACGTTCTTGGTAACACTATCGCTGTACTATCTGTATCACCTTCCACCGTCTGGGTGAGGCGGCCAATTCAAAATGTCTCTCAAGGCTCCCATGGGCAATATACTCTCACAACCGCACAATAGCCAAGCTCTGAATCTCCTGGGAAATTTGTTGGATTGACAATGCATGATAAACGCTGGTTATCAAACATACAATAATAATACTAGTGCTCAGGGGCCTCTCGAGTGCCGCAGCAATCTAAGGCACTGCATCATAGTGCATGAGACCCGGGTTCGAATCCGGGCTGTGTCGCAGCTGGCCGTCACCGGAAGACCCATGAGGCGGCGCACAATTGGCCCATCGTCGTCCGGGTTAGAGGAGGGTTTGGCCAGGCCGCAATGTCCTTGTCCCATCGTGCTCTAGCGACTCCTTGTGGCAGGCCGGGCGCATGCACGCTGACCAGTTGTACGTTGTTTCCTCCGACACATTGGTGCGGCTGGCTTTCCGGCTTAAGCGAGCAGCGTGTCAAGAACCTGTGCGGCTTGGCAGGGTCATGTTTCAGAGGACGCATGGCTCTTGACCTCTGTCTCTAATGAGTCCGTACGGGAGTTGCAGTGATGGGACAAGACTAACTACCAATTGGATATCACGAAAAAGGGGAAAAAATAAAAAGCTAGTGCTCAGATAACCTAACCATTTTATACACAGTCAGTCCATCAGGCCATCCTCTCTCTATTTGACTCGCTCTGACTCTCTCTCAGTCTCCCTCCACAGCTCTTCCTCTCTCTCTCCCCCTCTCCTTTCCCTTCTCTCTTAGTCATTTGGCGTGTCTGCTGCTAGAATATAGTGATTGTGTCAGCTTCAGTAAACACAGCAGCATTTGACGTGATAAGGGAAAAATATAGGGAGAAACAAAATATATATCAACACAGATTTCATGCACTTTTCAGAACCGCCTTGGGGCACGGCGGAGCTGCCTGTCAGTACATTTGAAGTATGTTTGCAATTATCTGATTTGTTAACTGATTTGAAAATACAATGTGTTTGCAGCTTGAACTCCAAGTTCTTTGCTTCCACCTGTTAAAACATTAGCATAATTAAGGTGAGTGTTGCACGTGTTCATATTTCCACTAGTTTTTAATATTTAACCTGTAAAGAATAAGGTTTAAGTGATCAGTGGTTAGATTGTTTAAAAATGATTTTATAACATCTGTCGTTCAACATAGATGAGATCGAGATGAAATCCACTCCACATACCTGGCCAGGGTCATGTTCAGCAGGGCACTCTGCAGTGAAACCAAAATGACTGTTTCTTATTGTAGAAGTCCAGGTAGTCCCTCCCTGTTTGAGTCAGTTTTCTTCCCTTTGGTGCCTAACGAACACAGCCCAGGTGAATTCTACTTTGTAACTATGAGCAGGTGTGGGAAGAGGAGACAAGTTTATGGCTGATCTTGGCATGGCTAAGGGATGATTGCACCTATAATTAGTTTGAGGTTGATTCTTTTTTAAACTTTCTTCTCAGCATTGTAAATGTAGAGGTATAATCAAGAGAACCTATGTTTAAAGGAACATTCCTGGAAGGGAGGGTACAGAGAAAGGCATTGGATGTACTTCAGAAAAACATGACTCAAAGTGAAACCGGTTCTATCGTTTCTCATCTGTCTTTTTAAGTTTGCATGTTTACCTTTTTTATTGTTTTGATTAAAGAGCATCTACTTAGGGTTATTTTTCGAGCAAGGATATCAGTAACACCTCTTATGAACTACCTCTATAATACATTAGAACATCGGTGCTAATAACAGTGCTCATAAACATCTATAACTACTTCCATGGAGCATTATGTACAGGGTGTATAATGCTTTATGAAGCAAAGTGGAATATGACACAATCAATCAATCAATTTTGGAGTCAGGACATACAGTAAGTGATAGATTGACCCTCAAAAGGTTAAGATATGATTGAACTGCAGCACTGGACCAGTTGAATGTGTAGTATTTGACCTTTATCAACCAATGTTGGAATTTCAGCAAGTCGAAACTTTACTTTGGCATCCACATTAGGAAGTTCCTCAATTGTCAGGCGAAACTCCAACAGTCACCAGATAAAACGTTCTAATACGGATGCCGTATCACCATACTCACTGTGAATGTAAAATCAGTTCTTTATCTTGATATGAGTGGGTATTAGATGTCATTTAGTTTCAAGATACATTTGAATTGTATGTACTTGTTGATCACTTAAGCATGTCAAGCCATGAAATCTCTCTTATTCTTGTAGGCCTAACCATGCTGGTAGAATCACTGCTCAGAGCATACTTATCGTGAGCTTGAGCAAATGGGAAAATTAGCAAAAGATTATATTACTGTATGGTAATTGAACTGTGCTACTATTACAGTCATTTACAGCCATTGCAGTTAAAACAATGCTGCATAAAATAACAAAAATGTGTTTACATCAAAGAAATATGGACAAGTTAAATTAGAAGAATGCAGCATATACATGCACTATTGCTTTATTATAATTAGTAGTGGACTCATTCTGATAGTAAAAACAAAGTTTTTGTATACCTCATCCATACAATACACACTATTTCAAGATAACATGCTAATGGTGGTAACAATAGTCAAAATAGGTAATTCACAAAAAAAGGACTTATGTTATTTTTGTTCAACCGATAACGTTGAGAAAGGGTTGACAGAGCGAGCATGCTACAGTCTACACAGGCTACAGTTCAAAATACATTGTTGGTTAGCATATTTCAAAGCAGACCTGGGTTCAAATATTATCATTTTTTTTGTTGTTAAATAGTTACGCTGTGTTTGACTGAGATTATATGGCGCACCACTGGGATAGTCCGGGAAAGTGCAAACCATTCCCTATCTGTCGCTCCAGGAAGGCTCAATCAAGCGTGCAAAGTATTTGATAGAAATCGAATACTATTTAAACCCAGGTCGGCTCCACCAGCAAGAGAATGTCGGTTATGTGCCACCTATAATAAACATAAAGAAGAAAATTAAATGAGAAAGAAATGCATCAACGAGAGAAACAGCCAAACGTAGCACTTTGACATGTTGAAAGCAAAATTGCACTTCAGTGCACAGACACAACACGGCCACACAACCAGAATTTGATGGCTAGGTAAACATTCACAATGTAACAGCTCGGGAGATCTAATGCCTTTTAGAGATATCGCCCAGACACTCCCAAAACTCAATTTAGACTTAAGACTGACAGTCAATTTGCTTATTTTTGAGACAGGATGGATTACAATTGTGTACTATAAATGTTTTGCTATCACAAAAGCTTTGGAATACTGATTGGGGAGTAGCAAGGGTTGCATTCGTTTTACCTCACCAAGCGCACCAGTTGAGCTGAGTGTGCACTGATGGAATGGTCTCAAATGTGCGAACTCCACCCACCTGGTGCCTTGGGTGGGCCTAGGCTGGGTTTACACACCACCAAGCGTACGCCTTAGCGAAACGTAACTGATGCTTGTGTCGAGTTATTACAAATTCTGGCAAGCACCAAAGTCTGTGTTGTACATGGTGAAGTCACAAAGTGGTTGCTGGGACTCTACGCCTAGTGTAGTGTAAATCCAGCCTCAAAATGAATGCGCCTATCATGTGAGCTGAAACATAGTGAATCCAGTTTGACCATCCAATCATACCCTCCCGAGCATACGGGCGATCCACCAGTTGCAGGGCATAATGATCTGACAGATGACACGTCCTCCTTGGTAGTAGTACGGGTAAGGGTTAAAACCCCCCAGTGGCTCGTAGTAGCGTTGGCAATAGCGGTAACCACGACGACAGTGCTGGCAGCAGTAGCCTCGGTCATCTAGACGGTTATCCAGCTCGACTCCGATGTCTCTCTGTGAAGGACAAGTGGCAAGTCGATGAAAGGAAGGAAAGAAATGAAGTGCTTCAAAGGGCAGGTGATGCAAAGAAGGGAGAGCCAGAGAGAGAGAAAGACACACAGCGATCTTGAGAACATTTAATTGGAAGTGTAGGTGGAGTGTGGAATGCATAGACCGCACTGACACGGTGTATTCTTCTGCAAATGTTTCTCTTTCTTTTGGCTTTGGAATTTTCTGTTCAGTAAGGTCTGCACGTATACTTTCAATTCAATATTTATCAAGCAAAATCAATCTCCTTTTCTTTTCCCTGTGAAGGACACAAAAGTAGGGTCACACACATGATGAATAGCAGCACTCCCAGAGCAGGGACAGTCAGGACAGAGGATTTGATTGGGTGACTTGATGTTCCCGCTTCGGTCGTTGGTCAGAAAAAATGCCATGAAGCAACTAAACAGAAGAGAAAGATCAAAATGGATGTCCAAGGAAATGAATGGTCAAATGGTTCCACGCTCGACCGTGACACATGGGTCAAGATAGCAGTGGAAAGCGGGGCCGCCTCGATCCTGGAGCATAAAACATGACACAATACCCTTGACCTTTCTGTTATGTCAGTGGTAGCATTACTCTGAGCTTTACCAAGCTCCATCACAAATCCCAGAGTCCTCGGCTCCTTTGTCCCAGGGCTATATTCAGTCAAAGTGACTGACACTGCCGGTTACCGGGAAATGTACAGTATTTTTTTCATCTCTGACCTCCCACTCCCCCTGCTGTGACCCATGCGAGCTGAGCCAAAATGGCCGCCACTCCTCCATTAGAGCCTACAAATGAGAGGCTCTTCATCTTGGGCGCCCTCCCCCTGACCTTGACTTTAAGTGGATGGCACATTCCTAAAGCAATTAGGCATGTAATGATCGACTAACAAGGATCCTTTTATTTGCTCGCGCCAAATGGGTGTGAATTAATATAAGGGCCAAATGAAACCCAAACGAAAGGTAAATTGGGTAGAATTAATGGCCCTTGGCTTTTTCCATTGTGCCAGTCCCCCGGGCCCGTGCCCTCTCCAGACGGAGTTAGGGCTGAGTGCCATGCCTTTGATCGAGGGCAATTCTGAATTGGACTCAGAGAAGTGCCACTTAAAGCCCTCTCAGAGCTGCACAGATACATGCATTTGACAACGTTTTCAATCTCCTGTAGTGAGTGAATTTGACAAAAACTTCAGAGACAATCCATTACTGTCTGGTTAAATAGCTTTGATGAAAGAGACCAATCGTCCCCCCTTCGGACTTTACCTGATGCTTTCCTTGCGAGTCGGCCTTTCTTAACAGAAGACAAACTAAATTGAACAGAAATCCATTGAGAGGGGGAACAATGCAATGTCATTGTTTCACCCCAGTCTTGAAAAGGCCTGGGACACATAGGAACATAGCTCTGACTCTAATTTCTCCTCTACTGTAAACTATGGGCAGTGTGAACTAGAAGTTGTTTGGCTACTTTCCTAGAAAAGCAGTATTAGTCACAGGAAATAGTTTATAGGGCACTAAATGGTCCAGGGTCTCACAGATATTGTTGACTCTAGTGTTTGTGGCTGGTGTTAAGCTACATTCAGGCTCCCATAACTTTTGGAGCCAGCATAATAAATACACAACACAAACAGTGCAGTAAGTAGGATTCAAATCACGAATCAGCCATCACAATTGCTGTCACAGATGATAAATGGACTAACATTGCATACTCCTAACATGGGGGACTAACAGCTCAGAAAGAAAAAAAGGATGATATGCAAAAGGTGTGTTTGATTTACGACTCTGACAAAGTCTGGTGGGCAATTACTGATTGATGATTTTAGTCAAGTTTAGAGTCATCAGCTGCGAGGCAACAATCTATTATGGAAACAACATAGACAATAATCTTGTCAGCCGCCTCACAGCTAAAACTGTGACGGTATGAAATCCAAATCCAGAGCTTCAGTTAGGGACAATTAAGGGAAATATATTTATTCAAATAATTGGTGATTACAAAAACAAACAGACAATAGGTTGGCATTGTACTTCTGAGACAAATTAATCAAAGGCATCCTTTTTTAAAGCGTGTATTAATCCTTTTGGCTTTAAATTCCCCTCTTCAATGGTGGCGGATGATCGGAATGAGGCACCCTGGGAAAGCAGCATTAACCATGGGTAAAAGTCATTACCCTCGACTCCGTCGGATTTTTGACTTCATCACACACCGACACGGCACCTCACGCAGAACATCATATCAGAGGTTTGATCGGTCTGTCAAGCTGAAAACTTTCAGTCAGTTATTCAATAATAAGGAGGAAGAGAATCAAGATATGACGACGAATATGAAGCAGGTACTGCTTTGTACTCCCAATGCTAATTGTGTGGTCTCATCATCTACATGAAAAGCCACATTTTCTCATTATGCAGGCAAGGGTGAAACCTCTAATGGTTAAAGTCAAGGGGAAATGTAATATTAAACATATTAGTCAAATATGCCACTTAGCTTTTATCCAAAGCAACTTGCATACATTTTTAGTAGGTGTACAGTTTGTGGAACATGAACCCACGACCTTGGCATCATTCGCACCACCAACCATGCGCTTACCAACTGAACCACACAGGCCCAGGCAGTAACTGTGTTTACGGTTTGGTGTAGCTTACGCTCAGGGAGCAGAGGAGGTATTTACATCCTCTGTTTACCCTCGGTTTCCTGTGAACCATCCCTGCCCACTCATACATGGGAAGCCTTGTTGTTTCAATGCTAGCTTTGGATGCCAAAGAAGCTGCGCAGAGGTACAGTGTCACACGATGGCCCACCACCAACCTTCCAACCGCCAACCTGCAACTGGCCCAAAACTGGCCCAGAACATATGAGTGCCTGGTTGACCGACTGAGTCCCGCTGCCCAATCATATTTGAAGGCTTATCCTTCCCCTATCTAGGTCAAGGACAGTGATGCGGCTCCTCCAGCGATGTTGGATGATAGTTATTCCGTTGGAGAGATATCCAGGGCCGCTGCCTCAGCGCCATACGGTTGCTCCACCGTGGCAGCCCTAGCTATAGGTTGGCCCCATATATCTACCCACCTCTGTCACTGATACTCAAATGATTATTCAGGTTGAAAAATAAAAAGTCAGTCCGCACCGAAATAACCCGTGTAAATACGAAATCAGGGGCTCCAGTGGCAGTCAGGCAAGGGGCCACGGTGGAGGCCAGATCAGGTGGAGGGCTGCTGGGGTCAGAATCGCTTTCCCCTCTGTTGGTCACAAAGGCCTTTGTTATTTTCCGGGCCCACAAACACTGACTGGCTGCGGCCATAATATGGGAGAGCTTTAGCTATGTACAGTATTACCTTAAAAAGGGGAGCGGGTTCCATCTCCTGGTATGCTTTAATTACAGGACATAGCATTGAAGCTGCGGCCATAGAGGATGAGCAGGGAGGAGGAGAGGTGGACAGGAGGAGAGTGCATGGAGGCAGGCAGGTATTTCTGGGCCCAGCCTGATAAATGTTAATATTATGGCTGTGGTGTGCATGCATGCATACTTGCCCACCTCACTGTGGGTGTGTCCAGTATGTACGTTTACCTTTGCGTGTATGTGTGTGTCAAGGGTAATTAATCATAGAGTACTAAGCCGCTCACATGCACAGAAATATGGCATTTTGGCCTCTAGACGCTTTTCTTTCTTGACTTGATAATTAAGGCATAATTAATAAATGTAGGCTATCTATTCAGTAATGAGTGTCCTTGGGAGCGCTGCGTTGTACGTCGCTAGCTGTTTGCCTTCGCTCGAAAAAAGACAAGAAAGGCTCCAGCTGAGACTGTAGGGAAAAAGTTGCTGCCTTTGAAGGCTAGATATTCCTCTCCATGAATGGAGAGACATTAAGGGAGTCTTAAGCAAGGCAAGTGCATTTAAACAGATATATAGAGCAATTTCTATGCCCTGTGGCACACAAACACAAGTCCGTTTTATGCCATGAAAGTCAGCATCAATTAGCGAGCGATTTCCATGCACAAAGAAACGAAGGAGAACTCGGCTTGTATCTCCTAGTGTGGACCTGGTGTGCATCCACTAGGTCAAAAGTAGTGAACTACTGTATACACAGAGTATATCAAACATTAGG
The DNA here is from genome assembly GCF_029448725.1 of Salvelinus fontinalis. Taxonomy (NCBI): domain Eukaryota; kingdom Metazoa; phylum Chordata; class Actinopteri; order Salmoniformes; family Salmonidae; genus Salvelinus; species Salvelinus fontinalis. The sequence continues at coordinate 43,179,701 of NC_074693.1, forward strand.
AAAACCTTCCTAATATTGAGTTGCACCCCCCCCCCATTTGCCCTCAGTTCGCCGGGGCGTGGACTCTACAAGGTGTCAAAACCATTTCAGAGGGATGCTGGCGCATGTTGACTCTAATGCTCCACAGTTGTGTCAAGTCGGCTGGATGTCCTTTCGGTGGTGGACCATTCGTGACACATATGGGAAACTGTTGAGCATGAAAAACCCAGCAGCGTTGCAGTTCTTGACACAAACTGGTGCGCCTGGCACCTACTACCATGACCCGATCAAAGGCACTTAAATCTTTTGTTTTGCCCATTCACCCTCTGCATGGTACACATACACAACCCGTGCCTCAATTGTCTCAAGGCTTGAAAATCCTTCTTTAACCTGTTGTCAATAAGGGATCATAGTGAGTGACATCTATAAGGGATCATTGCATTCACCTGGATGGAAAGAGCAGGTGTTCTTAATTGTTGTAATCTCAGTGTATAAACCCTATATATACACTGAACAAAAATATAAATCCAACATGTTTCATAAGCTGAAATAAAAGATCCCGGAAATGTTCCATACACAGAAAAAGCTTGTATCTCTCAAATTTTGTGCACATATTTGTTTACATCCCTGTTAGTGAGCATTTCTCCTTTGCCAAGATAATCCATCCACCTGACAGGTGTGGCATATCAAGAAGCTGCTTAAACAGCATGATCATTACACAGGTGCACCTTGTGCTGGTGACAATAAAAGGCCACTCTAAAATGTGCAGTTTTGTCACACAACACAATGCCACAGAGGGAGTTTTGAGGGAGCGTACAATTGGCATGCTGACTGCAGGGATGTCCACCAGAGTTGTTGCCAGATAATTGAAAGCTCATTTCTCTATCATAAGCCGCCACCAATGTTTTATTTCTGTCTGTGATAAACCCCTTTTGTGGGGATAAACTCATTGTGATTGGCTGGGCTTGACTCCCCAGTGAGTCGGCCTGGCTCCCAAGTGGGTGGGCCTATGCCCTCCCAGGCCCACCAATGGCTGTGTCAATGTCCAGTCATGTGAAACCCATAGATTAGGGCATAATGAATTTATTTCAATTGATTGATTTCCTTATATGAACTGTAACTCAGCAAAATCTTTGAAATTGCTGCATGTTGCGTTTATATTTTTGTTCAGTATACTTTTGACCAAGTGCATGATATACAGTAGGGAATATGGTTCCATTTCAGATGCAGCCCCAGTACAGTACGTACATAGTCGTTGACAGGAACCTGGTCCAGGATGTCACGGGCGACACGGTGACCTCCGACCTCAGCATCAGGAATGTCCTCATCGTCCTCCACCTCGTGGAACTCAGCATCTGCACCAAAAGGAGGAAGTACACAGAACAGCTGTACTTTACTGGATCACAGCAGAAACTATTTTTTTTCTCCTGTTTGAGGCGATCCGAAGGAAAATAGCTTGCCTTCTACTGTAAATGAATGTGGCTGTTTTTCTGAGAGGCTTACCATTCTTTAAACTGTTGCAGTGTATAAAGTACAGAGAATTTGGCATGGGATGTCATAATGATGTCATTCTGGTTGAATAGACCATATAACCAGATTACAACCAGGTAAGATGTATTTTTATAATAACGTCAAGCTGCTTGGGAACAATGTCATATTTTGGTTGTTATACGGTCAGATAACCAGATTACAACCAGGTAGACATCTTTTTCTGGTCGCTAAAAAGAAGCCTAAAGCATATTTTTACAAACAGTGTACAACTTTACAAAACAAATCTCTCATCCCACCATTTTCAAAGTGCTGCAAGAATGAGAGAGGAGAGGGTTGGAGAGACCCCGGTGACCCTGTACCTCTCATGGGTGAGGGATGGATCCAGTGGATGGGTAGCTCCTGGCATATCTCCCAGATCTTGGAGTTGAAGAGGAAAGCTGGGTTAGCGATGGGCTCCTCAGCAGGCACCCACACCTGGGAGTCCTCCACCACCTGCATGTCCATGCCCTCTGTGATGCCCACCTGTCAGGGAGAGGAAACAAACACACACACACAGTGAGTATCAAACACAGTGAGTATCAAACACACCCACCCATGGCCGCACGCACGCGCACACACACACACACACACACACACACACACACACACACACACACACACACACACACACACACACACACACACACACACACACACACACACACACACACACACACACACACACACACACACAAGCCCTCAGTTCTATGCCCTCTGCATTCTCAGCCCTCTCTTCCCAGAGCCCTGGCCGTGTCCTTTTATTCACCACCCCTTATGGCCCAATGGGAGTACCGCCACTTCCTGCCTCCTGCTGACTCCCGCTAGCCTGGACTTCCTCCTCGTTTTCTGTTTCTTCCTCTCAGGCCCCCAGGCTGCCCGTTCTCCCCGACAACAACAACACAAGAATCCAACAACGGCATAGATTTGACTTTGAAACGACTTTGTAGTGCTTTATACTTTATTGCGCCACGAAAGGCTGCAATATCGTTAAATCCGACAGACACAGTAATAAAGCATATAGCGTCCTCTTCCCTCACACATCCCCTAATACCGCATTCAGCTCACAGCACTAGCGACATGCTTAATTTGTTTATACTGTAGTTCATGAGCTGTAAAGTAAACTATTAGTGCTTAATGATAGGGAATACGTGTCACTGCTATCTAGGAGATGTATAAAAGGGGCTTTGGCAATGCCGCATTCCACTACCGTGCCTGATGTGTTTCTTTATGTATATGTAAATACGTCGGCAAACAAACCCCTCTTCCCAGTGCCTCGTTAATTAGCAGCTGGATAGAACAGCAAAACAGTTTACTTGACAAATGTTTTTACAAGGTGATTCTCTCCTAGTCTGAAGCTTAATTGCACATTAGTTGATCTTGATGTAGGATCCCGGGGCTATGGTTGGAGCCGGTATCATTTATATTAGGTTGTGCACTCTCGACTCTCCCTCCTTTCCCTTCTCACCCCTCGCTGATTCTCGCTTTATTCTAATTTACGGTCTGCGCTACAGTCTCGCTGTAACTGTTTGTTGTGAAGTGACATGACATCAGTGAGCCTGCGGAGATGAACTCGCACCCCATTCCGGCCAGATGAAAGAATACCTAGCTTAGCGGCGAGGCCACTCAAGTGCTAGTCGACCCGGGTTTGCGCTTAGACAAGCAGTCAAGCCTTTGACAGTTTGCTCTCACTCTTTTTTTCAGCTCATTTTTAGCCTGGTCTGGATCGGGCTAAGCTAATGACGACTCAGAGGAGGACTAGGGGGACTGTGGCGGCGTTCGCTCCTCCTGAACTCCAGAAATTAAAATGAAGGCCAGGAAACACAAACAGACCTCTCTAATTGGACTGCAGAACCGCTGAAGAGGAGCAACTAAGGAAACCTTCCCGAAATTAGGAAATGGAGGTCACGACACAGAGCACTGTAATATGACTTTTACTTTGCAGTTGAGACACAAGACCAATAAGTTGCAAAGGGAGACTGCTTTCTGGGCAATATTTAAGTTTATCATGGCTAGTGTGGAATAGTGTTTTAAAAAGACCAATTGACAAGTACAAAGACGATGCGATAATGATTTTATGATGCAGTTATATCATAAATGAAGCTGTCTTGTATCTAATATTGGACATTGCTTAAGTAAAGATATTTTGTATTAGATGTCAGACTAATTATTTATTTACTATAGCTCGGAGCCTATGTAACTACATTCCACACACATTCAGTGTCATGCTGTAATGAACATACACTTGCCCTCTCTCGCTATAATGTCTTAAGGGTGCAACTTTGTGACTCAAGCTTATACTGTAGGTCACTTGTGTTTGCCATTGATCAATTCATATTTTCTCATGACACCATAAGACCCTGGATATACATGAACTGTACAGGACATTACTTCCCATCTGACTGTCTCCCATACTATAAAGCCATGGCACATTTTGGTAACACTTTACTTGACACCCAGTGGCATAACACGTTATGACATGGTCATAACCATGTCATAACAATGTCATGACCCATATATTTACACCTACTGTGAAATATTGCACTATTTTATGGCTGGTAATGACGCCTACATAAGAGTGTAAAAACCAACATTTATTCAAATGAGTTTTTTCCCTGATAAGAAGTTTCCTTTCGTTTGAAAGTTCGTCTTAAATCCTTTTTTGTTGTTGTAATTAATTGTCTTCAGCCATGTTTTTTTTCTCATCATATTTAAAAGAAAATACACTTTATGACACTGCCATGAAGCATTATGACCATTCTGTGTCACTTCACTTGGATTAAGAAAATACACGTTATGAGACGATCAAGAAGGAATTTTGACCATTATAATCATGTAAGCCAGATATGCCTATCACGTACATGCCCTTAGTTGAAGTCGGAAGTTTACATACACTTAGGTTGGAGTTATTAAAAGTCGTTTTTCAACCACTCCACAAATGTCTTGTTAACAAACTATAGTTTTGACAAAACTACTTTGTGCATGACACAAGTAATTTTTCCAACAATTGTTACCGACAGATTATTTCACTTATAATTCACTGTATCACAATTCCAGTGGGTCAGAAGTTTACATACACTAAGTTGACTGTGCCTTTAAACAGCTTGGAAAATTACAGAAAATGATGTCATGGCTTTAGAAGCTTCTTATAGGCTTGAGTCAATTGAGTCAATTGGAGGTGTACCTGTGGATGTATTTCAAGGCCTACCTTCAAACTCAGTACCTCTTTGCTTGACATCATGGGAAAATCAAAAGAAATCAGCCAAGACGCCAGAAAAAAAAATTGTAGACCTCCAAAAGTCTGGTTCATCCTTGGGAGCAATTTCAAAACCCCTGAAGGTACCACGTTCATCTGTACAAACAATAGAACTCAAGTATAAACACCATGGGACCACGCAGCTGTCATACCGCTCAGGAAGGAGACGCATTCTGTCTCCTAGAGATTTACGTACTTTGGTGCGAAAAGTGCAAATGAACACCAGAACAACAGCAAAGGACCTTGTGAAGATGCTAGAGGAAACAGGTACAAAAGTATCTATATCCACAGTAAAACGAGTCCTAAATCGACATAACCTGGAAGGCTGCTCAGCAAGGAAGAAGCCACTGCTCCAAATCCTCCAAGAAAAAAAACAGACTACAGTTTGCAACTGCACATGGGGACAAAGGTAGTACTTTTTGGAGAAATGTCCTCTGGTCTGATGAAACAAAAATATAACTGTTTGGCCACAATGACCATCGTTATGTTTGTAGGAAAAAGGGGGAGGGTTGCAAGCCGAAGAACACCATCCCAACCATGAAGCACGAGGGTGGCAGATTCATGTTGTGGGGGTGCTTTGCTGCAGGAGGGACTGGTGCACTTCACAAAATAGATGGCATCATGTTAAAAAAATTATGTCGATATATTGAAGCAACATCTCAAGACATCAGTCAGGAAGTTAAAGCTTGGTCACAAATGCGTCTTCCAAATGGACAATGACCCCAAGCATACTTCCAGAGTTGTAGCAAAATGGCTTAAGGACATCAAAGCCAAGGTATTGGAGTGGCCATCACAAAGACCTGACCTCAATCCTATGGAAAATTTGTGGGCAGAACTGAAAAAGCGTATGCGAGCAAGTAGGCTGCAAACCTGACTCAGTTACACAAGCTCTGTCAGGAGGAATGGGCCACAATTCACCCAATTTATTGTGGGAAGCTTGTGGAAGGCTACCCAAAACGTTTGACCCAAGTTAAACAATTTAAAGGCAATGCTACCAAATACTATTTGAGTGTATGTAAACTTCTGACCCACTGGGAATGTGATGAAAGAAACAAAATCTGAAAGAAATAATTCTCTCTATTATTCTGACATTTCACAGTCTAAAAATAAAGTGGTGATCCTAACTGACCTGAGACAGGGACTTTTTACTAGGATTAAATGTCAGGAATTGTGAAAAACTGAGTTTAAATGTATTTGTCTAAGGTGTATGTAAACTTCCGACTTCAACCGTATATCAGTCATCAGTCAGAAAGAGTGTGTCTTGACCTGCTCCTGATATCTGCTCCTGCATTTAACCCAGTCATTAGCAACAGAGCGTTGGGGTAGGTGCATGTCTGACGTCAATGTGTGCCAATTACAATGCTAATTTCATATGGTCAAAAAAAATAATAATTGTATAACGATGTTGCGACATAAGCTATGGTGTAATGGAATGTTTCGCCTTGTGTGGTAGGTTTTGTGGGTTTTGACACTCTTATGTAGGTGTCATAACCAGCCATAAAATAACACTATATGTCACACCAGGTGTAAATATATCTGTCATGACAGTGTTTTATGACCATATTATAACAAGTTATGTCAGCTGCTATGACACATGACATGGTTATGACCGTGTCATAATGTGTTATGACGCTGGGTGTCAAGTAAAGTGTTACCCACACTTTAAAAAATGTGAATGCTCCGCATGTTCAAAATGACACACAACTTTTTGTTTTAGTCATATGACATTTACCTACCTACATATAATTCCAAGAATCTGTGGTTTTTCCATGCATTGTTTGGCAATTGTTTGTGTTTTTCTTATCTGAGTGGGAGGTTTCCTTGCCAGCGAGGTTGGTTGTGGCAATACATATTAAGTGGTTACCCTGAGGAGGAAGAAGAGATCCAATAACACACTGTTCTACTGTCTGAAGAAGGAGGACAACGGGAATTTCATCAGCTTCAAGACTGGAGGGAAACTAGGGGAGGCTCAGGGATTACAGCCTCCCATCATTTCATATGAGGAACAAAGTGAAATTGGCCGAAGATACCGGCGGCAAACAATTCATGTTTGTCACCTGGTTCTACTCCCCGGGTGCTTTATTTCCTTATCAGCCACTCGCAGCTCCCCCACCGGCTGCATTGTTTTCACCTCACTTCTGAGAATCTGAGGCCCCTGACGTCCACCACTGAGCCCACATTCACATAGCCCGCAGCTTGGCTGAGCTGAGCAGCAGCAAAAGCGGTTTTGTTTTTAATTAACCACTCTGTGGTTCACACGGTCGTAACATTTCTCAATTGACTGCCTCGCCTGGTTCACCAACTACTTCTCAGACAGAGTTCAGTGAGTCACATCGGAGGGCCTGTTGTCCAGACCTTTGCCAGTCTCTATGGGGGTACCACAGGGTTCAATTCTCGGGCTGACTCTTTTCTCTGTATATATCAACGATGTCGCTCTTGCTGCGAGTGATTCCCTGATCCACCTCTACGCAGACGACACAATTCTCTATACTTCTGGCCCTTCTTTGGACACTGTGTTAACTAACCTCCAAACGAGCTTCAATGCCATACAACACTCCTTCCGTGGCCTCCAACTGCTCTTAAACGCTAGTAAAACCAAATGCATGCTTTTCAACCGTTCACTGCCCGCACCCGCCCGCCCGAATAGCATCACTACTCTGGACAGTTCTGACTTAGAATATGTGGACAACTACAAATACCTAGGTGTCTGGCTAGACTGTAAACTCTCCTTCCAGACTCATATTAAACATCTCCAATCCAAAATTAAATCTAGAATAGGCTTTATATTTTGCAACAAAGCCTCCTTCACTCACACCGCCAAATATACCCTCCATAAAACTGACTATCCTACCAATCCTCGACTTTGGCGATGTCATTTACAAAATAGCTTCCAATACTCTACTCAGCAAGCTGGATGCAGTCTATCACAGTGCCATCCGTTTTGTCACCAAAGCCCCTAATACCATCCACCACTGCGACTTGTATGCTCTAGTCGGCTGGCCCTCGCTACATATTCGTCGCCAAACCCACTGGCTCCAGGTCATCTATAAGTCTTTGCTCGGTAAAGCCCCGCCTTATCTCAGCTCACTGCTCACGATAACAACACCCACCTGTAGCACCTGCTCCAGCAGGTATATCTCACTGGTCATTCCCAAAGCCAACACCTCCTTTGGCCGCTTTTCCTTCCAGTTTTCTGCTGCCAATGACTGGAACGAATTGCAAAAATCACTGAAGCTGGAGATGTATATTTCATAGCCCATCTGTACATAGCCCATCTGTAAATATCCCACCCAATCTACCTACCTCATCCCCGTATTGTTTTTATTTAAATTTTTCTCCTGACAGTGCTGGTGTAACTGAGTCAGGTTTGTAGGCCTCCTTGCTCTCACATGATTTTTCAGTTCTGCCCACACATTTTCTATGGGATTGAGGTCAGGGCTTTGTGATGGTCACTCCAATTCCTTGACTTTGTTGTCCTTAAGCCAATTTGCTACAACTTTGTAAGTATGCATTGTCATTGTCATTTGGAAGACCCATTTGCGACCAAGCTTTAACTTCCTGACTGATGTCTTGAGATGTTGCTTCAATATGTCCACATCATTTTCCTTCGTCATGATGCCATCTATTTTGTGAAGTGCACCAGTCCCTCCTGCAGCAAAGCACCCCCACAACATGATGCTGCCACCACTGTGCTTCATGGTTGGGATGGTGTTCTTCGGCTTGCAAGCCTCCCCCTTTTTCCTCCAAACATAACGATGGTCATTATGGCCAAACAGTTATATTTTTGTTTCATCAGAACAGAGGACATTTCTCCAAAAAGTACGATCTTTGTGCAATTGCAAACCGTAGTCTGACTTTCTTCTGGCGGTTTTGGAGCAGTGGCTTCTTCCTTGCTGAGCGGCCTTTCAGGTTATGTCGATATAGGACTCATTTTACTGTGGATATAGATACTTTTGTACCTGTTTCCTCCAGAATCTTCACAAGGTCCTTTGCTGTTGTTCTGGGATTGATTTGCACTTTTCGCACCAAAGTACGTTCATCTCTAAGATGCGTCTCCTTCCTGAGCGGTATGACAGCTGCGTGGTCCCATGGTGTTTATACTTGCGTACTTTTGTTTGTACAGATGAACGTGCTACCTTCAGGCATTTGGAAATTGCTCCCAAGGATGAACCAGACTTGTGGAGGTCTACACATTTTTTTCTGGCATCTTGGCTGATTTCTTTTGAATTTCCCATGATGTCAAGCAAAGAGGCACTGAGTTTGAAGGTAGGCCTTGAAATACATCAAATGATGTCAATAAGCTTACCCCAAGCTTCTAAAGCATTGATATCATATTCTGGCATTTTCCAAGCTGTTTAAAGGCACAGTCAATTTAGTGTTTATAAACTTCTGACCCACTGGAATTATGATACAGTGAATTATAAGTGAAATAATCTGTCTGTAAACAAATGTTTACAAACTTCAGACGGGCCTGGACATGCGCTGGCTTGAGCAGGGGGACCTTGCGTGCGCTGCAGGATTTTAATCCATGACGGCGTAGTGTGTTACTAATGGTTTTCTTTGAGACTGTGGTCCCAGCTCTCTTCAGGTCATTGACCAGGTCCTGCCGTGTAGTTCTGGGCTGATCCCTCACCTTCCTCATGATCATTGATGCCCCACGAGGTGAGATCTTGCATGGAGCCCCAGACCGAGGGTGATTGACCGTCATCTTGAACTTCTTCCATTTTCTAATAATTGCGCCAACAGTTGTTGCCTTCTCACCAAGCTGCTTGCTTATTGTCCTGTAGCCCATCCCAGCCTTGTGCAGGTCTACAATTTTATCCCTGATGTCCTTACACAGCTCTCTGGTCTTGGCCATTGTGGAGAGGTTGGAGTCTGTTTGATTGAGTGTGTGGACAGGTGTCTTTTATACAGGTAACGAGTTCAAACAGGTGCAGATAATACAGGCAATGAGTGGAGAACAGGAGGGCTTCTTAAAGAAAAACTAACAGGTCTGTGAGAGCCGGAATTCTTACTGGTTGGTAGGTTATCAAATACTTATGTCATGCAATAAAATGCAAATTAATTACTTAAAAATCATACAATGTGATTTTCTGGATTTTTGTTTTAGATTCCATCTCTCACAGTTGAAATGTACCTAAAAATTACAGACCTTTGTAAGTAGGAAAACCTGCAAAATCGGCAGTTTATCAAATACTTGTTCTCCCCACTGTATGTAAACTTCCGACTTCAACTCTATACGAATTAGTATGAGCTAATGTAGTAGTTAATATGGGTAAATGATGAATAAATACATTGATAAGATATAATTATAATGTGTTAATATTTAACAAGTCATTGAACAAATAATTTGATTGAGAAATGCACTGCACAGTGTAGTTAAGGGTGTCATATACACAGTACTGTAGGGTGTCATTTCCACAGTAGAAAGGCTATGTACCAGTATAATATTATTATGCGGACTTGTTTTTGACTAATCCAGTGTGATTGTGAGCTAACCCTGTGTGTGAGCATACGTGTGTCTGCACGCTCGTGTGTGTGTGTGTGTGTGAGATTAAGCGTGTGTGCATCCTTGCTCTAATCACACACCAAGTATCTTCCGCTAACCGCTGGAGCACCTCTTCTTCCTCTCTCTTCCCAGTCTACTCCTCACCACAGCCAACGCCCCTATCTAATTGATGCCACAGACGTTTAGTTAGGTTTCACAATGTGCAAAAGAAGACAACAACGAAAGGGAATAGGGTGCAGGCTGGACAATTACTCTCTGTAAACAGGGACCAGACATTCAAAAGATGAGAGAGAAGGGGATGCAGCCTGGTTCTCCCTCTAAACAGCTTGTGTTCCTAAAGTCAGAAAGGGATATCTGGGATTTACTTAACATGACAATGGAGCAACATTGAAACATTGTTTTAATGATGTAGCTGGTAATTGCCATCTGTAAAATGTAAGTGAGAGTGGAGGATGGTAGAGGCTGAAAATATTTTGTGAGGCATTCATCTGCCGAACTTCATATACAGCTCTTAGGTGAAATGAATCGCTCGAAGTAATGTACGCACCCTTTAATGGCTTATACCTCTTCCTCAGATCCCTCTCTTACGTTCTCTTTCACACTTACCCCTTTAGGCTATTTTGGTCAAGCCTTTGGAGGAGTATGATTACAAATGTATATTAGTTCAAGATTGACAGCAAACACCATTTGATGTGTGGGTTGGGGGTTGGTGGGTTTGCGGGCAGCTTTCAGACGGTTTCATGTGTGCTGGAGACAGAGCTTATACTTCAGCGGGAGAAGGCGGAGAAGAGCGGATGGTCAGGGTGAGTGTTTGAGCGCAGCTCCCCCGACTCGTCTTCTCTGTTTATTCCTACTACCCCTGCAAAATACATATTTTCCTCCACACACACACACACACACACACACACACACACACACACACACACACACACACACACACACACACACACACACACACACACACACACACACACACACACACACACACACACACACACACACACACACACACACACACACACACAAACACATTGAGTCAGAGAAATGCAGATATTCATACTGTACCAGTATCTCCGTGTTCAAGGTCGCCACCTCTGTCACTTTGGGAAGCTCCCTGGTCTGGGTCTTGATGTAACACCTCTGATGTTTGGCGAACCGGATACCTGTGATTCCCTTTGAGTGGAAAAAGCGAGATGGAATAACACACCATTCTGATACGTATCATTTATTATTTTGTCTGCGATGTGGAACAGCATAGCGATTGTGCGATATCATTTTTCAAAAACGTTTCTTCAGTCCCTTGAAGAAAAATCTAAGCTCTTAATAACTAACAGAAGTTAGAACCTAATGAGGGTGCCTTTTGATTTTCTTAATCTTTGTTTTTCCTCCTTCTACCTCTTTTCTTCTACCTCCTTCTAGATTACAGCACATTCAAAGACGATTTAGCTCCCGCAACACAAACCTCACTTTCAGAAGAGATTGAGTAAAAAACGAGGGGTTCTTCCAGGCTAAACAATACTTGATAGAGAGGATGTCTCAAGCAGGAAAGCCAAGCGACGTATCCCAGGACGAAGCAGCGGAGGCATCCCAAATGGCACCCTTTTCCCTTGATAGTGCCTTCGGAAAGCATCAACATCCCTTTTTCACATTTTGTTGTGTTGCAGCCTGAATTCAGAATGAATTCAATTGAGATTTGGTGACACTAGCCTACACACAATACCCCACAATATCAAATGGGAATTATGTTTGTATTTCTTTTTAAACATTAATAAAAAATGAAAAGCTGAAATGTCTTGAGTCAATAAATATTCAACTCCTTTGTTATGGCAAGCCTAAATTATATATACAGTGGGGCAAAAAAGTATTTAGTCAGCCACCAATTGTGCAAGTTCTCCCACTTAAAAAGATGAGAGAGGCCTGTAATTGTCATCATAGGTACACTTCAACTATGACAGACAAAATGAGAAAAAAAAATCCATTGTAGGATTTTTTATGAATTTATTTGCAAATTATGGTGGAAAATAACTATTTGGTCACCTACAAACAAGCAAGATTTCTGTCTCTTACAGACCTGTAACTTCTTCTTTAAGAGGCTCCTCTGTCCTCCACTCGTTACCTGTATTCATGGCACCTGTTTGAACTTGTTATCAGTATAAAAGACACCTGTCCACAACCTCAAACAGACACACTCCAAACTCCACTATGGCCAAGACCAAAGAGCTGTCAAAGGACACCAGAAACTTAATAATAATAATGACACATAATAAGTTCAATGGACTCACTGTGTGCAATAATAGTGTTCAACCCAGATTTTTGAATGACTGCCTCATCTTTGTACCCCACACATACAATTATCTGCAAGGTCCCTCAGTCAAGCAGTGACTGAGGAACCTTACAAAGCCTCGCAAAGAAGGGCACCTATTGCTTGATGGATTAAACAAAAGCAGGCATTGAATATCCCTTTGAGCACGGTGAAGTTATTAATTACACTTTGGATGGTGTATCAATACACCCAGTCACTACAAAGACGCAGGCGTCTTTCCTAACTCAGTTGCCAGAGAGGTAGGAAACCGCGTAAGGATTTCACCATAAGGCCAATGGTGACTTTAAAACAGTTACAGAGTTGAATGGCTGTAATAGGAGAAAACTGAAGATGGTTCAACGACATTGTAGTTACTCCCCAATACTATGTATCTTGTTTGCAACAAGGAACTAAAGTAATTATACTGCAAAATTAATAATGAACTTTTTTTCCTGATTACAAAATGTTATGTTTGGGGCAAATCCAACACAATTCATCATTGAGTACCTCTTCATATTTTCAAGCATAGTGGTGGCTGCATCATGTTATGGGTATGCTTATCATCGGCAAAGACAAGGCCAAATAGGAGTTGCTTACCAAGACGACATTGAATGTTCCTGAGTGGCCTAGTTACAGTTTTGATTTAAATCGGCTTGAAAATCTGTGGCAAGACTTAAATGGCTGTCTAGCAATGATCAATAACCAACTTCACAGAGCTTGAAGATTTTTTAAAATAATAAATGTGCAAATATTGTACAATCCAGATGTGCAAAGCTCTTAGAGAAGAACCCAGAAAGACACCGCTGTAATTGCTACCAAAGGTGATTCTAACATGTATTGACTCCGGAGGTTGAATACTTATCTAGTCAAGATATATCAGTGTTTTATGATTCATATTTTTTCTTCCACTTTGACAGAGTATTTTGTGTACATTGTTCACACAATTTTTAAAATGTAAATCCATTTTAATCCCACTTTGTAACACAACAAAATGTGGAAAAAGTCAAGGGGTGTGAATACTTTCTGAAGTTACTGTATACGGCATAGGGTGATATTTTTAATGCATCCAGTGTTTCTACGGAGACTGCCCCCGCTGAATTAGTCAGTCATAGGTTCCTGTCACTCTCTTAATCTGTGCAGCCTAGTGAAGAGCCACTCTTTTCAGCTCCATTGATGATCCCCCACCTTGTGGAATGCAGGGCCTTTTGAATTTGACGACGACAGGAGAAAGCCTATTTCAACAAAGCAGACATATCTGTTAATTATCTTTGTGTGCAATTATCTGTTTGACTAAGTAGTTCTGCTGGAATAAGTCTGAAAGCCCACGAAAGCATATGAGATTGTAACTCGTGCCGTCTCTAGGGCTACCTGAGTCATGTGCATGTGAGAATAGAGTGCTGGATCTTCACCGGCCACGCTCGCCTTAACATTGTATCACGGTAAGTGGTGGCATGAAAATGGACTTGATTCAATCATAACTTAATTACATCTCCATGGCGTAGAGCTCTAATAACCTTTCTGACTTCTTTAAATTAGCGTTAACTTGGAAATACGGACGTTCTATTCCACTTGCCTTTAGAGGTCACACACGACGACATGATATGAAGCCTGTCATAATCCCCCTTGTCTGTAATTGTCTTTAAAACGCCGCAATAATAGTCGCCAACACAGACGTATAATGTTTACGCCTGACTTTATTGTGATGAGCCCCTGTGTATTTTACTGTAACGCCGAGCGCCACTGCAGAGAGAGAAAAAGGACAATCTCGTGATGTGACGCAATGATTAACGGAGTTGGTCAACCAGAAAATAAAGAAAATACACATCATTATGGGGATAATAAATGGGAAAAGGATGCAAGGTTTATAAAATAATGTCAGAATACCGGCTCGCTATTCATCCCTGATTTAACATGCTACACGTATACTGATAGCTTTAAGCTTTCCAACTGAACAATGATTTGATTGGAGGGCTCATTGCATGGCCATTGCAGAGAAAGGTTAGGGGACGCTGTACTAATCCTTGTCACTTGGGCTCTATATTACCATCTCTTCCCTAGCATCTTGTGAGTGTCAGCCCAGGTAATGTGTTGAGGAAACAAACATGGATGCTCGTTCTACCTTTAATAAATGATCAGTTATTAACTCCACACTCTCCTCTCGGCTCCTGTTAAAGGGGGCCCTAAACCCATGCCATGAAATATTATCTCTGAGTCGCTGAACCTCTGTTTGTGATTTCCTTTCATTCACAGTCGTGTTCAGGGTCGTGCACATTTAAGGCACAAAACTGGAAAAACTTTTCACAGCGGACAATATAAATTATCGTTTGTTTTTTGACATCTTAAGGTAGTGCCTTCCTCTTTCAGTCCATTTCCCTCTGTTTTGAGCCTAATGGACACAACCCAGGATTAATGTCGCTTGCCGTAAACAATAAACAATGTAATCTTTGGATATTGGAATATCTGAGACACAGTATGTCGTTTAAGGAAAATATAGATTATTTAACGACTAAATGTAAAGCAGATAATTGCAGTATAGAATCTCGATTGATATGACGAGGAACTGTGTGTTGCTCATAAAGGTAACCTGGAAGACTTCACATAAAAAGGATCAGTGTCTTAGATTGAATCAATTTGTAGAACACAAGTTTGTATTGATGTCAAGCGCAAGGTTCTGGCCTACTCTCATCTATACTCTTTCCCCCAAATTAATTCTACATCATTATTTGAAAAGTATTCTTGTATTATTGCTTATTTTGATATGGTTCGAAAGTAATTCATTGTGTAATAGGAATGATTTAGAGCTTTACTCTAGTTCCAGATATCATTTTTAACAAAAGAGAGTAACCTTCAAAATACATAGATGCTGTCTTTTGCATCGAATTGCATCAAAATATATATATTTTTTAGAATATATATCTTATTTAGAAGAGCTACATTGAAATACATTAGACGTGTTGGTGGTAGTTGCACTATGTGACCATAATTATTGTCATACACAAGACTGTTGAATATGCTTGAATGCCAGTCCTGTCCTCTACCGGTATTCTTATCAGTTCTTGTGACCATAATGATTCTAATACATTACTGTTGAATATGCTTGAATGCCAGTCCTGTCTTTTACTGGTATTCTTATCTCCACTTCTTGTTCCCTAGGTTCGTCCTGCAGCATGTTCCCTGTATTAACCTGAACAAAAGAAGCGACATTATCTGCCCATTTCAATTCCTCATTCACAGCCCTTGAGTTTGACGGAGATGGTTTTTAAGGTGGCTTTTGAATTTGTAATGACTTGAAACATCCTTTATTTTAAAAAGTCTATTCAATCCCCCCCCCCCCCCCCCCTCAGCTAACACTTAGTATAACTTATAATAAGGTTTGTGTTTTCCTTCACTCTCTTCTTTTCTTTTGTAATCAAAATGGCTGGAATTACTCCGCTCGCTCACTTGTTTCGCTGTCTCCCGTGGCAGTGCTCGGAATCAAATGCATTTTCTTAGTGAATTTGATTCACCGACAGAAGTGGATAATTCAGACTGGATGGGATGGAGGAGGAACCAGCAATATGCGTGCTTTCCATGTATGTTTGTGTGTGTGTGCGCGCGCGGCAAGTGCTTGCGTGTGAGTATGAGTGTGAGACGTAACTGAGACCTCTTGATATTAGATATTTCGTTTTGTATAGAAAAAAAGTGTTCCAAAAACGTTTTTCAGATGTTCCCATAGGATAAATATTTTTGGTTTCAGGTAGAACATTTTTGGGTTCCATGTAGATTGTAGAACCCTCTTGAAAAGGGTTCTACATGGACCCCAAAAGGTTTTTACCTGGAACCAAAAAGGGTTCTCCAAAGGATTCTCCTATGGGGACAGCCGAATAACCCCTTTAGGTTCTAGAAAGCACTTTTTGTGTGTGTGTGCGTGTTGGGTAAGGGATGGTGTATGAGAGGGAGTTGAAAGCGCTTGTTATGAGTTATTTAGTATTATTTATGACACGCATTGTCACATCAGCTTTTTCTGTGTGAGAGAGAGAAGAAAACAGGAGAGAGTGCAGGGTATTGTCGAAGAAGATATGATTTCAGGAGAACAGAAATGTTTTTACACAGTATAAGAATCATTTGGAAAGGGCTCAAACACAAATTCAATCATTTTGCAAAAAAACTATAATAATAATAATAAAAAGGTGACTGTAAATGAAGTATGCATAAAGTATACTGTACATAATGTGTATTTTGTCAATACTTACATGTTTGAAGTCGTGGACCTCGAGGACCTCATTGCTACCGTTGCCCATCCTGAAGATCTCAATGCGGTGGGTGGGGTCAATCTTCATGATGCTGTCTGTTTCCATGCCGTCCAGCACGGCCTTATAATGTTGGTCGTACACCTGGAGACACAGGACCAATCAGAAACATCCTCAGCCTAGCTGACAGGTCATTTAACCAATAACACATGAGGGTGGGGCAACTTAACTGAATAGCTCAAATCTACAGCC
The DNA here is from genome assembly GCF_029448725.1 of Salvelinus fontinalis. Lineage (NCBI taxonomy): Eukaryota > Metazoa > Chordata > Actinopteri > Salmoniformes > Salmonidae > Salvelinus > Salvelinus fontinalis. Next base: position 43,196,755 of record NC_074693.1, read on the forward strand.
TTTCAATAGGCTTAATATCAGTGACGCGTATTCATGGATGCCAAGGGAAGCCAGGCTACCCCAAAAACTTTACCAATAAAGAAATATAAAAACCTAAATAATGTATCTTTCGTCTCTGTGTTTCATCATTTTCCTTCAAGTTCGCAAGAGGCACCGGAGAAAACATGCCAGCGAGCAGAACAGCGCCCCTCTGTCTCTATGTGTAGCCCGTCTATCTGATGCTGTCTGATCAAAAAGAGTATGATATTGTTGCCGCCGTAGCATTGAATGCAAGGGAAGCCAGCGAGCATTTGGCCTCCATTTGAACAGTAAAATAATAGCCAATCAGCATTGAAAGGATCTGAGCGAGCTCAACTGTGAATGGTCCTGGCGCCAGTTTGGATTTGGCCTCACACCAATCACATCACAACAAAAGCCAAACGTCATTGACATTTGGACTTCTGGTTCTACTTAATTCTCGATACTGGGCAATGATTATAACAGTGATTCTGATCCAACCATGAATTCATACTTTGTGCACCTGGTCTGAAGTTCAAAATGTAGCTAGATGTGATGGCTCATCATTGCCCATGAAAGGAAGTTAGGCTAGCGAGCAAGCATTTTAGCCAGGACAACAAAAACTAAAAGTGTGTAGCCTACTGTATGACAGAGTCCTACACTGTGCAACATGAAAGAGAGGAGGATAGCATTGGTGAGTCAATGTGTTTTGTTCTACTTTCGCACACACACACACACACACACACACACACACACACACACACACACACACACACACACACACACACACACACACACACACACACACACACAAATCAGTACCATGGACAGCCACATATTTAGCTTACGTTGATTAGACTAAATAGTTTTTGGTATCTTTTATTTGTCACTATATTAGACTAAGCATACAGTATATATACAAAACTATGTGGACACCCGTTCAAATTAGTGGATTTGGCTATTTCCGCGACACCTGTTGCTGACAGGTGTATAAAATCAAGCACACATCCATGCAATCTCCATAGACAAACATTGGCAGTAGAATGGCCTTACTGAAGAGCTCAGTGACTTTCAATGTGGCACCATCATAGGATGCCGCCTTTCCAATAAGTCAGTTCATCACATTTCTGCCTTGCTAGTGCTGCCCCGGTCAACTGTAAGTGCTGTTATTTTGAAGTGGAAACATCTAGGTGCAACAACGGCTCAGCCGCGAAGTGGTAGGCCACACAAGCTCATAGAATGGAACCACCGAGTGCTGCAGCGCGTAGAAATCGTCTGTCCTCAGTTGCAACACTCACCACCAAGTTCCAAACTGCCTCTGGAAGCAACGTCAGCAGAAGAACTGTTAGTCGGGAGCTTCACGAAGTGGGTTTCCATGGCCGAGCAGCAGCACACAAGCCTAAGATCACCAAACGCAATGGTAAGCGTCGGGCTAGAGTGGTGTAAAGCTCGCCACCATTGGACTGTGGAAATGCGTTCTCTGGAGTGATGAATCACGCTTCACCATCTGACAGTACGACAGACAAATCAGGGTTTGGCGGATGCCAGGAGAACGCTACCTGCCCCAATACATAGTGACAACTGTAAAGTTTGGTGGAGGAGGAAAAATGGTCTGGGGCTGTTTTTCATGGTTCGGGCTAGGCCCCTCAGTTCCAGTGAAGGGAATTCTAATGCTAAAGCATACAATGACATTTTAGACAATTCTGTGTTTCCAACTTTGTGGCAACAGTTTGGGGAAGACCCTTTTCTGTTTCAGCATGACAAAGCATGACAAAACGAGGTCCATTCAGAAATAGTTTGTTGTGATTGGTGTTGAAGAACTTGACTGGACTGCACAGAGCCCTGACCTCAAACACCTTTGGGATGAATTGGAACACCAACTGTGAGCCAGGCCTAATCACTCAACATCACAAATGCTCTTGTGGCTGAATGGAAGCAAGTCCTAGCAGCAATGTTCCAATATTTAGTGGAAAGCGCATGATTTTGGAATGAGATGTTTGACTAACAGGTGTCCACATACTTTTGGTCATGTATTGTAGGGGATTTGATGATGTTGAAATGTTGAAGTTGAAGTGGTTCTGGAATAGTGGAGGCAGCTCCTGTTTTCTTTGCGACTTGCGGTAGTTATAAATCAACAATTGTTTGGTAGTCCGAACATTTCGGGAAACATTAACTTGATTGACCGTGCTGTTGGTCATGTAACAGTTTGTTAAGTGCAAGATGCTTTGTGGATAGATGTTGCTCTCCAGGTTTTGTGATGAAAAAGGTGTGGTTGAATTTATTTTGCCACTATTCTGTTACTTAAACAATACAATTATCACAACACATAGGTTGTAATATTGCTTTCCCCCCCCTGGCTTGGCTTCCCAAGTGATTTTACCCACGCATCACTACTGCTTCAAATACCTGTAGCCTTTCAATAGCATTTATCTAGGCTTAATACACTATCACCCCCCTTTAAAATTGGTTTAATATGCAGTGGCAAGGGTGTTATAAGCCAAAGAGAAATACTGTGGTACAAAGATTTGAGGCCAATACGCACTTGATGCAATCACATTGATTTATGTCATATTCTTCAAAGCATCGTGTCCAACGTAACACACAACATATGACCAATGCAAGACATACACCACTGCAGTGAACGGCGTCCGGCACGCTGACATTTGTAAAGTGCCAAAGCATTCATAAACACGATCAGAGATAACACTGAGTCATTGTTGGTACATTGCTATTGACAAACCGCAAGTTCAAATGAAGATTTGTACATCCACAGAGGCACTCTGTAGCTACTCTGTGAGTAGCTACATCGAATAAATGGCACTTTGAATACGTGGCTTGGATATTCTTTTTTTCTTTTTTTCTTGGCCGTACCTTAGTGCACTGGTTGTTTATGTACTGTTTATGGGTATGCATGGCTGGCTGTTAAAATTCCCTGTCTACAAAAATGATTCATGCCCACAAGCTGAAAACGACGCTATTAATATTTATGTCGAGTGTGGTGTTATAATGAGAAATATTTATTGCTGAGTTCATCTTCGTCTGTTGTGGTGGTGAATCAAAGCGCCCCATACTGTACCAATGAGAGAGTTGATTAATGGATACAGGCAGGTGGCCAACGAAATCAATTAAGATTAATATTCCCAATCAACATGTGAGGGTCTGCTGATTGCTAAGGGATTGAATGCAAAAATAACCCAAGCCCTGTGAAAAATATCGTTTCTTTCTGGTGTTTGTGACTACAATGTCCCTGTCTGATGCCCATATGTTGGTCTATGGTCTAGTGACTACAGTAACACTAGTTAAAGCTCTATAACATGGTCGCTAACACACAATCCTTTTGACATTTAAATGACCTGCCCCACTTATTACCAGGCTCTAAAATAGTGGAGCAATAATGATTTAATGGGATATAATTCTTAACAGAAGATCACAGCAAGTATGGCTCTGCAATGTAAATAACCATTAACATTGATCAAAATGGCCTTGGCTCAGAAAGGAACCCAAACTTTAACATTTGGCTGCGTCATAAGATGCAGCCAAATGAAGATTGGACCTGATATTCAAGTATCAGTTGAGCAGTTATGTGAAATGTCGAGCCATTAAACAGTCTGGGAGAATTTGCAGTGGGATTACAGTTATATTAAAGCATTTTGTTTTATATTAACATATAGGTGGAACGGGAAAGTGGATTCCTAGGACTTGATTTATACTAAAACAGTTCATCACATTTTCACTTTTGATAAAACTCCAGCGGTGAGATTGTCCTCATCTGTATGTATCATAACTGGACTGTTTGACTTGACTTATTCACTGTTTTAAATAGGTGCATAATGTTGCTATCGTTTTGTTTAGAAAATGGGAATGGATGGCTTCCGTGGATCATTGGGTTTGTGGCACGTGCAGTATTGTTCAACTTGTAATAATATTATTAAAGTAACCTTCCAGTGAAAATTTTACTTTTAAAAGTTAATATTCTGTTAACTCATACCTAAATAATGTTACTGACTCGTCCTATACTCGTATGTGGCCAAAGCATAAATTTGATGAAAAAAAAAAACACTTCTAAAATCCCACCTCAAATTTGTATCTCAAACAGATTTGTATCTCAAAAATGCTTGCTATTTCCTCATAGAATTTGATGTCATCCTTGTGAGGAGGATAAGCTGGCAAATGAGCGGTCTACTCGCATTAGACCAGTATACGCCCACACCATTCTATTGTTGGGGTACGCCCACACCATTCCAACACAGAAAAGCTGCTTTTTAACATACTTAATTAAAACATTTTGGGAAAGGAAAACAAATACACTCGTATTGTAATTAATTATAGGTCATATTTCATAGAAATATGGAAAGACTGGAGAGTTACTATAAAAGGGATACATCAGGATTGGCAATGAGCCAATGCTAACTAGCATTAGTGCAATGATAGGACTCCACGTTAGTTAGCATTGGCTTGAGAACTACCTCTTCCTTTCTTCTTGACACAGAGACATACAATGGTATCCACGAGTTCATCTGATTCTGGGGAAGTAGATAACGTAGATGTCACGGCTTCCGCCGAAGTCGGCTCCTCTCCTTGTTCGGGCGGCATTCGGTGGTCGACATCACCGGCTTTCTAGCCATCGCTGCTCCATTTTTCATTTATCCATTCGTTTTGTTGTTGTTCCCTGCACACCTGGTTTTCATTCCCCAATCACACTACATGTATTTATTCCTCTGTTCCCACTCATGTCTTTGTGTGTGAATGTTTCGTGTTACGTGTCATTTTTGACGAGCTATTTCTGGTGTGCGTTTATTCCGTGCTTTATGTTCACGAGGTATGTTTATTTGTTTGTACTTTATTATTGTGACTGTTTGCGCGTTTTTGCACTTTGGCATATTGGATGGAGGTTTCGACGCGGTGGCGTCCATCTGTTGGTTTCTCCTGCCTAAATAAAGTGTGCGCCTGTTCACAACTCTCTGCTCTCCTGCACCTGACTCCGCTCCCAGTACGCACACTATTGACAGAATCACACACCCACCATGGAGTCTGCAGGAGCAGGTACCCCGGTCAGAGTCGAGGAGCGCATCCAGGAACACTCAGCAATGCTGCATCATCTTGGTGCCATGATGGATCGAGTTGTCCAGACCATGGACCGCTGGGAGAGACAGGAAGTCTCTGCAGCGCCTCGACTAACGCAACAGGGGTTACCTCTACCCGTCCCGTCCGGATCCAGTTCTAGTGGGATGCGTCTCTCCCTTCCCAGGGAGTATGACGGGACGGCAGCACAGTGCCAGGGGTACCTCCTACAAATGGACTTGGCCACCGTTCACCTAGCTCCCTCGGGAAGGGAGAGAGTGTCCGCACTCGTCTCATGCCACTCGGGGAGAGCTCTGGAGTGGGCAAACGCCGTATGGGGAGAAGGAGACGCGGCGTTGGACCACTTCGAGGAGTTCAGCTCCTCGAAGTAGGGAACGGCTCTTCCATTTGAGGCAGGGGGAATGGCTCTTCCGTTTGAGGCAGGGGACAAGGAGCGCACAGGAGTTCGCACTGGAATTCCGGACCTTGGTCGTTGGAGCAGGATGGAAAGACAGGGCCCTCATCGACCCCTACCGATGCAACCTGCGTGAGGACGTCCGACGGGAGTTGGCCTGCAGGGATGCCACCATCACCTTTGACCAACGGGTGGATCTGTCCATCCGGTTGGATAACCTGCTGGTCATCCGTGGACATCCTGAGGGGGCTCTGTTGGTTCCATCTTCCAGCACTCCCGCTCCGGTGCCCATGGAGCTGGGAGGGGCTGCGCGTAGGGAAGCTGGAGGGGCCTTCACGTGCACCATCTGTGGCCGCAGAGGGCACACTACCTCTTATAATACTTCAGAAAAGAACTCAGTAAAGAACTCAGTGGATAGAGATGGAGGAAGTGGATGCAGAGTTTGAATCAGGCAGTGAGTTGAGCAAAGTTGGTGAAGATCAATGTCCTGAATGGACAACATTAGTGTCAATTTCCTTTTACAAAAGTGAAATTGTATAAAATTGGGGTGCAGGATATGTGTATGAATGATAATGGATTGTTTGTTGTTGGGATGAGTTTGTTGAGTAAGGATGCATATGTGGGAGACCCATTTGAGGTGTGAAATGTAGTATGCACTTGGAGAAGTGGAGTCTATCAGAGTGACCAGGAGTGGCCTTATTCGGATTAATTGCATTTCTGAAGAACAAAGGAAGATTGTCGTGGGCCTCAAAACAAATCGGGACAACAGAAGTATCGTGCTTTGAACTTCAGAGCAGAGCTCCCATCAAAGGAGTCATCTCAGGGATGATCACACACAGTACCAATCTAAAGTTTGGACACACCTACTCTTTCAAGGGTGTTTCTACATTTTTACTATTTTCTACACTGTAGAATAATAGTGAAGACATCAAAACTATGAAATAACACATAGAATCATGTGAACTCATCAGTCCAAAGGACATATTTCCACCGGTCTAATGTCTATTGCTCGTGTTTCTTGGCCCAAGCAAGTACACTGCTCAAAAAAATAAAGGGAACACTTAAACAGACACATTCACATTTGTGGCCTGCTGGAGGTCATTTTGCAGGGCTCTGGCAGTGCACCTCCTTGCACAAAGGCGGAGGTAGCGGTCCTGCTGCTGGGTTGTGGCCCTCCTACGGCCTCCTCCACGTCTCCTGATGTACTGGCCTGTCTCCTGGTAGCGCCTCCATGCTCTGAACACTACGCTGACAGACACAACAAACCTTTTTGCCACAGCTCGCATTGATGTGCCATCCTGGATGAACTGCACTACCTGAGCCACTTGTGTGGGTTGTAGACTCCGTCTCATGCTACCACTAGAGTGAAAGCACCGCCAGCATTCAAAAGTGACCAAAACATCAGCCAGGAAGCATAGGAACTGAGAAGTGGTTTGTGGTCACCACCTGCAGAACCATTCCTTTTTTGGGGGTGTCTTACTAATTGCCTATAATTTCCACCTTTTGTCTATTCCATTTGCACAACAGCATGTGAAATTTATTGTCAATCAGTGTTGCTTCCTAAGTGGACAGTTTGATTTCACAGAAGTGTGATTGACTTGGAGTTACATTGTGTTGTTTAAGTGTTCCCTTTATTTTTTTGAGCAGTGTATATTCTTCTTATTGGTGTCCTTGAGTAGTGTCTTTGCAGCAATTCGACCATGAAGGCCTGATTCACGCAGTCTCCTCTGAACAGCTGATGTTGAGATGTGTCTGTTACTTGAACTCCGTGAAGCATTTATTTGGGCTGTAATTTCTGAGGCTGGTAACTAATGAACTTATCCTCTGCAGCAGAGGTAACTTTGGGTCTTCCTTTCCTGTGGCAGTCCTCATGAGAGCCAGTTTCATCATAGTGCTTGATGGTTTTTGCAACTGCACTTGAAGAAACATTCCATATTGACTGAGCTTCATGTCTTAAAGTAATGATGGACTTTTGTTTCCCTTTGCTTATTTGAGAGGTTCTTGCCATAATGGACTTGGTCGAAATAGGGCTATCTTCTGTATACCACCCGCACCTTGTCACACCACAACTGATTGGCTCAAACGCATTAATAAGGAAAGAAATTCTACAAATTGTCATCAAGGCAAAGGGTAGCTACTTTGTGTCACGTTCCCGTTTTCCCTTGTTTTGTATTTATTTAGTATGGTTAGGGCGTGAGTTGGGTGGGTTGTCTATGTGTTGTTTTCTATGTTGGGGTTTTGTGTGTTCGGCCTGGTATGATTCTCAATCAGAGGCAGCTGTCAATCGTTGTCCCTGATTGAGAATCATACTTAGGCAGCTGGGGTTTCACGTGTGTTTTGTGGGTGTTTGTTCCTTGTTAGTGTTTCGCCACACGGGACTGTCATGGTAGTTTCATTTTGTTATTTTGTATCGCATATTTGTTTTTGCGTTATTAAATTACCATGGAAACTAACCACCCTGCATATTGGTCCGATCCTTCTCGCCTCTCCTCGTCCGATGAGGAGGACGATATAGACTATCGTTACAGAAACACCCACCAACAAAGGACCAACCAGAGTGGAAAAGGGCAGCGACAGCAGCAGCAGCAGCGGAGAAAAATCCAGGACTCATGGACGTGGGAGGAGATTCTGGACGGCAAGGGACCCTGGGCTCAGCCAGGGGAATATCGCCGTTCTAAAGCCGAGTTGGAGGCAGCGAAGGCAGAGAGGCGCTGGTATGAGGAGGCAGCGAGGCGACGTGGTTGGGAGCCCGAGAGTCAGACCCAAAAATTTCTTGGTTGGGGGGCACACGCGGAGTGTGGCAGAGCCGGGTAGGAGACCTGAGCCAACTCCCCGTGCTTACCGTGGAGTGAGAGGGCGTCGTACTGGTCAGACACCGTGTTATGCGGTGGAGCGCACAGTATCCCCAGTGCAGTGCCGCACTGGTAGGGCAAGGTTGGGCATCGAGCCGTGTGTCATGAAGCCGGCCCAACGCATCTGGTCTCCAGTGCATCTCCTCGGGCCAGCGTACATGGCACCAGCCTTACAAATGGTGTCCCCGGTTCGCCAACATAGCCCAGTGCGGGCTATTCCACCTCGCCGCACTGGCAGGGCTACGGGGACCATTCAACCAGGTAAGGTTGGGCTGGCTCGGTGCTCAAGAGCTCGTGTACTCCTTCACGGTCCGGTATATCCGGTGCCACCTCCACGTACCAGTCCTCCGGTGGCAGCCCCCGCACCAGGTTGTCTCTCCGGGTTCTCTCTTCAGTTGCTCCCACCTGTCCAGCGCTGCCAGAGCCTTCCTCTTCTCCAGCGCAGCCAGAGTCTGAGCTGCCTGCCTGCCCAGCGCCGTCTGAGCTGCCTGCCTGCCCAGCACCGTCTGAGCTGCCTGCTTGCCCAGCGCTGTCTGAGCTGCCTGCCTGCCCAGCGCTGTCTGAGCTCCCTGCCTGCCCAGCGCTGTCTGAGCTGCCTGCCTGCCCAGCGTCATCTGAGCTGCCCGTCTGTCCCGAGCCGTCAGAGCCGCCCGTCTGTCCCGAGCCGTCAGTGATGCCCGTCTGTCCCGAGCCGTCAGAGCTGCCCGTCTGTCCCGAGCCGTCAGAGCTGCCCGTCTGTCCCGAGCCGCTAGAGCCGTCAGCCAGCCATGGCCAGCCAGAGCCGTCAGCCAGCCAGGAGCTGCCAGAGCCAACCAGCCAGGAGCTGCCAGAGCTGTCTGCCAGTCATGAGCTGCCTTTCAGTCCGGAGCTGCCCCAGTGGGGTTGTGGGGTTGATATGGAGGGTGGTTGTTAGGAGGAGGCCACGGGGGCGATTAAGGAGGCGGACAAAAACATTGTTAAAGTGGGGTCCACGTCCCGCGCCAGAGCCGCCACCGCGGACAGACGCCCACCCAGACCCTCCCCTAGAGTTTTAGGTGGTGCGCCTGGAGTTCACACCTTGAGGGGGGGGGGGGGGTTCTGTCACGTTCCTGACCTGTTTTCCCTTGTTTTGTATTTATTTAGTATGGTCAGGGCGTGAGTTGGGTTGGTTGTCTGTGTTGTTTTCTATGTTGGGGTTTTATGTGTTCGGCCTGGTATGATTCTCAATCAGAGGCAGCTGTCAATCGTTGTCCCTGATTGAGAATCATACTTAGGCAGCCGGGGTTTCACGTGTGTTTTGTGGGTGTTTGTTCCTTGTTAGTGTTTCGCCACACGGGACTGTCACGGTAGTTTCATTTTGTTATTTTGTATCGCATATTTGTTTTTGCGTTATTAAATTACCATGGAAACTAACCACTCTGCTTATTGGTCCGATCCTTCTCGCCTCTCCTCGTCCGATGAGGAGGACGATATAGACTATCGTTACACTTTGAAGAATCTCAAATATATTTGGATTTTTTTTGGTTACTACATGATTCCATGTGTTATTTCAAAGTTATGACATCTTCACTATAATTCTACAATGTAGACAATAGTTCAAATAAAGAAAAACCGTAGGTGCGTCCAAATTTTTGACTGGTACTGTATGTTCAGGTTAAATACCTGAAGAGAATTCCTGCTGTGGGAATTCAAGGCGCAGGAGAGGAGGAGTCAGTACAATTTAGCAAGGAGTCAGGCGCAGGAGAGCTGAGATGTGTGGATAAGGTATTTAATACAAGATAACACCAGTATAAACACAATACTACGGTGCGGGAAAAATACCGGTACCACGAAATAAACGGGCGTAATAACAAAACCCTGCTACAAAATACCAGCCGTCAGTAACAGCCTGAACAATAGAACAAACACGCATACAAACATGGGGGAAATCATTAAATAATGAACACGTAATGGGGGAATTGAAACCAGGTGTGTAGAAAACAAAGACGAAACAAATGGAAAATTAAAAGTGGATTGGCGATGGCTAGAAGGCCGGTGACATTGACCGCCGAGCGCCGCTCGAACAAGGCTAGGGACCGACTCCGGCGGAAGTCGTGACACTGTGGTTGGTGCCCGGCGTCTGACCCGCTGGGTGATTGGAGAAAAATAAGAACGTTTGTTGGTTCTGTTGTTTTTTGATAAAGAACACCTACCTGCACATGTGAAGCTTGGTTATGTAAGATACGCTGTATTAGCTTTCGTCGTCAAACCAATTTTAAAAGGATTTGGCTATGTTTCAAGTGTGTGCAGAAGGACAGAGTATACTGAAGAACGATGTATAAAAGGATGATGGTGTTGCAATTGTGATCCCAAGCTCCTGGAGTGCCCTGTAAGGGTGAAGGAGATTGAGGTGGCAAAAGTTTGACCGCTCTAATGAATCTCCTATGCGGAGGCGATATAAAAGAGTTGAGAAAACAAGTGACGCTAGAGAAGGTATGGTAGTAGATGCACCAGAGACTGTAGTAAGTGTTTGCTGCCAGCCAGAAGATACCATGTGTGTTAAAAAGGTGGATTTTGTGGCGCTCATTGCCACAGTTACAAACTGTATGGCTCAAGTCTCAAAGAAGTAAGAGAAACTGGACATTCATGTGGCTGCGGCAGAAAGGATTTTGGGACTTAAGGATTTTACATCTGAAGACGACCCGCACTCCCAGGCTCCCCCGTGTAGAAATCAGATTGGTTTTATATTTTACAGAACATTTTTTGATTTAGTTTATTAGTATTTTTTTGTAGTTTGTGACATTTTTTTGGGAATCCTGTTTCCATCCTGCACAGTAGGTGGCGGAAGGCACACTAAATTGTGCAAACGCCAATATACCATAGAAGAAGAAGACGAATACGAAGAAGAAAGAAAAGCACTCGTTGCATTTAAAACTACTTCTCCGTCCCCATTCCTGAATTATGTTTTATATATATTTTTTTTACCCCCTTTTCGTGGTATCCAATAGTTAGTAGTTACTATCTTGTCTCATCGCTACAACTCCCGTACGGGCTCGGGAGAGACGAAGGTCGAAAGCCATGCGTCCTCCGAAACACAACCCAACCAAGCCGCACTGCTTCTTAACACAGCGCGCATCCAACCCGGAAGCCAGCCACACCAATGTGTCTGAGGAAACACCGTGCACCTGGCAACCTGGTTAGTGCGCACTGCGCCCGGCCCGCCACAGGAGTCGCTAGTGCGCGATGAGACAAGGATATCCCTACCGGCCAAACCCTCCCTAACCCGGACGACGCTAGGCCAATTGTACGTCGCCTCATGGACCTCCCGGTCGCGGCCGGCTGCGACAGAGAATTAGACTAAATTTAACAAAGAAACTGGCGACGAGGTTCGATGGAATTATGCTGCATTTTTCCAGGATGACGACAGTGATGAAAGTAAGATCTTTCCATTGTTTGTTCATCGTTGAATCCACCATTTGTTGACTGAATGCTGCATTGTGCTTGAGCTTCAAGGAGGAGGAGAGTAGTCGAAACAGATTGAATGAAAATAAATGGAGAAACAGGAAGTCAAAGTTAGTAAAAGTTCTAACAAGTAGAAGAAAATCATTAAAAAAACTGAAAACAAAGAGTGAAAACAGGAGGATGAAGTAAACTAGTATAAGGAATTTACTAGCAAACCTGATAGAGAAGAAGGAAATGTGATAAAGTGTCTTTAATAGGAGCATTTGGTCAGTTTGATGAAACAGTGGAGCAATGGAGTGTCTACACAGAACATTTGAGATGTGACAGCCAATGGCAATACAGATTAAGTTAAAGTGGCAACATTCGTTAGTGTGATGGGAGCTAAAATGTTTAACTTGCTAAGGAGCTTGGTTCAGCATGAGAAACTATGGGATAATAATGACAGAAACATGTGAGTTTGTATTTTGAATTTCGTGGTCGCACATTGAGCATCATTGTTGCAAGTATCATATGATTCACAAATGTGTCATTTATTTTCGCAAGCTTGTATTATGTTTTGTGAAAAATGCAACAGCGGTCGCAAACTTGTGAAGTCCATTTACGACTATGAATATTACGCTGTGAATCAAAAAGAAACGTGCAGATCATTTTTTTTATCTGGCACGCTCTGAGTTCCGTCATTGTTGTCACATTACCTAGAGGTACATAAGCTTGTAGAAAGTTTTGTTAGTTTGTAGAAAGGGATTTGCAAGTAAAAAAAACTGGTTTGAACAGTGTTGGTGGCAGGACCTTTTACTCCTGACCAATCAGCCAAAACCACAGCTGCCAATTGCTGCACCATTGGCTGGATTGATCCATCAATCAAATCTCAGGAAGTAGCTTGAAGAGGAGAAGTCAGAAGCTACCCATGAATGGCAACCAGAGTAGAGAGTGTACTGTACGTTCGTTGACGGAAGATGGTAGAAACGGAGGTTTTGTTTGAAACTGGTAGTGAGTCGAGTGAAGCTAATAGTACAGAAAGTGAGAATGAGTGGGTTGCAGTCGCAAAGAAAAAGGGAAAGAAAGAAGTAAAGCTATGTTGGAAAATAGGAAACCACTAGACTCGTTTTTGGTCAAGGTTTTGGATGAATGCTACTGAGGAAATCCATTTAACGTCTCCAAGAAAATCTGGAATGTGTTGAAAGAAAGTGTGGAGACAGTGTCGTATCACATCTGGCCATGATTGGGAGTCCCACAGGGCGGCGCACAATTGGCCCAGCATCGTCTGGGTTTGGCCGTCATTGTAAATAAGAATTTGTTCTTAACTGGCTTGCCTAGTTAAATAAAGGTAAAAAATAAAAGGGGGTTATTTCCTGGGTGGCGCAAGAAATAAAGGCAGAGGATATAACTGAAGACATCGATGTGGTTTGTGCAGGTCAATTGACTTGTATGGTGGATGGAGAAAAAAAGTTTACTTCATCCATGCTACTGTTCTTTGATAAAGAGTCTCTCCCTTCTCATATCAAGTTAGGATTCATGAGATACCCTGTAAGAGCTTTAGTGCACAGGCCCCTTCAGTGTCATAAATGTAAAAGATTTGGTCATGTGTCAAGTGTGTGCAGAAGGGAAGAATATCGTATGCCAGATGAAGGGAAATGTTGCAACTGTGGAGGTGAACATGCACCTGAATTCTTGGAGTGCCCTGTGAGTTGGCAAGGGTAAGGAGAGTCCAGCGTGTCTCCTATCTGGAGGCGGTGAGAAAATTGGACGGAACGAGAGGCGGGGAAGAAGCAATGGTAGTAGAGCCAACAAGACCGAGGGATAGTGAAATGCTATATGTTAAAAAGGTGGACTTTCTATTATTTATTGCAATGGTCATAAACTGTACAGCACAAGCGGAGAAGAAGTCTAAGAAAATTGGAATCATTGTGAATGCCTCTGAAATTTTTTTAGTGTCTTCGTGATTTTACAGCAGTGCAAGAAAGGCAGTGCAAGAAATCCTGTCCGTGAATGTAGCCCCATCACAGGCCCCTGAGCCTGTGTAGGATTGTATTTTGGAGTGGACTGTGATTGAAGAAGTATAATGGTTTTCTTGTTTTTTAGTTGACGTGTTTTACTTTGTATGATGTGGTTTTACCCCTTTCCCGGAAAGTTTAAAAAAAAGTTTCCACATCCAGCTGGTGGCGGTAATGCACCCTTAACACTGGATGCCAACCGTCGTTAAACCCCATCATAGAAGAACAGAGTAATGTTAACGCTACTCGGCCTGAAGTACTAGAATAAAACTAGCTACTTGAAGGTAATCTCTTATGTGTACATGGATTTCTTGGGTGAAAACACATAACAGTAGTTTGTTTATCATATGAAATATAAATGGTACATTTCAAATTAACTTTAGCTACTGGATTCTGACATTCATCCTAGCTTTACGATCAACTGGCTACCATTAGCTTCATCAGGCAGCTTTAGATGCGAGGGGAAAACAAATTCACACCTGACAGGTGTGGCATATCAAGAAGCTGATTGAACAGGTGTACCTTGAGGAGGATTTTTGTCTGTAATAAAGCCCTTTTTTGGGGGAAAACTTGGCTAGACCTGGCTCCCCAGTAGGTGGGCCTATGCCCTCCAAGGCCCACCCATAGCTGCACCCCTGCCCAGTCATGTGAAATCCATAGATTAGGGCCTAATTTATTTATTTAAATTGATTGATTTCCTTACACTATATGAACTGTAACTCAGTAAAATCTTTGAAATTGTTGCATGTTCCGTTTATATTTGTGTTCAGTATAGAATCGGGGAAAAACTCCCACCATCATCACTGTAGCGAATAATGTTAGGATTCTAGAAAATAAAAACAATATATTTGCTAACAATATTTCAAATACTTTTTTTACTGACTTTTGACTAACGACTTAATTCCACTCCCTGTTTATTGATCGAAAAAGTTGACAATAATTATGCCCCTCCTGCAAATAGGCTGTATTGTTTTGGTACAATTATGGCTGAATAGTCTTGTGCATAATTAGCCTAGTTAGCCAAATTACTGACTGACTAGGCTTATTAAAGTTATTCCTGTTTTTGTTATTATTGCATTTCAGGTGGAGAGGGAGTAAGATCACAAGAAAGTAGAAAGCTGCCAGACAGCCACAGGATCTCTAGAGGTATTACAGTCAATGCTTATGAACTGGATATTGTATGCGAATTGCCCATTTATAGCAATGACACTAACAGAATGGTTGGATTGTTCAGCAACATGTGCAGTAAATACTAACATGGCTTTGGTGATGAAAGGTACATCATGTATTTATTGTCATCTCTCCATCAGGCCTATGCATGCTGTGACATGGGCCTGGATGGTGACACATATGCTTCCAGCTGCCAGACTGAATACCGGGGCCTTCAGTGGTACCTTACCTGACACTACAGCAAGAGACTCCTTATCTCTGTCTCGCAGCCATTTAACATCAACATGTATTTTATGTAACCAGTCATTCATACAAAGTGCTACAGACACAATAACTGACTTATATTCACTTGTCTATTTGTCCTATTCTTCAGGCTTGTCTGGTATATACACTGCTCAAAAAAATAAAGGGAACACTTAAACAACACATTGTAACTCCAAGTCAATCACACTTCTGTGAAATCAAACTGTCCACTTAGGAAGCAACACTGATTGACAATATATTTCACATGCTGTTGTGCAAATGGAATAAACAAAAGGTGGAAATTATAAGCAATTAGCAAGACACCCCCAATAAAGGAGTGGTTCTGCAGGTGGTGACCACAGACCACTTCTCAGTTCCTATGCTTCCTGGCTGATGTTTTGGTCACTTTTGAATGCTGGCGGTGCTTTCACTCTAGTGGTAGCATGAGACGGAGTCTACAACCCACACAAGTGGCTCAGGTAGTGCAGCTCATCCAGGATGGCACATCAATGCGAGCTGTGTCAAAAGGTTTGCTGTGTCTGTCAGCATAGTGTCCAGAGCATGGAGGCGCTACCAGGAGACAGGCCAGTACATCAGGAGATGTGGAGGAGGCCGTAGGAGGGTAACAACCCAGCAGCAGGACCGCTACCTCCGCCTTTGTGCAAGGAGGATTAGGAGGAGCACTGCCAGAGCCCTGCAAAATGGCCTCCAACAGGCCACAAATGTGCATGTGTCTACTCAAACGGTCAGAAACAGACTCCATGAGGGTAGTATGAGGGCCCGACGTCCACAGGTGGGGGTTGTGCTTACAGCCCAACACCGTGCAGGACGTTTGGCATTTGCCAGAGAACACCAAGATTGGCAAATTCGCCACTGGTGCCCTGTGCTCTTCACAGATGAAAGCAGGTTCACACACACGTGACAGACGTGACAGAGTCTGGAGACGCCGTGGAGAACGTTCTGCTGCCTGCAACATCCTCCAGCATGACCGGTTTGGCGGTGGGTCAGTCATGATGTGGGGTGGCATTTCTTTGGGGGGCCGCACAGCCCTCCATGTGCTCGCCAGAGGTAGCCTGACTGCCATTAGGTACCGAGATGAGATCCTCAGACCCCTTGTGAGACCATATGCTGGTGCGGGTTGGTCCTGGGTTCTTTCTAATGCAAGACAATGCTAGACCTCATGTGGCTGGAGTGTGTCAGCAGTTCCTGCAAGAGGAAGGCATTGATGCTATGGACTGGCCCGCCCGTTCCCCAGACCTGAATCCAATTGAGCACATCTGGGACAATATGTCTCGCTCCATCCACCAACGCCACGTTGCACCACAGACTGTCCAGGAGTTGGCGGATGCTTTAGTCCAGGTCTGGGAGGAGATCCCTCAGGAGACCATCCGCCACCTCATCAGGAGCATGCCCAGGCGTTGTAGGGAGGTCATACAGGCACGTGGAGGCCACACACACTACTGAGCCTCATTTTGACTTGTTTTAAGGACATTACATCAAAGTTGGATTAGCCTGTAGTGTGGTTTTCCACTTTAATTT
Source organism: Salvelinus fontinalis (assembly GCF_029448725.1). Classification (NCBI taxonomy): domain Eukaryota; kingdom Metazoa; phylum Chordata; class Actinopteri; order Salmoniformes; family Salmonidae; genus Salvelinus; species Salvelinus fontinalis. Next base: position 43,213,446 of record NC_074693.1, read on the forward strand.
TGAGTGTGACTCCAAATCCAGACCTCCATGGGTTGATAAATTTGATTTCCATTGATCATTTTTGTGTGATTTTGTTGTCAGCACATTCAACTATGTAAAGAAAAAAGTATTTAATAAGAATGTTTCATTCATTCAGATCTAGGATGTGTTATTTTAGTGTTCCCTTAATTTTTTTGAGCAGTGTATATTGTAGTTGGTACACCTGTGTGATGTCTTATATCAAATCAAACTTTGTCACATGCGCCGAATACAACAAGTGTAGACCTTACCGTGAAATGCTCACTTACAAGTCCTTATATACATGAATAAACATGTATTTAACCTGGACATGAGACTTGCGTTGATTTTAGACCTTGGAGTCAAGCGCACCAAGTGTTGTCTTGATGGAGAATGTCTGTATGTTGTTTGATGTTTAAGTTACCATAGTAGTTATTTAAAATGTGAAGAACAGGCTATGAAAAAGGTATAGTTTTGTAACAGCTTTTAAACAATGAGCATGAGTAGTTTATACAAAGGTTTATTGCATTTGGTTATCATCCCCCAAATTTGGCCTTTGAAAAGGCTTGATAGTCGCATCCTTCCACACGGAACTGTTCTGCTGATAGCTCAGCTGACAACAGGGTGGCAGTTGTTTTTAATGTCCTGCTCTGGAGTTCCATGGCCCAGCAGACTCACCTGGGGATAGGGGGTTGGACACATGTTAGTTTGACTGGGAGACTTTTAGAGGGAGGAGATGGCATGAGTTTTGGTGTGAGTACAGCAAATCCAATCCAACCAGTAGTCCTGGATAATATGCTATACATGTATGTCATCACACAGACAGACAGCCATAGTGAAAGGAGGTTTACATAATGCATAAAGTATATTACCATCAGCGGAACATCGGCTTACTCTGCTCTGGAGAGATTGCAGGTAGTTGGTCAGAAGGCTCTGGAGGTCCCCTCTAAAAGTCTCCCCTCTAAAAGTCTCTGTAGCACCTGTGGAGAGATGGATAGGGGTACTGAATGCAATTGAAAGAGAGAGCAAGAGGGTTAACATTTACATGGTTGATTACTGAGGACTATCAGGGTGCCTTCTAATCAGACAAATGGTTGCGTAAAAGACACAGCACCTCAAAGGCTTTAAAAAGGGAGGACTGTGTTGGGAGAGGCTTCTGCTACGCTGTTTGTCAGACTATTCTTCAACCAATTAAAAACATAGAACAGGGTTTTTACTGACCAAACAAGCAGCATTTTGTTTTGAAAGCAGCCTTACTCTCCCATTCAAGTTGTATCTTCATATCTGTAACTTCACTCTCACTCTCCCTAAGCCCTCACCCTTGACCTCCTTTTGGTTCAGCTGGAGTATTATACAGTATATATATATATATATATACACAGTATATCACAAAAGTGAGTACACCCCTCACATTTTTGTAAATATTTGAGTATATCTTTTCATGTGATAACACTGAAGAAATGACACTTTGCTACAATGTAAAGTAGTGAGTGTATAGCTTGTATAACAGTGTACATTTGCTGTCCCCTCAAAATAACTCGAAACACAGCCATTAATGTCTAAACTGCTGGCAACAAAAGTGAGTACACCCCTAAGTGAAAATGTCCAAATTGGGCCCAATTAGCCATTTTCCCTCCCCGGTGTCATGTAACTTGTTAGTGTTACAAGGTCTCAGGTGTGAATGGGTAGCAGGTGTGTTAAATTTGGTGTCATCGCTCTCACACTCCCTCATACTGACTGGTCACTGGAAGTTCAACATGGCACCTCATGGCAAAGAACTCTCTGAGGATCTGAAAAAAAGAATTGTTGCTCTACATAAAGATGGCCTGGGCTATAAGAAGATTGCCAAGACCCTGAAACTGAGCTGCAGCACGGTGGCCAAGACCATACAGCGGTTTAACTGGACAGGTTCCACTCAGAACAGACCTTGCCATGGTCGACCAAAGAAGTTGGAGTGCACGTGCTCAGCGTCATATCCAGAGGTTGTCTTTGGGAAATAGACGTATGAGTGCTGCCAGCATTGCTGCAGAGGTTGAAGGGGTGGGGGGTCAGCCTGTCAGTGCTCAGACCATACGCCGTATACTGCATCAAATTGGTCTGCATGGCTGTCATCCCAGAAGGAAGACTCTTCTAAAGATGATGCACAAGAAAGCCTGTAAACAGTTTGCTGAAGACAAGCAGACTAAGGACATGGATTACTGGAACCATGTCCTGTGGTCTGATGAGACCAAGATAAACTTATTTGGTTCAGATGGTGTCAAGCGTGTGTGGCGGCAACCAGGTGAGGAGTACAAAGACAAGTGTGTCTTGCCTACAGTCAAGCATGGTGGTGGGAGTGTCATGGTCTGGGGCTGCATGAGTGCTGCCGGCACTGCGGAGCTACAGTTCATTGAGGGAAACATGAATGCCAACATGTACTGTGACATACCGAAGCAGAGCATGATCCCCTCCTTTCGGAGACTGGGCCGCAGAGCAGTATTCCAACATGATAACGACCCCAAACACACCTCCAAGACAACCACTGCCTTGCTAAAGAAGCTGAGGGTAAAGGTGATGGACTGGCCAAACATGTCTCCAGACCTAAACCCTATTGAGCATCTGTGGGTCATCCTCAAACGGATGGTGGAGGAGTGCAAGGTCTCTAACATCCACCAGCTCCATGATGTCGTCATGGAGGAGTGGAAGAGGATTCCAGTGGCAACCTGTGAAGCTCTGGTGAACTCCATGCCCAAGAGGGTTAAGGCAGTGCTGGAAAATGATGGTGGCCACACAAAATATTGACACTTTGGGCCCAATTTGGACATTTTCACTTAGGGGTGTACTCACTTTTGTTGCCAGCGGTTTAGACATTAATGGCTGTGTGTTGAGTTATTTTGAGGGGACAGCAAATTTACACTGTTATACGAGCTGTACACTCACTACTTTACATTGTAGCAAAGTGTCATTTCTTCAGTGTTGTCACATGAAAAGATATACTCAAATATTTACAAAAATGTGAGGGGTGTACTCACTTTTGTGATATACTGTATATATATATATATATATATATATATATATATATATATATATATATATATATATAAAACATATGCATGACTTACTGACACTGACATGGAGTGCTCCATGTTCCTGCTGGTAGCAGGCCTCAACCTGGATGCAGGGAAATGTCCTGCAGGACATTGGGAATCAATTGACAAACCTGCATAGGTTGAAAAATAAATAAAATGGTACCTGTATTTAGTCATTTGCAGCCACAGTTTTTTTACACAGGAGTATACAGGTTTTTGTTCCGGCACTTGACTAACAAGTCATTCAACTAACTAATCTAAATTGGAGAAAAAACACTTGCACACAGTTCAGTATCCTGGGACAGAAATCAGTGATGTCTGTATTACTGAACTAGATTCCCAAGTTACAAGTTTACAATTCTGCATGATAGAGAATAACGTGTGGATCTATTTCTAATCTAACCTTGTGAATAAACTCAAAGAACAAGTTTCAATTTAGATAGCTAGCTAATGGCATTTATTTCAACTTTATCAATAAGATGGTTAACTTCCAAATATTATACATTTTTCCCCCTCGCTTATAAAGCTGTCTGATTAAGCTTGACAGATAATAGTAAAGCTAGGATGAAGCCAGCAAGCTAACATTAGCTGCTGTCAATTTCATCTGAAACGTACCATCATGTTTCACTTTACACAAACTACTGTCATGCCATTTCACATATAACATAGATTATTACCTTCAAGTAGACCATTTCATTCTAGTTCTTCAGGCCAAGGAGTAAGTAACGTTGTTACTTTGCAGAAATGACCTCTTCTCTTCTTTAAATTACTTTCTGAGATTTGATTGATGGAACAATCCAGCCAATGGTTGCAGCAATAGGTGGCTGCGGTTTTGGGCTGATTTGTCAGGAGTAAAAGGTCCTGCCCCCAGAGCTGCTCAAATAAAAAATTTACTTGCAAATCTATTTCCACAAACATACAAAACTTTCTACAAGTTTACAAATCTCTTGGTAACGTGACAACAGTGACAGAACTCAGAGTTTTTTGATTCACAGCAGAATATTCTTAGTTGTAAATGGACAAGTTTGCAACCGTTGTTAAATGTTTCACACATTATGATACAAGCTTGCAAAATCTATTTACACATTTGCGAATCGTTCTTGCAACCACAAATCTCAATGAGCGACCACACAATTCTAAATACAAACTCACAGGGTTCTGTCATCATTATTATCCCCATAAGAAACCATGTGACCAGTCATTTGTGGACATTGTGAAATCTTTGGAAGGACATTTTTGCCCCAAGCCGCTTGTAATTGCAGAGAGATTCAGGTTTCACAAACGGAACGAAAAGGAAGGCAAATCCATTGCTCAATATGTTGCAGTGATAAAGAGACTAACTGAACATTGTGAGTTTACCTCTACCGAGTACCTAACCCGGATTCGGGAGCACCCCCCACCCCCCCCACACTGATTAGCATCGCTAGCATAGCGTCACAATTAAATAGTAGCATCTAAATATCATTAAATCACAAGTCCAAGACACCCAATGAAAGACACAGATCTTGTGAATAAAGCCACCATTTCAGATTTTTAAAATGTTTTACAGGGAAGACACAATATGTAAATCTATTAGCTAAACACGTTAGCAAGACACCATTTTTTTTACTCCAACAGTTTTTTCCTGCGTCAGTAGCTATCACTAATTCGACTAAATGAAAATATATATAGCCACTAACCAAGAAACAAATTCATAAGATGACAGTCTGATAACATATTTATGGTATAGCATAGTTTTATTTTTTTAAATGTGCATTTTTCAGGTATAAATCACAGTTCTACATTGCAGCTGCAATCTGATATAGTGCTGATGCAGCCAGAACAATTACAGAGACCAACGTCATATAACTAATTACTTGTCTTAAAACATTTCAGAAAAAATACACAGCGTACAGATATTGAAAGCCCAACATCTGGTGAATCCAAACAATATTTCAGATTTATTAAATGTTTTATAGCGAAAACAAAATGTAGCGCTAAATTAGCATAGCCACGCCAGCCAGAACCAGCTGGGCGCGCCCGACCAGTTCACATGCACGACAGATATATGAAATAACATCGTAAATTGGGTCTTACTATTGCTGATCTTTCATCAGAATGTTGATAAAGGTGTCCTCAGTCCTGATGAAGTCGTTCAATCCATTCACAATGGCAACTTTCCCTCTTCATTTAGCATAGGTACTGGTCGACTAGCACGATTCTGTCCAAAGTTAAAAAACTCACAGAACGGAACACGGCAAAACTCCCGAAAAAATTCAAATAATCTGATTAAACTATATTGAAAAAACATACATTAAGATGATATGGTCACATGTATCAAACAAACTTCGAGACGGAGATAGTTTTCATCCGTAACGGCAGCATAACAAAAGACAATTGCACCTCTAAAACGCGCGTTTCAGAAAATCGGAAGTTGTCGGTCACGCTAAAGAAATAGGTCTTATTTCACGTCAGTACAAGATAAACAAAAAATTTCTCCTCTGACGTCTTCTTGACACCCAGAGGAAGACGAATGAAGTGTGTTTCGGGTCATAGGTGGCGTGACCATATATAGGCAGAGCGTTGAAGCGAGCATACACATCTTGCAATCTTCTTCTTGCTCAGGGAAAGTGCTGTCAAATGACTTATGTTTCACTCAGAGACAAAATTGAAATGGTTTTAGAAACTATAGATTGTTTTCTATCCAATGGTATTAATTATATGCATATAGTAACAGCAATAATTGAATAAGAGGCAGTTTAATCTGTAGAGGAAATTATGCTAATGCGAAAACAGCACCCCCTGTATTCTCAAGAAGTTAATGCAACATTGAATGACACTGTCTGCGATTGGATTGTGTGTGGCTTAAGGAGTAAGGCAATACAAAAGCACCTACTCTCTGAAGACAATCTAACCTTACGGAAAACAGTCGAGGTTGCTGTATCAATGGAGCTAACTGGAAAGCAGCTGGGGGCTGCATCAAGCAGCTGGGGGCTGCATCAAGAGTGCAGTGTAGCAGGAGCGCAGGAAAAACAAAAATCAAGCTCCTTGCAGTGTTACCAACGTGGAAAACAGGGTCATCACCTATCGGAATGCTGGGCAAAGGAGCTGACATGTCGCTATTGTGAAAAGAAAGGACACATTGTGCGAGCTGGTAAAGAGAAAATAGAGACACCAGTGAAGGACACCAATAAGGAAAAACAACCAGCTGGCGTACCAAGAAGAAACACCTGCATGCTGTAAAGCAGGAACAGTCAAGCAATAGTGACACAGACTCTTAAGAGGAGCTACCCATCAAGGTATTTGGGGCGGCAAGGTAGCCTAGTGGTTAGAGCATTGGACTAGTAACCGAAAGGTTGCAAGTTCAAATCCCCCAGCTGACAAGGTACAAATTTGTCGTTCTGCCCCTGAACAAGGACGTTTAACCCACTAGGCCGTCATTGAAAATAACAATTTGTTCTTAGCTGACTTACCTAGTTAAATAAAGGTAAAAAGAGGCACTACAGCCTACGGTGTCAAATGACTGCCAAACAAGATGGGAATAGATACTGGAGGATAGGAAAGCTATTCAAAGAAAGGCTGAACCACCTTTCACTGACACATGCAAACCCCTGCTAAAGACCTATACGGGAGAGACCGTCCCCATGGCTGGAAAGGCGGAGGTCCTGGTGGAACTAGTAGAATGAAACATGTCGCGAGCTACTCATTTTTTCTTGCTTTCAAATAGGCACATTCTTCTCTTCTTTCCCAGGACCTTAGTGTACAAGAAAAAAGTAGTGCTGTGATTTTTTTCACCAAATTATGTTTTATGTTTTCTGTTTTATTTTTCCTGGATTGAGATTTTTTTTGTTTTTCACTCTAAAAATGTTAATTGTTCAAAGAGAAACAACGAAATTGGATGTTATGAGTCCATGTCAACTCTTAAATCACATCAGAAGACCATTTTTTTTGTGTGTAATTCCCCTTTAATTGCGCATCTGGTGAGTGAGTAATGTGCCGTCTAATGTGCCAGTCTAGCTATGGTTTTGTACTGCTGCTGCTTATTTTATGGCAAGGTTTACAAATAACAATAAATACAAATTATATACTTACTCATGATATACACAACCGGTCAAAAGTTTTAGAACTCCTACTCATTCAAGGGTTTTTCTTTATTTAACTATTTTCTACATTGTAGAATAATTGTGAAGACATCAAAACTATGAAATAACACATTTGGAATAACGTGGTAACCAAAAAAATGTTAAACAAATAAAAAAAATATTTTATATTTGAGATTCTTCAAATGGCCACCCTTTGCCTTGATGACAGCTTTGCACACTCTTGGCATTCTCTCAACCAGCTTCATGAGGTAGTCACCTGGAATGCATTTCAATTAACAGGTGCGCCTTCTTTAAAGTTAATTTGTGGAATTAAGCCTCCTGGGTGGCGCAGTGGTCTAGGGCACTGCATCGCAGTGCTAGCTGCGCCACCAGAGTCTCTGGGTTCGCGCCCAGGCTGAGCTGGGTTCGCGCCCAGGCTCTGTCGCAGCCGGCCGCAACCGGGAGGTCCGTGGGGCGACGCACAATTGGCATAGCGTCGTCCGGGTTAGGGAGGGTTTGGCCGGTAGGGATATCCTTGTCTCAGTGTAAAAAATGTAATAAAATGTATGCACTCTACTGTAAGTCGCTCTGGATTAGAGCGTCTGCTAACCTGTTGAGGATGGGGGCGCTGTTTAGACTATTTATGCTAATCGGGTAATTTTTGAAACGGCTTCCCACAAAATCCTTGATCGTACAATATGCATATTATTATTATTATTGGATATAAAACAGTCTATAGTTTCTATAGGAGTTGAAATTTTGTCTCTAAGTGGAACAGAGCCCATTCTACAGCAATTTCCCTGACATGGAGTCAGATTTCAGAAATGTTGGCCACTGTTCTGAAGTCAGTTAAAAGGGCACTGTTATTGCTATGACTATACGGACACTGCTTACGTCTTCCCCTGGATGCCTTTACGTGATGACGATTTCAATGGGGTCGATTGCGCGTTCACAGGCACTACAAATGAAAAAACCCTGAGGCTAGTCATTCTTTTGGAGCTGCGTCATGCGCCTAGAGGACACCGGCCCGCACCTGTTCCAAGCGTTAGTGGAGGGAGTAATATTACTCGGGTCATGTTTCTACTCGTTATGGGAGTTAAAAACATCATAAGGTAGTTAATTTAAAGCGTTTTATAGCAATTTATATCCGTTTAGTGCGATTTTGGGACATTTATTTCTTTAACGCTGTGAATAGCTGGGCACGCTTTCAGTTCATCCCGAACGCAGTTGGCATTTCCACATGGCAAGAGGACAGCTTTCCACCAAAAGACGATTACTCCCAAGAAAGGATCCTTTGCCCAAGATACTGATGGAAGAACAGCTCAAAGTAGGACATTTTTATTATGATAAATCGTGTTTCTGTCGAAGCATTTTAGTGGCTTAGGACGCCATGTTTTTTGACGTAGCTTCGCTTGGTGCAAACTGTTTTGAAAAGTAAGGATAAATTAAAAAATGTAATTCCGCAATTGTATTAAGAATTAAATTGTCTATCAATCCCTGTCCACCCTATATTTTTTAGTCACGTTTATGAGTATTTATGTATAAGAGTAGATCACTGTCTAAGTGGCGCAAGGACATTTTCTGACCAGCTGAGCTACATTTCACATTGTCTAACCATGATTTTGGTGGCTAAATATAAACATTTTCGATCAAACTCTATATGGATTGTGTAATATGATGTTACAGGAGTGTCATCTGAAGAATTCTGAGAAGGTTAGTGAAAAAATTAATATATTTTTGGCGATGTTGACGTTATCGCCCACTTTGGCTAGAATCAATGCTGGGCTGCTATGTGCTATGTGCTATGCTAATATAACGATTTATTGTGTTTTCGCTGTAAGACACTTAGAAAATCTGAAATATTGTCTGTATTCACAGGATCTGTGTCTTTCGATTCGTGTATGCTGTGTATTTTTACGAAATGTTTGATGATTAGTAAGTAGGTAAACACGTTGCTCAATGTAGTTTTTCTAGTCCATTTGTGACGGTGGGTGCAATTGTAACCTATGCCATCTACCTGAAATATGCACTTTTTTCTAACAAAACCTATCCCATACCATAAATATGTTATCAGACTGTCATCTAATGAGTTTTTTTGTTGGTTAGGGGCTATAAATATCTTAGTTTAGCCGAATTGGTGATGGCTACTGGTGTTGGTGGACAAATAAAAGATGGTGGATTATGCTAATGTGTTTTTAGGTAATAGATGTACATCTTTACATATTGTGTCTTCCCTGTAAAACATTTAAAAAATCGGACATGTTGACTGGATTCACAAGATCTGTGTCTTTCATTAGCTGTATTGGACTTTAATGTGTGAAAGTTAAATATTTAAAAAATATATTTTTTTTTAATTTCGCGGCACTGGTTTTTCAGTGGGGGGGGGGGGGGGTGTGCCGCTAGCGGCACGCTGATCCTAGACAGGCTAAATGACTTAAATGTAAAATGTAATGAATTGATTTCCTTAATGCTAGCCCTGTCGACAACATCCGGTGATATTCAAATAAATAATCGTAATATCAAACATTTATGAACATACAAGTATCTTATATAGTTTAAAATCTTGAATTATTGTTAATCTAACTGCATTGTCCGATTTACAATAGACTTTACAGCGAAAGCATACCATGCGATTGTTTTGAGGACGGCGCCCCACATCAATATATTTTCAACCAGCTTCATAAAATCACAAATAGCGATTAAATAAATCACTTACTTTTGAAAATCTTCCTCTGTTTGCAATCCCATGGGTCCCAGCTACAACATGAATGGTCGTTTTGTTTGACAAAATCCTTCTTTGTATCCCAAAAAGTCTGTTTAGTTGGCACCATCGATTTCAGTAATCCACTCATTCAACATGCAGACAAAGGAATCCAAACAGCTACCGCTAAACTTTGTTCAAACAAGTCAAACTATGTTTGTATTCAATCTTCAGGTACCCTAAAATGTAAATAAACTATAATATTTCATACGGAAAGAAGTATGTTCAATAGAAAAGTTAAATTAGCAGGCGCGCCGACAGACTGATTTTGAACTGAGACTCTTTGTACCAAAATTCAAAATTCTTCCTCATTTTGGAAGAAACAAGCCTGAAACCTTGAACAAAGACTGTTGATATCTAGTGGAAGCCATAGGAATTGCAATCTGGGAGCTAGAATTGCATAGGACCCTTTAGGTCCCATGGAATAGCTTTCCATGGGACCAAAAAAAACAAAATTCTGGTTGGTTTTTCGACTACCATATCAATTATGTTATAGTCTCATACATTTTCTTTACATTTATACAAACTTCAAAGTGTTTTCTATCCAATGCCACCAATTATATGCATATCCTGGCTTCTGGGCCTGAGTAACAGGCAGTTTACTTTGGGCACGTCAGTCAGGCGGAAATTCAGTAGGGGGGTATACAGAAGATAGCTCTATTTGGTAAAAAACCAAGTCCATATTATGGCAAGAAAAGCTCAAATAAGCAAAGAGAATGTCACGCCCTGACCATAGAGAGCCTGTTATTCTCTATGTTGGTTAGGTCGGGGTGTGACTAGAGTGGGTCATCTAAGTAATTATACATCTATGTTGGCCTGGTGTGATTCCCAATCAGAGGCAGCTGTTTATCGTTGTCTCTGATTGGGGATCATATTTAGGCAGCCATTTAACCTTTGTGCTTTGTGGGATCTTGTCTATGTATAGTTGCCTGTGAGCATTATTATTTAGCTTCATGTTTCGTTTGTTTGTTTTGTTATCTTGTTCTTTTAAGTTTTATATTCCAAAATAAAGGATGGAAACATACCACGTTGCATCTTGGTCTGCTCCTTATAACGATCGTGACAGAGAATGACAGTTCATCATTACTTTAAGACATAAAGGTCAGTAAATACGGAACATTTCAAGAACTTTGAAAGTTTCTTCAAGTGCAGTTGCAAAAACCATCAAGCGCTATGATGAAACTAACTCTCATGAGGACCACCACAGGAATGGAAGACCCAAAGTTGCCGATGTCGTGTCTCTGACTTCATTAATGTGATGACAAGCAATTTTATCAAATCGGTTACCTAACGTTTAATTGATTACGTGATTGAATTAAACCATGCAACAATTAAACCATTAATAACCTGTGGCACCACGGAAGCATTCGTTTATATAGAGCGGCTATCTCCCGAATCCACTTTTAAAGATCTGAAGATCTTTTATATCAATAGCAGTTAATCAGTAATTAATTATTCTTTACCTAATATCAGTCTCATCTGAACGTTGTAAAATGTTTGGTTATCTGCACAAAGCCAGACTTTACTTATGAATCATCTATACACAAATTAGCTCAATTATTAACTTACTAACTAATTAAACAATTACAGAATATACAATACATAATAACATTATACAGTAAATACCGTCCCTAGTGGACTAAACACAAACAGTTTGGTTATAACACGATAGATTCAGAGAGAGGAGAAGGGGGGGAGGGGGGTTGGAAGACTAAGGAATGGGTCTCTATCGGACATTGGAAGCTATTCTCAAATAAATATATATGCCACTAACGATCGCTCGTTCGGAGAAAGGTAATGCATTGTATTTGCTTGAAGCTGACTTCGATAGTAAAGCTGGTGGTGTGAGGCTCTGGTTTGCCCAGTCGAGGTCGCCATTGTCCTTTGTGGATTCTTCTGGGTTGTCATGGAGTGAGATGTTGTGGTTTTCTGAGTCGGTCAATGTTCTTACTAGATGTGCAACTTTTCCAGCTGCAGTCTGTTAGGCTGTAACCTAGGACTCACTTCTTCTTGAGTGATCAATAGTTCAGAGTTCATAACATTTCACGTGTAGAGCAAGCTCTCACGTTTTCTTGCCTGTATGGTCGAAATTAGAATTAGACCTTTTTAAAACTTCTTATGGGTACCTGGGATGGTAGCGTCCCACCTGTCCAACATCCGGTGAAATTGCAGAGCGCCAAATTCAAATTAAATTACTATAAATATTTAACTTTCATGAAATCACAAGTGTAATACATCAAAATAAAGCTTAACTTGTTGTTAATCCAGCCGCCGTGTCAGATTTCAAAAAGACTTCACGGCGAAAGGAAACCATGCGATTATCTGAGGACAGTGCTCAGTACACAAAACATTACAAGTCAGAAATAGCAATAAAATGAATCACTTACCTTTGATGATCTTCGTATAGTTGCAATCACAAGACTCCCAGTTACACAATAAATGTTTGTTTTGTTCGATAAAGTCCCTCTTTATATCCAAAAACCTCCATTTTGTTGGCGCGTTTTGTTCAGTAATCCAATGGCTCAAATGCGGTCACAACAGGCTGACGAAAAATCCAAATAGTATGTATTCAAATTTTATTCAAATTTTTCAGAATAAAAGCCTGAAACAATGTCTAAAGACTGGTTACAACTAGTGGAAGCCATAGGGAACGGAATCTGGGTCCTATCCCTTTAAATGGTGGATAGGCTTTCGTTGGAAAAACAGACATTTCAAAATAATGGCACTTCTTGGATGGATTTTCCTCAGTTTTTTGCCTGCCATTTCAGTTCTGTTATACTCACAGACATTATTTTAACATTTTTAGAAACGTCAGTGTTTTCTATCCACATCTACTAATTATATGCATATCCTAGCTTCTGGGCCTGAGTAGCAGGCAGTTTACTTTGGGCACGCTTTTCATCCGGAGGTGAAAATAGTGCCCCCTACCCTAGTGAGGTTAAATGTGAGGACAACTCCTCACGGTATTTAGACCTGAGGTGACTTTTCATCATGGAGGCTTTTACTCAAGAGTGGAAAAGAGGTTGGTTCATCATTTCCAACCAATGTCTATTCACTTGGGAATGGCTATTGACTTAGTTAAACTTTACATGAATGGCCAATTCTCTCATTTTAAAGGTTAACATCACATTACATCATTTCGCAAATAGTTTCATCTTTACTCATTCATTTTATACAAGAATTAGATGCAAGCCTCATAACTGAGGAACCTGTATAAACAGAGTTAGGGTAATGTGGCTGTATTGTCTTTCATGAGTTCACAAACATGAAACAAAATGGACCGGGTCGTAGCTAGCTTCTCCACCGACCGTTTACACATTTTCCAAAATAGGAATATTGTTCAATTCTCAAATTCTGGGATGTGGTAGAATTTGGCGGGAGAGTTCCTTTTTTCTACTGTGGCCCTCTCGCTCCCATACTGCATGGTCAGGGAGACAAGAGTCTCTGCAAGGAATTTATGACGTGGTTGTAAATTCCTAACAGGAGGGGGGGGGGGTTGTTCACATCTCTGCTAGCCAATTCACCGAAAGGGCTAGCGTCATGACACCTCTGTTGCAGAGGATAAGTTCATTAGCGTTACCAGCGCAAATAAATGCTTCAGAGAGTTCAAGTAATATACACATCTGTTCAGAGGAGACTGCGTGAATCAGGACTTCATGGTCAAATTGCTGCAAAGAAACCACTACTAAAAGACACCAATAATAAGAAGAGACACGAGCAATGGACATTAGACCAGTGGAAGTCTGATTTTTGGTTCCAACCTCCGTGTCTTTGTGAGATGCGGTGTGGATGAATGGCTGACCTCCGCATGTGTTTTTCCCACTGTAAATATGGAGGAGGAGGTGTTATGGTCTGAGGGTGCTTTGCTGGTGACACTGTCTGTGATTTATTTAGAATTCAAGGCACACTTTTACTTCTTGACGCTAGGGGTCAGATTATTATAATTTAAAAAAAATAACGTTCCCCATGTAAACGGACTATTTCTCAGGTCCAGATCGTAGAATATGCATATAATTTACAGATTAGGATAGAAAACCCTCCAAAGTTTCCAAAACTGTCAAAACATTGTCTGTGAGTATAACAAAACTGATTTTGCATGCGAAACCCTGAGGAAATCTAACCCGGAAGTGATTTTTTTTAATTTTTAATCTGTGTTTCATTTCCCGTCTTTCTTCCATTTAAAGGGGTATCAACCAGATTCCTTTTCCAATGGCTTCCTCAGGCTGTGACCAGGTTTTAGACATAGTTTCAGGTTTTTATTTTGAAAAATGAGCGAGATTTTTCAAAACTAGTCAGGTGTCCTTTGATTAGTTCCTGCGCGTGAGAGTGGTAGCTCTCGCCAAACGTGTGTATGGAACTCCCGGACACAGCAGGTAATTACACAGGCTGGGATCGAACCCCAGGCAGTTGACACACCACAACACTGCGATGCAGTGCCTTAGACCATTGCGCCACTCGGTATGCATAACAAAGGTGATTCTAACATGTATTGACTCAGAGGGTTGAATACTTATGTAATCAAGATGTACAATAGTGTTTTTTATTGATTTATTTTTGTACAGATGTTAAAACCTGTTATGGCTGCACGCTGAATATTGAAAAAACTGGAAAATGTGTGCACATTTTCAAACGGCCTCCTAAGAAACTTTTTATTTTCCAATATGCATATATTTACTACTGTTGGATAGATAACAGTCTGTAGTTTCTAAAAAGGCTTGAATTGTTTCTCTAAGTCGAACAGAAATATTTTTACAGCCATTTTCCCAGCCGAATTGAGTTTTCCAAAATGCGATGTGTCTCTTTAAGACCTTCTCTATAAAAGGCCCTTTGACTTAGGACAATAGGGACACGTCACAGGCGTTCGTCAGACTATAATGCGGAAGTGAGAATTGAAAGGAGTCGAATATCTCTTCCATGGACTGAATAACACACCTTCTTGTGAGACCTGCGCAGTTAAAAAAAAAATCCGGGCGCGAAGGATAATTTGTTCTCGGCTTCTGGAACAAGGTAGATAACGTTGAATATGATGCCTGACTACGATATTATTTGATACATGTCACAAAATCATCCTAAAGTATGTTTTTTCAATATACTTTAATTATATTATTGCAATTTATTCTGGACTTTAGATGTGAAACGACGGAAGAATTTTTTGAAGAAATGCTTTCTAGCTCCGCAATGCTATCGTGCCTGCTAACCAAAGAGGGAAATAATTCGTTCTGGAACCCAACTAAAGACTCTACTGGACATTGGACCCCGTTACAACATTCTGATGGAACATCAAGAAAGATAAGACCCAATTTGGGATGCTTTTTCATATATATGTCGAACTGTTGAATGCTAACTCTGCTAACTGTGCTAGGCTAGCGCTTGACCAGAATCAATGCTGCCTTATGCTAGCTTCTGTTGTTAGCTAATATAACGATATATTGTGTTTTCGCTGTAAAACACTTCAAAAATCGGAAATGTTGGCTTTATTCACACGATATCTGTCTTTCATTAGTTATCCACCATATGTTTTTCTGAAATGTTTTATGAGGTGTAATTAGTAGCCGACGTTGGTGTATGTATTTTCTCTGGCTACTCCCGGCTGGATTCAGACTCAAGCTATGTATTAGCATTTTTGGGTAGCATCAATGTAAAACTGATTTATAGCTAAAATATGCACTTTTTATGAACAAAACATAGATTTATTGTGTAACATGTTATATGACTGTCATCTGAGGTAGTTTTTTCTGGGCTCTTTAGGTTGGTTTTAGTTTATTTCGGTTGGTTGTGCATGCTACTTCAATCATAATTCATACTTCATAATCATAATTCATACGTGTCTGTCCACTTTTGTATTTGGTGGTGAGCTAACATAAATATATGTGGTGTTTTCTCTGTAAAACATTTAAAAAATCGGACATGTTGGCTGGATTGACAAGATGTTTATCTTTCAAATGCTGTATTGGACTTGTTAATGTGTAAAAGTTAAATATTTAAAAAAAATAGATTTTGAATTTCGCGCCCTGCAGGGGTGTCATTTTCGGTCCGATTTCGGGCTTGCACCCCAAACAGGTTAAAAATGTTCTTTCACTATTTTGACAATGAAATACATTTTTCTCCCACTTTGTAACACAAGAAAATGTTGAAAAAGTCAAGGGGTGTGTTTAAGGCACTGTAGTTCTGCCAGGTAAGCCTACCTTGTAGGTTTTGGGGAAAGTATTTCTGTCAACCCACAAGATGGTTATCACATCAACTAGCTACACACGGAGTGATAGACAAACGCACGAATAACACAGACAGAAAGGGCGAATATTGCTTGAAATTAATTTGCAGATATTGTGTTAGGTTTGGTTTTTTAAGCCAATAGTGGCTAACCAGGGGATAGATAGTAGCTGGGAGCTTGCTGTGTCTGATACAGTGGCTTGTGAAAGTATTCACCCCCTTGGCATTTTTCCTATTTTGTTGTCTTACAACATGGAATTCAAATTGATTTTTTGGGGGTTTGTATCCTTAGATTTACACAACATGCACTTTAAAGATTAAAAACATTTTTTATTGTGACACAAACAAGAAATAAGACCCCAAAAAATGAAAACTTGAGCGTGCATAACTATTCATCCCCCCAAAGTCAATACTTTGTAGAGCCACCTTTTGCAGCAATTTCAGCTGCAAGTCTCTTGGGGTATGTCTCTGTAAGCTTGGCACATCTAGCCACTGGGATTTCTGCCCATTCGTCAAGGCAAAACTGCTCCAGCTCCTTCAAGTTGGATGGGTTCCGCTGGTGTACAGCAGTCTTTAAGTCATACCACAGATTATCAATTGGATTGAGGTCTGGGCTTTGACTAGGCCATTCCAAGACATTTAAATGTTTCCCCTTAAACCACTCGAGTGTTGCTTTAGCAGTATGCTTAGGGTCATTGTCCTGCTGGAAGGTGAACCTCCATCCCAGTCTCAAATCTCTGGAAGACTGAAACAGGTTTCCCTCAAGAATTTCCATGTATTTAGCACCATCCATCATTCCTTCAATTCTGACCAGTTTCCTTTCTTCCATATGTTTCGGGAGTCTCCCACAAGCCTTTTGGTGAACACCAAACGTATTTGCTTATTTTTGTCTTTAAGCAATGGCTTTTTTTCTGGCCACTTTTCCATAAAGCCCAGCTTTGTATAGTGTAAAGCTTAAAGTGGTCCTATGGACAGATACTCCAATCTCCGCAGTAGAGCTTTGCAGCTCTTTCAGGTTTATCTTTGGTATCTTTGTTGCCTCTCTGATTAATTCCCTCCCTGCCTGGTCCGTCAGTTTTGGTGGGAGGCCCTCTCTTGGCAGGTTTGTTGTGGTGCCATATTCTTAAATTTTTTTAAATAATGGATTTAATGGTGCTCTGTGGGATGTTAACCGTTTCGGATATTTTTTATAACCCAACCCTGATCTGTACTTCTCCACAACTTTGTCCCTGACCTGTTTGGAGAGCTCCTTGGTCTTCATGGTGCCTCTTGCTTGGTGGTGCCCCTTGATTTGTGGTGTTGCAGACTCTGGGGCCTTTCAGAACAGGTGTATATATATACTGAGCTCATGTGACAGATCATGTGACACTTAGATTGCACACAGGTGGAGTTTATTTAACTAATTATGTGACTTCTGAAGGTAATTGTTTGCACCAGATTTTATTTAGGGGCTTCATAGCAAAGGGGTTCAATTCATATGTCCGCACCACTTTTCTGTTTAAAAAAAATATAATTTAACAAGTATTTTTTTAAATTTCACTTAACCAAATAAAAATCCATTTAAATTACAGGTTGTAATGCAACAAAATAGGAAAAACGTCAAGAGGGATGAATACTTTTGCAAGGCACTGTGATTTGTTTAAGGTGGAAAATGTGAAAATTGCATGTACTTTCAGAAATGTTTGGCAAATTACTCATAGGTGGGCTGCGACTACTGGTAGCTTGCAATCGACCTGTTGGAGACCCCTGAAATAAATGGACCTAAAGCCAAACTTCCCATCTACGTGTTCGAAGGAGACTACCTAGCTCTGATAGGCTGGCCATGGTGGCAAATATTTGTCTCGACTGGACGAAGGTGAATGCAGTGTCAGTTGAAGAAACAGGGTTGTCAGCTTTGCTGAATTGACATGCTGCTGTTTTTAAGGTTTAACTGGGAAGTATGGTGAAACTACAGCTAAAGCCAGACTCTCAGCCAAAGTTAATAAAGGCTAGAACCGTTCCCTAATGCCCTCAAACCGAAGGTGAATGCTGATACACAACGGCTGGTCAAGATAGGAGTAATGGAGCCGGTCCCACACAGTGAATGGGCCATACCTTTAGTGCCAGGGATCAAGCATGATGGCTCCGTTCGCCTGTATGGCGATTTCAAGGTGACCATTAATCCTGTACTGACAGTGGAACAATACCCACTTCCCATTATTGAGGAACTGTTTGCAGGGTTGGCTGGTGGAAATTCAGCAAGATTGATCTCAACCATGCCTACCTGTAGATTCATGTAGAAGAAGAGTCACAAAAGTACCTCACATCACTACCCATAGGGGAGTCTACAGTGCCATTTGCCTATTGGAATCACATCGGCATCTGCCTTGTTCCAGAGGGCCATGGATTAGATCTTGAGCAGTCTCCCTGGGGTACAGTGTTACCTTGATGACAACCCCGTCAGAGGAGCATCTTCTAACCTTGAAAATACTCTAAAAGCACTTGAACAGTACGGTTTGCGTGTTCGGAAAAGACAAGTGTGACTTTTTCAAGCCAGCTGTGGAGTACTAAGGCCATGTGATCGATGCCAACGGTCTCCATACATCCCCATCGAAAGTGACAGCGACTGCAGAGACTCCTGCTCCCGAGAATGTCAGCCAGCTGTTGTCTTTCCTTGGCCCCTGGAACTACTAGGGCCTTTGCATGAGCTTCTGAGAGAGAACAATACCTCATCGTAGATAAATGAGTGTGACGCTGCTTTCTAGAAAGCAAAGGCAATGTTGATTGACAAGACAGTGTTGACTCACTTCGACCCATCCTTGCAAATTCAACTAGCCTGCGACGCTTCCCCATATGGAGTTGGGGCCATCGTGTCACACATCACACCAACAGGAGAAGAGAATCCCATTGTCTTTGCGTCTTGGACTTGAGGCAAAGTGGAGGTGAAAAACCTGCAGATTGACAAAGATGCTATCTTCAGGATCAAAAAGTTCCACACCTACCTGTTCAGACGGAGGTTCACCTTGCTGATGGACCATCGTCCCCTGACCTATCTTTGGTACTCCAGCATACCAACTCTGGCAGCAAGCAGAATGCGGCTTTGGGTGCTACTCCTTAGTGCTCATAACTATGACATCAAGTACCGGAGGTCTGAAGCGTGCGGCAGGTCTCCTCCGCATGACTGCCATAAGGGTAGTGAACAGAAGATTATCTATTTCGACATGGTGGAGAATACACCTGTGACAGCTCACCAGATCAAGAAGGAAACAGGAGGAGATCCAACACTGTCCAGAGTGTTTGAACGAGTAATGAGAAGCGATCTGTCACGCATCGCTGATGCGCCGCTGGAGTTCCAGCCTTACCTTTCACGGGGAAACGAGTTGACAGTGACAGCTGGATTCCTACTCTGAGGTATGGGTGTAATCATACCGCCAAAGCGGTGGAAACCTATCCTGAATGAGCTGCACTCTGGACATTGTGGCATCGTCCGGATGAAGGAGTTAGCACGTAGATATTTCTGGTGGATGGGACTAGACCATGACATTGAAGCCAAAGCCAGATCCTGCCCGTCATGTCAAACCATCCGAAACACGCCAAGCCTAGCACCACTGCTTCCCTGGGATTGGCCGGAGAGCCTGAGACAGTGCATTCACCTGGATTTTGCAAGACCAGTGAAAGGAGCGATGTTGCCAAATGTGGCCAAATCTACACTGGAGTTGCCTACCAACAAGACAGTGAATGTTTCTGAGTGGCCGAGTTACAGTTTTGACCTAAATCTACTTGACAATATATGGCAAGACCTGAAAATGGTTGCGCAGCAATGATCAAGAATTTTGAAAAGAATAATGGGCAAATGTCACACAATCCAGGTGTGGAAAGCTCTTGTTGACTTAACCAGAAAGACTCATAGCTCTAATCGCTGCCAAAGATGCTTCTACAAAGTATTGACTCAAGGGTGTGAATACCCACTGTATGTAAATGCGATATTTCTGTGTTTCAGTTTCAATAAATTTGCATAACATTCTAAAAACATGTTTTCAGTTTTTCATTATGTGGTAGTGTGTAAAGATGGGTGAGAATATAATTTTTTTGGATCAATTTTGAATTCAGGCTGTAATAAGTCAAGAGGTATGAATACTTTCTGAAGGCACTGTAATTTACTGTGTGCAGTGGCGTAGCGCAGTTTCGCCAATCTAATGCTATTTTACACATTTTGCCATGAGGCTGAGAGAAAATGTGACTGTTTTAGAGCTCAGGGATTCTTGAAAAACGGGACAACTTTTTTCCAACAAATATTTTCCTTAATATTAACACAATCCTGTTCACTGTCAATTGTTTGATGACTTCCTGAAGTATCGAAAGGCGTAAAACTTTTCAGTAAATAACTTGTTGCGTTTAGAACTACTTCTCTGCCTCCATCCTCATTCCTGAGTTCATCTGAAGAGCCAAAAAAATGTATGTATATTTCCTTAAACATCCTGCATTGTGTGGTTATTCTTTTACAATTGATATGTTCTAGGCTATTTTCAGACCTGAAGGAGCATCAGGTACTGCGGGAATGTATTAATGGCATGTCTAGCACTTTGTGTGTCATGTTCCTGACCTGTTTTCTGTTAGTTTTATGTGTTAGTTGGTCAGGACGTGAGTTTGGGTGGGCATTTCTATGTTTTCTGTTTCTGTGTTGGTTTATTGGGTTGCCTGGTATGGCTCTTAATTAGAGGCAGGTGTTTGGCGTTCCTCTAATTAAGAGTCATATTTAGGTAGGCGTTTTCACAGTGTTCGTTGTGGGTGGTTGACTCCTGTGTTTGTGTATATGTTTGCACCATATGGGACTGTTTGCGGTTTGTTCGTTTTATGTAGTCTGTTCCTGTTCATTGCGTTCTTCACGTTATATGTAAGTTCGTTGTTCAGGTCTGTCTGCATCGTTTATTTGTTTTGTTTGTTTATGTAAGTTTAGTTTGTTTTTCCGTCGTGTTCAATAAATTATGTCATTTCACTACGCTGCGCCTTGGTTCGATCACTACTCCTCTTCTTCTGATGAAGAGGAGGAGGATTACCGTTACAGAACCACCCACCAATCCAGAACCAAGCAGCGTAATGTCGAGCAACGGGAGAGTATACAGGACTTGTGGAGTTGGGAGCAGGTATTTAACGGAGAAGGACCATGGGCTAAAGTGAATCACCGTCCATGGGAACAGCTGGAGGCAGTTCGGAGAGCGGAGGAGAAGAGTGAGAGGAACCGGCGTTATGAGGGGACACGTCTTGCACGGAAGCCCAAAAAGCCCGTGAGTAACACCCAAAAATTTATTGGGGGGGGGGGGGGGCTAAGAGGTAGTGGGCCAAGGGCGCCCACTTCTCAGGCTAACCGTGGAGAGCGGGAGTACGGGCAGACACCATGTTACGCAGTAGAGCGCAGGGTGTCTCCTGTAGGTGTGCATAGCCCGGTGCGGGTTATTCCACCTCCCCGCACTGGTAGGGCTAGATTGGGCATTGAGCCAGGTGTCATGAGGCCGGCTCAACTCGTCTGGTCTCCAGTGCGTCTCCTCGGGCCGGCATACATGGCACCTGCCTTACGCATGGTTTCCCCGGTTCGCCTACATAGCCCGGTGCGGGTTATTCCACCTCCCCGCACTGGTCGGGCGACCGGGAGCATTCAACCAGGTAAGGTTGGGCAGGCTCAATGCTCAAGAGAGCCAGTATGCCTGCACTGTCCGGTATTTCCGGCGCCACCTCCCCGCCCCAGCCTAGTACCTACAGTGCCTACACTACGCACTAGGCTACCAGTGCGTTTCCAGAGCCCTGTTCCTCCTCCACTCCTCCCTGTAGTGCGTGTATCCAGTTCGGTGCCTCCAGTTCCGGCACCACGCACTAAGCCACCTGTGCGTCTCCAGAGCCCTGTACACACTGTTTCTTCTCCCCGTACTAATCCTGATGTGCTTGCCCTCAGCCCGGTGCCACCAGTGCCGGTACCACGCACCAGATATAGAGTACGCTTTGAGAGTCCAGTGTGCCCTGTCCCTGCTCCCCGCACTAGCATGAAGGTGCGTGTCCTTAGCCCGGTGCCTCCAGTTCCGGCACCACACACCAGGTCTACAGTGCGCCTTAACCGGCCAGAGCCATCCGTCTCCCCAGCGCCATCTGAGCCATCCGTCTCCCCAGCGCCATCTGAGCCATCCGTCTCCCCAGCGCCATCTGAGCCATCCGTCTCCCCAGCGCTGTCTGAGCCATCCGTCTGCAATGAGCCTGCAAAGCCGCCCGTCTGCCATGAGCCTGCAAAGCCGCCCGTCTGCATGAGCCTACAGAGCCATCCACCAGACAGGAGCCGCTAGAGCCGCCCGCCAGACAGGAGCCGCTACAGCCGCCCGCAAGACAGGATCCGCCAGAGCCGCCAACCAGACAGGATCTGCCAGAGCCGCCAACCAGACAGGATCTGCCAGAGCCGCCAACCAGACAGGATCTGCCAGAGCCGCCAACCAGACAGGATCTGCCAGAGCCGCCAACCAGACAGGATCTGCCAGAGCCGCCAGCCAGACAGGATCTGCTAGAGCCGTCAGCGAGCCATGAGCAGCCAGAGCCGTCAGAGAGCCATGAGCGTCCAGAGCCGTCAGCCTGCCATGAGCGTCCAGAGCCGTCAGCCTGCCATGAGCGTCCAGAGCCGTCAGCCTGCCATGAGCGTCCAGAGCCGTCAGTCAGCCATGAGCTGCCCCTCAGCCAGAAGCGGCTAGTAATCCAGAACTGCCCCTCAGTCCAGAGCTGTCTCTCTGTCCGGAGCTGCCCTTCAGTCCGGAGTTGCCCCTCTATCCTAAGCTACCTCTTTATCCTAAGCTACCTCTTTATCCAGAGCTGTCTCTCTGTCCGGAGCTGCCCTTCAGTCCGGAGTTGCCCCTCTATCCTAAGCTACCTCTTTATCCTGAGATACCTTGTCCCGGAGCTGTACTTTATCTTGGTGTTGCCCCTTAAATTAGGTGGGGGAAATAAGAGGGTGGTCATGATAAGGGGTAAACGTAAGCTGGGATTGACTATGGTGGGGTGGGGACTTCGTCCAGAGCCTGAGCCACCACCGTGGTCAGATGCCCACCCAGACCCTCCCCTAGACTTTCTGCTGGTGCGCCCGGAGTTCGCATCTTGAGGGGGGGGGGGTTATGTCACGTTCCTGACCTGTTTTCTGTTAGTTTTATGTGTTAGTTGGTCAGGACGTGAGTTTGGGTGGGCATTTCTATGTTTTCTGTTTCTATGTTGGTTTATTGGGTCGTTTTATGTAGTCTGTTCCTGTTCATTGCGTTCTTCACGTTATATGTAAGTTCGTCGTTCAGGTCTGTCTGCATCGTTTATTTGTTTTGTTTGTTTATGTAAGTTTAGTTTGTTTTTCCGTCGTGTTCAATAAATTATGTCATTTCACTACGCTGCGCCTTGGTTCGATCACTACTCCTCTTCTTCTGATGAAGAGGAGGAGGATTACCGTTACATTGTGAGAAATTATGCTGGTCACTCAAAACATTTATAAAGTATTTATAAAGTATAAATAGCCCATCCTTTAGGTGAGGCGGCACAATAAGACTTAACTAGTGATTAGTACATGGTTTATAAGGACCTATATTAAACATCCTCTGAATGGAGTAACGATTAATAGATAATGACTAAACTATTTACTAACCAATTATAAATGTTTTATTATGTGGAGTTATTATAAAATGCTACCAAATACAGTAGCTTCAGAAAGTATTCACACCCCTTGACTTTTTCCACAACTTGTTGTGTTACAGCCTGAATTCAGAATTTATTAAATTTAGATTTTTTTTGTCACTGGCCTACACACAATACCCCATAATGGAATTATTTTTTTGGAATATATTTTTTTAAATTACATATGAAAAGCTGAAATGTCTTGATTCAATAAGTATTCAACCTTTTTGTTATGACAAGCCTAAATAAGTTTAGGAGTAAAAATATGCTTAACAAGTCAAATAATAAGTTGCATTGACTCACTCTGTGTGCAATAATAGTGTTTAACATTATTTTTGAATGACTACCTCATCTCTGTACCCCACACATACAATTATCTGAAAGGTCCCTCAGTCGAGCAGTGAATTTCAAACACAGATTCCACCACAAAGACCAGGGAGGTTAACCAATGCCTCGCGAAGAAGGGTACTTATTGGTATATGGGTAAAAAGCAGACATTGACTATCCCTTTGAGCATGGAAGAGGCGACTCTGGGATGCTGGCCTTCTAGGCAGAGTTCCTCTGTCCAGTGTCTGTTCTTTTGCCCATCTTAATCTTTTATTTTTATTGGCCAGTCTGAGATATGGCTTTTTCTTTGCAACTCTGCCTAGAAGGCCAGCATCCTGGAGTCGCCTCTTCACTGTTGACGTTAAGACTGGTGTTTTGCGGGTTGTATTTAATGAAGCTGCCAGTTGAGGACTTGTGAGGTGTCTGTTTCTCAAACTACACACTCTACACACTCTTGCTCAGTTGTGCACCGGGGCCTCCCACTCCTCTTTCTATTCTGGTTAGAGCCAGTTTGCGCTGTTCTGTGATGGGAGTAGTACACAGTGTTGTATGAGATCTTCAGTTTCTAGGCAATTTCTCGCATGGAATAGCCTTAATTTCTCAGTACAAGAATAGGCTGATGAGTTTCAGAAGAAAGTCTTTGTTTCTGGCCATTTTGAGCCTGTAATCTATCCCACAAATGCTGATGCTCCAGACACTCAACTAGTCTAAAGAAGACCAGTTTTATTGCTTCTTTAATAAGCACCACCGTTTTCAGTTGTGCTAACAATTCTCAAAAGAAAGTCAAGTGCATGTTACTGAAAGTGGGTGACTCACGTTCTCCCCTTGCATACTAAGTCAAGCAAAACAAACTTAAATTAGTGCCTACCTTGACAGACAAATCGTGGTCTTTACAGGATGTAATCATTTCTCGGCATGGAGAAACAGCACCATTTTCTAAATGAAACCGCAGTTACCTAACTTTCTCTATAATTACACCAAGGGGACACATTTCAAATCGGTGGAACTGATAAAATTAGTTTTTCTTTAGACATTTTTATATTTATGTACAGATTCAGTGTGAAATAAAGCCTGAGAACGATAAAATAATGATGATGCAAAAGGGTTTTCTAATGATCAATTAGCCTTTTAAAATGATAAACTTGGATTAGCTTACACAACGTGCCATTGGAACACAGGAGTGATGGTTGCTGATAATGGGCCTCTGTACGCCTATGTAGATATTCGATTAAAAAATCTGCCTTTTCCAGCTACAACAGTCATTTACAACATTAACAATGTCTATGCAGTATTTCGGATCAATTTGATGTAATTTTAAATGGACCAAAAAATGTGTTTTTCTTTCAAAAACAAGGACATTTCTAAGTGACCCCAAACTTTTGAACGGCAGTGTATATTTTGATCTACCAAAGTATCAGCTATCACACCATCTAAAGGAATAACCTCCTAATTACATATTTTTTTCTTCATAAAATGCAACTAACTGGATTCATGTCAACTCCATCAGACACCATAAACGTAATTTTATTTTTACAGTTATTGACCCACACGTGTTTAATGGCCTTGATTGTTTAATTCATAGATTAGGTTATTCAAATAGGTAATACAAATCTCGAAACTTCTTTTTGTTTTGTTTTATAGCGCTCTTAAATGCGCCAGGGATAATTTTGTTAGCATTTTGGCATCTTTTTCTAGATTTAGAACATAAAACAATATTTATAAAGGCAAACATTGTCCCTTAGGTCTAGCATAACAAAAACATCCGTTGTTTAAGCATTATGTTGCAGAACAGTGATTCAAATACTTTTTCTGAATATTGACAAAAAATGATTGACTCCATCAGTGACAGAGTTGACAAGCCACTAACAGTGTTGACAACAGATACTCAAAACGTACATATTTATGCCTCTAAAAAAATGTTCCATTTGAAAATTCCCAATAAAAACAACCATCCTATCAGATCTTTCAGCACTCTGACGGAGTTGACGTTAGGCTGTTGATTGTGTTCTGTGGAAAGTTGTCCCACTCCTCTTCAATGCCGTGCGAAGTTGCTTTATATTGGCGGGAACTGGAACATGCTGTCGTACATGTCAGTCCAGAGCATCCCCAACATGTTCAATGGGTGACATGTCTGGTGAGTATGCAGGCCATGGAAGAACTTGGACATTTTCAGCTTCAAGAAATTGTGTACAGATTCTTGCGACATGGGGCCTTGCATTATCAAGCTGATGCCGGCGGCTGAATGGCACAACAATGGGCCTCAGGATCTCGTAACGGTATTTCTGTGCATTCAAACTGCCATCGATAAAATGCAATTGTGTTCGTTGTCTGTACCCATGCATACTATAACCCCACTGCCATCATGGGGCACTTTGTTCACAATATTGACATCAGCAAACTGCTCGCCCACACAATGCCATACATGTGGTCTGCGGTTGTGAGGCTGGATGGACGTACTGCCAAATTATCAAAAACAGCTTTGGAGGCGGCTTGTGGTAGAGAAATTAGCATTCCATTTTCTGGCAACAGCTCTGGTGGATATTCCTGCAGTCAGCATGCCAGTTGCACCCTCCCCCCTGCACTTGAGACATCTGTGCACATTTTAGAGTGGCCTTTTATTGTCCCCAGCACAAAGGGGCACCTGTGTAATGATCATGCTGTTTAATCAGCTTCTTGATATGCCACACCTGTCAGGTGGATGGATTATTTTGGCAAAGAAGAAATGCTTATTAACAGGGATGTAAGCAAATGTGTGCACAACATTTTAGAGAAATAAGCTTTTTGTGCATATGGAACATTTCTGAGATCTTTCATTTCTCGTTCATGCCTCGTTCATATTTTGGTTCAGTGTATTTGAACCAAAATAAACTATCAGGCAGATGGAGTTGACAGTTTATGGTTATGACCATGGTGATTTGAATATTGTTTGTTTAAATCTATCAAAGTAGAGAACTTTACATACCATGGTTGATCTTGTTGCACTACATGCAATGAGGACATCAATAGGGGGTCCTTATGGTACAGCTGACCTGGCTCATGGTTTTAGACAAATCTGAGACACATATTTGAGGAATAACAGTTTTGAGATAAATATTATTTTAAGTCACAGACGGCTATTGCAAGAAACTACATAAGAGGGCCAGTAGGAGGCGCTCTAAAAAAATATCAGCTCTAAAAAAATATCCCAATGTCCCAGGGCAGTGATTGGATGGGACGTTAAACGGGTGTCCTGACTCTCTGTGGTCACTAAAGATCCCGTGGCACTTATCGTAAGAGTAGGGATGGGGTGTTAACCCCGGTGTTCTGGCTAAAATCCCAAGCAGTCCCTCATACCATCACGGTCACCTAATCATCCCCAGCTTACAATTGGCTCATTCATCCCCCGCCTATCCCCTTTAACTATTCCCCAGGTTGTTGCTGTAAATGAGAAGGTGTTCTCAGTCAACTTACGTGGTAAAATAATGGTAAAATAAAATAAAAAAATAATCTTTCAGTTAATATCCATTAAACACTTTTTGGGAGAGTTTGAAATTGAGATAACTTGCTCGGGAAAAGGGCATTTCCAGGCATCGATCCGACATTGAAGTGAATAATGTCATGACGTTGGCCTGTTGGGGGAGGTTTATGACCCCCATAAATACCTTTCCCCTTTTCTCTCTCTCTCTACTTTATAGAGTTGACTCTTGTAAAGCCTTTGTAACATAGCGAGTCTGGTGACATCGAAAGGTGGGAAACGGAACCATATTTCGGTAATCCAACCAGTTGAAAATATGCATTGGTACTTAATGAATATGATCTCAGATCAGCTGTTGTCTGAGACATTACTACTAATGACAGGATGACATAAACTGTATCTTGGAAAGTCGACACATTCTAGAAAAAAAGTAGACACATATCAGATTCACATGGAATTGTTGTGCAATTTAAATGTTTAAATATGAAAAAAGATGAGAAAAGATGAAATGTCATTTTAGTTTCTTAAATGAGAGGACGGTTTGTCATAGAGAAACTCTTCTCACTCAGAGGCCCCGCCCAAGTGAACAGACTTTGGTTGTAAACTATGAAACACGCCCTTCTTTCACCACTATATAAACCTGTTGAAGAAAATTCTACTTTCTGTTCCGAGGACGTGAGGACGATGGTCCTACGTTAAAAGGGGTCAGATAATAACCGAAATTAGCATTGTGTTCATTGTGACAACCGACACGCCAAAAGGATGAATTTCGACTATACCAGCCAGAATATAACACGAGCTTAAAAGTATGGCAACTTGGTATGAACTTTGAACTCTTATTCACTCCAGAAGTACCTCCTAGCCGTTGAGTTAGCAACAGCCGCTGTAAACGTGGGCTAGGAAATGACGGACGACATATCCAGTCTAACACACACAACAATACTACAACGTACCCAGTTTACCACCAGAGACATTCTTCAGAGGACAAGAGATCCCTGCTGGACAACCTGGCCTTCCATTTACGACCAACCTATTGAGGCACAGCTCAGAGTAAATATTTATTGAATTTTCCCTTTTCCAAATGTTTGGTTATTTAGAATGCATAAGATTCTGTATTTACGATAGCATAGCTTCTCCCTTTGTTTCTCAGTCTTCCCGCTCTTTCATTCAAAACCCACCCCCTTTCTTTGTGTAACCAGCCGTCATATCTGTTCCTTCCGCTAGGGACGTTTTCCTTTATGACATAATTTGTCATCAATGTATGATCCATTCTATGTAGATGTAATTCTGTGTGATTATTTAGGTATTTAGTAAATAAATTATTAAACCTGTAACGCTCGTCCTCCTCCTCGTCTGAAGAGGAGCATGGATCGGACCAAAACACAGCGTTGTTTGAATACATACTTGTTTTATTAAAGAAAGACGAACACGAAAAAACACTTGATAAACTACAAAACAATAAACGCCGTAAACAGACCTGAACTTGTGAACATATAACATGAACGCACGAACAGGAAGGAACACACGAATGAAATGAACGAAACGAACGAACGAAAACAGTCCCGTGTGGCACAAACACTGACACAGGAACAATCACCCACAAACAAACAGTGAGAACAGCCTACCTTAATATGGTTCTCAATCAGAGGAAACGTAAAACACCTGCCCCTGATTGAGAACCATATCAGGCTAGTTGACAATGAACCCAACATAGAAACACATAACATAGAATGCCCACCCAGCTCACGTCCTGACCAACTAAACACATACTAAACAAAGGAAATAAGGTCAGGAACATGACAAAACCAAATTTTGTATTGCTGATTCAACTTGTTAGCCAGGGTTCGTGAAGATAACCAAGAATTTACAACTTTCAGATGAGACTGAATAAAGTGACGATTAAATATTGAGTGCTATTTGGAAGATAACAGCTCTATAAACATTGTTTTGTGGTGCCGTGACTTTCTAGTTAATTACATTTACCTGATTAGCCTAATCGGGTAATATTATTTACAGAGAAATGATTATATAGAATAGCATGTCATGTCACTTCATCCGGCATAGCCAAAGACACGACAATAATATTGGAAGTATGTTCCCCAAAAATATTTTCCATTCTAAAAATAAATTTGCGTGGGTGTGTTACGCCAGTGACTTTATGATAACTTCTATGAATGTCACAGTACACATTATTATGCCTTCGTTACTCCATACAACCTGCTGAATCTAAGTTTTACAGAGTATCAGGGCTAGATCTCCTATTGCACTTGTCAAAAACCACCATCAGTATCTCCCATTCCCCTTAAGAATGGCTCAGGTTTCCCACATAACCCCATGCCTCTCACCATCATCAGTTGACATACAAAAACCTAAAGTTCCACAGCGGGAAATGCATGAACATGACACTGCGAATTGTGGAAGCATTTCCTGACAATGCCTTGTTGATTTAACCACTGCAAGGCCTTATCTCCGAGGTGGTCCTCAACCACCTCTACCCAGATAGTTTCAAACGTAGAGCCACAAAAGGGGCCAGTGAAGGTTTGTGTGAGCGGGGCTCTATCTGGCTGTGGCAACAGAGGATATTACGCAAAGGATGGAGAGGGTGCTTGTGTGTGTTGTGGTGTGAGTGAGCTATGCGTAGTATGAGTGTGTGTATGCGCTGCCGATGACAACATGTCCCCTAGTTGTACTTGAAGGCTGTGAGATACAGGCTTCCTTCCACTTTAGCAGAACCGTGACGCCTGTCACTTAGTGCGGGGGGCTAGTAGGGGTGAGCGGGCGCAGGGGGCAGGTCTTCCATGTGGCACAGGGCCGACTGGTGAAGGATAGCAATTACAAGTCATGCTGTTTGAACCTCTCATTGTTGCTGAAGGAAGTTTAATGGGTGGATGTATAAAACAATGGGAAATGACATAAGCACCACAGTTGCTATTACAGAAGATGGTCTCCTGGGTAGATAAATCAGTCAGACTCCTCCAAGGTGGAGCGTAAAGTCAAAACAGCTGTATAAGGAGAGAGAGGAGAGTCTAGTGTTCAGCCTTCGTTGGTTGCCAACAGTGAGCTATCGGAATGGAAACTTCCCTAGCTCTCTCTTATAGCTTTTCTCTTTTCTCCTTTTGCACACAGAAGCCCCACCACTAGCTCCTTGTCCTCCAGAAAACTGCAGCATGGCGATTTAGCTGAGCTCAAGACTCTTGCCTCGCATGGCCAGTCACATGAGAACTAACAAAATGTCTCCCCAGGGTTGCACTCGCTTCTCCACAATGTTGTTTTATTAGAGTTTTCCCCTCCTCAAATGGAAATGGACATATCTGTTAGAGACATTGAGAATAACCACTGAAACAACCTCTACACACGGAAACCCGACACTTTCCCCTTCCACTACCAACACCACCACCACCACCACCGACTCTTCCTCCGCTCTTTAAGAATGATGAAATTTAGAGACACCGAATTCAATCTACAGCTCCGCTCCTCTCCCATGGGGGATTTCAGCATGTTCAAACAGAAGGTGGGTAGAAACCGCAAGACAAACAAGAAGAGAGAGGAAGAAAACAAACCAGAGAAGATTCAGAGAAAAACAAGAAATTAAACAGTCAAGAGAGAGGGATAGAAAAAAAGTCGAACGAGGTACCTATGGACATATTGCTGGAAAATGAAGAACCACAAGGGAGATAACTTCAACCATTATAGATCCAGCGGAGACGGGAGCGCAGATGGCATTCACATGTGTTGAATGCATGTCAAAGTCCACCCAATCAGCTACCGTGGGCGGATAGAATGCTGAAAAGCAATAATACTCCTGTAAACCCTCAAAGTGTCCCCGCAGATCATTCATTTGAAATCAGCTCACTAATGCACACTCACTTCAACACAGCTGGTGCTTTCTTCAAAACACATTTTCATTGTCATAGGTTGTACAATGAATCAGGCAGATACACAAACATTCTTTCTTGCCATCTCAGAGAATTCTTCTCTAAGGGGTAGACCTACAAATGGCACCAGTTTTTCAAGGAATGCTTTAGATAACACCACACAGTAGCTGTCTCTCTCTAGTACTGTTGTGGGTATATGGAAGAGAAATCCAGATGCGGGTTACATATAGGTGTCATGAGACATGGGGGGTTATGCTTGTGTACATTGATTACAAGGCCTCCCAGTGGGCATACAATGTGATAGACATATTTTACTGGTTGAATTCTGATTGGGATGTCATGAAACCAGATTACGACCAGATTACCTCAACTAACCTGTACCCTTGCACACTAATTCGGGACCGGTCTCCCCTGTATATAGCCTCGTTATTGTTATTCTTATTGTGTTACTTTTTATTTGAGCCTACTTGGTAAATATTTTCTTCTTCTTGAACTGCACTGTTGGTTAAGGGCTTGTAAGTAAGCATTTCACGGTAAAGTCTACACTTGTTGTATATGGCGCTTTGATTAAGACGTCTTCGTCATGACGTCTTTTTTATGTCATGAAAAATTATTTTTTTGGTTGATATCTGTTTTTTGGTTGAAATCTGATGAAATTACTCACCAGTTGTCTAAAAGTTACTCAATTAAGAGAAACCAATCTACATAAACATGTGCATAGTTAAAAGCTCAAATGTCTCTGCGGTCCAATAGTTGTCAAAAAAACATTTTATAGCATATATTTCCATCAATAATTAGTCCAATATTATTACACCTGAATTTGACCCTGAAAATATAAAAATTATATTTTTCCTTAAAGATTTTAAGCAATTAACAATGCGTGCAGTAATTGTATTTTCATTTCAGTATCTACATAAGGAGGTAGGCATTTTCAGGTAAAGCACATCGACCGCGTTTGCCCGGGGTAGACCATCATTGTAAATAAGAATTTGTTCTCAACTGACTTACCTAGTTAAATAAAGCAATGGAGTATTTTTTGTTTCATGACCCTGTACAGTAGGTGGCAGTAGTATACCAATAGGTGAAGTCTGCCACAAAAGCTTAATAAAGAAGAAGCAGAAGTTCCAGCTAAAACGTTGATTGGAATCTGTGCTTCAAGCGCAGAAATAGATCTCTACCCACAGGCAGCCTGCTCGAGCGCATCCGTCAACATTACATCCACACGGCAGTTGGGACAGAGCACCCGGGAATCTACACAGCTGGAAAACAAAGACAGTTTCTTGAAATGTACAGCTGTGGTTATAGGCGTTGGTTATAGCTAGCTAACTAACATTTTGATTTCTGTATAGGTAATGATAGTAAATGTGTGTGTGGTGAGAGAGTGAGAGGCTGAGAGAGAGACGATCACAATAACTTTAGAAAACATTGTGATGTCAACGTTGTCATGCTAACTGTGTGTTTGGGTGTGTGTGTGTGTGAGTGAGTGAGTGAGTGAGTGAGAAGAGAGAGTGAGTGAGAAGAGAGAGAGAGAGAATGAAGCAATGAGTGTTTGTGTGTGTAAGACAGCAAGCTAGGCTAATTCTTGAAACTTCTACCCCTCAATATGGATGTGAAGATTTTCTTGATTCATTAGATATCCTTGTATTTATGTTTATTTTGTATTTGACAATACCATACATTTGGACTAACACACATTCTAACGTGATTCTCTGTTTTTGCAGGAATCTTCTAGCTTGGATTTGGAAGGATAGAGGGAACAAAAGGATGGAGAACAGAAGTTCTCCAGCCTGCTGACTAGGAAATAGCCTATGCTTTGCTGTCTGTCTCTCTCCATCTGTCTGCCTCATTGCCAGATTGACGAGGGGCAACATAGTCAATGTACCTGCTAGGCTAAGTCTAATTTAGTGAAGACCTTAGGCAATGGTTCATCATGATTCGTTTTTGTCTTTACAGTTCCTGAAACATGTCAATGACCTGATGCATGGCCTCTATAGCAGTTCTTGGCCACCCACTCATTTACGACTGACCTATGCTGCCATATCCAAGGGAAAGGAGAGACCAGAACCACCACTCCTTAAATCCATACTCATTGACAGTAAGTTGTGTGCAAAATGTTGATGTTGATACTCTGATTTCAATGTGTATTGATTCCTACTAACCAGCTTGGTAAGAGCTAGGTTTGTACTAGCTATGCAGATGATCATTAACGTTTTTTCTCTGGATCAGGTCTCACTGAGACTGGATTCCCCAAGAAACATGCTATTCAGCTACCCATGATTGTCTGATCTTACACTCTTAGAAAAAAAGGTGGTGTCTAGAACCGTAAAGGTTTAATTGGGCTGTCCCCGTAGGAGAACAATTTGAAGATCCCCATTTGGTTCAAGATAAAACCCTTTGGTTCCAGCTAGAACTATTTTGGGTTCCATGTAGAATCCTTTCCACAGAGGGTTCTACCAGGAACCAAAAATGGTTCCAATTGAAGTCAATCCAATTGAACAAGCACCGTTTCTAATAATATAAGATTGTAAAGCAAATCTACTACTATTTTAACTCAGCTTTTTTTTTCATCTGCAAAACCCTCTTGTCCTGATTCAAGTCATGTAAAGTTTCTCCTATTTTTCTCTTGCTCATTCTCCCTGTCGCTCACTCAAACTCACACGTGTGCAGTTGCAGAGAAGAGGAAGAGATTTGCCAATTACACCCATTTCTAACACTGTTTGTTGCAGGAATGGTATGACAGACAACTTTTGAACAATACAATATTTTATTGTCTCTATTGCCTTTACACACAATTTAATATTTGCATTTAACAATTTTTTTTAAAGACTGCCTGTCACGTTCCTGACCTATTTATGTTAGTTTTTGTGTGTTAGTTGGTCAGGACGTGAGGTTGGGTGGGCATTCTATGTTATCTGTTTCTATGTTGGTTTTGGTTTGCCTGGTATGGCTCTTGATTAGAGGCAGGTGGTTTGCGTTTGCCTCTAATTAAGAGTCATATTTAGGTAGGGCATTCTCACTGTTTGTTTGTGGGTGATTGTCTCCTGTGTCCGTATGTTATGTTCGTACCACATGGGACTGTAGCGTTTGTTTGTTTCGTTTTCGTTTCGATGTCGTCTGTTTCCTGTACGTAAGTTTATGTTTAGTTATGTAAGTTTATGTTCAGGTCTCGTCAACGTCGTTTTGTTATTTTGTAGTTTTGAAAGTGTTTTGTTTCGTTTCGTGTTGCCATCTTTATCGTTGTTATAATAAAGATGGCTTATTTCCCACAAGCTGCGTTTTGGTCTGAAGATCCTTCTCTCCTCACCTCATCCGAGGATGAGGAGAGCGTCACCCGTTACAGAATCACCCACCACGCTAAGACCAAGCGGCAAGGGAAAAATAAACGGAGAAAAGGACAGGAGAAAAACAAGGATTTCTGGACATGGGAACAGATAATGAATGGAGAAGGTCCCTGGGCTAAGGCAGGAGAAAATCGCCGTTCTCAGGAAGAGAGGGAGGCAGCTAAAGCCCAGGAACGGTGGTTTGAGGAGGCAGCAAGGAGACGTGGCTGGAAGCCCGAAAAGCCATGGGAACAGGTGGAGGCACTGAGGAGAGCAGAGGCTACCGGGGAGAGGAACCGGAGCTATGAGGGAACGCGTCTGGCACGGAAGCCCGAAAAGCCCGTAAGTAATTCCCAAAAATTTCTTGGGGGGGGCTAGGAGATAGTGGGCCAAGGGCAGGTAGGAGACCTGCGCCCACTTCCCAGGCTTACCGTGGAGAGCGGGAGTACGGGCAGGCGCCGTGTTACACAGTAGAGCGCACGGTGTCTCCTGTACGAGTGCATAGCCCAGGGCGGGTTATTCCACCTCCCCGCACTGGTAGGGCTAGATTGAGTATTGAGCCAGGTGTCATGAGGCCGGCTCAACGCGTCTGGTCTCCAGTGCGTCTCCTCGGGCCGGCATACATGGCACCTGCCTTACGCATGGTTTCCCCGGTTCGCCTACATAGCCCGGTGCGGGTTATTCCACCTCCCCGCACTGGTCGGGCAACCGGGAGTATTCAACCAGGTAAGGTTGGGCAAGCTCAATGCTCAAGAGTGCCAGTACGCCTCCACGGTCCGGTATTTCCGGCACCACCTCCCCGCCCCAGCCTAGTACCTACAGTGTATACACTACGCACTAGGCTACCAGTGCGTATCCTGAGCCCTGTTCCTCCTCCACGCACTCTCCCTGTAGTGCGTGTATCTAGCCCGGTGCCTCCAGTTCCGGGCCCACGCACTAAGCTACCTGTGCGTCTCCAGAGCCCTGAACCCACTGTATCTTCTCCCCCTACTAATCCTGATGTGCTTGTCCTCAGTCCGGTGTCACCAGTGCCGGTACCACGCATCAGGGATAGAGTAGGCTTTGAGAATACAGTGTGCCCTGTCCCTGCTCCCCGCACTAGTAGGAAGGTGCTTATCATTAGCACGGTGCCTCCAGTTCCGGCACCACGCACCAGGTCTACAGTGCGCCGTATCCGGCCAGAGCCATCCGTCTCACCAGCGCCATCTGAGCCATCCGTCTCCCCAGCGCCATCTGAGCCATCCGTCTCCCCAGCGCCATCTGAGCCATCCGTCTCCCCAGCGCCATCTGAGCCATCCGTCTCCCCAGCGCCGTCTGAGCCATCCGTCTGCCAGGAGCCTGCAAAGCCGCCCGTCTGCCATGAGCCTGCAAAGCCGCCCGTCTGCCATGAGCCTACAGAGCCGTCAGCCAGACAGGAGCCGCTAGAGCCATCAGCCAGACAGGAGCTGCTAGAGCCGTCAGCCAGACAGGATCTGCCAGAGCCGCCAACCAGACAGGATCTGCCAGAGCCGCAAACCAGACAGGATCTGCCAGAGCCGCCAACCAGACAGGATCTGCCAGAGCCGCCAACCAGACAGGATCTGCCAGAGCCGCCAACCAGACAGGATCTGCCAGAGCCGCCAACCAGACAGGATCTGCCAGAGCCGCCAGCGAGCCATGAGCAGCCAGAGCCGTCAGAGAGCCATGAGCAGCCAGAGCCGTCAGAGAGCCATGAGCAGCCAGAGCCGTCAGAGCGCCATGAGCAGCCAGAGCCGTCAGAGCGCCATGAGCGTCGAGAGCCGTCAGCCTGCCATGAGCGTCGAGAGCCGTCAGCCTGCCATGAGCGTCGAGAGCCGTCAGCCAGCCATGAGCGTCGAGATTCGTCAGTCAGCCATGATCTGCCCTTCAGCCTGAAAAGGCTAAATACCCAGAACTGCCCATCAGTCCAGAGCTGTCTCTCTGTCCGGAGCTGCCTTTCAGTCCGGAGTTGCCCCTCTATCCTGATCTCCCTCTCTATCTTTATCTACCTCTATATTCTTATCTATCCCTCTGTCTTGGTTTATCTCTCTGTCCCGGTGTTGTCATTATTAGATATGTTATTAAGAGGATTTTGTGGGGGAAGAAAGAGGGTGGACATTCTTGGAGGGAGGAGGCTAGGATGGATTATGGTGGGGTGGGAACCGCGCCCCGAGCCTGAACCACCACCGTGGTTAGATGCCCACCCAGACCCTCCCCTAGACTTTGTGCTGGTGCGTCCGGAGTTCGCACCTTGTGGGGGGGGTACTGTCACGTTCCTGACCTATTTATGTTAGTTTTTGTGTGTTAGTTGGTCAGGACGTGAGGTTGGGTGGGCATTCTATGTTATCTGTTTCTATGTTGGTTTTGGTTTGCCTGGTATGGCTCTTGATTAGAGGCAGGTGGTTTGCGTTTGCCTCTAATTAAGAGTCATATTTAGGTAGGGCATTCTCACTGTTTGTTTGTGGGTGATTGTCTCCTGTGTCCGTATGTTATGTTCGTACCACATGGGACTGTAGCGTTTGTTTGTTTCGTTTTCGTTTCGATGTCGTCTGTTTCCTGTACGTAAGTTTATGTTTAGTTATGTAAGTTTATGTTCAGGTCTCGTCAACGTCGTTTTGTTATTTTGTAGTTTTGAAAGTGTTTTGTTTCGTTTCGTGTTGCCATCTTTATCGTTGTTATAATAAAGATGGCTTATTTCCCACAAGCTGCGTTTTGGTCTGAAGATCCTTCTCTCCTCACCTCATCCGAGGATGAGGAGAGCGTCACCCGTTACACTGCCACGCTGTCCTCAATTGGGGAACCTCTGTCCGGGACAATGTCCTCAGGATTATGGAGAGTGTGTTTAGAAAAAGTTGTTTGAATATTACAACATGCATTAGGTTTCAGCTAAACTTGACCATTTAGAGAGGAGTTAAACATTTTCATTATCCAACTACTGTCTTATTTTGAAACCTCTTTCTTAAAATGTTTCATATTGAATTAATGTCCCTCTTCAATATTAAGGGACAGAGGAGCAAACATGCCTTTGCTACCACTTTCAGTAGATCCTGACTGTTAAAGATATTTTACTGTGCATTACTGTGATGTCATGTCCTGCATGTCCACATTATGCGTAAATGTATATTTTTTATTTTTTATTCTTACAGTAAATGTCATGAAAAGACAGACAACTCAGGATGTTGATGTGTTGCGGGACCTCTGGAAAGTCCTCAAATAGGCTCCTGGTCCGTATTGGAGAAGGATGCAAAGTATGGATATGAGCAATTAGCTTTTTCTTAAAGCTGTAACTGCCACAAAATTCTTCAACTAGTACCATGGAAATACGTTTCCACAAAGTTTTTGGGCCTTTTCTAGTTTGCTTATAAAATCTCAAATAGATAAAGTTGTAATGCGCTGATTCTTTTCAGATCAGACCCATCATACCACTTTTCAAGAGGGCCACTA
The DNA here is from genome assembly GCF_029448725.1 of Salvelinus fontinalis. Classification (NCBI taxonomy): domain Eukaryota; kingdom Metazoa; phylum Chordata; class Actinopteri; order Salmoniformes; family Salmonidae; genus Salvelinus; species Salvelinus fontinalis. The sequence goes on from NC_074693.1 coordinate 43,251,622, forward strand.
TGCTCCAGATCATCTTTTGTGTTCAGAGGTCCTTGATGAGGATCTACGCATCACACCACTCGTATTAATCAAATGAAACAATGGGCCTTTATATACTCCCAGCATTTCTATGCATGTAGTTTCTGTGGGTGAATTATGAACCAATTACTCTATGCAGATGTCATTTTTTTTTAATGTAGATTTGTTTTTGCCATTGTTTGATCTACTTTAAATGTGAGAATATGTTGCAGATTAACTTGAATTGGTTACTATGAAAACAAATAGAAATGTAATGAACAATGTTTTCAATATCCAACTTTATCCTCTGCACTACGTTTTATAGTACACTCTTAGAAAAAAAGGGTTATTCGGCTCTCCCCATAGGAGAACCCTTTGAAGAACCCTTTTGGTTTCAGGTAGAACCCTTTTCGGATCTATGTAGGACCCTTTCCACAGAGGGTTCTACATGGGAACCAAAAGGGTTCAATGTGGAACCAAAAAGGCTTCTCCCTGGATCCAAAAAGGGTTCTTCTATGGGGACAGCCGAAGAACCCTTTTGGAATCATTTTTTCTAAGAGTGTATAGGTAATAAGCTGTAGTCAGGTGGTCTTTACCAGGTTTATCTTAACTATGACCAGTAGGCTACATAATATAGCACATATTATAGTTGTCAGAATTATGACCAGCTGGTCAGAATAGAGGTCACAATTATCACCAACTGGTTGTATGACGGTCAGAAAAATACATAATATTCTGATCAGTAAAACATTTTCAACCAGTTTGTGACCAGAATAAGAAGTCATGAGAATACATATTTCAACCAGGTTTTGTCCTAAAGGGCTATCAGCTCCCAAGGCCTGGAGAATATGGATAAATGTAGTGGCGAATGCTCTGGGGCTGCCAATGGGAGTAAAAAGTAGATATTTTCTTTAGGAATATAGAGAAGTAAAAGTTGTCAAACATATAAATAGGAAAGTAAAGTACAGATACCCCCCAAAAACGACTTAAGTAGTACTTCAAAGTATTTTTTACTTAGTTACTTAGTCACCACTGGCAAAAATGGTCACAACTTGCGAAGGGAAAGTTTACAGGGCCAATTTTCTATTCCAGTGTGGTATTTCTACTCACACACATCTTATTGTGTTTGATATACTCATTGTTGAAATAGTTCTGTCTTTTAACTTTATTTACCTACACTACTATATTGTGTTCTTTAGTCAGTTAAAACTTAGACCATTGAACAAAGCAGTAAAAAACTAATTTGTACCAAAAACAAACAGTTCCATTTCCACTCTTTCTAGTGATATATGAAACATTGTATTTATTCTTCAATGGACACCAGTTAAAAATCGGCCAACATTTCTTTAATGAAAGGACAAAAAAATCAGGAGCAGCGTCTAAATATTCTAAATATAACCACTTGTGATCCATTCTATTTATATCCTTTTCTGTGGTCTTCCCAATTGCGGTGATACATATAGGGATGCTAACAAAAGAAAGGCTGTGATTGAGTATGCACCTCTCCAAGTTCTTTTAACAGCACTGTCAAAAGCCTAGCCATTTTGGTTAAGACTCCACTGAAACCCTAAGAGGAAGCTCTGCAACCAAACATTGTTTGGAGAAACTGAGGAATTCCGGACGATCACCTGAAAGCCAATGTGATTTACTATGTATCCTCAAGTGTACTACATCCTTAATAAAGGTTGCAAGCATACCTGTACCTAAGACCAATTATTGGTAAATGTTGTGTATTTAGAAGTCATACAAGTTCCAATGTTTCAATTTGCACAATGTGGCATTTAGACTGGATTTAGAGCTGAGGGTTATTGAGCTTGAGAATTTACCCAAGAAAAATTGTAGATATAATACCAAATAAAAATTTGGCAATTTCAGAGCATAAATGTAGGGTTATTATAGAGCCATTTCACCAATTTCAACATCATTCAGAAATGATGTTCTACTGTATTTATATTCCTGGAATGAAATGGGTGTTTTGGCAGCTGGTGTGCAGGCTCTCTCGATGTTGAACACAACTCTATTCTTCCCCGCTTAATTCCTGAAAGGAGTGTAATGACCCACTTTTTCTTCTTGTTCCCCAGCGACTCTCAGCCTCTTGCCACGTTTGCTGTGGTCCACTACCGTTTACAGCTGCTTTACATTTCCAGGGGCACCTATGTCCACATTTTTTCAGTTCTGGAACATATATGACTAATGGCAACAGCCATTTTAAACAACTTGAGCCCTCTCTGGCAATAAATCACCTTGATACGAGCTACTATGCCTGTAATAGAGCTATGTTCAGGTGTGGGTAGAACAAGGGGGGCTTTGGGAGCAATTCCATCTCTTCATGGTCAGCCCACTATTGTTTGGCAAACTCAGCGACCGTGACACAGTTGTCTAAAACATTACTTGTTTTTATGATCCTAACACAAAATCTAAGAAAAAACAACTATTTATTTCTCCTCTCTCTCTCTCTCTCTCTCTCTCCGTTCTCTTTCATTCCTCTCTTATGCTGTCTCATCTCTACCCCCTCAGTGCCTCTCTCATCTCTCTTTTTTTCACTGACTATCTTTCTCTACTTTCTCTTTCTCTCTCTTGCTTTCTTTTTACCCTGTGATGGCCGGCGAGTGCCATTTTCCTCACGAGGAGCATATTGAAGGAATCCTGTTGCAGATTTTTGGTCTAAATACATTTCCACTCTTTGAATACAGCCTACAATCTTTGCTAATAAAACGACAGTTGATGTAGCATGAAATATTCATCAAAGGCATTCCCCCAAGATTTTGACACAGTGATGCATTTCCATAAATGACAAACAAATTTGGCCAGACGAAATATTGAGGTAAATGTCCACGAGTCACTGAATGATAAGCCTAGGAAAGCCATCAGGGGGTATCACCTCTACAGTGGATATGCCTCTGTGTCACTTTGGTTTGGTTCCCGGCCACACCACGTCTTAATAAATTGACAAGAGTGTGCTCTGCTCTCCCACAGCATTTAGGAACAGCTTGTGAGTAGCTGTAAGTCTGTATTTTAGATCGTTTAGATGCATGGGATCATTTGGTCAGATGCAGTAGCGGTGCGTGGTTAAAATAACTGGGGAAGCCAATAAAGCCATATTACAACCTACGTGTTGTGGTAATTGCTTTGTTTGCTCTATAACCTGGTAGTTCATATGCCTTGCCACCGTGATATACTGTATAGGCCTAAGGCTGAGAGAATAAGAAGACATTGGCAGAATAAATTCAACCACACCTTTGTTTCATCACTAAACTGGAGAGCAACATCTGTCTGGTGAAGTCCACAAAGCGTATTGCATGTAACAAACAGTTACATGACCTTACAGCATGGTCAATCAAATTAATGTTAATAGTTAAATAAAGGTTAATTTTTTTTTTTTTTGACTTATCAACTATTGATTTAGAACACCGGAGAGTTACCAATGTAGCAAAGAATTATTCCAGCACCATTTCCAATTCAAATTTTTTATTTTTTTATTTCACCTTTATTTAACCAGGTAGGCTAGTTGAGAACAAGTTTTCATTTGCAACTGCGACCTGGCCAAGATAAAGCAAAGCAGTGTGACACAGACAACAACACAGAGTTACACATGGAGTAAACAATAAACAAGCCAATAACACAATAAACAAGTCAATGACACAGTAGAAAAAAGAAAGTCTATATACAGTGTGTGCAAAAGGCATGAGGAGGTAGGTAACAAATAGGCCATAGGAGCGAATAATTACAATTTAGCAGATTAACACTGGAGTGATAAATGAGCAGATGATGATGTGCAAGTAGAGATACTGGTGTGCAAAAGAGCAGAAAAGTAAATAAATAAAAACAGTATGGGGGTGAGGTAGGTAGATTGGGTCTGCTATTTACAGATGGACTATGTACAGCTGCAGCGATCGGTTAGCTGCTAAGATAGTGGATGTTTAAAGTTGGTGAGGGAAATAAAAGTTTGCAACTTCAGCGATTTTTGCAATTCGTTCCAGTCACTGGCAGCAGAGAACTGGAAGGAATGGCGGCCAAATGAGGTGTTGGCTTTGGGGATGATCAGTGAGAAATATACCTGCTGGAACGTGTACTACGTGTGGGTGTTGTTATCGTGGAAAGTGAACTGAGATAAGGCGGAGCTTTACCTAGCATAGACTTATCGATGACCTGGAGCCAGTGGGTCTGGCGACGAATATGTAGCGAGGGCCAGCCGATTAGAGCATACAGGTCGCAGTGGTGGGTGGTATAAGGTGATATGGTAACAAAACGGATGGCACTGTGATAGACTGCATCCAGTTTGCTGAGTAGAGTGTTGGAAGCTATTTTGTAGATGACATCGCTGAAGTCGAGGATCGGTAGGATAGTCAGTTTTACTAGCGTAAGTTTGGCGGCGTAAGTGAAGGAGGCTTTGTTGCGAAATAGAAAGCCGATTCTAGATTTGATTTTGGATTGGAGATGTTTAATATGAGTCTGGAAGGAGAGTTTACAGTCTAGCCAGACACCTAGGTATTTTCAGTTGTCCACATATTCTAGGTCGGAACCGTCCAGGGTGGTGATGCTAGTCGGGCGGGCGGGTGCGGGCAGCGAATGGTTGAAAAGCATGCATTTGGTTTTACTAGCGTTTAAGAGCAGTTGGAGGCCACGGAAGGAGTGTTGTATGGCATTGAAGCTCATTTGGAGGTTAGTTAGCACAGTGTCAAAGGAAGGGACAGAAGTATACAGAATGGTGTCGTCTGTGTAGAGGTGGATCAGGGAATCGCCCGCAGCAAGAGCGACATCATTGATATATACAGAGGAAAGAGTCGGCCCGAGAATTGAACCCTGTGGTACCCCCATAGAGACTGCCAGAGGTCCGGACAACATGCCCCCCAATTTGACACACTGAAATCTGTCTGCAAAGTTGGTGAACCAGGCGTGGCAGTCATTAGAAAAACCAAGGCTATTGAGTCTGCCGATAAGAATACGGTGATTGACAAAGTCGAAAGCCTTGGCCAGGTCGATGAAGACGGCTGCACAGTACTGTCTTTTATCGATGGCAGTTATGATATCATTCAGTACCTTGAGCGTGGCTGAGATGCACCCGTGACCGGCTCGGAAGCCGAATTGCACAGCGGAGAACGTAAGATGGGATTCGAAATGGTCAGTGATCTGTTAATTAACTTGGCTTTCGAAGACTTTAGAAAGGCAGGGCAGGATGGATATAGGTCTGTAACAGTTTGGTTCTGGGATCACCCCCTTTGAAGAGGGGGATGACCGCGGCAGCTTTCCAATCTTTAGGGATCTTTTTTAGAAAGAGAGGGTCCAGATTGTCTAGACCAGCTGATTTGTACGGGTCCAGGTTTTGCAGCTCTTGCAGAACATCTGCTGTCTGGATTTGGGTGAAGGAGAAGCTGGGGAGGCTTAGGCGAGTAGCTGCGGGGGGGAGCTGTTGGCTGGGGTTGGAGTAGCCAGGAGGAAGGCATGGCCAGCCGTTGAGAAATGCATATTGAAATTTTCGATTATCATGGCTTTTATCAGTGGTGACCGTGTTACCTAGCCTCAGTGCAGTGGGCAGCTGGGAGGAGGTGCTCTTGTTCATCATGGACTTTACAGTGTCCCAAAACTTTTTGGAGTTAGAGCTACAGGATGCGAATTTCTGCTTGAAAAAGCTAGCCTTTGCTTTCCTGACTGACTGCTTGTATTGGTTCCTGACTTCCCTGAACAGTTGCATATTGCGGGGAATATTTGATGCTATTGCAGTCCGCCACAGTATGTTTTTGTGATGGTTAAGGGCAGTCAGGTCTGGAGTGAACCAAGGGCTATATCTGTTCTTAGTTCTACATTTTTTGAACGGGGCATGCTTATCTAAGATGGTGAGGAAGTTACTTTTAAAGAATGACCAGGCATCCTCGACTGACGGGATGAGGTCAATATCCTTCCACGATACCCGGGCCAGGTCGATTAGAAAGGCCTGCTCGCAGAAGTGTTTTAGGGAGCGTTTGACAGTGATGAGAGGTGGTCGTTTGACCGCGGACCCATAGCGGATACAGGCAATGAGGCAGTGATCGCTGAGATCCTGATTGAAAACAGCAGAGGTGTATTTGGAGGGCAAGTTGGTCAGGAAAATGTCTATGAGGGTGCCCATGTTTATGGATTTAGGGTTGTACCTGGTGGGTTCCTTGATGATTTGTGTGAGATTGAGGGCATCTACATTTCAATATCATCAAATCACCTATGCTTAGTCTAATATAGTGACAACTAAAATATATCAAAACAATTTTGTCCAATTAACATAAGCTAAATATCATGTGGCTGTCCATGGTACTGATTTCTGTGTGTGTGAGCGTACGTATAAAAAAACGTGTTGACTCACCCTACTTGTAGAGAAAAGCCAATGCCATCCCCCTCTCTTTCATGTTTCCCAAACGGTGTATGACTCGGTCATACAGTAGTTACATGCTTTTAGTTTTTTGTTGTCCTAGGCTACCTGGCTAAAATACTTGCTCACTAGCCTAACTTCCTTTCATGGGCAACGATGGGCCAGCTAGTTAACGTTAGCCTACTACATCTAGCTACTTATTGAACTTTCATTCTCTCAGGCCAGGGGCACAATGTATGAATTTATGGTTGGATTAGAATCGCCTTTATAATCATTGGCCAGTATGGAGAATTGAGTGAAACCACAAGTCCAAATCCCTATCTCCAACCATGGCTAATTTAGGAAAGGGACAAGCTAGTTAGCCACTGGAAGACAACAACACAACGAGATGCAACAGTTCAAGTTTTCTTCTGTCAATTAAGTTTGGCATTTGATGTGATGTGAAGCAAAATCCAAATTCCCTTAACTTTTTTTGGGGTGCACCAGGACCATTCACAGTTGAGCTCACTCAGTTTGTCTCAACACTGATTGGGTATTATTATAAAAATAAAAAAATATCAAGGGAGGCCAAGTACTCGCTGGCTTCTCTTGCATCCAATGCTACGGGTGGCAACAATACACTTTTTTTCATACTCTTTTTGACCAGACTGCATCAGATAGATCGCCTACACATATTGAGACAGCAAGGCTCTGTTTCACTCACTTGAATGTTTTCTCCAGTGAGATGCGAATTGAAGGAAAGAGAACAATCACATTCCCAGTGGGTCAGAAGTTTACATACACTCAAATAATATTTGGTAGCATTGCCTTTAAATTGTTTACCTTGGGACAATTTTGGCCCATTCCTCCTGACAAGTTTGTCGGCTTCCTTGCTCGCACACGGTTTCTCAGTTCTGCCCACAAATGTTGTATAGTTTTGAGGTCAGGACTTTGTGATGGCCACTCCAATACCTTGACTTTGTTGTCCTTAAGCCATTTTGCCACAACTTTGGAATTATGCTTGGGGTCATTCTCCATTTGGAAGACCCATTTGTGAGCAAGCTTTAACTTCCTGACTGATGTCTTGAGATGTTGCTTCAATATATCCACATAATTTCCCATCCTCATGATGCCGTCTATTTTGTGAAGTGCACCAGTTCTTCCTGCAGCAAAGCACCCCCACAACATGATGCTGCCACCCCGTGCTTCATGATTGGGATGGTGTTCTTCGGCTTGCAAGCCTCCCCCTTTTTCCTCCAAACATAATAATGGTCTGGCCATTATGGCCAAACAGTTCTATTTTTGTTTCATCAGACCAGAGGACACCAAAAAGTACACTCTTTGTCCCCATGTGCAGTTGCACACTGTAGTCTGGCTTTTTTATGGCGGTTTTGGAGCAGTGGCTTCTTCCCTGCTGAGCGGCTTTTCAGGTTATGTTGATATAGGACTCGTTATACTGTGGATATAGATACTTTTGTACCTGTTCCCTACAGCATCTTCACAAGGTCCTTTGCTGTTGTTCTGGGATTGATTTGCACTTTTCACAGCAAAGTATGTTCATCTCTAGGAGACAGAATGCATCTCTTTCCTGAGTGGTATGATGGCTGTGTGGTCCCATGGTGTTTATACTTGCGTACTATTGTTTGTACAGATGAATGTTGTATCTTCAGGCATTTGGAAATTGCTCCCAAGGATGAACCAGACTTGTGGAGGTCTACTATTTTTTTCTGCGGTCTTGGCTGATTTCTTTAGATTTTCCCATGATGTCAAGCAAAGAGGCACTGAGTTTGAATGTAGGCCTTGAAATACATTCACAGGTACACCTCCCATTGACTCAAATGATGTCAATTAGCGCATCAGAAGCTTCTAAAGCCATGACATAATTTTCTGGAATTTTCCAAGCTGTTTAAAGGCACAGTCAACTTAGTGTATGTAAACTTCTGACCCACTGGAATTGTGATACAGTGAATTATAAGTGAAATAATCTGTCTGTAAACAATTGTTGGAAAAATGACTTGTGTCAAGCACAAAGTAGATGTCCTAACCGACAAACTATAGTTTGTTAACAAGAAATTTGTGGAGGCGTTGAAAAACGAGTTTTAATGACTTCAACCTAAGTGTATGTAAACTTCCAACTTCAACTGTCCATGCCACAGCCAGGTGAACAGCATTAGCTGCTAAGAAGGACCTAACATTCTTACTCCACAGAGAAGGAACTATTAATGAAGCCTTTCTGTATGGTAGCGCGAGGAGAAGTCGTGAAAGATACTTCAGTAGTCATTAGCAAGCAGGTTTGTGACTTTCAAGTAGGGATTTCTCCACAGGGGTAGGGGAGTTACATATATTGCTCCAAAGCTTGTCAAGTGCATGTGTTGCAGAGGAGCACAACACATTACACGTGATCACAACTTGGCAATCTCAAACGTTCATAGAAACTGGATGATTATCAAAACACTCTCTTCCCAATGTCTTTCCATTGAACATCTACACCAGCATGACTATCCTTCTTTTCAGCAAATGTCTCTCTCCCCTTTAATGTTCTACAATGCTATTGATATTCTCAGCACAACAGTTCCCACAGGGCTATTTCACTACCTTCACTTCTGCCTTATTACTTACATAACATGCTATCCCTTGAACAAGGTAGACTGTAGGGGACAATACCTTCGAGACCACTGTGAGATTTACAGCCTCATAATTGTTCAAACGGTGTTCACACCGAGTTGCTGCCTTGAAGACGCAATAAAGGGAAGTCATTGTGTGCAGCAGCAGTCACGCTGTAGCCCTCTGACTGAGGCCCTGCAGGTGGTTGGTGGTGGTGATGAGGATAACTCCCATATCTGTTGCCATGGCCCCTGGGTGCGTGGGCACAACCTGTCAGCACTAGCTTGGGCCTTCATATGGGAGAGTCTGGCATACAAGGGCCCTCAGTGGCCCCACTCTCACAGGTGCAAAGACTAACACGATTCCATGTCGACTGTGAATGGATGACATGGGTATAAGAATTGGTTTGAATAAATCTACCCACCTGATCCCAGCAATTCTCAATCACCTACTGCATGTATTTCTGTAGCTTTTAATAATACATTGAGTTTATTGAGTGGCTCTTTACACTGAGTCTACAAATATTCCAAATATTCTAATATTGAGTTACACCCCCCCCAACAGTTGTGTCAAGTTGGCTGGATGTCAACTTGAAACACAGAAGAAACTGTTGAGCTTGAAAAATCCAGCAGAGTTGAGATTCTTGACACAAACCGGTGCGCCTGGCTAGGGCTGTGGCGGTCACAAAATGTTGTCAGCCGGTGATTGTCAAGCAAATAACTGTCGGTACCGTTAATTAACATAAACACATTTAGCATGTCCTGGCTTCCACCTTTGGAACATCTACATTTTAAAAAGTCTAATAAATCCATATAATATAGCCTACACCTTCACAATGTTCGAAACATAGTCTGGGACAGTTGTGGGATGCAATAGATCCCAAATTAATACAACCACTACCATCACATTTTGTTTTTAGCAATGTGGCTGACACAACAGATCAGAACATTTAGCTTAAAATGTTGATACACTATTAGGCTATTTCTTCACATTATAAGCGCAGCAATGGGCACATGGCAGTAGGCTCTAAGCGGGAATGTTCAATTAGCAGGAAAACACCATTTTCAAAAGTGACCGCAAATGCGATTATGCATGTAATGCTTTCATTATAAAGGTGCATTGTTATGGTGAAAATGATCTTCCCCAAACTTGAAACTCACGCGCTGCTTATGTATGCCAGTTAGGGTTTACACCCCTTGTAAAGCGGATTAATGTGCATAATTTAAAAAAGATATTTGGCCACTTTTTTTGTGATACAAACCTTATCAAAACATATAGGCCTATGGGCTAGGCTACATGACGTGTGCAATTATGATTATAAAAAGTTGCAAAAAATAAAAGGCAGTTTCTTATGCTGGGCATCTGTCAAGTGTCAGTGTGCAGCGGGTAGGATGGAATCAGGTGCAGGACACAGAACTGAGTAAAAACGTACTTTACTCGCAATAAATCACAAACTAATTCCATACACAATCCAGCTCAACACAAAAGAGCAACCACTTAACAAATAACAAACACGCACAAAACCATGTGGGAACCAGAGGGTTAAAATAGGGAATAAATTATAACGTAATGGAAACCAGGTGTGTACAATCAAGACAAAACAAACGGACAAAGAAAAGTAGACCGGTGGCAGCTAGAAAGCCGGTGACGTCGACCGCAGAATGCCGCCTGAACAAGGAGAGGCACCAACTTCGGCGGAAGTCGTGACAGCATCATTCAGTGATAATGTATCATTCACAAGTGATAGTCAAATATTGTCACCCATCAGACTATTCTTGATTTAATCTTGTCTTTATATATACTAAATAACATTTGTGTGACATTTAATTTAATTTAGAATGGACTATTATCATGCACCTGTCTAGAAACAGGGTCAGTGGGAAAAAATACATGTCATCTATGCTAAACATGGTCACATACACATGTTTAGCAGATGTTATTGCGGGTGTAGTGAAATGCTTGTGTTTCTAGCTCCAACAGTGCAGTGATATCTAACAATACACACAACACACACAAACCTAAAAGTAAAATAATGGAATTAAATATTGGGATGAACAATGTCGGAGTGGCATAAATTAAATACAGTAGAATAGGATACAGTATATACATATGAGGTGAGTAAAGCAAAATTATGTAAACATTATTAAAGTGACAAGTGTTCCATTGTTGAAGTGGCCAGTGATTTAAAGTATATGTATATAGGGCAACAGCCTCCAAGGTGCAGGGTTACTTAACCGAGTGGAAGCCACCCAGTGATGTCTATTTGACAATCTGATGGCCTTGAGATAGAAGCTGCTTTTCAGTCTCTCTGTCCCAGCTTTGATGCACCTGTTTTGACCTCGTCTTCTGGATGGTAGCGGAGTGAACAGGCAGTGGCTCGGGTGGTTGTTGTCCTTGATTAACTTTTTGGCCTTCCTGTGACATTGGGTGCTGTAGGTGTCCTGGTTTGCCCCCGGTGATGCGTTGGGCAGACCGCACAACCCTCTGGAGAGCCCTGTGGTTGCGGGCTTAGCAGTTGCCGTACCAGGCGGTGATACAGCCCGACAAGATGCTCTCAATTGTGCATCTGTAAAAGTTTGTGAGGGCTTTAGGTGCCAAGCCAAATTACTTCAGCCTCGTGAGGTTGAAGAGGCGCTGTTGCGCCTTCTCCCCCACGCTGTCAAATAAAATAACATTTATTTATATAGCCCTTCGTACATCGGCTGATATCTCAAAGTGCTGTACAGAAACCCAGCCTAAAACCCCAAACAGCAAGCAATGCAGGTGTGTCTGTGTGGGTGGACCATTTCAGTGGACCATTTCAGATTGTCAGTGATGTATACGCGAAGGAAATTGAAGCTTTCCACCTTCTCCACTGCGGTCCTTTTAATATGGATAGGGGTGTGCTCTCTCTGCTGTTTCAGGAAGTCCACGATCAGCTCCTTTGTTTTGTCGACATTGATTGAAATCAAATCAAATCAAATTTTATTAGTCACATACACATGGTTAGCAGATGTTAATGCGAGTGTAGCGAAATGCTTGTGCTTCTAGTTCCGACAATGCAGTAATAACCAACAAGTAATCTAACCTAACAATTCCACAACTACTACCTTATACACACACAAGTGTAAAGGGATAAAGAATATGTACATAAAGATATATGAATGAGTGGTGGTACAGAACGGCATAGGCAAGATGCAGTAGATGGTATAGAGTACGGTATATACATATGAGATGAGTACTGTAAGGTATGCAAACATAAAGTGGCATAGTTTAAAGTGGCTAGTGGTACATGTATTACATAAAGATGGCAAGATGCAGTAGATGATATAGAGTACAGTATATACATATGAGATGGGTAATGTAGGGTATGTAAACATTATATTAAGTGACATTGTTTAAAGTGGCTAGTGGTACATTTTTACATAATTTCCATCAATTCCCATTTTTAAAGTGGCTGGAGTTGAGTCAGTATGTTGGCAGCGGCCGCTAAATGTTAGTGGTGGCTGTTTAACAGTCTGATGGCCTTGAGATAGAAGCTGTTTTTCAGTCTCTCGGTCCCTGCTTTGATGCACCTGTACTGACCTCGCCTTCTGGACGATAGCGGGGTGAACAGGCAGTGGCTTGGGTGGTTGTTGTCCTTGATGATCTTTATGGCCTTCCTGTGACATCGGGTGGTGTAGGTGTCCTGGAGGGCAGGTAGTTTGCCCCCGGTGATGCGTTCTGCAGACCTCACTACCCTCTGGAGAGCCTTACGGTTGTGGGCGGAGCAGTTGCCGTACCAGGCGGTGATACAGCCCGACAGGATGCTCTCGATTGTGCATCTGTAGAAGTTTGTGAGTGCTTTTGGTGACAAGCCGAATTTCTTCAGCCTCCTGAGGTTGAAGAGGCGCTGCTGCGCCTTCTTCACGACGCTGTCTGTGTGGGTGGACCAATTCAGTTTGTCCGTGATGTGTACACCGAGGAACTTAAAACTTTCCACCTTCTCCACTACTGACCCGTCGATGTGGATAGGGGGGTGCTCCCTCTGCTGTTTCCTGAAGTCCACAATCATCTCCTTTGTTTTGTTGACGTTGAGTGTGAGGTTATTTTCCTGACACCACACTCCGAGGGCCCTCACCTCCTCCCTGTAGGCCGTCTCGTCGTTGTTGGTAATCAAGCCTACCACTGTAGTGTCATCCGCAAACTTGATGATTGAGTTGGAGGCGTGCATGGCCACGCAGTCTTGGGTGAACAGGGAGTACAGGAGAGGGCTCAGAACGCACCCTTGTGGGGCCCCAGTGTTGAGGATCAGCGGGGTGGAGATGTTGTTACCTACTCTCACCACCTGGGGGCGGCCCGTCAGGAAGTCCAGGACCCAGTTGCACAGGGCGGGGTCGAGACCCAGGGTCTGCGTCGTCTGAGGATAAAAAAACAAAATACTGTATATTTTCCAAGGAACGCGAAGCGAGGCGGCCATCTCGGTCGGCGCCATCTTTACCTTTTGAGAGGTTATTTTCCTGGCACCACACTCCCAGGGCGTGCGTGAGCAGGCAGTCAAGGGTGAACAGGGAGTACAGGAGGAGGCTGAGAACGCAACCTTGTAGGGCCCCTGTGTTGAGGATCAGCAAAGTGGATGTGTTGTTTCCTACCTTCACCACTTGGGGGCAGCCCGTCAGGAAGTCCAAGACCCAGTTGCTGAGCTATAGTCAATGAACAGCATTCTTACATAGGTATTCCTCTTGTCCAGGTGGGATAGGGCAGTGTGCAGTGCGATGGCGAAATCCTTCTTTAACCTGTCTCCTCCCCTTCATCTACACTGATTGAAGTGGATTTAACAAATTACATCAATTAGGGATCATAGTTGGTCACCTAGTCAGTCTATGTCATGGAAAGGGCTGGTGTCCTTAATGTTTTGTACACACAGTGTACGTCAGCACTTAACATTTTAAAGAACCTATCACGGGGCTGGTTGAGGAGATTGGACACTTTTCCTTGGATGGGAGCTGTATGAACAACTTCAAGCTCTTAATCTTTCAAAGGCCCATGTCCCAAGAAGATAGTCTAAAATTCTCACAATTTAGAATCATATTTTATGAATCCTTCTGTGAGTCCCTAAGCTTTTCTGCCTGGTTTCAAAGATAAGTGTGAAACATTAAAATAATGTGAGGTCATTATATTCCACTATGGATATATTATCCCATTTCATCTCTACAACAAGCCTTAAATGACTAGCTAGTCAACTATTAAGAGTGAACAGATTCTTGGAAATAGTAGCAGTAGATGGTCTGACTTTTTCAAGATGCAAACTGGGTTCTGTTTCGCTGACTTCCATTAGTGGTTCAAAGAGTCTAAACTATACATTTCAGTCAATAATGGAAAAAGAACAACAATCGTTGACACTGTTTGCCAAAGACTTCAGCCTGTGCGTAACAAGTGCGTAACTTGAACATTATTCCTTTTTTAAGCACTTTTCTTCCTACGCACATTCTGCCCTTGAATTTATGCACGGGGAAAAGCCAGCGCCAGCAAGGTACGCGTTTGGGGAGGAGATCAAAGAAATGGAGTGTGCCGGAGGTGTGTCTACAGATTCCACCAGCTTTACGCGCGAGGAAACAATGAAAAAGGTCGAGCAACCTGTTGGTTCCAAGTGGAAAAACATCCACTTTGTTTTCCATAGAAATTACACAAATCTCCATGCACTGTAATTTATAAATTAAAAAGTATTGATAAGATCTAGGTGAATGAGTAAACCATTTGGATGAGGGGAATGTAAATATAAATGACAATTGTTTTAGATCTATTTTACCTTATGCTCGCTGGAGACAAATGTGAAACCAGTTGTATTTCAGCAAAGTGAATAGCATGTCAAAGTGACAGGTATTTAGGCCTAATTTCCACAGTGAAGTATGAATAGCTGTCTTTATTCTGAATTGTAATTGTTACCGGTACTGGACACCCAAGTGCTCGTACGCATTTTTCGTAATACTACAAAAATTACAGGGTAGCCTACGTTGCTGACACTGACAAACAGATCAATAAAAACGATGTTGTCTGATCCACGAAAAGGGGCGACACAAATACAATATGAAGTCCATCTAACCTGGAGGAGGAAATTATTGTCCAAAAACAAACAAAAGTGGCACTGACCCAATGATAAAGACAGTGAAAATGCACACTCACCGGGGACTGGCCAATGTTCTTCGCTGGTGCCAATAAGGTAGACCATTGTTTGCTTAATTAAGTTAAGAATTTTGATAACTTAAAGACAGATTGGAGACTTTCATTGTCATCTCTTTACAGCAATAGCTATTTGCTTTCCAAAAATGCCTGCCTGGGACTGCTTTTCACTGACAGTCGCAACTCAACAATCAGCCATTTGGTATTTGCAAATTGCAGGGCCCTTCCGACTATAGGCTATGCGATTTAAAACAATCCACAGCTTTAAAAAAGCATGCTTTCTGGTGTAGCCTATTTTGAATGATTTTATTTATTTCTCTATAGACAGAAGTAAAGTAATTAGGCTATATAATTTTAGCTATTTAATTACGTTTACTTTAGGGAAAGCTTAGCTTCCCCTAGCCTTATGAACACACCGCCTAGGGCTTTTAATGTGGCAAAACACAACCAGTCATAATTTTTTCATCTGATTTTCAAACAATCACTCAACAAAGGTGCTCCTGTCGGCTACCCACGCACATTCCTCCACTCACAAAATAATTTCAGCATCCAGACCCCAACAGTGCACTGTGCGCACCCACAATTTGATGAATGGAAAGAGACATCTGTACAAAACACCTACATGTATTGTAATGACATTCATTGTCATTAGACCTACACTTGTAGCCTGAATTGAAGCCTCCACTGCTCATCTCCACCTTGACAAAATGACAAAGTGTTCTCCTCAAACCACAACAGAATTTGGAGCGTATACCACCCGGTTTCCTGTCAATTCGCACATTTTTAAAGCGGCTGTGCAGTAATGTTGAAAAATGGTGTAATAGACTGTCGTTTTTTAGGAAGGTTGTATTAATTGTGATAGGCTGATGTTTTATAGGTACGGCACACCCCCACTATTTATTTTGCCGGAACTCCGTACTGCACCGTACCACCTTACTTTCACACCTGCCTGTGAGGAGAACAATCCTGCTGTAGCTTGAACTAGCCCTGCCGTCACTATTTGACATTGAGAAAACATATGCATTTGCCTGTTGTCTTTTCTTTGTGGGTTTTGTCTTACACAGTCTAGTGCATTTTAGAGTTGAAGGGTACCAACTGCAGATACGCATGCTTGTTAGAGCATTTCAAAGACAAAATTCAATATAGAATTAGTTTGACAAGGTTACAAACAGATTATGTTTTACTATTGTAACATGTAGTGATAACAATTCTATTGTCCCCATCAGGAGCCCAGGCTTTTGCTGTAGATGGTAGTTCTCGTCTGTGTCCCACATGATCTTAAAGCCGATGTCACACGAAGCAATCTGGATGCAATTTCTATTGCTTGCAACTAAGTTGCATCTCGCTCGCTTCGTTTGTCACTCCCCAAAAATTGCCAAGAATTGCTTGCAACTACTTCCCGCTCACTGTTCTCCCAAGAAAACTCTCCTCGTTTATCGTCACAGCCGTGTATATCCCCCCGCAAGCGGATACCAAGATGGCCATCAAGGAACTTCACTGGTCTTTATGCAAACTGGAAACCATATATCCTGAGGCTGCTTTATTGTAGCTGGGGCTTTTAACAAAGCTCATTTGAGAACAAGGCTACCTAAATTGTATCAGCATATCAATTGCTGTACACGAGCGAGTAATACGCTTGATCATTGCTACCCTAACTTCCGCGATGATAACAAGGCCCTCCCCCGTCCTCCTTTTGGCAATCTGACCATTACTCCATCTTGTTGCTCCCCTCCTATAGGCACAAACTAAAACAGGAAGCGCACATGCTTAGGTCTATCCAACGCTGGTCTGACCAATCGGATTCCACGCTTCAAGATTTCTTCAATCACGTGGACTGGGATATGTTCCGGGTAGCCTCAGATAATAACATTGATGTATACGCTGACTCGGTGAGCGAGTTTATAAGTAAGTGTATAGAAGATGTTGTACCCACTGTGGCTATTAAAATCTTTCCCAACCTGAAACAGTGGATTGATGGCAGCATTCGTGCAAAACTGAAATACCATAGCATTTAATCATGGCAAAGGGACTGGAAATATGGCAGAATACAAACAGTGTCGTTATTCCCTCCATAAGGCAATCAAACAAGCAAAGTGTCAGTATAGAGACAAAGTGGAGTCGCAATTTTACGGCTCAAAAACGAGACGTATGTGGCAGGGTCTACAGACAATCACGGATTACAAAAAGAAAACCAGCCCCGTTGCGGACATCGACGTCTTGCTTCCAGAGAAATTAAACAATATCATTGCGCGCTTTGAGGACAATACAGTGCCACCGACGCGGCACGCTACCAAAGACTGTGGGCTCTCCTTCTCCGTGGCTGACGATAGTAAAACATTTAAACGTCTTAACCCTCGCAAGGCTGCCGGTCCAGACATCCCTAGCCGTGTCCTCAGAGCATGTGCAGACCAGCTGGCTGGTGTGTTTACGGACTTATTCAATCAATCCATATTCCAGTCTGCTGTCCCCACATGCTTCAGGATGGCCACCATTGTTTCTGTTCCCAAGAAAGCTAAGGTAACTGTAGTAAATTACTATCGCCCCGTAGCACTCACTTCTGTCATCATGAAGTGCTTTGAGAGACTAGTCGATAGTCATATCACCTCCACCCTACCTGTCACCCTAGACCCACTTCAATTGCTTACCGCCCCAATAGGTCCACAGACGATGCAATTATCATCACACTGCCCTATCGCATCTGGACAAGAGGAATACCTATGTAAGAATACTGTTCATTGACTAGAGCTCAGCATTCAACACCATAGTACGCTCCAAACTCATCATTAAGCTTGAGACCCTGGGTTTCGACCTGACGGGCCACCCCCAGGTGGTGAAGGTAGGAAACAACATTTCCACTCCACTGATCCTCAACACTGGGACCCCACAAGGGTGCGTTCTCAGCCCCCTCCTGTACTCCCTGTTGACCCATGACTGCTTGGCCATGCATGCCTCCAACTCAATCATCAAGTTTGCAGAAGACACAACAGTGGTAGGCTTAATTACCAACAACAACGAGACAGCCTACAGGGAGGAGGTCAGGGCCCTCGGAGTGTGGTGTCAGGAAAATAACCTCTCACTCAATGTCAGCAAAACAAAATAGATGATCGTGGACCTCAGGAAACAGCAAAATGAGCACCCACCTATCCACATCGACGGGACAGCAGTGGAGAAGGTGTAAGGTTTTAAGTTCCTCGGTGTACTGTACATTTCACCAACAAACTGAAATGGTCCATGCACACTGACAGTGTGGTGAAGAAGGCTCAACAGCGCCTCGTCAACCTCAGGAGGCTGAAGAAATGTGGCTTGTCACCAAAAACCTTTATAGGTGCACAGAACATCCTGTCGGGCTGTATCACCGCCTGGTACCTGCCCTCCAGGACACCTACAACACCTGATGTCACAGGAAGGCAGAAAAGATAATCAAGGACAATAACCACCCGAGTCACTGCCTGTTCACCCTGCTTCCATCCAGAAGGCAGGTGCATCAAAGCTGGGAAGGAGAGATTGAAAAACAGCTTCTATCTCAAGGCAATCAGAGTGTTAAAATGTCACCACTAGCACAGAGAGGCTGCTGCCTACCTACAGACTTGATATTATTGGCCATTTTAATAAATGGAACACTTTAATAATGCCACTTTAAGAATGTTTACATATCTCACATTACTCATCGCATATGTACAGTTGAAAACGGTAGTTTACATACACTTAGGTTGGAGTCATTAAAACTCCTTTTTCAACAACTCCACAAATGTCTTGTTAACAAACTATAGTTTTGGCAAGTTGGTTAGGACATCTACTTTGTGCATGACACAAGTCATTTTCCCAACAATTTTTTACAGACAGATTATTTCACGTATAATTCACTGTATCACAATTCCAGTGGGTCAGAAGTTTACATACACTAAGTTGACTGTGCCTTTAAACAGCTTGGAAAATTCCAGAAAATTATGTCATGGCTTTAGAAGCTTCTGATAAGCTAATTGACATCATGTGAGTCAATTGGAGGTGTACCTGTTAATGTATTTCAAGGCCTACCTTCAAACTCAGTGCCTCTTTGTTTGACATCATGGGGAAATCAAAAGAAGTCAGCCAAGACCTCAGAAAAAATAGTAGACCTCCACAAGTCTGGTTTATCCTTGTGAGTAATTTCCAAACGTCTGTATAAACAATAGTACGCAAGTATAAACACCAATGGACCACGCAGTCGTCATACCGCTCAGGAAGGAGACTCGTTCTGTCTCCTAGAGATGAACGTACTTTGGTGTGAAAAGTGCAAATCAATCCCAGAACAACAGCAAAGGACCTTGTGAAGATGCTGGAGGAAACAGGTACAAAAGTATCTATATCCACAGTAAAACAGGTCCTATATCGACATAACCTGAAAGGCCGCTCAGCAAGGAAGAAGCCACTGCTCCAAAACCGCCATAAAAAAGCCAGACCATGGTTTGCAACTGCATATGGGGACAAAGATCATACTTTTTGGAGAAATGTCCTCTGGTCTGATGAACTGTTTGGCCATAATGACCATAATGATCGTTATGTTTGGAGGAAAAAGGGGGAAGCTGGCAAGCCGAAGACACCATCCCAACCGTGAAGCACGGGGGTGGCAGCATCATGTTTTGGGGTGCTTTGCTGCAGGAGGGACTGGTGCACTTCACAAAATAGATGGCATCATGAGGATGGAAAATTATGTGGATATATTGAAGCAACACCTCAAGACATCAGTCAGGAAGTTAAAGCTTGCTCGCAAATGGGTCTTCCAAATGGACAATGACCCCCAAGCATACTTTCAAAGTTGTGGAAAAATGGCTTAAGGACAACAAAGTCATGTTATTGGAGTGGCCATCACAAAGCCCTGTCCTCAATCCTATAGAAAATTGTGGGAAGACCTGAAAAAACGTGTGCGAGCAAGGAGGCCTACAATCCCGACTCAGTTACACCAGCTCTGTCAGGAGGAATGGTCCAAAATTCACCCAACTTATTGTGGGAAGCTTGTGGAAGGCTACCTGAAACAATTGACCCAAGTTAAACAATTTAAAGGCAATACTACCAAATACTAATTGAGTGTATGTAAACGTCTGACCCACTGGGAATGTGATGAAAGAAATTAAAGCTGAAAAAAGTCATTCTCTCTACTATTATTCTGACATTTCACTTTCTTAAAATAAAGTGATGATCTTAACTGACCTAAGACAGAGAATTTTTACCAGGATTTAATGTCAGGAATTGTGAAAAACTGAGTTTAAATGTATTTGGCTAAGGTGTATGTGAACTTCTGACTTCAACTGTATATAATGTATACTGTATACTATCTATTGCATCTTAGTCGCTTTGTCACTGCTTATCCATATATTTTATACTTATATATTCTTATCCCATTCCTTTACTAGATTGTGTGTATCAGGTTTTGTTGAGGAATTTGTTAGATATTTGTTTTTTTTGTGGAATTGTTAGATATTACCTGTTAGATACAACAGCTGCACTGTCGGATCTAGAAGCATTAGCATATCGCTATAATATCTGCTAACCATGTGTATGTGACCAATAAAATTTGATTTGATTTCTTCAAGCCGAAAGCCTCATTGGCTACCACCACATAGAGGACAGGTGTACTCCGTGATGGGAGGGCAGATGGCTGAGGGATTTTTAGGGACCTTTCCTTTAGTGCCTGGCTGAGGGAACACTTGTCCAGACCCCCCATCACTCACTCTACCATTGGTGCCAACTTCCACATAGGTAAATTTGAGGTCTGCATCCATTAGAGCCATTAGTACAATGGAGTGGTTGCCCTTGTAATTGTGGTATTGGGATCCACTGTGTTTGGGGGGTTCGATGCTGACGTGTTTCCTGTCCAAAGATTCTATGCAGTGTGGAAATTGCCAAAGCTCCTGATACTTCTTTGCAACACCCTGCCACTCCGCCTAGGTACTGACAGGTAGCTACCTTTTAGCAACTTGTATAGTGCTTGGCATGTTTCCAACACTATTCAAAAAATGGCTTGCCGGCTGATTATAAACATGAAGGACAGGGAGATGAATGTCTCCCCGGTGTCCAAAAATTGCAAGGTGACAGACAATCTCTGTGCTGGGATGATTGCTTCCCTCATTACCGTGTCTTCCTTTTCAATTAGAGGTGTCACCATCCTCACTAACTCCTCACAACTTCCCAGATCGATCCGCATCCAAGATAAAAAAAAAACAAGAGATACATGAGATATGATCATATGATAATAGTTTTATTTTGGTGATATCACTCAAGATAAAACTAGGTGGATAGATGGAGTTCAAGTAGGCTTAAAACAACCTTGGTATGTATATATATATTCTTTGCTATCATGCGCTCAACCGTAGCTGGTTCGATCCTCCTCTTTAAGCTCCCCGTAGAAGATTATTGAAGAACCCTTCTTATCCCGCCTTCCTAAGCCAGCTCCTCACCAATTTCTTTCTTTCTTAGGTCTGTTCCCTTGCTCTTCCATAGTATCTATTAAGATTAGTGCACTTAATGCACACTTTTTCTGCACACTCAACATTGTTCATCTCAACCCACTGCGTCTGTCTGATTGCTATCAGTATACTTATTTTCATTGGAGATTGCTTGAAGTTGGTAAACTTTTAATTGCAAACAAATTGCATAGTGTAGCAGTCAAATTACATTGCAAGCAATCAAAGTGGGCAACTTGTATTGTGTCCACATTTCTTTGTGTGACACAGGCTTAAGATTGCATTCCGCTAAGACACTTCTCTCTATATACATCAGCTGGTGACCAGGGTGGGATCCGTTCGATACACCTATGGGGCATGGAAGCACGGATGCTTCTAGAGAGAGGGGAAAATACTGAAGCATGCGTTGATGACAGTTCTACTGTCACCATTAGAGGCTCAGGCTTTTGACATAGATGGTTCAGCACGCATTTCTTGACTGCAACATTGTACGATTGTGACCCCCCCATCGCACTTCTCTCTCTTTGATTGGTAGGCTACTTCAAATACTACCTGAGATACCTTTGCTATTTGACTTCGTACTCAATAAAATGGTGAAATATTATATGTGATGGTGTTCTTTGTTCGAATGTATATGCATAAAACATAAATTATAAAAAAACATGCAATAGTCATAGTTAGTAGTAGAATAATGGACTGGCAAGAATTTGGCACCGTCAACTTTTAGAAGGTTAGTTGGAAAGCTAGACTAATCATTTAAACCACCTAACATATATTTATATTCACTGAACATTTAGTATTTGAAACTAAAACATTAATTTACCATAATTATTTTTCTATAATCCTGCAGACTGTTCATCATTCGCAAAGCATGCGACATTATGTACGCACACCATGGTATTGGACAGCTGCTGACATTTGACAACTCCATCAAACTCTGATCATTTGATTGCAGACCACATTGTATACATATTGCCCATCTGTTTTTAGAGAAGATTTTATTACAAGGTATGCTATATGTGTAGGATGTGCTGTGTTGGCTAATATGCATATGCAGCTGTAGTCTAGTCAAACTGGAACATTAGATATCTTTCAATAAATTGGCAAAGTGGTCAACGTAGTTACCTCTTCATACGATCAAGACAATTCGTATTGCAAGCTGCATATTTCAAGTGCACTCAAAAAGAGATATTTATCTTTTTTCAGTCTTTGGGAGCTCATAAATTATGCAATAATCAATTTAAATACATTTGTTGCCGAGATTGCTTCTGTGTATGCCGTCTGATGTTTTATTTATATCCAGATCTGATGCTTATCTTTCAAGATGTCTGCTTTGTTTGGGAAGGTGCCATCCCAATGTCATACTTTGAGCTTCTGAAGCAAATTATAGATCTTCACAAAGCTTTATTAACATTGACTGACAAAGCAACCGACATCTGGCGGGCAAAGGGGACTTTTGCACTCCACCTTTGATAAGTCACGCCACGTGAAACAACCACAGAGCATCCCGCATCTGGCTCAGTCCGGTTGAGATGCTGCGTTGCATACAAGGGCAGCGATGTTGACAGAGCCTGATAGGACCACAACACATAAGGCGAGACAGAGTTACTGTCAGATTTATGTAACATTAGTCTTTGTCGGCTTCGATTCTCAGTTCACATTCAATGCAAAACTCAAAAAGAATTTGTTCATTCAGTTTTACTTAGTTTAAGCCCACAATGGAAAGCGTTGTAATGAATACAATTTCATTCCATTTTCATTCCATGTCAAACTAGATTTGTCAATGTCAAGGCCCTGGGCCTTTGTGACTTGCAGATGTGGCAAAGCAGCAATAATACTTTGACAGTATGGAGTGTGTGCTCTTATTCCACACTTGGCTAGAGAATCCGTGGTGACAGAAGCAGAGGACCAGACTCACTGCGAGAGGCAAACAAGATGTGAAAGTTCAATCAGATTCCAAATTGTAAAACAGAGGGGAGACTAAGACTGCTTGGCATTGCTCTAGTAAGAGATGGGGGAGCTTGGGGAGAGTAGGGGAGAAGTGGAATGGAGGGAGTGAGCCTGCCAGCCTTGCCTCAGTGACTGAGTTTACAGACTGTACAATACGTCACACAAGGTGTCTGGAGATTCGGAAGTAAACTGCCGGCCATTGAAATGCACATTTCTTGGGAGAGGGAGATGCACAGACGCGCATTGAGAGGCCACACGGCCTCGACGAGTGTTCCCAGCACGCTTTGTAGAAGTGTGCTCAATGCTCCCAGCAGAAGCTACAGTTGAAGCGCTCCCAGTTCCCAGACGCGGGGTCATGCCACAGCTGACATCGTGCCTTCCTTCACACATCACAACACAGTCACTATCTTGGGCTCGCCGACGGACAGGGTTTAAGGAAAATACTTTTTCCCTCCCTCCTCAACTCTCCTACCCTACCTCTGCTTTTCGCCTGATGGAAGGTATAACGCATCATCTCAGGATGAGAGATTCGCAGGCCAGCTTGAGGAGAAGTGGACACAGGGAGGGCATTTTAATGAATGAATGAGCTCGACATGTCAAAATCTGAAAAGATTACAGGCTGAAGGCAAGGAGATCCCAGTGCGTCCTGCAAAAACAGCTTTTCCGATAGCCAACTGCTCCATTGGAATAATTGTTCCGTGCACACGACATGACAGAGATGAAGACACTGGGTCCAAGAGAACTTGGAGTGAGTGAGCATTTCTCCCCTTCTTGAAGAAATGTGAGCATATGATGGGTTGGTAGGATGACACTGAATACAAAACATGCGATTGTCAGGACAGACACAGGACAGACACAGGACAGACACAGGACACGAGCGGTAAACAAACAAACTCAGGAGGGCAGTAGAAAGCCCTGCACCTGTGACCATTAGAAAGAGCAGGTGCAAGACTGTTCATTAGGCAACCCCAGCCTGACACTGAAGTCTTTAAGAGGCGATCAGGGGAGGCGAGTGAGGGACTGCCCGGGGACTGGGGCGAGACATCAAGGTGAGCAATGCAATTGGAGCGTGAATAATGGAGTGCTTCCTTTCAGCCTGACACTCCTGTGTTTCTAAGGCAATTTCACCACACCGGGCCACCAGCACCTGTGAGCTATTTGGGCTCCCCCTGGAGTCACTGGTTCACAAACGACTCTCGATTCACAATTATTCTGTGGCTAGTTGCCTTCCGAGAAGTTATTCTGCCCCCAAATTGTTTCATGCCTTGAAGAGGCTTTGGAGAGTAAAGCAATCACTTGAACAACGTGAGGCGAAAGAGAAAAATACTGCCAAAGAAGTGAGGAATTAGCTGCAAGAAGGCCTTCCAAAGAAATACCAGCATAATACCAAACCTGCTATAATCCATTGTAATGCATCATAAACACACACCTTTCACAGCTAATCCCTTGATGAGTGCAGGTGTGAAGTCATTATCACACTTACATTTTCTGAGTTTCTAAAAGCACACTATATAACATCCATGGACATACCATTGGATATTGGTAATAACAGTATATTAGGAAGCAAAATCCCCTGCGAAAAATAATGAGCACACAGGAAACATTCAGACAGAAATGTACTTGAAGCCAACAGGGGATGTAGGAAGCAGCCCAGCCTGCACACTTAAACACACACCGGCAGGGAGAACGATGGCAGGCCTCCAATGCAACATAATGTACAGTACCAGTCAAAAGTTTGGACACACCTACTCAAGGGTTTTTATTTATTTGGACTATTTTCTACATTGTAGAATAATAGTGAAGACATCAAAACTATTAAATAACACATATGGAATCATGTGGTAACCAAAAAAGTGTTAAACAAAACAAAATATATTTTATATTTGAGATTCTTCAAAGTAGCCGCCCTTGATGACAGCTTTGCACACTCTTGGCATTCTCTCAACCAGCTTCATGTCACGCCCTGATAAAATAAAAGTTTATTTGTGACGTGCGCCGAATACAACAGGTGTAGAACTTACAGTGAAATGCTTACTTACAGGCTCTAACCAATGGTGCGTGTGTGTGTGTTTGTGTGTGTGTAGGTAAGTAAAGAAATAAAACAGCAGTAAAAAGACATTTGAAAAAAAGAGTAGCAAGGCTATATACAGACACCTGTTAGTCAGGCTTATTGAGGTAGTATGTACATGTAGGTATCGTTAAAGTGACTATGCATATATGATTAACAGAGAGTAGCAGTAGCGTAAAAGAGGGGTTGGTAGGTGGCGGGAGACAATGCAGATTGCCCGGTTAGCCAATGTGCGGGAGCACTGGTTGGTCGGGCCAATTGAGGTAGTATGTACATTAATGTATAGTTAAAGTAATTATGCATATAAGATAAACAGAGAGTAGCAGCAGCGTAAAAGAGGGGTTGGGGGGGGAACACAATGCAAATAGTCCAGGTAACCATTTGGTTACCTGTTCAGGAGTCTTATGGCTACACTACAGCCCCGTCGATGAGAATGGGGACGTGCTCGGTGCTCCTTTTCCAGTAGTCCACAATCATCTCCTTAGTCTTGGTTACGTTGAGGGATAGGTTGTTATTCTGGCACCACCCGGCCAGGTCTCTGACCTCCTACCTCAGCTTGGTAGATGTATTGCTACCTACCCTCACCACCTGGGGGCGGCCTGTCAGGAAGTCCAGGATCCAGTTGCAGAGGGAGGTGTTTAGGCCCAGGTTCCTTAGCTTGGTGATGAGCTTTGAGGGTACTATGGTGTTGAACGCTGAGCTGTAGTCAATGAACAGCATTCTCACATAGGTGTTCCTTTTGTCCCGGTGGGAAAGGGCAGTGTGGAGTGCAATAGAGATTGCATCATATGTGGATCTGTTTGGGCGGTATGCAAATTGGAGTGGGTCTAGGGTTTCTGGGATAGTGGTGTTGATGTGAGCCATTACCAGCCTTTCAAAGCACTTCATGGCTACGCGCGTGAGTGCTACGGGTCTGTAGTCATTTAGGCAGGTTGCCTTTGTGTTCTTGGGCACAGACTCAATCAGGGACAGGTTGAAAATGTCAGTAAAGACACCTGCCAGTTGGTCAGCACATGCCCGGAGCACACGTCCTGGTAATCCATCTGGCCCCGCAGCCTTGTGTATGTTGACCTGTTTAAAGGTCTTGCTCACATCGGCTACGGAGAGCGTGATCACACAGTCGTCCGGAACAGCTGATGCTCTCATGCATGCCTCAGTGTTGCTTGCCTCGAAGCGAGCATAGAAGTGGTTTAGCTCGTCTGGTAGGCTCGTGTCACTGGGCAGCTCGCGGCTGTGCTTCCATTTGTAGTCTGTAATAGTTTGCAAGCCTTGCCACATCCGACGAGCATCGGAGCCGGTGTAGTATGATTCAATCTTAGTCCTGTATTGACCCTTTGCCTGTTTGATGGTTCGACGCATGGCATAGCAGGATTTCTTGTAAGCTTCCGGATTAGAGTCCCGCACCTTTAAAGCGGCAGCTCTACCCTTTAGCTCAGTGCAAATGTTGTCTGTAATCTATGGCTCCTGGTTGGGGTTTTTACGTACAGTCACTGTGGGGACGACGTCCTCAATGCACTTATTGATAAAGCCAGTGACTGATGTGGTGTATTCCTCATTGTCATCGGAAGAATCCCGGAACATGTTCCAGTCTGTGATAGCAAAGCAGTCCTGTAGTTTAGCGTCTGCTTCATTTGACCATTTTTTATAGACCGAGTCACTGGTGCTTCCTGCTTTAATTTTTGCTTGTAAGCAGGAATCAGGAGGATAGAGTTGTGGTCGGATTTACCAAATGGAGGGTGAGGGAGAGCTTTGTACGTGTCTCTGTGTGTGGAGTACAGGTGATCTAGAATTGTTTTCCCTCTGGTTGCACATTTAACATGTTGATAGAGATTTGGTAGAACTGATTTAAGTTGCCCTGCATTAAATTCTCCGGCCACCAGGAGCGCCGCCTCTGGGTAAGTGGTTTCCGGTTTGCTTATTTCCTTATACAGCTGACTGAGTGCGGTCTTAGTGCCAGCATCTGTCTGTGGTGGTAATAAACAGCCACGAAAAGTATAGCTGAGAACTCTCTAGGCAAGTAGTGTGGCCTGCAATTTATCACAATATACTCTACTTCAGGCGAGCAAAATCTAGAGACTTCCTTAGATTTCGTGCACCAGCTGTTGTTTACAAAAATGCACAGAACGCCCCACCTCGTCTGTGCGGTTCTATCCTGCCGGTGGAGCGTGTATCCCGCTAGCTGGATATCCATGTCGTCATTCAGCCACGATTCCGTGAAGCATAGGATATTACAGTTTTTGATGTCCCGTTGATGGGATATTCGTGATCGTACCTCGTCTAGTTTATTGTCCAATGATTGCACGTTGGTGCGTAATATTGACGGTAACGGCAGCTTTCCTAGTTGCCTACTGCGGGTCCGGACGAGGCATCCGGCTCTTCGTCCTCTGCGTCGCTTCCTTTTGAGAATAACCTGTGGGGTGTTTGTCCTGCTTGTTGTTGTTGTTGAAGAAATCTTTGTGTAATCTGAGGTGAGTGATCGCTGTCCTGATATCCAGAAGCTCTTTTCTTCAGAAACATTATGTACAAAAGAATTTACAAATATCGCGGGAAAAAAACACATAATAGCACAATTTGTTAGGAAACCTTAAAACGGCGGCCATCTCCTCCGGCGCCATTTTGTTTCACCTGTCCTTGTGCTTGTCTCCAGCCCCCTCCAAGTGTCGCTCATCTTCCCCATTATCCACTGGGTACTTATACATGTGTTCACTGTTTGTCTGTTGCCAGTTCGTCTTGTTTGTCAAGTCAACCAGCGTTTTGTCTCAGCTCCTGATTTTCCCCAGTCTCGCTTTTTCTCTCACTCCTGGTTTTGACCCTTGCCTGTCCTGACTCTGAGCCACAGTGACCGTACGTACATATTTAAACCAGAAGCCATGGATTACAGGCAACATCCACATCGAGCTAAAGGCTAGAGCTGACGCTTTCAAGGAGCGGGACACTAATCCGGACGCTTAGAAGAAATCACGCTGTGCCCTCAGACGAACCATCAAGCAAAAGTGTCAATACAGGATTAAGATTGAATCCTACTACACCGGCTCTGACACTCGTTGGATGTGGCAGGGCTTGAAAACTATTATGGATTACAAGGGGAAAACCAGACAGGAGCTCCCCAGAGACACGATCCTACCAGACGAGCTAAATGCCTTTTATGCTCGCTTCGAGAAAAGCAACA
Source organism: Salvelinus fontinalis (assembly GCF_029448725.1). Classification (NCBI taxonomy): domain Eukaryota; kingdom Metazoa; phylum Chordata; class Actinopteri; order Salmoniformes; family Salmonidae; genus Salvelinus; species Salvelinus fontinalis. The sequence goes on from NC_074693.1 coordinate 43,280,307, forward strand.
CTGAAGAAAGCACGAGAGCACCAGCTGTTCTGGATGACTGTGTGATAACGCTTTCAGTAGCCGATGTGAGCAAGACCTTTAAAGAGGTCAACATTCACAAAGCCGCGGGGCCAGACGGATTACCGGACATTTTCAACCTCTCCCTGACCAAGTCTGTAATATCTACATGTTTCAAGCAGACCACCATAGTCCCTGTGCCCAAGGAGGCGAAGGTAACCTGCCTAAATTATTACCGCCCTGTAGCACTCACGTCGGTAGCCATGAAGTGATTTGAAAGGCTGGTCATGGCTCACATCAACAGCATCCTCCCGGATACACTAGACCCCCTCTAATTTGTATACCACCCAAACAGATCCACAGATGACGCAATCTCAATCGCACTCCACACTGCCCTTTCCCACCTGTACAAAAGGAATACCTATGTAAGAAAGCTGTTCATTGACTACAGTACATCTCAGCGTTCAACAACATAGTCCCAGGGTCCTCACTAAGCTGAGAAACCTGGGACTAAACCGCTGCAACTGGATCCTGGACATCCTGACGGGCCGCCCCCCAGGTGGCAACAACACGTCTGCCACGCTGATCCTTAACACTGAGGCCCATCAGGCTGTGTACTTAGTCCCCTCCTGTACTCCCTGTTCACCCACGACTGCGTGGCCAAACACGACTCCAACACCATCATTAAATTTGCTGACGACACAACAGTGGTAGGCCTGATCACCGACATTGATGAGACGGCGTATAGGGAGGAGGTAAGAGAACTGGCCGGGTGGTGCCAGGACAACAACCTCTCCCTCAATGTGAGCAAGACAAAGGAGCTGATTGTGGACTACAGGAAAAGGTTGGCCGAACAGACCCCCATTAACATCGACGGGGCTGTAGTGGAGGGGGTCGAGATTTTCAAATTCCTTGGTGTCCACATCACCAGTAAACTATCATGGTCCAAACATACCAAGACAGTCGTGAAGAAGACACAACAAAACCTTTTCCCCCTCAGGAGACTGAAAAGGTTTGGCATGGGTCCACAGATCCTCAAAAACTTCTACAGCTGCACCATCGAGAGCATCCTTGCATCACCGCCTGGTATGGCAACCGCTCGGCATCTGACCGTAAGACGCAACATAGGGTAGTCTGTATGGCCCAGTACATCACTGGCAAGTGGTACAGCAACGCCAAGTCTAGGACCAAAAGGCTCCTTATCAGATTCTACCCCCAAGCCATAAGACTGCTGAATAATTAATCAAATGGCCACTGGACTATTTACATTGTTTTGTACAGTGCTGCTGCTCACTGTTTATTATCTATGCATAGTCACTTCACCCCTACCTACATGCACCAATTACCTAAACTAACCTGTGCCCCTGCACACTGACTCGGTACTGGTACACCCTGTATATAGCCTCATTATTGTTATTTTATTGTGTAAGTTTTTATAATTTTTTACTTTAGTTTATTTGGTAAATATTTTCTTACTCTTCTTGAACTGAACTGTTGGTTAAGGGCTTGTAAGTAAGCATTTCACGGTAAGGTCTACACTTGTTGTATTCGGCACATATGACAAATAAAGTTTGATTTGATACAGAAGATAGCCGTACTTGGTAAAAGACCAAGTCCATTTTATTTCAAGAACAGCTCAAATAAGCAAAGAGAAATGACAGTCCATCATTACTTTAAGACATGAAGGTCAGTCAAAATGGAACATTTCAAGAACTTTGAAAGTTTCTTCAAGTGCAGTCGCAAAAACCATCAAGCGCTATGATGAAACTGGCTCTCATGAGGACCGCCAGCGGAGAGTAAGACCCAAAGTTACCTCTGCTGCAGAGGATAAGTTCATTAGAGTTACCAGCCTCAGAAATTGCAGCCCAAATAAATGCTTGACAGAGTTCAAGGAACAGACACATCTCAACATCAACTTTTCAGAGGAGGCTGCGTGAATCAGGGCTTCATGGTCGAATTGCTGCAAAGAAACCACTATTAAACAGACATTAATAAGTCGAAGAGACTTGCTTGGAGCAAGAAACACAAGCAATGGACATTAGACCGGTGGAAATCTGTCCTTTGTCTGATTAGTCCAAATTTGTGATTTTTGGTTCCAACCGCCATGTGTCTTTGTGACGCAGAGTAGGTGAACGGATGATCTCGACATGTGTTGTTCCCACCATGAAGCATGGAGAAGGTAGTGTGATGATGTGGGGGTGCTTTGCTTGTGACACCTTAAATGATATATTTAGAATAAAAGGCACACTAAACCAACATGTCTACCACAGCATTCTGCAGCGATACGCAATCCCTCACTTAGTGGGTTTCACTTAGTGGGACCATCATTTTTTTCAACAGGACAATGACCCAAAACACACCTCCAGGCTGTGTAAGGGCTATTTGACCACTAAGGATGGTGATGGTGCTGCATCAGATGACCTGGCTTCCACAACCCCCGACCTCAACCCAATTGAGATGGTTTGGGATGAGTTGGACCACAGTTTGAAGGCAAAGCAGCCAACAAGTCTGTTGGAAAAGCCTTCCTCGCGAAGCCAGTTGAGAAAATCCCAAGAGTATGTAAAGCTGTCATTAAGGCAGAGGGTGGCTACTTTGAAGAATATAAACACTCTTTTGGCTACTACATGATTCCATATGTGCTATTTCATAATTGTAATGTCTTCACTACTATTCTACAATGTAGAATTATTAGAAAATTATTTGAATGAGTAGGTGTGTCCAAACTTTTGACTGGTTCTGTATGTTTGCAAGTAATTAAAAGTTATTAATTAAAAGTTCCCATTTGGTTCCCATTCCATTTCGAAATAGAATGTGCCGAACAAATGATCTTTCCATGGCAGTTTATGTAATGCGGGGCACAGGAGACTAGTGTGTTGGAGCCTCCTGCCAGAGTGGGGAGTGGCAGAGGAAATCTCCATCCCTATTTATGTATTAACTTCTAATTCGTTTGTAAGGGGTTAAAGCTTTCTAGAGCAAGGTAATAATTAATGAGAGCTAACAGGGTAACAGAAAGGCAAGCTGTTCCATTTTAAGACATTATAAAAAACGAAAAAAAAACATTACTCATCCACATAGGCAGAGGAGGTTGTGCATGAAATAGGTATTATTGTGGTTGAAATATTTCTAGGGGGCTGTGAAGTTGTGCCTGCTTAAAGCTGTAACGGCTGCATATTTACAGGTTTTATTGTCATTGTCTGTGGAAGCTGAAACCACTCGGTATTGTGGTGAAATTGAAGAGGAAAGACTATGTAAGTACTGTGACCTCGAAGAAATAGAGAATGAAATACTTTTTATCCTCTATTTCCATTTCTACCATGGTATACAGCTTTTTCCACATGTTGTTACATTACAGCCTTATTCTAAAACTGATTAAATTGTTTTTTTTCACTCATCAATCTACACACAATACCACATAATGACAAAGCAAAAAAAAGATTTTAGAAAATTTAACAAAAAATATGATGATGATGCTACAAGCTTGGCACATATGTATTTGGGCGTTTCTCCTTTCCTCTTTGCAAATCCTCTGAAGCTCTGTCAGGTTGGATGGGGAGCGTCGCTGCACAGCTTTTAGGTCTCTCCAGAGATGTTTGATCGGGTTCAAATCCGGGCTTCTGGCAACTTAAGGATATTCAGAAACTTGTCTCGAAGCCACTCCTGCATTGTCTTGGTTGTGTGCTTAGGGTCGTTGTCCTGTTGGAAGGTGAACCTTCGCTCCAGTCTGAGGTCCTGAGCAAGTTTTCATCAAGGATCTCTCTGTACTTTGCTCCATTAATCTTTCCCTCAATACTGACTAGTCTCCCAGTCCCTGCCACTGAAAAACATAAAGGCCTGATTGGTTTAGTGCAGCAGGGTAGGTTGTCCTAATGGAAGGTTCTGCCATCTCCACAGAGGAACTCTGGAACTCTGTCAGAGTGACCATCGGGTTCTTGGTCACCTCCCTGACCAAGGCCCTTCTCCCCCGATTGCTCAGTTTGGCCGGGCAGCCAGCTCTAGGAAGAGTCTTGGTGGTTCCAAACTTCTTCCATTTAAGAATGATGGAGGCCACCGTGTTCTTGGGGACCTTCAATGCTGTAGAATTGTGTCTTGACACTGTGTCTATCCTGTCTCGGAGCTCTACAGACAATTCCTTCGACCTCAAGGCTTGGTTTTGCTTTGACATGCACTGTATACGCTTATACTTGTTTTTTTGCCCATTGATTATTTCCATTTGGGGAATTTGTAGATAAAGACTGGAATAAAAGAAAAAGGGTGACCTATTATTAAATTATACCATTTTTTTATCTACATGTAACGGATGTGAAATGGCTAGCTAGTTAGCGGGTACGCGCTAGTAGCATTTCAATCAGTTACGTCACTTGCTCTGAGACTTAAGTAGTGTTGCCCCTTGCTCTGCAAGGGCCTCGGCCTTTGTGGAGTGATGGGTAACGACCGTGCTTCGTGGGCAACCGTTGTTGATGTGTGCAGAGGGTCCCTGGTTCGCGCCCGGGTCGGGGCGAGGGGACGGTTTAAAGTTATACTGTTACATTGATGCTGTTGACCCGGATCACTGGTTGCTGCGGAAAAGGAGGAGGTTGACAGGGGGGTGAGTGTAACGGATGTGAAATGGCTAGCTAGTTAGCGGGTACGCGCTAGTAGCATTTCAATCAGTTACGTCACTTGCTCTGAGACTTAAGTAGTGTTGCCCCTTGCTCTGCAAGGGCCGCGGCTTTTGTGGAGCGATGGGTAACGACCGTGCTTCGTGGGTGACTGTTGTCGATGTGTGCAGAGGGTCCCTGGTTCGCGCCCGTGTCGGGGCGAGGGGACGGTCTAAAGTTATACTGTTACATACAGATGTAGCAAAGGGCACAAATGTATATAGATTTTGTGTTGGCCTGTCTCACACTTGAATCTGTGTCAGACTGGGTTCACTAGCCTTCCATTTTATTTATTTGCTTTTATGTTATTTTTACTGCTCTAGGGTCATTATTATTGCTTGAATAACCTTATTTACTATTATGTATTAATTTCTTTTTCATTCTTTATGCGGTGCGCACTGCACAGAACACTGGAAGAATGACTAAATTATCAATGTGAATTATTGTAATGTTTATTTATGTATCAATTAATCCCATAAGGGATCGGTTGCCAGCTGGCGATTTGACACGAAAATAACATTTGATTAATTAATTAACTCTCTCTCTCTCTCTCTCTCTCACACACACACACACGTTCCCACCCTCTGTGCAAACTCTCCTTCAGGACCCAGATGGGCTTGGCGAGGATACAACTGCTTTACTGCTGTGTGTCTAAGGGGGCTTCCCATCAGGCAGACAGACAGGTAATTGGGCTTTGAAGTGGCTCCATCTTTCTCACTGAGGCCAGAGAACGAGGCCTCCCCCTCAAGACCCCATTAAAGGGGAACTGAGGGCCCACAGGTTTGATGTCCAATGACTGGGCAGCCTCTGCCATCAACATGTTGGTGTGCGTCCCAAAAGGCACCCTATTCACCTTATAGTGCGCTACTTTTGACCAAGGCCCTTAGGGCTCTGGTCAAAAGTAGTGCACTAAATATGGGATAGGGTGCCATTTGGGATTGAGGTCTTATGTGCCATGTGAGAGTGATCACAGCTTACTAAAGTGGAAATAATGACTCCTCCTTCTCCGGCATGAAATACTTAACAAGGACAAAGAAGACGGACCCAAAGATGATTTATATCTGGTGAGCAGGGAGGAAGAGAAGGTGGACTTCCATACAAAACGTTTCGCTGTACCTTGATTAGCCTGTGCTCTGTAACCTTCCAGTACTGTCCCTCAAGTGAAGTTAAAAGGTCCATTTTGATGCACATAGGAATTCTTGACTTACTTAAAAAAAAAAAAAATACTAATTTAACCAGGTAGGCTAGTTGAGAACAAGTTCTCATTTACAACTGCGACCTGGCATAGAATAAAGCAAAGCAGTTCGACACATACAACAACACAGAGTTACACATGGAATAAACAAACATACAGTAGAAAAAAAAGTCTATATACAGTGTGTGCAAATGAGGTAAGATAAGGGAGGTAAGGCAATACATAGGCAATGGTGGCGAAGTAATTACAATATACCAATTAAACACTGGAGTGAATGATGTGCAGAAGATGAATGTGCAAGTAGAGATACTGGGATGCAAAGAAGCAAGATAAATAAATAAATACAGTATGGGGATGAGGTACTTGGATGGGCTATTTACAGATGGGGTATGTACAGGTGCAGTGAACTGTGAGCTGCTCTGACAGCTGGTGCTTAAAGCTAGTGAGGGAGATATGAGTCTCCAGCTTCAGGTCCTCTGGTCTAAAAAATATCCCAATGCCCCAGGGCAGGGATTGGGGACACTGCCCTGTGTAGGGTGCTGTCTTTCGGATGGGACGTTAAATGGGTGTCCTGACTCTCTGAGGTCATTAAAAATCCCATGGCATTTATCGTAAGAGTAGGGGTGTTAACTCCGGTGTCCTGGCTAAATTCCCAATCTGGCCCTCAAACCATTCGCGGTCACCTAATTAATCCCTAGTTTACAATTGGCTCATTCATCCCCCTCCTCTCCCCTGCAACTATTCCCCAGGTTGTTGCTGTAAACTAGAACGTGTTCTCAGTCAACCTACCTGGTAAAATAACGGATAAATTAAAAAACATTTTTTTTAGATTTACTTGCCTTTAAGAGCAGTTGGAGGCCACGGAAGGAGAGTTGTATGGCACTGAAGCTCGTCTGGAGGTTTGTTAACACAGTGTCCAAAGAAGGGCCAGAAGTATACAGAATGGTGTTGTCTGCGTAGAGGGGGATCAGAGAATCACCAGTAGCAAGAGCAACATCATTGATGTATATAGAGAAAAGGGACGGCCCGAGAATTGAACCCTGTGGCACCCCTATAGACTGCCAGAGGTCCGGACAACAGGCCCTTCGATTTGACACACTGAACTCTATCAGAGAAGTAGTTGGTGAACCAGGCGAGGCAGTCATTTGAGAAACCAAGGCTGTTTAGTCTGCCGATAAGAATGTGGTGATTGACAGCGTCGAAAGCCTTGGCCAGGTCGATGAATACGGCTGCACAGTAATGTCTCTTATCGATGGCGGCTATGATATCGTTTAGGACCTTGAGCGTGGCTGAGGTGCACCCATGACCAGCTCTGAAACCAGATTGCATAGCAGAGAAGGTACGGTGGGATTCGAAATGGTCGGTATTCTGTTTGTTAACTTGGCCTTCGAAGACCTTAGAAAGGCAGGGTAGGATAGATATACTGTAGGTCTGTAGCAGTTTGGGTTTGAAGAGGGGGATGATCGCGGCAGCTTTCCAATCTTTGGGAATCTCAGACAATACCTTAGAGAGGTTGAACAGGGAGGTTGAACAGGCTAGTAATAGGGGTTGCAACAATTTCGGCAGATCATTTTAGAAAGGGAGGGTCCAGATTGTCTAGCCCGGCTGATTTTGTAGAGGTCCAGATTTTGTAAGTTTTACATTTTACATAAAAAAGCACTTTATCTTAAATATTATTCCAATAGCTTCTTAGGGGTGGCTGTTTTATCTACACACACACACACACACACACACACACACACACACACACACACACACACACACACACACACACACACACACACACACACACACACACACACACACACACACACACACACACACACACACACACACGTAGAGCTTTGCTACCCGATCAGTGCCTGGCGGGCCTCAACATTATACATCGGGTTCCACACAGATTTTATATATGGAATAATCGGGATATATTGTATAAAAATACTTTTGTTTTTAGAATATTGGTTCCGAAATAATATCCTATTGGTGAGCCAACTGGTAAATGCACAGGGTCTTTTGCTCAGTTATAAGGAATTCTTATCACTTTACAAGGTCCCTGTAACACCTAAAGATTTTGCAATTGTTTTAGACGCCATTCCCTCAGGTGTTGCTCTGTTATTCAGGAACGTGTCAAGACCTGACCCTCAGAGCCTACCTTCTATTGACCCTGTTGACTCATCAGTAGGAAAGATTTGTTTCTCTTTTGGCCCATTCAACAACAGAGTGATACGAACCTTGTTTCAGCAGGATGTTGTATCTATACCTTATGTCATGCCTTATTGGAATGGATTTATTGATAATATCTGTTGGGAAAAAGTTTAGATGTTGCCACACACATACCTACTTGTTAACAAAATTAAGGAGGTTTCCTTTACACTATTGTGGAGAGATGTACTGCTTGGATTCTTTACATACGATAGAAATAAGCTGAAACATTTTTATGTAATTCATTTCATTATTCTTTTGGCCAAATTTCATATACACAAATATAAATTTACAAACAAAAAAACACATGCTCTTACCTTACAAAAAGAAATTGAACTGTATTTTAAGACAGTTAAATACTCTACTAACAAAAAAGCTGTTCGAATTGTAAGTGTATGTATGTCCCTTAAGGTCCTTGTGTAATTGTAATGTGATATTGTACCCCCTAGCTCGATTGTCCATTGTATATAATCTATATATACTTGTGTTCCCTCATGCACTTTTTGTATTGATTTGTTGTTAATAAAAATAATGAAAAAATGAAAAATAAAAATAATAATACATTGGGTTAGGGCCTGCACGGTAAAAAATTACCCACGGGCTTAGTATATATTTTAAAAAAAAATCAATGATTTTTACTTAAAAAAATAGGTTTCTGGTTTTACTTACATTTTTGAATATTCTACTTAATTTACAACACGTATAAAAGACTGGCATTTGCAAATGAAAATCCAAGGTAATATGCTACCAAATTTGAACGAATATTTCTAAGTAACAACCAACATCTTAAAAATATGATATTCAAATTATCATTATTACGTTGGACTGACATGCTAGATCAAGTTCTGAACGTAAATTGTGCTTGGAACAACTCAACGGACCTCATCTTGATCTTTTTCCTCTGGAATGGCCATGCAACTTGGAATGTAGTTTGGATCTCTCTACACATATTTTCGATGAAATTTCAAAAATATTTGTGGAAAACTTTAACTAATATTCTTGAAGTACGAATTTCTTCTTGCTGGCTATATTGCCAGAGTATGTTATATATTTTCACGGTGATAAGCTACCTAGTTAACGGCCGTGATGTTTGTATAGTTAGCTAGTGGTGGGCATGTTACTAGCTAGTAAGTTAGCATTGCATTTACTCGCCTCGGCGCTGTTTCTAACCTTTGTCATTTTGTATAAGTTTTATATTGACCGAAATAGCTAGATAACATATACAGACCTCAAGGCTTGTTTTTTGCTATGACATGCACTGTCAACTGTGGGACCTTATATAGACAGGTGTGTGCCTTTCCAAATCATGTCCAATCAATAGAATTTTTCACAGGAGATCAATGGAAACAGGATGCACCTGAGCTCAATTTCGAGTATCATAGCAAAGGATCTGAATGCTTATGTAAATAAGGTACAGTTGAAGTCGGAAGTTTACTTAAAATTAGGTTGGAGTCATTAAAACTCGTTTTTCATCCACTCCACACATTTCTTGTTAACAAACTATAGTTTTGGCAAGTTGGTTACGACATCTACTTTGTGCAGGACACAAATAATTTTCCCAACAATTGTTTGCAGACAGATTATTTCACTTATATTAATTCACTGTATCACAATTCCAGTGGGTCAGAAATTTATATACACTAAGTTGACTGTGCCTTTAAACAGCTTGGAAAATTCCAGAAAATTATGTCATGGCTTTAGAAGCTTCTGATAGGCCAATTGACATCATTTGAGTCAATTGCAGGTGTACCTGTGGATGTATTTCAAGGCCTACCTTCAAACTCAGTGCCTCTTTGCTTGACATCATGGGAAAATCTAAAGAAATCAGCTTAGAACTAAGAAAAAACATTGTAGACCTCTACCAGTCTGGTTCATCCTTGGGAGAAATTTCCAAACGCCTGAAGGTGCCACGCTCATCTGTACAAACAATAGTACACAAGTATAAACACCATGGGACCACACAGCCGTCATACCGCTCAGGAAGGAGACACGTTCTCTCCTATAGATGAATGTACTCTGGTGCGAAAGTGCAAATCGTTCCCAGAAAAACAGCAAAATACCTTGTGAAGATGCTGGAGGAAACAGGTACAAAGTATCTATATCCACAGTAAAAACGAGTCCTATATCGACATAACCTGAAAGACCGTTCAGTAAGGAGGAAGCCACTGCTCTGCCATAAAAATGCCAGACAACGGTTTGCAACTGCACATGGGGACAAAGATCGTACTGTTTGGAGAAATGTCCTCTGGTCTGATGAAACAAAAATAGAACTGTTTGGCCATAATGACCATCGTTATGTTTGGAGGAAAAAGGAGGAGGCTTGCAAGCCGAAAAACTGTCACGTTCTGACCTTATTTCTTTTTTTTATGTCTTTATTTTAGTTGGGGTGGGCATTCTATGTTGTTTTTCTATGTTTTGTTCTAGTCGTTATATTTCTATGTGTTTGGCCTAGTATGGTTCTCAATCAGAGGCAGGTGTCGATCGTTGTCTCTGTCGTGGAAAATCACTTCAAATATAACTCTTACAAGAACTTTTGTGAACTCAAATAAATGTTTTTATTACAATTGTATTGCAATCTGGAATGTCCGCGGAACACACACACTCCCAGAGCACTGGTTCGCTCTTTATACACAAATAGCATATGAGTCCACCCCATATGCAAATAAGCATACCCCCCCTATTCTTTCTGCCATCATTATCTTTTTAGTTCAGGCTTCCTGCTTGTTCACGCATACTAACGCCCATCATCTGCTTTCAGTTAAATTATAATAGTGGTCAGACCCTCTATCTTAGTGTGTCAACATACTCTGTGTCCCCTCCCTTCACCACTAAATCAATGCACTCTTTGTGCCCCCCCATCCCTAGGGCATCCAATTGCTTATAGGCGTCTATGTGTCTGGTCAGTTTCACTCAAATGGAATCAGCAGACTATGTGTTTCTTGTTCATTAGTGTCCAGCCACCCCAGGCATATTTCTCTGGTATGTATGCTTTTCTAGTGGAATGGGTAGACTATAAATCTAGTGTGTCAAAGCGCCCAGTAGGCGCCCAGTAGGCGCCCGTATGTCTGGTCAATCTGCCAGCACAATGGAGAACACACAAGGGTCAGAGGGTCAGAACGTCCCCCAGTAGATCTCCATTACCACGGTCCCATGATCTATGCCAACATGTGGCTCGTCACTCCAATGCTCAGCCACCCTTCATCTCTACATGTTATCCATGTATCTTATGTTACCACTACATCTCTGATTGAGAATCATACTTAGGTAGCCTGTTTTCCCACTATGGGTTGTGGGTAGTTATTTTCTGTTTAGTGTTATTTGTTTGCACCTTAAAAAATTGTTCGTTTGTCGGTTTGTTGTTTTTGTTCAGTATTCATTCTTTATTAAAACTATTATGAATACGTACCATGCTGCACTTTGGTCCTCTTCTCCTTCCACCAACGACAACCGTTACAAGAACACCATCCCATCCGTGAAGCACGGGGGTGGCAGCATCATGTTGTGGGGGTGCTTTGCTGCAGGAGGGACTAGTGAACTTCACAAAATAGATGGCAACATGAGGAATGAAAATCATGTGGATATATTGAAGCAGCATCCCAAGACATTAGTCAGGAAGTTAAAGCTTGGTCGCAAATGGGTCTTCCAAATGGACAATGACCCCAAGCATACTTCCAAAGTTGTGGAAAAATGGCTTAAGGACAACAAAGTCAAGGTATTGGAGTGGCCATCACAAAGCCCTGACCTCAATCCCATAAAAAATTTGTGGGCAGAACTGAAAAAGCGTGTGCGAGCAAGGAGGCCTACAAACCTGACTCAGTTACACCAGCTCTGCCAGGAGGAATGGGCCAAAATTCACCCAACTTATTGTGGGAAGCTTGTGGAAGGCTACCTGAAACGTTTGACCCAAGTTAAACAATTTAAAAGCAATACTACCAAATACTAATTGAGTGTATGTAAACTTCTAACCCATTGGGAATGTGATGAAACAAATAAAAGCTGAAATAAATAAATCATTCTCATTCTTAAAATAAAGTGGAAGACAGGGAATTCTTACTAAGATTAAATGTCAGGAATTGTGAAAAACTGAGATGAAATGTATTTCGCTAAGGTGTATGTAATCTTCAACTGTATTTCTGTTTCTTATTTGTAATGTCTTTTCCATCAATTAGTATATTTGAGTTGAACAATAATATTTGTTGCAATATTTATTCAGTTTTTTTCCTGGTGGATTAAACTGAAATTTCAACCAGCTTTCTATGGCTTGTTTTAAAAATAGCGATATTTTGGAGATTAATTCATTTTTAAATAACCTAAAGTGAGAGGTTGTAATCTGAATAAAGGGACATTTCGGTGAATAATTTTAATATTTATTTTTGCATTTTTTTCCCATATCATCCAGTTTGTTAAATTTAAACAAAAATGGCTTGTGAAAGTATTCACACCTATTGGCATTTTTCCTGTTTTGTTGCCTTACAACCTGAAATTAATATGGATATTTTGGTGGTTTGTATCATTTGATTTACACAACATGCCTACCACTTTGATGATGCAAAAATATGATTTATTGGGAAACAAACAAGAAAGAAGTAAAAAAAAGAAATCTTTAGCGTGCTAAAGAACTATTCATTCCCCCCAAAGTTAATACTTTGTAGAGACACCTTTTACAGCAATTACAGCTGCAAGTCTCTTGGGGTATGTCTCTGTAAGAATGGCACATCTAGCCACTGGGATTTTTGCTCATTCTTCAAGGAAAAACTGCTCCAGCTCCTTCAAGTTGGATGGGTTCCGCTGGAGTACAGCAATCCTTAAGTCATACCACAGATTCTCAATTGGATTGAATTTGGGCTTTGACTAGGCCATTCCAAGACATTTAAATGTTTTCCCTTAAACTACTCGAGTGTTGCTTTAGCAGTATGCTTAGGGTCATTGTCCTGCTGGAAGGTGAACCTCCGTCCCAGTCGCAAATCTCTGGAAGACTGAAACAGGTTTCCCTCAAGAATTTCCCTGTATTTAGTGCCATCCTTCAATTCTGACCAGTTTCCCAGTCCCTGCCGATGAAAAACATCCCCACAGCATGATGCTGCCACCACAATGCTGGGTGGGTTGGGTTTGCACAAGACATAGCGTTTTCCTTGATGGCCAAAAAGCAAAATTTTTGTCTCATCTGAACAGAGTACCTTCTTCCATATGCTTGGGGAATCTCCCACATGCCTTTTGGCGAACACCAAACATGTTTGCTTATTTTTTTATTTAAGCAATGGCTTTTTTTCTGGCCACTCTTCCGTAAAGCCCAGCTCTGTGGAGTGTACGGCTTAAAGTGGTCCTATGGACAGATACTCCAATCTCCGCTGTGGAGCTTTGCAGCTCCTTCAGGGTTATCTTTGACATACAGATAATTGTAAGGTCCTTCAGTCAAGCAGTGAATTTCTAAAACAGATTCAACCACAAAGACCAGGGACCAGGGTTTTACAATGCCTTGCAAAGAATGTCACCTATTGGTAGATGGGTGAAAAAAAGCAACATTGAATATCCCTTTGAGCATGGTGAAGTTATTAATTGCACTTTGGATGGTGTATGTCACGCCCTGACCGTAGAGAGCTGTTCATGTCTCTATTTTGGTTTGGTCAGGGTATGATTTGGGTGGGCATTCTATGTTCCTTTTTCTATGATTTGTATTTCTGTGTGTTTGGCCGGGTGTGGGTCTCAATCAGAAGGCAGCTGGCTATCGTTGTCTCTGATTGAGAACCATACTTAGGTTGCCTTTTCCAACCTGTATTTGTGGGTAGTTGTCTGTGTTGTTGCCTGTCAGCACTAATTTTTGTATAGCTTCACGGTTCGTTTGGTATTTTGTTAGTTTGTTTAGTGTTCGTTCTTTAAATAAATTTAGTATGTACGCATCCCACGCTGCGCCTTGGTCTCCTCTCTTTGACGGCCGTGACATTGTACCAATACACCCAGTCACTACACATATACAGGCGTCCTTCCTAACTCAGTTGCTGGAAAGGAAGGAAACACAACATGTATCTAAAATGAACCCTACAAATAGCATTATTGGGAGATTTGGAAAACCATAGTCAATCCTTCAACAATATAATAATACTTTTAATAAAAACTGTATCTTTAACTTAGAATCTGTAGATACTTTGCTATTAGACAGGTTCATAATTTATGTAAACCATCATGGCACATGGAAATCATAAGAGGGGGGTTTACTGAGAGTAGCTGAGAGGTGGGTTTAAAAGCTCATGTTCTATAATAGCTATGACTGAAAACACAATTTTGTATGTATATGTGCTATCTATCTAGATGTAATGTACAGTACTGTGCTAAAGTTTTAGGCAGGTGTGACACAATGTAAAGTAAGAATGCTTCAAAAATAGATATGTTAATATGTTATATTTATCAATGAACAAAATGCTATGTGAGTGAACAGAAGAAAAATCTACATCAAATCAATATTTGGTGTTACCACCCTTTGCCTTTAAAACGGCATCAATTCTTCTAAAGGTACACTTGTACACAGTTTTTGAAGGAGCTCGGCAGGTAGGTTGGCCCAAACATCTTGGAGAACTAACCACAGTTCTTCTGTGGATTTAGGCAGCCTCAGGTGCTTCTCTCTCTTCATGTAATCCCAGACAGACTCGGTGATGTTAAGATCAGGGCTCTGTGGGGGCCATACCATCACTTCCAGGACTCCTTGTTCTTTTTTACTCTGAAGATAGTTCTTAATGACTTTCGATGTATGTTTGGGGTCGTTGTCATGCTGCAGAATACATTTGGGGCCAATCAGATGCCTCCCTGATGGTATTACATGATGGATAAGTCTCTGCCTGTACTTCTCAGCATTGAGATAACCATTCATTCTGACCAAATCCCCAACTCCATTTGCAGAAATGCATCCCCAAACTTGCAAGGAACCTCCACCATGCTTCACTGTTGCCTGCAGACACTCATTTGTGTACCTCTCTCGCCCTTCGGCAAAAAAACTGCCTTCTGCTATTGCAAAATATTTAACAAATTTGACTAATCAGTCCAGAGCACCTGCTGCCATTTTTCTGCACCCCAGCTCCTGTGTTTTCGTGCATAGTTGAGTCGCTTGGCCTTGTTTCCACGTCGGAGGAATGGCTTTTTGGCCGGAAGTCTTCCATGAAGGCCACTTCTGACCAGACTTCTCCGGACAGTAGAAGGGTATACCAGGGTCCCGCTGTTTTCTGCCAATTCTGAGTTGATGGAACTGCTGGACATCTTCCAATTGCAAAGGGAAGTAAGAATGATGTGTCTTTCATCTGCTGCAGTAAGTTTCCTTGTCCGAACACTGAGTCTACGGTCCTCAACATTGCCCATTTCTTTGTGCTTCTTCAAAAGAGCTTGGACAGCACATCTGAAAACCCCTGCCTGATTTGAAGTTTCTGCCTGGGAGAGACCTTGCTGATGCAGTATAACTACCTTGTGTCTTGTTGCTGTGCTCAGTCTTGTCATGGTGTATGCTGTCTTCAGCAACCTCACCATGTTAGCTGAATTTGGCTGTTCCTCGCCCAGTTTTATTCCTCCTACACAGCTGTTTTTGTTTCAGTTAATGATTGTGTTTCAACCTACATATTGAATTGATGATCATTAGCACCTGTTTGGTATCATTTTTTAATCATACACCTGACTATATGCCTACAAAATCCCTGACTTTGTGCAAGTGTACCTACAACAATTTATGCTGTTTTGAAGGCAAAGGTTGGTCACACAAAATATGGATTTGATTTAGGTTTTTCTTCTGTTCACTCATTTTGAATTTAGTTAGTTGATACAAATAGTCTATTAACATGTCTATTTTTGAAAGCATTCTTACAGCATTTTTTCACACAGCACTGTATATTAAAATGTTATATGATTTTTTTGTGTGGCTACTGTAAGAAATAAAGAGAAAAAAAGTGACATGTGTGTACAATGTACATGTACGAAAGAAACAGCTGTAAAAACAGAGTTTATTTTTGTCCTCGGGAGTGGATGCCACCCCCCATTAATAAAAAAAAAAAAGTCCTTGAGTGGCTTGAAAATATGACACAACTAAATAAGGCCTGTCTAGCAATGATCAACAACAAACTTAACAGACCTTGAAGCATTTTTTAAATAATAATGTGCAAATATTGTACAATACAGGTAAGAAAAGCTCTTAGAGACTTACCCAGAACGAGTCACAGCTGTAATCGCTGTCAAAGGTGATTCTAACATGTATTGATTCAGGGATGTAAATACCTACGTAAACGAGCTATTTCTGTCATTTTCAAGAAATGATTAAACATTTCTAAAAACATATTTTCACTGTGTCATTGTGGGGTGTTGTGTGTAGCGTAGACTGGTGGGATGATTTTTTATTTGTATTATTTTGAATTCAGGCTGTAACACAACAAAATGTGCAATAAGTCAAGGGATTCTGTAGGCACTGGAAATACATAATTGAAAAAAAATGAGTATTGAATTGCATGGCGTCTAAAGAAACATTTGAAAGTGTCCCATACAAAAATGGCTTCTGTAGCATCGATGTTATGTAGGTTAAAGCAGTGGTGTAAAGTACTTAAGTAGTACTTAAGTCGTTTTTGGAGGTATTTACATTTTTGACAACTTTTACTTTTACTCCACTACATTCCTAAAGAAAATAATATACTTTTTACTCCAGACATTTTCCTTGACATCCAAAAGTAATCGTTACATTTTGAATGCTTAGCAGGACAGGAAAATGATCCAATTCACATCCCTATCAAAAGAAACCTGGTCCTGGTCATTCCTGGTCATCCCAACTGCCACTGATCTGGCGGACTTTCTAAAAACAAATGCTTTGTTTGTAAATTATATCTCAATGTTGGTTTGTAACTCTGGCTATCCATAAATTAAAAAAAACTAGAAAACCGTGGCATCTGGCTTGCTTAATTTAAGACATTTTAAATGATTTATAGTTTTACACTTAAGTATATTTAAAACCAAAACCAGAAGGGAGTTTCTGCAAGGTATTTACGATCCGTTTGTTAAGTAATAAAACTCTGGTGGGAGAGAGAGAGAGCGAAAGAGAGGGGGGGCGAGCTGATCTGGCGCCTATGATCCTCACCCAAGAGAGAGAGTTGTGACATTTCCAATATCATCGCCTATGTGGAAATGCCGTAAGAGTAATGTGTATGCCAATTATTTAATGGCATTCTGTCCCATATTAATTAACAACTTTGGGTGCCAGCATCAATGGTATAAGACAGTAGCCAAGATGACTAGCTTGATGGAGCGTCCACCATGTATATCTCACTAGATCGAGACAAATATATTTATCGTCCAATGGTACACTTAAAAGGATCCACCTTCCTTGCGGATCTGTTTGGACAGTGTGCACATTCGGATCTAAGTTTTTGTTAATTAATATCATCACCCCTTTTGAGTTACTTTGTCCATGGGAGAAGTGTATTTCACCCCCCTGTCCTTTTTCCACACAACTTCATCAAAAAATTTAGAATGAGTTTCCCGCCGAAGATGGTGCCTCTTCCTGTTCGGGCGGCGCTCGGCGGTCGTCGTCACCGGCCTACTAGCTGCCATCGATTCTATTCTTTTTGTTTCTGTTAGTTTGGGCTGATTGGGTGCACCTGTTTTGAGTTTAGTTTTGTGGGTAGGCTATTTAAGGGCAGTAAGCCCGCTGGCTTTTGTGCGGGCTTGTTTCTCTGTTATTTGGTGTTGGATTGTATTGTGGATTTATTATTTTTTCTGGACAGTTTAGTCCTGTGTTTTGGACTCGTATTTTCATGCGCCCGTGTGTTTAGGGCATGATCGTTTTTCACTGTCTACTGGAAAATAAATCCACGTTCTTGAATCCCTGCTCTCTGCGCTTGACTCCTCCACCCAGTACTCCTAGCAGCTCTGACATATTCCTTCTCTTTTAGGCAGGTAAAGACTTACCACCTTTTCTTAGCTAAGCCATGTCAATTTTAACTAGCTATACTTATTTCACCACTTACCGTAATGAGATACAAGTTTAAATTGTAGTTACCATAATATATATTTGTAAACTTACCATTAAAAAGTACCATGATGATTTAGTGTCCATATAGATGTACCATGATATGTGCAATGTTAAGCATACTGTTGCTGCGACTGAGTAAAACTCCAATTGTCCTCCAATATTCCACCCGCTAAAACCTCCCCCCATCCCCAGTTGGATTGTCGTCCCCATGACTGGCAGACCACCCCTGCACACAAGGACCCTAGGGCTTCCCAGAGACTGGGACCCAACCTTTGAAAAGAGCACAAAGTGCTACCTACAGAACAGAACCAAATAAGCAGCCGACAGCATTTCTAACGCTATCGCCTCAGTTGTACTGTAGTGCTTTCAGAAAGTATTCAGACCCCTTCCCTTTTTCCACATTTTGTTACGTTACAGCCTTATTCTTAAATTGATTCAATAGTTTTTTCCCCCTCATCAATCTACACACAATGTCCAATAACCACAAAGCAAAAACAGCTTTTTAGAATTTTTTGCAAATGTATTACAAATATCACATTTACTGCAGGGGGTTAACCTGTTGGAAATCAAGGACAGAACATTCTGTTCTCCCTCTCCAAATTCACCCAAGGAATATGCTTTATTTCAAGAATATTTTTTCCCATCCAAACTCTAACACATTCAAAATTATACTTCTAGAACAATATTTCTAACATAGAACGTGGGGAATGGTCAGAGGCGATCTACAGAACACTGTCGTTTTGTTTGTTTTTGAGAAACTACAAGAGATAATTGTTTTACACAGTGACACGTCACATCCCTGAGTGAGGTCAGAGAGTGTGTCAGCCTGACGGAACCGCTCATTTTGAACAATCTGCATAAAATGATGGGTTAAGAATGAACATATCAGACCAGGGAGACGTAGAGCTGCAGCTTTACGTTTAAAGTGGTTTGAACTTTGAATCTCAACACGAGGTAGAGATGATAAACTCACCTCCCAGACAATCACTGTCCTAAGTAAAGTATCTAGAAAAGCGAATTGAGTGGGACCATTCTACTACTCTGCTCAAACCATCATGTTACTCTACTCTCATCACCCCACAGGGAACCATCGACACGGCTGGATAGCCTATCTTCAAAGAGGCATCTTTCAGAGTGAATGGAAGGGAAATCAAGTCTGTAGTTCTGTTCAGGACTACACAACAAGTCACCGGATACCAGACAACTGCAGAGAAGAACAACAGTAGAATACTTTTTGGGACCATTTGTGGTCCATCAGAGCCTTACAAGCATGCCGCGAAAAGGCCCAACCCCCTTTCCAAGAGGGCCTGGTTCCGACAGAGATACACGGCGAACCAAGGAATTTCACAAAATAATTTCATGATTTCTTACTACAAGCGGGTGGGGGTTAGTGTGCAAAGTATTGGAGTTCTATAAATGAGAGTAGTTTCTAAATGTACCAACGTTAGGTGTTGTAACGGCTGACGCTCTCCTCATCCTCGGATGAGGTGAGGAGAGAAGGATCTTCAGACCAAAACGCAGCATTTGGGAAATAAGCCATCTTTATTATGAATACGATGGCAACACGAAACGAAACAACACACTTTCAAAACTACAAAACAAGAAAACGACGTTGACGAAACCTGAACATAAACTTACATAACTAAACATAAACTTACGTACAGGAAACAGACGACATCGAAACGAAACGAAACAAACAAAACGCTACAGTCCCGTGTGGCACGAACATACATACTGACACGGAAGACAATCACCCACAACGAACACTGTGACAACGCCTACCTAAATATGACTCTTAATTAGAGGAACGCCAAACACCTGCCTCTAATTAAGAGCCATACCAGGTAACCCAAAACCAACACAGAAACAGAAAACATAGAATGCCCACCCAACCTCACGTCCTGACCAACTAACACACATAACAACTAACATAAATAGGTCAGGAACGTGACAGGTGTCTCTGTCCATCTCTCTCTTTCGCACTCTCCATGTCTTTTGTAACAAGCAACCATATTGTTGTCAGTCTGCTAGGGACCTGTTCTTAACATATTAAGTGTGTATGTTTTTCCTGTATTACCATTTAATTAGCAAGTAAATAATAAAACTAATTTGCTGATGCAAGGAGGTATTCGACTGTTCAGAATTATGATATGATACGAGGTCATGATTAATAAGTTGACTGTTTATACATGATTTCAGGTAACTCTTTAAAGATCCGCTGTCGTGGTGCCCCATATCATAATGAGTTAATTGTTAGTCAGTCGATGAGATAAATAACAGTTCCCAGATTAATGTTCAAGGTACGACAATATGTTTCTTTAAGTTGATTGGAGTCCAGCTGTGGTAAATTCAATTGATTGGACACGATTTGGAAAGGCACACACCTGTCTATATAAGGTCCCACAGTTAACAGTGCATGTCAGAGAAAAAACCAAGCCAAGAGGTCGAAGGAATTTTCCGTAGAGCTCTGAGACAGGGTTGTGTTGAGGCACCTTTCTGCAGCATTGAAGGTCCCCTAGAACACAGTGGCCTCCATCATTCTTCAATGGAAGAAGTTTGGAACAACCAAGACTCTTCCTAGAGCTGGCCACCCAGCCAAACTGAGCAATCGGGGGAGAAGGGCCTTGGTCAGGGAGGTGACCAATAACCCGATGGTCACTCTGACAGAGCTCCAGAGTTCTTCTGTGGAGATGGGAAAACCTTCCAGAAGGACAACCATTTCTGCAGTACTCCACCAATCAGGCCTTTATGGCAGAGTGGCCAGACAGAAGCCACTCCTCAGTAAAAGGCACATGACAGCCCGCTTGGAGTTTGGTAAAAGGCACCTAAAGGATTCTCAGACCATGAGAAACAAGATTGTCTGGTCTAATGAAACCAAGATTGAACTCTTTGGCCTGAATGCCAAGCGTCACGTCTGGAGAAACCCTGGCACCATCCCTATGGTGAAGCATGCTGGTGGCAGCATTATGCTGTGGGGATGTTTTTCAGCGGCAGGGACTGGTAGACTAGTCAGGATCGAGGGAAAGATGAATGGAGCAAAGTACAGAGATCCTTGATGAAAACCTGCTCCAGAGCATTCAGGACATCAGACTGGGGCCAAGTTTCACCTTCCAAAAAGACAACAATCCTAAGGACACAACCAAGACTATGCAGGAGTTGTCTTGAATGTCCTTGAGTGGCCCAGCCAGAGCCTGGACTTGAACCCGATCTAACATCTCTGGAGAGACCTAAAAATAACTATGCAGCAATGCTCCCCATCCAATCTAACAGAGTTTGAGAGGATCTGCAGAGAGGAATGGGAGAAACTGCCCAAATACAGGTGTGCCAAGCTTGTAGCGTAATACCCAAGAAGATTCAAAGTTGTTATCCTTGCCAAAGATGTTTCAACAAAGTACTGAGTAAAAGGTCTGAATACTTATGTAACACCTTCCTAATATTGAGTTGCATCCCCCCCTTTCGCCCTCAGAACAGACTCAATTCATCAGGGCATGGACTCTACAAAGTGCCGAAAGCATTCTACTGGCATTTCGGCAGACGTTGACTCCAATGCGTCCCACGGTTGTGTCAAGTTTGCTGGATGTCCTTTAGGTGGTGGACCATTCTTGCTACCCCACCGGAATTCCCAACAGCAAGGTATGAAGTCGTCAAGGTTCTCATTAGCAGCTTTGAGAAAATCCTTGTATATTATGCTCAGACTCTTGAGGGGACTGGGCTGCTTTAGTGGATCTATGACCGCGTTCATCTTTCTGTCTTGGCTGCATAGGCTACTTGCGGTAGGACTATATTGTATAGGTAAGGACTTCTCCAAAGTGAGAGGATCACAGAGGTGGATGTCTTCTGTAGGTAGGGTTGGGCACCGATCCATCATGATAGGACAAAAATAAATAAACGTATATATCCGATATTTGCACAAAAGTGGAGACTCTCGCTCTGTCACAACTTCTGCTCACAGACACAAATGGGTTCCGACATTTGGAACTACTTTCTTTGCTCACTCACTTTCAACTCATCACACTTTTCCAATCACACAAACTCTCAGGCACCGCATCTTCAAACACACCTGTACTCCCCCCCACATATACTCACTCACATACCGTATCTCCTATGTCCTCTGTTTGTTTTGTTTCTATTGCCACATTGATTCCTGCCTAATTTCAGGCTTTTTAGTACTTTTGTGTTCCAGTTCCTTGTATTTGGGGATTTATTATTGCATTAGTTGTCCCTCCCTATAATGCTGTCTTTTTTATATTTATAACTACTATAAATTAAAATGGAATTTATATGAATTATTTGACGATATTCCCGAACTTGAGTAATATAGCATATAGGTGGTTTGATTATCAGTCATAATATTCTGGTTAAGAAACAAAATCATTTGCAGTTATTTTCTCTTATTCACAGTAGCGCCTGGAACCAAAATACTGGATAATTGTCCTTGAGAAGAAATTATTGAAGTATTTTTTGGGGCATAGTCTTGAGTAAATTAGCTTCTACCCCCCTTGGGTAATCTGGGGGAAAGATGCGGAATGAAAATGCTCTCCATCAAAAGTGAGTGAATTGGATTTTTACAAGATGAATGGCTCGGACAAGAGTCTACTCCAATTATATCATGAAGAGGCTTGAGTTCTAGTGCTGCCAATGTGGTCAACAGCAATTAAGGTTGTTTGGACAGAGGTATCAGGAACACGAATTGCTTAAACATATTTACACTGCTTGTAGAGAGAAGCTAATAGACAAAATGATAAATGACACTGCAGTTAACCAGAGAAGTCATTGTTTAACACAAAGGCTTCTTGAAATTACATACTTGACAGCCAAGACATTGAAATAATAATTTCAAAATGACTGTCTTTTCGATGGCCAATAGAGCTTTTAATTCAGTGTATTATTATACTGTGTTATATTATACACTGAATGCAGACTGAGGCTGTCTTTGGCTCTTTGTGTGACCATCTCTTTCCATTTCTTACACATTTTCCATGAAAGTCATAGATATGATTTGGTCAGGATAAGCTTCAGTGGGTCTTTTATCCAGGATCCTAGCAATTAAAATGTTCCATTAAAAGCTGGGCCATACAGCATTGTAGCAGGACATCGATATAGCTTTTTCATGAGCAGGTAGAGAAGAATGAGCAGATGTGTAACTGTTAACCTGTTTTAAGGTCGGACATGAGCTTGTTTGATAAGAGCGATGGAAACCTAGTCTACTGGTTGATTGTGAAGCAATATGAAGAGTCATCATGATTAGGGCTGTTGCGATGACCGTATTACCGCCACACCGGCGGTCACGAGTCATGAAGGTAGTCAAATTCCATGGTAATGACGGTAATTACGGTAATTAGTCTTCTCAAAGCTCTGATGCTGCTCATGGTCATTAGTAGCCTACCAAACTTGCTAACTGCCTGCTACTTAGCACTCTATTGTCTCTCTAATCACTCTGACATCAATGCAAACGTAATCGAAAATCAAATCAAACACTCATGAGAGCCAATGAGCTCATGTTGCATTACATTTCTATAGGCTATGCAATTGCGTGAGAAAACAGAGTGATGGCCTCTACTAAAAAGAGGAGGATCCCATCAGCTTTCTATTAGGTTAACCTGTTATATTTATTTCTCAACTATCCTAAAATTAATCATATTGCTTATTTTTACAACAGGATTATAGCCTACCTGGCTGGCATGAAAATGAATCACGGGAAAAGCGTCCTCCATTCGCTATTTAAGTGCATAGATGACATATTTTTTCCGACCTCCGCTGTTTCAAGACAGGTGCATGATAATGTTCCATTCTAAATTAAAATACATTTTACACATATAGTATTTAGTATTTGTGAAGACAAGATTAAATCAAGAATAGTCTGATGAGTGACAATATTAGCTTATCCCTTTTGAATGATGCCCAGCAATAAGAAACTTTTTTGAATAATAGTCACACATTTCATGTAGCCTAGTCCATAGGCCTATATGTTTTGATATGTGATATATATGTTTTGAAGGTTTGTATCACAGCTAAAGTGGTCAAAACAAATTCTTAAAATTATGCACATTAACCCGCTTTACAAGTGGTGTAGAGCCTAACTGGCATACATAAGCAGCGCATGAGTTTCAATTTTGGGGAAGATAATTTTCACCATAAAAATGTACCTTTATAATAAAAGCATTACATGCATAATCGCATTTGCGGTCACTTTTGAAAATGGTGTTTTCCCGCTAACTGAACATTCCCGCTTATAGCCTACTGTCATATGCCCATTGCTGCGCTTATAATGTGAAGAAATAGCTTAATAGTTTATCAACATTTTAAGCTAAATGTTCTGATCTGTTGTGTCAGCCACATTGCTTAAACATTTTTTTGTTGATGCTAGTGGTTGTATTCATTTGGGATCTATTGCATCCCACAACTGTCCCAGACTATGGATGGAATATTTATTTCTCCCATAGAATAGAATAGGTTGACAATGGTACTATGGGGGATAGTAGATTGACATAGGCTCGTGCTTTTGCTAATCGTTAGGCCTACTCATCTTCTTGGCTGACGAAAAGTAAATGTGGACAGTTCATCCAATGAAGACACACGCAGTTGCATCCCCGATGTGTCTGTCTTCACTTGTAGCCTTTGAGAAAGACCCGATCACGTGATGGAGAGCACACAACACTCAGGGAGAAGGGCACAACAAAGACACGGATTCTTTTTAGGGTGCATTACAGCCACAAAGGGGACGTCGCCGTCAAATTCGAGATATTATCAAGTGCATGTCAAATTGTGAATGAGACTAATGAAGTGTGTACAGCCTGCACAAAAAAAACAAAGCAGAGCTCATGCTTTTCAAGCAACTTTTTACAATTCATAATTAGTCACATCATGCAGCCTTAAAATGTATTAATTTATCAAAACATATAGCCCAACATTTGTAGAACAACTAAAGTTACATTAATAGCTATATATTAAGGAGTACCTAGGAGTATATAGGAGTACTGTAACGGCAGTCCTCCTCCTCTTCATCTGAAGAGGAGGAGTATTGAGAGAACCAAGGCGCAGCGTAGAGAACAGACATATTTTATTAACGGAAACACGAACTTGATTAAACTAACAAAAAACAACAAACAGTGTAGACAGACCTAGACGACGTACTTACATAAAACAAGAAAAAATGCACGAATAGGAACATAGGCTACATAAACCGAACAAACCGTAAACAGTCCCGCGTGGTGTAAAGACACAGACACGGAAGACAATCACCCACAACGAACACTGTGACAACGCCTACCTAAATTTGACTCTTAATTAGAGGAACGCCAAACACCTGCCTCTAATTAAGAGCATACCAGGCAAGCCAAAACCAACACAGAAACAGAAAACATAGAATGCCCACCCAAACTCACGTCCTGACCAACTAACACATATAAAAAATTAACAGAAATAGGTCAGGAACGTGACATAACCCCCCCCCATAAGGTGCGAACTCTGGGCGCACCAGCACAAAGTCTAGGGGAGGGTCTGGGTGGGCATCTGACCACGGTGGTGGCTCAGGCTCCGGGCGAGGTCCCCACCCCACCATAATCAATCCTAACCTCCCTCTCCCCCTAAAAATGTCCACCCTCAATTTACCCCCACAAAATCCTCTTAGTAACATCAATGACAGGGACAGCACCGGGACAGAGATATAAATCAAGACAGAGGGATAGCACCAGACAGAGGGATAGATCAGAAAATAGAGGTAGATCAAGATAGAGAGGGAGATCATGATAGAGGGGCAACTCCGGACTGAAAGGCAGCTCCGGACAGAGAGACAGCTCTGGACTGAGGGGCAGTTCTGGGTATATAGCCGTTTCTGGCTGAAGGGCAGCTCATGGCTGACTGACGAATCTGGACGCTCATGGCAGGCTGACGGCTCTCGACGCTCATGGCTGGCTGACGGCTCTCGACGCTCATGGCTGGCTGACGGCTCTCGACGCTCATGGCTGGCTGACGGCTCTCGACGCTCATGGCTGGCTGACGGCTCTCGACGCTCATGGCTGGCTGACGGCTCTCGACGCTCATGGCTGGCTGACGGCTCTCGACGCTCATGGCTGGCTGACGGCTCTCGACGCTCATGGCTGGCTGACGGCTCTCGACGCTCATGGCTGGCTGACGGCTCTCGACGCTCATGGCTGGCTGACGGCTCTCGGCGCTCATGGCTGGCTGACGGCTCTCGGCGCTCATGGCTGGCTGACGGCTCTCGGCGCTCATGGCTGGCTGACGGCTCTCGACGCTCATGGCTGGCTGACGGCTCTCGACGCTCATGGCAGGCTGACGGCTCTCGACGCTCATGGCAGGCTGACGGCTCTCGACGCTCATGGCAGGCTGACGGCTCTCGACGCTCATGGCTCTCTGATGGCTCTGGCTGCTCATGGCTCGCTGGCGGCTCTGGCAGATCCTGTCTGGCTGGCGGCTCTGGCAGATCCTGTCTGGTTGGCGGCTCTGGCAGATCCTCTCTGGTTGGCGGCTCTGGCAGATCCTGTCTGACGGACGGCTCTAGCGGCTTCTGTCTGGCGGGCGGCTCTAGCGGCTCCTGTCTGGAGGACGGCTCTGTAGGCTCATGGCAGACGGGCGGCTTTGCAGGCTCATGGCAGACGGATGGCTCAGATGGCGCTGGGGAGACGGATGGCTCAGATGGCGCTGGGGAGACGGATGGCTCAGATGGCGCTGGGGAGACGGATGGCTCTGGCCGGATAAGGCGCACTGTAGACCTGGTGCGTGGTGCCGGAACTGGAGGCACCGGGCTAAGGACACGCACCTTCATACTAGTGCGGGGAGCAGGGACAGGGCACACTGGACTCTCAAAGCCCACTCTATACCTGGTGCGTGGTACCGGCACTGGTGGCACCGGGCTGAGGACAAGCACATCTGGATTAGTAGGGGGAGAAGAAACAGTGAGTACAGGGCTCTGGAGATGCACAGGAGGGTTAGTGCGTGGTGCCGGAACTGGAGGCACCGAACTGGATACACGCACTACAGGGAGAGTGCGTGGAGGAGGAACAGGGCTCAGGAGACGCACTGGTAGCCTAGTGCGTAGTGTAGGCACTGTAGGTACTAGGCTGGGGCGGGGAGGTGGCGCCGGAAATATCGGACCGTGCAGGCGTACTGGCTCTCTTGAGCATTGAGCCTGCCCAACCTTACCTGGTTGAATACTCCCGGTTGCCCGACCAGTGCGGGGAGGTGGAATAACCCGCACTGGGCTATGTAGGCGAACCGGGGAAACCATGCGTAAGGCAGGTGCCATGTATGCCGGCCCGAGGAGACGCACTGGAGACCAGACGCGTTGAGCCGGCCTCATGACACCTGGCTCAATACCCAATCTAGCCCTACCAGTGTGGGGAGGTGGAATAACCCGCACTGGGCTATGCACTCGTACAGGAGACACCGTGCGCTCTACTGCGTAACACGGCGCCTGCCCGTACTCCCGCTCTCCACGGTAAGCCTGGGAAGTGGGCGCAGGTCTCCTACCTGCCCTTGGCCCACTACCTCTTACCCCCCCCCAAGAAATTTTTGGGTGTTACTCACGGGCTTTTTGGGCTTCCGTGCAAGACGCGTTCCCTCATAACTCCGGTTCCTCTCTCTCTTTTCCTCCACTCTCCGAGCTGCCTCCAGCTGTTCCCATGGACTGTGATTCACTTTAGCCCATGGTCCTTCTCCGTTAAATATTTGCTCCCAACTCCACAAGTCCTGTATACTTCCCCGTTGCTCCAAATTACGCTGCTTGGTTCTGGATTCTTGGTGGGTGATTCTGTAACGGCAGTCCTCCTCCTCTTCATCTGAAGAGGAGGAGTATTGAGAGAACCAAGGCGCAGCGTAGAGAACAGACATATTTTATTCACGGAAACACGAACTTGATTAAACTAACAAAAAACAACAAACAGTGTAGACAGACCTAGACGACGTACTTACATAAAACAAGAAAAAATGCACGAATAGGAACATAGGCTACACAAACCGAACAAACCGTAAACAGTCCCATGTGGTGTAAAGACACAGACACGGAAGACAATCACCCACAACGAACACTGTGACAACGCCTACCTAAATATGACTCTTAATTAGAGGAACGCCAAACACCTGCCTCTAATTAAGAGTCAAACCAGGCAACCCAAAACCAACACAGAAACAGAAAACATAGAATGCCCACCCAACCTCACGTCCTGACCAACTAACACATATAACAAATTAACAGAAATAGGTCAGGAACGTGACAAGTACCTATTTATTTGTTAAATGCTCAACACAGAATAGTCGCATGTTCACACACCCTCAAACCATTGAGGAAATATTTATATTTTATTCAGCTTTGTTCAATTGTATTATTAATACTATAAAATATTACAAAATAATGCCACGGATTTGTAAGGAAATCTTGTCTGCTAAATGAACTAGTGTAGCCTAAAGCCATTTGGCATAGCCACATCAGGACATCTCAGAGTATGCTATTCTGTTCTTCTGAAATAGACTACATTTTCTTCATATCATGCTTCTTTAGACCTGTCTAAAATAAACAACAGATTTGTCGTGAAGGTGTAGGCTATATTACATGGATTCATTAGACTTTTAAAAATGTAGATGTTCCAAAGGTCTGCGTCAGTGGTTTGTAGGCTATGTGTGAAAGCCAGGAGATGCTAAATGTGTTTCTGTTAATTAATGCTCAATTACTGTGAGACCGACAGTTATTTACTTGACAAACACTGCCTGACGGAATTTCGTGACCACCACAGCCCTAATCATAACATTCCACAGTTATTGACATACGACAGGCCTTACCCTCCCCATGCCCAGACTAAATGTTTACCATGACTCTAGTGTACTGATTGATCGTGAAGCAATATGATCAGTCATGACATCCCCCTGTTATTGACACTTACCCTCCCTAGACTAAACCTTTACAGTGACTCTAGCTTACTAGTTGATTGTGAAGCAATACTGCTGTTACTGAGCCAGGCCTTACCTTCCCCAGACTTGGGCTCCAGAGGTGTCTAAGGCTGAAGATGCCCAGGGTCAACACCAGGAAAACCAGCCCCAGAATCAGGGCTCCTCGCTGGTAGCTCCGGTACATGGTCTTCTCTTTCCCCACCTCCACCTAAGGAGAACATATTAATTGGGAAGCATTTTTAATCCATTCACACTTCAGAGTGGTTCATGTACATATCATACTGTCCTTGAAGTAACTATAATGACTAACATTTTCACTACAGCTGCACTGAGAAATGTGTTATTCTAATGGTATTAGCAATGATATACATTCTAATAACCTCATTATAACATGACATAAGTGAAATAATGTCTGACAATCATTAGATGCAAGATTCCTAATGTTGCATACAAAAATATGATCATTCTCTAGCTAGCCTCTATTTATGGGTTTCACCTCCATCACTCGGTCGCATCAAGTCATTGATATCAACGTTCTCAAGAAGCGCTCAGCCATAGTGGTGCCCAAAAGTCAAATGGTGCCCAGTCACTCTGAATGAGTGCAAATGATTGTTTCTTCTAAATTACACTATAGTGGCTTGGAAAATCAAGAATTAGTAGGAAACAATTTTGTCCTCATTATGTCGTCGAATTTACTTTAGATAGATGGAAATGTTGTCATTAGCAAGCAAAGTTTGTCAAAAATACGTTAGCTAACTAACTTTCGGCACTCTCTCCTCACTCTTAGCTAGTTAGAGGATGTTACACTACATCTGAAGTCAATCTGACTACATCACACCGATGACAAAAGGTTTTCCTATTAATTATTTCCCTCTATTAGAAATGTCATTGTGTTTCCAAGTCACTATAACACACTTTAGAGTATATCTTCTTCAGTGCCAATTGAGAAAGCATTAGGTAGAACATTCAGTCGGCCACCAGTCCTCCAGAGAACCTTCAAAACAATATTGTGACAAACGTGCAACCCATATTCAGTGTGAACTGTCAAACTATATAAAGTTGCAGAAATGCTGGGAGGATTATATTAACAACACCCACACATTCACTTTTTTATTATCAGTATTTCTGCTATTCGTCATAACATTGTGAACCGTCTACAACACTGCAGGCCTTTCGAGAAGAACCAGAAGGCATCTGCTAGATGAGTTGGAGATCGAAATATTCACATATGCAAATTTGACACCTGTCTACATGCTCACAGTCTGCAATAACTGTTGCTGAAAGGTGTTAAAATCGAGCAAACAGCCATGTAATCTCCATAGACAAACATTGGTGGTAGAACGGCCTTACTGAAGAGCTCAGTGACTTTCAAAGTGTTACCGTCATAGGATGCCACCTTTCCAACAAGTCATTTCCAAACTGCCTCTGGAAGCAACGTCAGCACTGTTAGTCCGGAGCTTCATGAAATGGGTTTCCATGGCCGAGCAGCTGCACACAAGCCTAAGATCGCCATGCGCAATGCCAAGCATCGGCTGGAGTGGTGTAGAGCGCACCGCTGTTGCACAATGTAGCAGTGGAAATGCGTTATCTGGAATGATGAATCCCGCTTCACCATCTGGCAGTCCGACAGATGAATCTGGGTTTGGCGGAGGCCAGGAGAACGTTACCTGCCCCAATTCATAGTGCCAACTGTAAAGTTTGGTGATGGAGGAATAATGAATTGGGGCTGAAGGCAAATCTTAATGCTACAGCATAAAATGACATTCTAGACAATTCTATGCTTCAAACTTTGTGGCAACAGTTTGGGGAAGGCCCTTTCCTGTTTCAGCATGACAATGCCCCGTGCACAAAGCGAGGTCCATACAGAAATGGTTTGTCGAGATCAGTGTGGAAGAACTGGACTGGCCTGAACAGAGTTTAACCTCAACCCAATCGAACACCTTTGGGATGAATTGGAACACCTACTGCGAGCCAGGCCTAATCGCCCAACATCAGTGCCCGACCTCACTAATGCTCTTGTGGCTGAATGGATGCAAGTCCCCGCAGCAATGTTCCAACATCTAGTGGAAAACCTTCCCAGAAAAGTAGACGCTGTTATAGCATTAAAGGTGGGACCAACTCCATATTAACGCCCATGATTTTGGAATGAGATCTTTGAAGAGCAGGTGTCCACATACTTTTGGTTATGTAGTGTACTTGCCTGCACAAAGTAAATAATCATTATTTTGAAAATCTGCAGAACTGCAGATATACTAAAAGGTCATGTTTATTTTACTTTTCTTCAAATTAAAACTCAATTCCCTGGGCTCAAGGCCACACATTAATAAAGAAGGGCTTTTGTTCCCCCACAAAGCTCCAGTGGTGAGGGAATGAAATGTTCTGATTCACACTGCCGCTATGGAAGGTCTCCGAGGACAATGAAAAGAAGATATCGGAGCAAAGTTCAATTAGCAAAGTTGTTCTTTGAAATAATTGGGCCAGCTTCTTGCATGCAAAGCGATGATAAAACAGCTTTGTTGTCTCTATTGTGATTTTAATTATTACAGTGGATTGGGTAACGTTTGACAAAATGAGGGTGCCATTTATAAAAGGTATATGTAGTTCATACACAATATCTTGTGAGTGAATGTGAGTGAGAGAAGTAGTGTGACTGAGTGAATGTCAGACGGTCCCATGGACAAGTATTAGAGGGGTGAATGAAGATTTAATGGGTGAAATAATTATACATGTTTATTTCTGGAGTCTGAAGTACTCTAAAACTTCAATTAAACGGCGAGTCTCAAATAGCTGCCTGTCCCTTTTAATAGCCGGGCATTAGCACATGAATTGTTTACGAGATTACCATGGGCACAGCTCTGATGTTTCCACAGTCATGTGCATTAAATATACTTTAAAAAAATGTTATTGCTAGCCATAGCGACACCAAAAAGAAAACAACAAATTCAACTGCTCTCAATGGTGCTGAAGCGCAAAATCAGGGGTGTGTGATAGACAGCTTAGAAAAAAGTCTGATCCCAAAGTCTGATCTGCAATGGATGTCTTATTATAGTGTTTATACTATTAATACTGGGGACTTTAAACTGTGCGGTAGTCGTAAGAAAAATGTATTGAGCAAAAGCTGTGTGCATTAATACCCCCTAGAGTTGATGTCCATGCCCCCATGGAACCAATTATCATAATCTTTTATTTCACCTTTATTTAACCAGGAAGGCAAGTTGAGAACACGTTCTCATTTACAATTGCGACCTGGCCAAGATAAAGCAAAGCAGTTCGACACATACAACAACACATAGTTACACATGGAGTAAAACAAACATACAGTCAATAATACAGTGAAAAATAAGTCTATATACAATGTGAGCAAGTGAGGTGAGATAAGGGAGGTGAAGGCAAACAAAATATATAAAATATATATATAAATACATAAAAATATAAAAAGGCCATGGTGGCGAAGTAAATACAATATAGCAAGTAAAAAAACACTGGAATGGTTGGTTTGCAGTGGAAGAAAGTGTAAAGTAGAGAGAAATAATGGGGTGCAAAGGAGCAAAATAAATAAATAAATACAGTAGGTAAAGAGGTAGTTGTTTGGGCTAAATTATAGATAGGCTATGTACAGGTGCAGTAATCTATGAGCTGCTCTGACAGCTGGTGCTTAAAGCTAGTGAGATAATTATCTCAGCTCGCTGGTCACCATAGCAGCACCTACCTGTAGCACGCGCTCCAGCAGGTATATCTCTCTGGTCACCCCCAAAACCAATTCTTCCTTTGGCCGCCTCTCCTTCCAGTTCTCTGCTGCCAATGACTGGAACGAACTACAAAAATCTCTGAAACTGGAAACACTTATCTCCCTCACTAGCTTTAAGCACCAGCTGTCAGAGCAGCTCATAGATTACTGCACCTGTACATAGCCCATCTATAATTTAGCCCAAACAACTACCTCTTTACCTACTGTATTTATTTAT
The DNA here is from genome assembly GCF_029448725.1 of Salvelinus fontinalis. Taxonomy (NCBI): domain Eukaryota; kingdom Metazoa; phylum Chordata; class Actinopteri; order Salmoniformes; family Salmonidae; genus Salvelinus; species Salvelinus fontinalis. The sequence continues at coordinate 43,313,193 of NC_074693.1, forward strand.
TTTGCTCCTTTGCACCCCATTATTTCTCTCTACTTTACACTTTCTTCCACTGCAAACCAACCATTCCAGTGTTTTTTTACTTGCTATATTGTATTTACTTCGCCACCATGGCCTTTTTATATTTTTATTTATTTATATATATATATTTTATATATTTTGTTTGCCTTCACCTCCCTTATCTCACCTCACTTGCTCAATACAAAATAATAATACATAATAATAATAATAATCAGTCTGTTTAAGCTAGAGATATCAGTTTTTGCATGGACTGCATCTCAATCCACCCCATCCGCCGATATCGGCCTTGGCAGCTTCATGAAATAGTACCCGCAAAACACCAGTCTCAACGTCAACAGTGAAGAGCCGACTCCGGGATGCTGGCCTCCTAGGCAGAGTTCCTTTGTCCAGTGTCTGTGTTCTTCTACCCATCTAAATCTTTTATTTTTATTGGCCAGTCTGAGATATGGATTTTTCTTTCCAACTCTGCCTATAAGGCCAGCATCCCGGAGTCGCCTCTTCACTGTTGACGTTGAGACAGGTGTTTTGCGGTTACTATGTAATGAAGCTGCCAGTTGAGGTCTTCTGAGGTGTCTGTTTCTGAAACTAGACACTCAAATGTACTTGTCCTCTTTCTCAGTTGTGCACCGGGGACTCCCCCTTCTCTTTCAATTCTGGTTAAGGCCAGTTTGAGCTGTTCTGTGAAGGGAGTAGTACACAGCGTTGTACAAGATCTTCAGTGTCTTGGCAATTTCTCGCATGGAATAGCCTTCATTTCTCAGAACAAGAATAGACTGACGAGTTTCAGAAGAAAGTTCTTTGTTTCTGACCATTTTGAGCCTGTACTCAAACCCACAAATGCTGATGCTCCAGATACTCAACTAGTCTAAAGGACAGTTTTATTGCCTCTTTAATCAGGACAACAGTTTTCAGCTAACATAATTGCAAAAGGGTTTTCTAATGAACAATCAGCCTTATAAAATTATAAACTTTTTGGATTAGCTAACACAACGTGCCATTTGAACACAGGAGTGATGGTTGCTGATAATGGGCCTCTGTACGCCTATGTAGATATTCTATTAAAAATCAAACTAGAATAGTCATTTACATAAAACATGTCTACACTGTATTTATGATCAATTTAATGTTATTTTAATGGACAAAAAAATGTGACATTTCTAAGTGACCCCAAACTTTAGAAACGGTAGTGTATATTTTTTATTTAACTTTGATTTAACTAGAAAAGTCAGTAAAGAACAAATTCTTATTTTACAATGACGGCCTACCCCGGCCAAACCCTTCCCTAACCCGGACGATGCTGGGCCAATTGTGTGCCGCCCTATGGGACTCCTGATCACGTCCGGTTGTGATACAGCCCGGGATAAAGTGGTCCTGAAATTCTAAATCAAATAGCTAAATGATCCTTGGTAAATGACTATCTTAAAACACTTCCATATAGTAGCTTAGTAGAACCCCCCTCCCCCAAACAGAATCCTGTCTCTAATAAGTGGTGGTTGTTTTCAGTGAATGAAGCAAAACAATTCTGAGCTATTCATTTATGTTATATTAACTTCTTTGGGACAGGGGGGCAGTATTGAGTAGCTTGGATTAAAAGGTGCCCAGAGTAAAATGCCTGCTACTCACTCCTAAAAGCTAGAATATGCATGCAATTAGTATATTTGTATAGAAAACACTCTGAAGTTTCTAAAACTGTTTGAATGATGTCTGTGAGTATAACAGAACTCATATGGCAGGCATAAACCTGAGAAAAAATCCAACCAGGAACCCCAGAAATCTGAGGTTTGTAGTTTTCCAACTCTGCCTATCGGAGATAGTGGAAATGGGGTCATATTGCACGTCCTAAGGCTTCCACTGGATGTCAACAGTCTTTAGAACCTTGTTTGATGCTTCTACTGTGAAGGAGGGGGGAATGGGAGCTGTAAGAGTCAGAGGTCTGCCAGAGTGGCATGAGCTGGTCACGAGCATTCACGTGAGAGGTAGCTTGCGTTCCATTGCAATTCTACAGACAATGGAACATTATTCCGGTTGGAACATTATTGAAGATTTATGATAAAAACATCCTAAAGATTTATTCTATACTTAGTTTGACATGTTTCTACGAACTGTAATATGACTTTTTGTCTGAACTTTCGCCTGGACCTGCCCTGTACTAAACGTGCGAACAAAAAGGAGTTATTTGGACATAAATTATGGATTTTATCGAACAAATCAAACATTTATTGTGGAACTGGGATTCCTGGGAGTGCATTCTGATGAAGATCATCAAAGGTAAGTGATTATTTATAATGCTATTTCTGACTTTGTTGACTCGACAACATGGCGGATATCTGTATGGCCTGTTTGGGCTCTGAGCATTGTACTCAGATTATTGCATGGTGTGCTTTTTCGGTAAAGCTTTTTTGAAATCTGACACAGCGGTTGCATTAAGGAGAAGTTTATCTAAAGTTCCATCCATAACACTTGTATTTTCATCAACATTTATGATGAGTATTTCTGTAAATTGATGTGGCTCTCTGCAAAATCACCGGGTGTTTTGGAAGCAAAACATTACTGAACGTAACGCGCCAATGTAAACTGAGATTTTTGGATATAAATATGAACTTTATTAAACAAAACATACATGTATTGTCTAACATGAAGTCCTATGAGTTTCATCTGATGATCATCAAAGGTTAGTGATTCATTTTATCTCTTTCTGCTTTTTGTGACTCCTCTCTTTGGCTGGAAAAATGGCTGTGTTTTTCTGTGACTATGTACTGACCTAACATAATCGTTTGGTGTGCTTTTGTTGTAAAGCCTTTTTGAAATCTGACATGTTGGCTGGATTCATAACAAGTGTAGCTTTAATTTGGTGTATTGCATGTGTGATTTCATGAAAGTAAGATTTTTATAGTAATTGTTGGCCATGTGGGACGCTTGCGTATCCCAGAGAGGTTAAAGTGTGGCAACTTTATGTACTTTAATATTTGGTTTTATTTTTAATTTGCATGTAAAAAAAGAGAATGCAAGTTTATTTTCAAATGTTAAAAGTATATTTTTTTACATACAGATGTCACGCCTGCTCCCGCTCTTTCCCCCTCTGGCGCTTGAGGGGCCAGAAAAAGCTTAATATGTAAATGATGTAGGCTGCCCTGCATCACTCACTCCTATTATCTATCACGCACACCTGCCTTCACTCGTCACGTGCATCAGTGATATTGGACTCACTCATCATCTGTTTATTTCCTCCGCTATATTTGTCAGTTCTCTTGCTCTGTTCCCCACTGCTGCATTGATTGTCTTTTGTCTTTGTTTACTTGTTGCTGTCTCTGTTCTTGTCTCGTTCCATGTCCGTTATGTATTAAATATTTTACTCCCCGTACCTGCTTCGTCTCTCCAGCGTCCTCCATGTGACAGAATACAGCAGCCATCATACGAAGCATCCAGGAGTACTGGCGTTCTGGTTGGTATGGTGACATCGGCTATGGGTCGCCGCCGATGGAACCGAGGGTGCCTAGCCAGCTCGTTGGGCTTCCACGGCCTAGCTGACTCGAGAGGTTTCCTTGCCCCAGTTGGCTCGGATGACGTTCATCCCACGTCGGGCCTCAGCCGGATCATAAGTTATTGTTCGCCCAGTCGGTCCAGGAGTTTTTTGTTGTTGTTATTGTTGGTGACGTCGGAGTGGATTCCGCCGCCGATGGATCCGGGGGTGCGTAAGCAAGCCCATCGGGCTTTCATGCCCTGGCTGGCTCAAGAGGTTTCCTTGCCTCATTTGGCGGCGGCCTCCCATCCCACGTCACTCTCCACCGGGTCATCGGGCTCCCTCGCTGCAGCACGATCGACAGGCGTCTTGCCTCAGTCGGATTGTCTGGCTTCCACGCCTCAGCCGGCTCGCCAGGCTCTCACGCTCCTGGTGGTTCGTTGGGCTCCCACGCACCAAACGGCTTGCCCAGCGCCCATGCCTTGGCCGATTCGACCAGGTGGGATGCCCGCTCTCCCCCCCTGGCGCTCGAGGGCGCCAGGCTGCCCTGAATCACTCACTCCTATCATCTATTACGGACACCTGCCTCCCTCGTCACGCACATCAGCGATAATGGACTCACCTGGATTCAATCTGTTTATTTCCTCCCCTATATTTGTCAGTCCTCTTGCTCTGTTCCCCACTGCTGCATTGATTGTCTTTTGTCTTTGTTTACTTGTTTGCTGACGCCGTTCTTGTCTCGTTCCTTGTCCGTTATTTATTAAATGTTTAACTCCTCGTACCTGCTTCGTCTCTCCAGCGTCGTCATGTGACAACAGGTGTGCCTTGTTGCAACTCATTAAATTAATGAACTTAAACTGTACATTAATACAATTTCCTCTTCATTTTTCATTTTAATGTGTAAAAACGTTAAGCTAACCTGAGTAAAATCAGTTAATTATCAAGCTCAATGTTTTTATTTTGAAAGTAACTCATAGCTACTTTTTACTTTTACTTTAGTCATTTCTTTACACCAGCAGAAATTTTACATTTTCATTAAAGTAACAAAACTTCTAATTCAGTAGGCTATTTCAGTACTTACCACCCCTACTTTTAGTATGCACATATAATGCACATGTACATTGCCTTCGGAAAGTATTCAGACCACTTGACGTTTTCCACATTACATTTACATTACATTTAAGTCATTTAGCAGACGCTCTTATCCAGAGCGACTTACAAATTGGTGCATTCACCTTATGATATCCAGTGGAACAACCACTTTACAATAGTGCATCTAACTCTTTTAAGGGGGGGGGGGGGGTTAGAAGGATTACTTTATCCTATCCTAGGTATTCCTTAAAGAGGTGGGGTTTCAGGTGTCTCCGGAAGGTGGTGATTGACTCCGCTGACCTGGCGTCGTGAGGGAGTTTGTTCCACCATTGGGGTGCCAGAGCAGCGAACAGTTTTGACTGGGCTGAGCGGGAACTGTACTTCCTCAAAGGTAGGGAGGCGCGCAGGCCAGAGGTGGATGAACGCAGTGCCCTTGTTTGGGTGTAGGGCCTGATCAGAGCCTGAAGGTACGGAGGTGCCGTTCCCCTCACAGCTCCGTAGGCAAGCACCATGGTCTTGTAGCGGATGCGAGCTTCAACTGGAAGCCAGTGGAGAGAGCGGAGGAGCGGGGTGACGTGAGAGAACTTGGGAAAGTTGAACACCAGACGGGCTGCGGCGTTCTGAATGAGTTGTAGGGGTTTAATGGCACAGGCAGGGAGCCCAGCCAACAGCGAGTTGCAGTAATCCAGACGGGAGATGACAAGTGCCTGGATTAGGACCTGCGCCGCTTCCTGCGTGAGGCAGGGTCCACATTTTGCAGCCTTATTCTAAAATTGATAAAAATAAATAAATCAGCAGAATACACAGAATACCCCATAATGACAAAGCAGAAACAGGTTAAGACATTTTACATAAGTATTCAGACCCATTGCTATGAGACTCGAAATTGAGCTCATTGATCATGCTTGAGATGTTTTTACAACTTGATTGGAGTCCAGCTGTGGTAAATTCAATTGATTGGACCTGATTTTGAAAGGCACACACCTGTCTATATAAGGTCCCACAGTTGACAGTGCATATCAGAGCAAAAATCAAGCCATGAGGTCGAAGGAATTGTCCGTAGACCTCCGAGACAGGATTGTGTCGAGGAACAGATCTGGGGAAGGGTACCAAAATATTACTGCGGTCTCCAAGAACACTGTGGCCTCCATCATTCTTAAATTGAAGATGTTTGGAACCACCAAGACTCTTCCTAGAGCTGGTCGCCCTGCCAAATTTAGCAATCGTGGGGGGAAGGGCCTTGGTCAGGGAGGTGACCAAGAACCTGACGGTCACTCTGACAGAAATCTAGATTTCATCTGTGGAGATGGGAGAACCTTCCAGAAGGACAACCATCTCTGCAGCACTCCACCAATCAGGCCTTTTGGTAGAGTGGCCAGACGAGAGATCCTTGATGAAAACCTGCTCCATAGCACTCAGGATCTCAGACTGGGGCGAAGGTTCTCCTTCCAACAGGACAACGACAATAAGCACACAGCCAAGACAATGCAGGAGTGGCTTTGGGTCAAGTCTCTGAATATCCTTGTGTGGCTCAGGCAGAGCCTGGACTTGAACCCAATCAAACATCTCTGGAGAGACCTGAAAATAGCAGAACATCTGCAGAAATGCTCCCCATCCAACCTGACAGAGCTTGAGAGGATCTGCAGAGAAGAATGGGAGAAACTCCCCAAATACAGGTGTGCCAAGCTTGTAGCGTCATACCCAAAAATAATCAATGCTGTAATCCCTGCCAAAGGTGCTTCAACAAAGTACTGATTAAAAGGTCTAAATACTTATGTCAAATGTGTTATTTCTGTTTTCTATGTTTAATAAATTAGCAAAAATGTCTGTTATTCCTTTGTTATTATGGGGTATTGTGTGCAGATCGATGGGGGGGGGGGGGGGGGGATTTAGTAAATGTCTGAATAAGGCTGTAACGTGAAAGTGTGGAAAAAGTCAAGGGGTCTGAATACGTTCAGAAGGCCCTGTATGTGATATAACAGTAGCAATAAACATCCAAGGCTCTAGCTCTCCTCACAATGAGGATAGGAAACAGAAGGCCTTATAATCATGAAAATGTGGCCGAAGTCTACTCTCTCCTCCAACAGCTTGCATACAGTATGTAGTGGAAACTTCACTTGACGACAAAGCTCTGTCTGCACAGAATATAAATTGTTCAAAGAAAGACAGAGGGATAGGGGTGGGGGGAGGCGGAGGCAGAGACGAAGAGAGTGAAAGGAGTAGAGAGTGTGCACACAGACAACTGCCAGTCGACCAGTGTTAAACGGGTTTAAGGGTTGACAATCTTGCCCCTTGTTATTCTGAGGGAGACAGAAAGAGAGAGGGATGGATGGAGGGCATGCTTAAAAAAACGAAAGAAAAAAGAAAACACTGCAAGAGCTAATGTACTGTACATCCAATGTGATTGACATTTTTGCTTAAGGTAACACACATGAACACAACATTTGAATTAGTCCACAAGACTGGACTAAGAGTGGTCCACTTTGCATTCAATACACACTTTTTAATTATTGGATATTTTCCTCAGAAATGTAATGCCACAGGTGGTTTTTTAATCGTAATAATTCCCTCAGTGAGTCTGCTGTAACAATTGACACAATCTTCACATGAGATTCTTTGGGGGACTGTCTGTTTTTCCATTTATGAATGTGTAATTCAATGTGCTTCTATGGGTTGTAGTAGTAAAGGCCAAATTCAATATTTTATCCCCCCCAAAAATGTACCTGCAAGGGTACTAAAATTCAAAATAAAATAGCTAAATGATTAAAACATATATATTCAGGAATTTAGCAAGTCCCCTAGCTCAGGTAAACTTGTACAACTTGAGTGTATGGAAGATAGGCAAGGTAGAGAGGAAAGATGAGGAAAATAGTATACTCTAAGCACTCAGTCAGACACCAATATCAAGTCCCATTCTAATTGTGATTCCAAAGTGCAAACATTTGGTCACTGTGTTATGTCAGATATAACTCTAGGAATTTGAAATACTGACGTATTTTATTGATCTTTCAGCCCCCTCAAACCACCTAAATCTCACAATATACCAATTGCAATTGTTATTTTGTCTGTAAAGGATGTTTTTGCCCAATATGCAAAGTACTGACATTTGTTGTCGTTTTAATTGCAGTCATTATCTTTTCGTAACCCAATAAAGAAACACCAAATGACCCCAGGTTACATCACTGATTATGTGTCCATAAGCATCAAGATATGTATTCATTCAATGAAGATATTGAATTAATTGCCACTTATTACCAACATCTCCTAATCTTAACCATATTCTACAGTCGATAGAGTATGAACAAGTAGTACAAAAGAATGCAATTAAAACTCACATCTTTCCATAGAGCCTGTTGACTGCTGGATTGAGAGCTATTTTCCATAATGCAAGCCCAGAGAAGAATTTCTTCAGATTCACTTGTCCTAGCTGGTAAAACTACTGAGGCTCTAGAAGTAGGAGTCCAAACTTCATTCCATTGGTAATTTGAGAGTGCACTGAAAGGGGAGGGATGGGATGGAATTACTTAAACACTTCTGATTTCCATTATAAGAAAAGCAGATGTTTCCAGCCGAAGTCTGCTCGAAATTCAAAGGATGGAATATCTGACGTAGATGTTTAACTCTGAGATTACTACACTACAGCCAGGATAGTTATTCTAATTTTACTTTCAATTTTCTGCCTCTAGGGGCACGAGCAAACTTTTGAAAGTGTACGAGAATATACAAATCATTATTTTTCTTTTCAATGATCTTTTAGAGGAAGAGAATGCTTGAACATTTTTAAATTTGTGCTCCAGCCTGGCTGTCTAACTGCTCTTTCAAGGGAATGCAACCGCCAGCAAATACAGCAACCACAGCAAATACACAAAGAGAAACAACACTGTGTGGGATGGTGCTCCCACACAAATCAACAGAAAATAGTTCATTTCCTGGTCCTCTGTTCCATGCAGAACTTACTTTAACACAGTATGACACACTTTGAAACACTATTATTCATTGACCCACTATGCTGTTCAATACCTTTACAGTCTTAAGGCCACTGTGACACTGTACAAACAGGTTTAAGCTATCGAACATCTGGCAAGATCTGTCAGATTTCCAACCTTTTCAGGCAAAAGAGGACCTGAAGTTGTGTGGGAGTAAAAAGGAACATTGTTGATCCAGTCTCAATGTTTTGCATGTCAGCAGTCAAGTTATTTTGCATTTGCATTTTGCATCATCGTGCTGATGTGGCCGGTGACACTTTCTTCTTCAAAGTCCAATATCTTGAGAACTTGACTGCTGACATGGAAAACATTTTGGGATTGTATCAACAGTGGACTAATGTTTCTCTTAAAGGCTATCCTTGATAGTCCATAGAGTATGTAACTCCTACAGCAATGCCTTTAAAGAATGTCAAAACCTCTTAAGATCGCACATCGATGGAATTGTTGCGGTGTTGCCCGTGTTGTTTTACTAGAATGTAAACACTAGGTTGCATAAGGAAGAGGAGGAATGATGACCAAGGTCAGTACGACGGAGATCATTTGGGCTAAACCTGGTCAAGCAGGACTTTAGTGTGGGAGGCAACATTCCGACACACATTGTCTGTCAGATCTGATAGCCGTGCCGCTTAGTCAGCTTTTTCCTATTGATATAAATCTTTACAATTACTGTAACATTTTGCAGCAGCTCTTTCAGGAATAGTGGCGTGTCAGCATTGGAGTCGAGCATCCACAGACCCCCATCCCCCTTGCAGCATTCAGGGTGAAACTCGGGCTTCTATACCCATAGAAAATAATCAAATGTATTTGTCAAGTACACACCAGATACCTACAGATTAGAGGCGGGATGATGGGAGCAGCTAGAGCAAACCTGGAAGAATTTGAAAAATAAACATTTGCTCTTTCCCTCTCTAAGCTCCATTGCTGACTAGAATTTGATAGGAACTTGATGAACTCTTAGGCGATATCGTGTCTGCTTGCTGGCTTCTTAGACGCAGCAATGGAGTACAATGAACCAAGGTGAGGCATATGAAAGTTCAAAATAAGTGAAAGTTAGTACAGTTGCAAACAGGGCAAGTGTAACTTTTTTTTCATGTATTTCGCATCTTCCTCCCAATTAAATTGGATACTGTGTCTACATTAAGTGTTATTTTCAACATTACATGGATTTTTCAACCATTTCCATGTGGCAGAGTGGAATGATGACATCCACAGCTTTTTTATTTTCAGTTTTTAAATTCACCTTTATTTAACCAGGTAGGCTAGTTGAGAACAGGTTCTCATTTGCAACTCCGACCTGGCCAAGATAAAGCAAAGCAGTTCGACACATACAACAACACATAAGAAAAACTCTGTATACAGCATGTGCAAATGATATAGGATAAGGGAGGTAAGGCAATACATAGGCCATGATGGTGAAGTAATTACAATATAGCAATTAAACACTGGAATGGTAGAATGTGCAGAAGATGAATGTGCAAGTAGAGACACTGGGGTGCAAAAGAGCAACATAAATAAATAAACACAGTATGGGGATGAAGTAGTTGGATGGGCTATTTACAGATGGGCTATGTACAGGTGCAGTGACCTGTGAGCTGCTCTGACAGCTGGGGCTTAAACCTGTCTAGGATCAGCGTGGCGCTAGCGGCACACCCCCCCCCCCCCCCACTGAAAAACCAGTGCCGCGAAATTCAAAAAAAATATTTTTTTTAAATATTTAACTTTCACACATTAAAGTCCAATACAGCTAATGAAAGACACAGATCTTGTGAATCCAGTCAACATGTCCGATTTTTAAAATGTTTTACAGGGAAGACACAATATGTAAAGATGTACATCTATTACCTAAAAACACATTAGCATAATCCACCATCTTTTATTTGTCCACCAACACCAGTAGCCATCACCAATTCGGCTAAACTAAGATATTTATAGCCCCTAACCAACAAAAAAACTCATTAGATGACAGTCTGATAACATATTTATGGTATGGGATAGGTTTTGTTAGAAAAAAGTGCATATTTCAGGTAGATGGCATAGGTTACAATTGCACCCACCGTCACAAATGGAATAGAAAAACTACTTAGAGCAACGTGTTTACCTACTTACTAATCATCAAACATTTCGTAAAAATACACAGCATACACGAATCGAAAGACACAGATCCTGTGAATACAGACAATATTTCAGATTTTCTAAGTGTCTTACAGCGAAAACACAATAAATCGTTATATTAGCATAGCACATAGCACATAGCAGCCCAGCATTGATTCTAGCCAAAGTGAGCGATAAAAGTCAACATCGCCAAAAGATATTAATTTTTTCACTAACCTTCTCAGAATTCTTCCGATGACACTCCTGTAACATCATATTACACAATCCATATAGAGTTTGATCGCAAATGTTTATATTTAGCCACCAAAATCATGGTTAGACAATGTGAAATGTAGACAAGCTGGTCAGAAAAAGTCCTTGCGCCACTTAGACAGTGATCTACTCTTATACATAAATACTCATAAACGTGACTAAAAAATATAGGGTGGACAGGGATTGATAGACAATTTAATTCTTAATACAATTGCGGAATAACATTTTTTAATTTATCCTTACTTTTCAATACAGTTTGCGCCAAGCGAAGCTACGTCAAAAAACATGGCGTCCTAAGCCACTAAAATGTTTCGACAGAAACATAAACATAATAAAAATGTCCTACCTTGAGCTGTTCTTCCATCAGTATCTTGGGCAAAGGATCCTTTCTTGGGAGCAATCGTCTTTTGGTGGAAAGCTGTCCTCTTGCCATGTGGAAATGCCAACTGCGTTCGGGATGAACTGAAAAGCGTGCCCAACTATTCACATCGTTGCAAAAATAAATGTCCCAAAATCGCACTAAACGGATATAAATTGCTATAAAACGCTTTAAATTAACTACCTTATGATGTTTTTAACTCCTATAACGAGTGAAAAGATGACCGGAGAAATATAACAGGCTAAACTAACGCTTGGAACAGGAGAGGGTCGGTGTCCTCCACGCGCGTGACGCACCAAGAAAAGACTTGCTAGCTACAGGGTTTTTTGATTTATAGGGCCTGTGAACGCGCAATCGACCCCATTGGAATCGTCATCACGTAAAGGCATCCAGGGGAAGACGTAAGAAGTGTCCGTACAGTCATAGCAATAAGAGTGCCCTTTTAACTGACTTCAGAACAGTGGCCAACATTTCTGAAATCTGAATCCATGTCAGGGAAATTGCTGTAGAATGGGCTCTGTTCCACTTAGAGACAAAATTTCAACTCCTATAGAAACTATAGACTGTTTTCTATCCAATAATAATAATAATATGCATATTGTACGATCAAGGATTTTGTGGGAAGCCGTTTCAAAAATTACCCAATTAGCATAAATAGTCTAAACAGCGCCCCCATCCCCAACAGGTTAAAGCTTGTTAGGGAGATAAGAGTCTAAGGTGGGGTTTTACCAAACAGAGACTTGTAGATAACCTGGAGCCAGTGGGTTTGGCGACGAGTATGAAGCGAGGGCCAGCCAACGAGAGCATACAGGTTGCAATGGTGGTTAGTATATGGGGCTTTGGTGACAAAACGGATGGCACTGTGATCGACTGCATCCAATTTGTTGAGTAGAGTGTTGGAGGCTATTTTGTAAATGACAACGCCGAAGTCGAGGATTGGTAGGATGGTCATTTTTACAAGGGTATGTTTGGCAGCATGCGTGAAGGATGCTTTGTTGCGAAATAGGAAGCCGATTCTAGATTTAATTTTGGATTGGAGATGCTTAATGTGAGTCTGGAAGGAGAGTTTACAGTCTAACCAGACACCTAGGTATTTGTAGTTGTCCACATATTCTAAGTCAGAACCGTCCAGGGTTGTGATGCTGGACGGGCGGGCGGGTGCGTGCAGCGATCGGTTAAAGAGCATGCATTTAGTTTTACTCGCATTTAAGAGCAGTTGGAGGCCACGGAAGGAGTGTTGTATGGCATTGAAGCTCATTTGGAGGTTAGTTAACACAGTGTCCAAAGAAGGGCCAGAGGTATACAGAATGGTGTTGTCTGCGTAGAGGTGGATCAAAGACTCACCAGCAGCAAGAGCGACATCATTGATGTATACAGAGAAGAGAGTCGGCCTGAGAATTGAACAGGCCCTCTGATTTGACACACTAAACTATCAGAGAAGTAGTGGTGTGGCCAGGTGAGGCAATCACTTGAGAAACCAAGGCTGTTGAGTCTGCCAATAAGAATGTTGTGATTGACAGAGTCGAAAAGCCTTAGCCAGGTCGATGAATACGGCTGCACAGTAATGTCTCTTATCGATGGCGGTTATGATATCGTTTAGGACCTTGAGCGTGGCTGAGGTGCACCCATGACCAGCTCTGAAACCAGATTGCATAGTGGAGAAGGTACAGTGGGATTCGAAATGGTCGGTAATCTGTTTGTTAACTTTACTTTCGAAGACCTTAGAAAGGCAGGGTAGGATAGATATAGGTCTGTAGCAGTTTGGGTCTAGAGTGTCTCCACTCCGACATTGCTCATTCTAATATTTATATTCCTTAATTCCATTATTTAACTTCTAGGTTTGTGTGTATTGTTGTGAATTGTTAGATATTACTGCACTGTTGGAACTAGAAACACAAGCATTTCACTGAGACAAGGATATCCCTACCGGCCAAACCCTCCCTAACCCGGACGGCGCTAGGCCATTGTGCGTCTCCCCACGGACCTCCAGGTCGCAGCCGGCTGCGACAGAGCCTGGGAGAGCCTGAACCCAGAGTCTCTGGTGAGGCAGCTAGCGCTGCGATGCAGTGCCCTAGGCCACTGCCCCACCCGGGAGGCCCACAGGTGAATGATTTTTGAAGCAAACAAAAATAGTTCTACAAGCAGTTGTAACATCAAACAAGAAAACAAGAAAATTGCTTCAAGTGTTTTGTCCAAATACTGGTGAAGTCAACTAACAAAAGCATGGACGACCTGGCCAGAGAGGTCCAGGACCTTAAGAACAGTTTGCAGTTCTCCCAGGGTCATCTCGATGAGTTTAAACGGGAGAACGGCAAGATGACAGCGATCTGTAAGTCATTGAGAGAGGACATCAGATCTGAATCTGAACACATGACAACAATGACAGAGAAATAAAACGATCTCAAGGGACAATCTTATGGACAATATTATGTCTATCTCTGATAAGCTACCCAGGAAAGGGCTGACAATAGCCCATATTAACATCTTGTGTGTTCCTGGATTTTAGTTTCTATTGACTGCTATATGAGTGTAATAAAAAAAAAATATATATATAATCCATGGTTTTGGCTCAGTATGACTGAGCTAGCAACAGTAACTAAGGGATATTACGAATATTTTGTAAACATCCCCACACCAACAATTTTGGTAACCAATCGCAGTCCTCCAATGGATAGCAACTGTCATCAAGTCCCAATCTTTGGACAAGCTCATGTTTGAAACACATGAAAGCAGTGAGGGCAGTGGGACACATTTAGAGTTTTAATCCCAAAATAAATGGCTAAATAATTGAACAGTGCACCAGGGGTACTTCCTGAAATGCAGAATTTGTTCATGGAGCATTTTTTTTTAACCTTTACTTAACACCCATCCCGGATCCGGGAGCATCCTCATCAGTAAAAGCTGACTAGCATAGCCTAGCATAGCGCCACAAGTAAATAATAGCATATAAATATCATGAAATCACAAGTCCAATACAGCAAATGAAAGATAAACATCTTGTGAATCCAGCCATCATTTCCGATTTTTAAAATGTTTTACAGCGAAAACACAATATGTATTTATATTAGCTAACCACAATAGCCAAAGACTCAACCGCATATTTTCACCATGTTTCAGCCGCATAGGTAGCAATCACAAAACCGACCAAATAGAGATATAATTAGTCACTAACCAAGAAACAACTTCATCAGATGACAGTCTTATAACATGTTATACAATAAATGTATGTTTTGTTCGAAAATGTGCATATTTGAGGTATAAATCATAGTTTTACATTGCAGCTACCATCAAAAATATCACCAAAGCAGCCAGAATAATTACAGAGAGCAACGTGAAATACCTAAATACTCATCATAAAACATTTATAAAAAATACATGGTGTACAGCAAATGAAAGATAAACATCTTGTGAATCCAGCCAATATTTCCGATTTTTTTAAGTGTTTTACAGCGAAAACACAATATAGCATTATATTAGCTTACCACAATAGCCAAACACACAAATGCATTTATTCACCGCATAGATAGCATTCGCAAAAACCAGCAAAAGATATAAAATTACAACTTCATCAGATGACAGTCTTATAACGTGAAGTTATACAATACACTTATGTTTTGTTCGAAAATGTGCATATTCAGAGCTGCAAACCGTGGTTATACATTTTGGCAGTATGGCAAATGAAAGATACACTGGTTCTTAATGCAACCGCTGTGTTAGATTTTTAAAAATAACAAACAGCTTGCGTTATTGCAAGACAGCGCCCGCCAAAACGGCGGAGAACAGAAATAACATTTCACAGAAATACGAAATAACATCATAAATTCTTACTTTTGCTGAGCTTCCATCAGAATCTTTTACAATGAGTCCTAGGTCCAGAATAAATCGTTGTTTGGTTTTAGAATGTCCTTTTCTCACAATGCTATCCAATGTTAGCCAATGCTAGCCAATGTTGATGACGTTCCCAATTTCTCTCGACGCAAAGAACGGAAAACTCCAAAAGTCCCAATAAACGTTGAATAATCTGATAAAACTGTTGAAAACCCATACTTTACGATGTTATTATCACATATATCAAATAAAATCAGAGCCGGAGATATTAGCCGTGTATACCGAACGCTTATCAGAAGACAATATGGAGGTGCTTCGCGCGCCTGGTTAGAGAAAGGAAATTCCTGACCTGCCACTCCAAAAGCTCTTGTTCGACCTCAGATCAAGCTAGACACCCCATTCCACCTTCCACTGCCTGTTGACATCTAGTGGAAGGCGTATGAAGCGCATGCATATCGATAAATATTAGGCAATTGAATAGGCAGGCCCTGAAACAGAGCCTCGTTTTCAGATTTTTCACTTCCTGTCTGGAAGTTTGCTGCCAAATGAGTTCTGTTTTACTCACAGATATAATTCAAACAGTTTAAGAAACTTGAGAGTGTTTTCTATCCAATAGTAATAATAATATGCATATTGTATGATCTAGAATAGAGTACGAGGCTGTTTAAATTGGGCACGATTTTTTCCAAAGTGAAAATAGCGCCCCCCTATTGACAAGTAAAAATCCAAAATTCTACTTTTGTTCATTTTTTTGCTTGCCAGGCTGGTTGGTTAGAGAGCTCTTTCCACCAAACATTGTTGACGCTAGCTAGCTAGCTAGCCACTTAAAATAACTTGTTTTCTCAAAATGTATGGTAGCTAGCTAAGTTAACAATGTTATGATCTGCTGTCGACATCAGGATACGATTTGAGAGCACTAGCTACAGTGGCTTGCAAAAGTATTCACCCCCTTGGCATTTTTCCTATTTTGTTGCCTTACAATCTGGAATTAAAATAGATTTTGGGGGGGGTTGTATCATTTGATTTACACAACATGCCTACCACTTTGAAGATTCAAAGTATTTTTTATTGTGAAACAAACATGAAATAAGATCAAAAAATGGAAAACTAGACAGAGCATAACTATTCACCACCACCAAAGTCAATACTTTGTAGAGCCACCTTTTGCAGCAATTACAGCTGCAAGTCTCTTGGGGTATGTCTCTGTAAACTTGACACATCTATCCACTGGGATTTTTTCCCATTCTTCAAGGCAAAGCTGCTCCAGCTCCTTCAAGTTGGATGGGTTCCGCTGGTGTACAGCAATCTTTAAGTCATACCACAGATTCTCAATTGGATTGAGGTTTGGGCTTTGACTAGGCCATTCCAAGACATTTAAATGTTTTCCCTTAAACTACTCGAGTGTTGCTTTAGCAGTATGCTTAGGGTCATTGTCCTGCTGGAAGGTGAACCTCCGTCCCAGTCGCAAATCTCTGGAAGACTGAAACAGGTTTCCCTCAAGAATTTCCCTGTATTTAGTGCCATCCTTCAATTCTGACCAGTTTCCCAGTCCCTGCCGATGAAAAACATCCCCACAGCATGATGCTGCCACCACAATGCTGGGTGGGTTGGGTTTGCACAAGACATAGCGTTTTCCTTGATGGCCAAAAAGCTAAATTTTTGTCTCATCTGACCAGAGTACCTTCTTCCATATGCTTGGGGAGTCTCCCACATGCCTTTTGGCGAACACCAAACTTGTTTGCTTATTTTCTTCTTTATGCAATGGCTTTTTTCTGGCCACTCTTCCGTAAAGTCCAGCTCGGTGGAGTGTACAGCTTAAAGTGGTCCTATGCGCAATCCAAGATGGCGTAGCAGTCTTTGTCTTGTCTTATGTATATGTCTTTTATATATTTTTCTTCGCATTATTTTTTATATTTTTCCTAAACCATAACTTTAAAATACTCTCCTGCAACCCGCCTCACCCAATGTGGTGTGGATCAGTTTTTTTTTCTAAAGTATTTCTACTTACATCGGAACTGGAAACCCTCAACTGAAGCTAGCTAGCTACCAGCTATCAGTCAGCTAACCACTGCAAGCGGTCATCAGCTAACCTTTAGCTCGGAAAGCTCTCACCAGTTCATACAACGCGTTTCAAACAAGAGCATTCCGGACCTATTTTTCCTCCATATCCCCGGATTCCTACCACAAACTCTGAACCTTTTCATCTGGACCATCGCAGCTAGCTAACCGCAACCCGGGTTGACTACTCCTGGCTAAAGTTTCCGTCCCGGAGCAAGCACCAATTAGCCTGGAGCTAGCCCATGCTAGGCCAATCTCCCGGCGAGGGCTCCTGGGCTACTCCCGAAGCCTACTCCTTCGCTACAATATCCGGACCCCTTCTACTGCCGGTACGGGGTACGGAACCCCGCAGATCCTTGACGACTGGAATACCGACATAATCTTCATGTTACACAATAAATGTGTGTTTTGTTCGATAAAGTTAATCTTTATGTCCAAAAACCTCAGTTGAAATTGACACATTATGTACAGTAATCGTCTCAAACAAACATCCGGTGAAAATGCTGATACTTGATATAAGATACAAGTGTTTAACATACGATTAAAGATAAACTTCTCCTTAACTAACCTCCAGATGAGCTTCAATGCCATACAACTCTCCTTCCCTGGCCTCCAACTGGTCTTAAATCCAAGTAAAACTGAATGCATGCTCTTCAACCGTTCGCTGCCCACACCTGCCCGCCCGGTTCTGACTTATATCTGAATATGTGGACAACTACAAATACCTAGGTGTCTGATTAGACTGTAAACTCTCCTTCCAGACATTAAACATCTCCAATCCAAAATTAAATCTAGAATCGGCTTCCTATTTCGCAACAAAGCATCCTTCACTCATGCTGCCAAACATACCCTCGTAAAACTGACCATCCTACCGATCCTCGACTTCGGCGATGTCATTTCCAAAATAGTCTCCAACACTCTACTCAATAAATTGGATTCAGTCTATCACAGTGCCATTCGTTTTGTCACCAAAGCCCCATATACTACCCACCACTGCGACCTGTATGCTCTCGTTAGCTGGCCCTTGCTTCATACTCGTCGCCAAACCCACTTGCTCCAGGTCATCTACAAGACTCTGCTAGGTAAAGCCCTGCCTTATCTCAACTCACTGGTCACCATAGCAGCACACACCCGTAGCATGTGCTCCAGCGGGTGTATCTCACTGGTCACCCCCAAAGCCATTTCTTCCTTTGGCCGCCTCTCCTTCCAGTTCTCTGCCGACTGGAACGAACTGCAAAAATCTCTGAAGCTGGAGACTCTTACCTCCCTCACTAGCTTTAAGCACCAACTGTCAGAGCAGCTCACAGATCACTGCATCTGTACATTGCTCTTCTGTAAATAGCCCATTCAACTCCCTCATCCCCACACTGTATTTATTTATTTATTTATTTATCTTGCTCCTTTGCACCCCAGTATCTCTACTTGCACTTTCATCTTCTGCACACCCTACCATTCCAGTGTGTAATTACTTTGCCACCATGGCCTATTTATTGCCTTACCTCCCTTATTCGACCTCATTTGCACATGCTGTATATAGATTTTTCTACTGTATTATTGATTGTATGTTTGTTTATTCCATGTGTAACTCTGTGTTGTTGTATGTGTCGAACTGCTTTGCTTCATCTTGGCCAGGTCGCAGTTGCAAATGAGAACTTGTTCTCAACTAGCCTACCTGGTTAAATAAAAATAAAAAATAAATATGGACAGATACTCCAATCTCTGCTGTGGCGCTTTGCAGCTCCTTCAGGGTTATCGTTGGTCTCTTTGTTTCCTCTCTGATTAATGCCCTCCTTGCCTGGTCTGTGAGTTTTGTTGGGCCGCCCTCCCTTGGCAGGTTTGTTGTGGTGCTGTATACTTTCCATTTTTTTATAATGGATTTAATGGTGCTCTGTGGGATGTTCAAAGTTTCAGATATTTTTTTTATAACCAAACCATGATCTGTACTTCTCCACAACTTTGTCCCTGACCTGTTTGGAGAGCTCCTTGGTATTCATGGTGCCGTTTGCTTGGTGGTGCCCCTTTCTTAGTTGTGTTGCAAACTCTGGGGCCTTTCAGTATCTATACTGAGATCATGTGACAGATCATGTGACACTTAGATTGCACACAGGTGGACTTTAATGAACTAATTATGTGACTTCTGAAGGTAATTGGTTGCACCAGATCTTATTTAGGGGCTTCATAGAAAAGTGGGTGAATACAAATGCACGTACCACTTTTCAGTTTGTTTTTATTTTTTTCATTTCACTTCACCAATTTAGACTATTCTGTGTATGTCCATTACATGAAATCGAAATAAAAATCCATTTAAATTACAGGTTTTAATGCAACAAAATAGGAAAAACACCAAGGGGGATGAATGCTTTTTCAAGGCGCTGTAGTTAGCTCCTAAAGTGGTTACTATAGCTTTGACTGCATGCTGAAAGTGAATTCAGAGCCATTCAGTGGCTAGCTACACTACAAAACATAATTTTACTAGGTTCCCGTCAAGCAATTGTAATAGCAGTCCACCACAAAATACCCATGAGTTTCCTGATTAGCAAGGGGTAGTCTTTGTTTCATTTTATTGTGTGTTAGAAACACAGTTTGAGATCATTGTGAGGGGATTTTGCCAGTGTTTGAATGGGAAATTGGTCTTCCTGGAAAAATGTTACCGAGATAAATTGAGTCAAAAGACTAATTCAAATCCATTACTTGGATTATATAAGGTGAAATAATTTCCATTTGGAATCCTAATTCCCTACAGGGAACTCATGAGGCTTGGCTACGTCTACTGGAGCAGGTTAACAACTGTTCGCCAAATGCTAATAAACTTGCTGCAGAAAGTTATAAAACAGTGGGAGCTAAACTGTGCACATACCCTATAAAAGCCTCCGGGCATAAAGGTGAATAAATAAAGTCATACAATGAGCTAAAACAAAAGGGCCAGAAGGGAACTGGATAGTGGTTCCTAAGCAACTGTTGCAGAGATGCTATGGGGAGGACGGCAGTGGGCCTCTTGAGACGTGATCATTAGGAAAGCTACCTCTTCAATATCCAAACAGGCCTTTTGTTCATCATATAGTAGGCCTAAATTAATTGGCATGTGGAGACACACTTTCTGGGAAATATCGACTTAATGGATTTCCAAGACAACAGCCTGTGATTTCTACCTGCACCCTTGGAGACTTGAAACCTTTACGTAGTAATTTGTAAAGGCAGACAAAATACATTGAAAAGGGCAAATAATGTCATAATAACAGTAGCCTACAGTAGTTGACTGCCTTGGTCTTGTAATAAAGTTAGCCTAAGAGCTGTCCTGTTTCAACAAATAATCAATCAAGTGATGCGCGGAGGACATTTATGTCTATTACTGTCTCCGAACCGGTGAAGGAACATCCTCATATCTAATGTAGGTATCTAAACAGTACATCCAAAATCATTGAGGACATTAAATGTATATTGTGAGATAGTGAAAGATTTTAATGTAGGGATGTATTCTAGAAGTGTGAAGAAGAGTTACAGTTCACTATACCACAACAGCAGAGCACATATCATGGACTTTACATGTGTGTTATATCCTTATTTCAAAATGTATTCATGGTTTTTCCAAAGCTACTAAAGCTTATCAATATTGAATGTAGGCGAGACATGGCCGAGACCTATAAGAAGTTATGTTTCATGTTTTTAGGTGGGGCAAACAGTCCTATTCATTACACATGGTAATTACTTATTTCCCTCTAAAAGATATATTACACAGTGTAGAGGCAAATTACAAAGGGCAAGACTATTCAAATGGACCATTATTCATAGTCTTTATCTAAAGCGAGACCCTCAATTATTTTAATAGAGTAATTGTCTATTTTCATCAGTCGACTAGGGGACTTCTATACTGCACATAACTATACTGAACAAAAATATAAATGCAACATGCAACAATTTCGAAGATTTTACTGAGTTACAGTTCATATAAGGAAATCAGTCAATTGAAATAAATTAATTAGGCCCTAATCTATGGATATCATATGACTGGGATATGCATCTGTTGGTCATGGATAACTTTTAGAAAAAGGTAGGGGCGTGGATCACAAAACCAGTCGGTATCTGGTGTGACCGCCATTTGCCCCATGCAAGGCGACACATGAGCATTTGCATAGAGTTGATTAGGCTGTTGATTTTGGCCTGTTGAATGTTGTCCTACTCCCCTTCAATGGCTGTGCGAAGTTGCTTTATATTGGCGGGAACTGGAACACGCTGTTGTACATGTCGATCCAGAGCATTCCAAACAGGCTCAATGGGCAACATTTCTGGTGAGTATGTAGGCCATGGAAGAACTGGGACATTTTCAGCTTCCAGGAATTTTGTACAGATCCTTGCGACATGGGGCCGAGGATTATCATGCTGAAACATGAGGTGATGGCAGCGGTCTAATGGCACGACCATAGGTCTTAGGATCTTGTCACTTTACCTCTGTGCATTCAAATTGCCATCGATTAAATGAAATTGTGTTTGTTGTTCGTAGCTTATTCCTGCCCATACCATAACCCATAAATTAAGGACCACGATAAGAAAACCTTCCGATGAAGAGCAGAGAGTTTCACTGGAACTTTGTCAATATTATAATTGCAAACCAACACGAAGTTAAGGCCCCTGTCACTGGTGTGGAGAGGAGTAGGCAGGAGGCAGTCACAGGTATAGAACTACTGAGCTTATTTAAGGACCATAGGTTAAAGTGGGACGAAACCCAAACGCTGTTGTGCTCAAAACATATCCTCATAAACAAAAAGGCACAGGGCGAACCCAAATAGTAGGAGAGATTCCTCTCAGGAAAACGAGTAACATTTACAATGACTGACAAAGACAAATGGCAGAGGGAGTATATATACAGTGATAGAGTGGAGATTGAAACCAGTTGTGTGTAATGATGACGAGACAAGTCTGAGGTTGATGAGTAAAGGGCGTTTGCCAGCAGTAGGTTCGGCAGCAGCTAGAAAGCCGGCGACACAGAACGCCTGAACTGGACAGGAGGGGGAGCCAAAGCGAAGGCTGGTGTGACAGCCCCCAAAAGTAGAGAAGACATGATGAGGAATAAAGATCCACATAGAATTGGGTCTTCTTAGAAATTGTTTTATCAAATTGATCTTAAAAGTATTATAAAATTCAGCTCACGATACTCATAAGTGTTCATTACAACAGTTTTCCTAATGTAATGGGTATAGTTTCTTGACAGAAAGTTGAAAAGTATCTGGTCTATCGCTTTGCTTTTTTTACTGTCAAGATATAAAGAAAGAGCGACATATGTTAGTTTAGAGATACCTTCATCCTTGGTTATTAGGACTGTTCCTTTTAAAGATAGGTCTCTTTGTACCCATTGATTTAGATTCTTCTGTTTTTTTAAATAAGAGGGTTAAAATTTAGTAAGCCTCCAGACTTCTGATCCTTAGTAATGATTATACCTAAATATGTAAGTTCTTCCTTCACTGGAATACCATAATATGAGGGTGTGTTAAACATAGAATCATTTTCCAAAGCATCTGGTCTATCACATTGATTGATATGGGAATCTGACTGGCGTCGTTCAGAAAAAGTGGAGTATCCTCAGCCAGCTGGCTTATAATAATTTATTTACCAGCTATGGAAATACCTTGAACAGGACTATTATTTAAATAATTTGTAAGAAGTTGGGTGATTAATAAAAATGGATACAGTGAGATAGGACAACCTTGCCTAATTCCTCTCTTTAACTCAAATCTAGGTGAGGTGCCATGTTTCAGTTTTATAGAGCTGTTACCATTCGTGTAGTCTTAAGAGCTTACAGAAAAAATCCCAAAGCCAAATTTCTCAAGGGATTGGAAGAGGAACTGATGCTCCACTGTGTCAAATACGTTAAATGCTTTGTAAAACTCTAAAAATTATATGAAGCTATCCTCGGTTATTAGGTCTGAGTAGTCAAGTATGTCTAATACTGGTCTGATATTGTTAGAAATATGTCTGCTCCTCATAAAGCCAGACTGTGTTTCATCAATGATTGCATTCAGGACTTCATTAATCCATTTCGCAAGTAGTAAGGCTAATATAGTAATTATTAAGAAGACAAATTGGACTCCAGTTATCAATGAGCAGCACTTCTTTTTTTAGGCTTAGGTATCAGTGTTATTAACCCCTGAATCATTGTAGGAGGGATAACATTGTTTTTAATACTCTCTAAAAGTCTTCAAGTAAGAAGGGAGAACCTTGTTCAGAAAATAACTTGGTAAATTCTGCTGAATTTCCATCAAACCTGGGGATTTGTGTAAAATGGGGCCGGAGCAGAAGGCAGACGTCTTACGTGCCCCCAACTGATTGTGTATTTTGTTTGTTTATCAGCGTTGTTTGTAATTTATTTTTTACTATTTTTGTACATAATGTTGCCGCTACTGTCTCTTATGACCGAAAATAACTTCTAGACATCAGGACTGCAATTACTCACCACGGACTAGCAGAGTACTTTTTCTTCTTCCACGACTCTGACGAACCTGAGGTGGAGGACATACGGCTCCCTCGCAAACAGGCCCCGACCCCAGTGATCTGCATGAAGAGAAGGAGGAGAAAGAGAGGCCGGAGGGAGGGGCTGCCGTCTGAGGAGTACGAGGCGATCGAATAAACCCCCACTCCCCTCAATTCTGCACGCAAACATACAATCTTTGGACAATAAAATGGAAAAGTTATTGGGAAGATTAAACTACCAACAGGACATTAAAAACTGTAACATCTTATCCTTCACGGAGTTGTGGCTGAACGACAACAATATCAACATACAGCTGGCTGGTTATACGATGTACCGGCAGGATAGAACAACGGCGTCTGGTAAGACAAGTGCCGGCGGTCTATGTATTTTTGTAAACAACAGCTGGTGCACAATAAATAAGGAAGTCTCGGGGGATTGCTCGCCTGAGGTAGAGTTTCTCACGATAAGCTGCAGACCACATTACCTACCGAGAGAGTTTTCATCAATATTCTTTGTAGCTGTTTACATACCACCACAGTCAGAGGCTGGCTCTAAGATAGCATTGAACAAGCTATTCCGTATTCCGCCATAAAGCAAACAAGAAAACGCTCACCCACAGGCGGCGCTCTTAGTAGCCGGAGACTTTAACCTTTCACGAGCCTCTACCCCGGGTCCGGGAGCCCCCCCCCCCCCCACACACACTAATTAGCATCGCTAGCATAGCGTCACAATTAAATAGTAGCATCTAAATATCATTCAATCACAAGTCCAAGACACCAAATGAAAGATACAGATCTTGTGATTCAAGCCATCATCTCTGATTTTTAAAATGTTTTACAGGGAAGACACAATATGTAAATCTATTAGCTAACCACGTTAGCAAAAGACAACAATTTTCTTTGTCCACCATTTTTTCTCTCCACCAGTAGCTATCACCAATTCGGCTAAACTAAGATATTGATAGCCACTAACCAAGAAAAAAACTCATCAGATGACAGTCTGATAACATATTTATTGTATAGGATAGGTTTTGTTAGAAAAATGTGCATATTTCAGGTATAAATCATAGTTTGCCATTGCAGCCACCATCACAAATCTCACCAAAGCGACTAGAATTACTACAGAGAGCAACGTGTTTTACCAATTTACTCATCATAAAACATTTCTTAAAAATACACAGCACATAGCAATGGAAAGACACAGATCTTGTGAATTCAGACAATATTTCAAATGTTCTAAGTGTTTTACAGCGAAAACACAATAAATCGTTATATTAGCATACCACATGTGCAAACGTTACCAGAGCATTGATTCAAGCCAAAGAGAGCAATAACGTAATCATCGCCAAAATATGTTAATTTTTTCACTAACCTTCTCAGAATTCTTCCGATGACACTCCTGTAACATCATATTACAACATACATATAGAGTTTGTTCGAAAATGTGCATATTTAGCCATAAAAAAACGTGGTTATACAATGATAATACTAGCAAAACTAGCCTGAAAATGTCGGTCGCCTTCTTTCACAGTGATCTTGTCTCATGGATATCTATTCATAAACTTGACTAAAAAAATATAAGTTGGACAGCTATCGAAAGACAAATTAGTTCTTTATGCAATCGCGGAATTACATTTCTAAAATTATCCTTACTGTGCAATACAGGGTTCGCCAAGCGAAGGTATAGCAAACAATGCGCAAACAATGCGTGCGTTTAACATTTTTCTACAGAACAACGATTTATCATCTTAAATATTTCTTACTATGAGGTGATCTTCCATCAGTATCTTGCGCAATGTATCCTTTCTTGGGTCTAATCTTCATTTGGTCGAAAGATGTCCTCTGTCCGTCGAAATGCCCACTAACGTTCGACCGGGACCCCGAAACGTGCCCGGTGCTTGAAAGTGCATAACAAAGCAATGCCTCAAAATCGCACTAAACGGATCTAAATTGCTATAAAACGGTTCAAATTAACTACCTTATGATGCTGTTAACACCTATAACGGGTAAAAACATGACCGGAGAAATATTACTGGCTAAACAACAGGTTGGAAGGAGGCGAGTCCGATGTCCTTCTCGCGCAAGACGCAGGCAGCAAAGGGAAGCTACTTCCGGTATTTGGTGATTTATAGAGGGACTGATTGCGCAATCGACACCATTCAAATCGTCATCACGCACTGACATCCAGGGGAAGACGTAAGAAGTGTCTGTTTCTCCATAGCGTTTACACAGACCTTTAAACTGACTCCAGATCAGGTGCCAAGATGTCTGAAATCTGACTCCCTATCATGAAAAGTGCTGTAGATTGAGTTCTGTTTCACTCAGAGACAAAATTCCAACGGCTATAGAAACTAGAGTGTTTTCTATCCAATAATAGTAATAATATGCATATTGTACGAGCAAGAATTGAGTAGGAAACCGTTTAATCTGTAATGCAAATTATGCTAATGAGAAAACAGCACCCCCTATAGTCGCAAGAAGTTAATGCAGGGAAACTTAAATCAGTTTTACCTACTTTCTATCAACATGTTAAATGTGCAACCAGAGGGAAAATAACTATGGACCACCAATACTCCACACACAGAAATGCATACAAAGCTCTCCCTCGCACTCCATTTGGCAAATCTGACCATAATTCTATCCTCCTGATTCCTGTTTACATTGAAAAATTAAAGCAGGAAGCAACAGTGACTAGATCAATAAAAAAGTGGTCAGATGAAGCAGATGCTAAGCTACAGGACTGTTTTGCTAGCACAGACTGGATTATGTTTCGGGATTCCTCCGAATGCATTAAGGAGTATACCACATCTGTCATTGGCTTCATCAATAAGTGCATCGATGACGTTGTCCCACAGGTACGTACATACCCCAACCGGGAACCATGGATTACAGGCAGCATCCGCACTGACCTCAAGGCTAGAGCTGCCACTTTCAAGGAGCGGGACTCTAACCCGGAAGCTTACAAGAAATCTCGCTATGCCCTCCGATGAACCATCAAACAGGCAAAGCATCAATACAGGACTAAGATCGAGTCGTACTACACTGGCTCTGACGCTTTTCGGATGTGGCAGCGCCTGCAAACTATTACAGACTACAAAGGGAAGCACAGCCGAGAGCTGCCCAGTGACACAAGCCTACCAGACGAGCTAAACTACTTCTATGCTCGCTTTGAGGCAAATAACACTGAAACATGCATGAGCGCACCAGCTGTACCGGAAGACTATGTGATCACGCTCTCCGCAGCCGATGTGAGTAAGACCTTTAGACAGGTCAACAATCACAAGGCCCCAGGGCCAGACGGATTACCAGGACGTGTACTCCGAGCATGCGCTGACCAACTAGCAAATATCTTCACTGACATTTTCAACCTTTCCCTGTCCGACATGTTTTAAGCAGACCGATAAAGGAGCTGGAAAGACAAAATGAAAAAATTATATTAATTGAAATGCTAATCCTTTGCACATGAACTCTCGCTCATTTGAGAATAATTGCAATCAATATATTTATGCTCATATCTCTTCTCTGTTGGAATCGTCGTTCTGTCTGCTGGAGAGTCAGTTTTATCAGAAAGTCTTTGGTTACTTCCCCAGAAGTCACAATGTCTTTCATGGTGGTAGCTTCATCAGTGGCTCCTGATTGTGTCTGTTGTAATGGATACGTCAAGCGTCCATTGTTGTTAGATAGAAGTTTTGGCGGTTGTCGGTATTCGCATCCTAGGTTTACATAATTTCTAGTTGCAGTCTATTAATTAGTATCTATGATTTGCTCTTATTCTGTAGGGATCGAAAGTCTCAGAGTTTTACTATTTCCAGCCATGTAGCCAATGCTCCACGTAGGATGGTTAGGAATTCAACAAACGTGGTATGGTTAGGAATTCAACAACCATTGCAACCTTAGCTTACAGTTTTGTGGTCTTAATATTCTCAAACACAGCTCACGCTGGGGGTTTGCTTAGTCTGATGTGAATTTCCTCAGGAGTGGGTTTTATTTGTAACAATATAAAAGGGAGGTTCCATGACGTCTGATCATGTCGGTGCTCACAGGGGCGTGGCCACTGACTAGTTAAACTTAACATGGAATACAATTCTTTTCAATAAAATATTAACATCACACTACATCATTTCACAAATAGTTTCATATTTACTCATTAATTTTATACAAGAATTAGATGCAAACCCCATAATTGTGAAATGTACACATTCAGAGATATAGTTATGTGTGTTTCCTGTCCTTCATGAGGTCACCAAAGGAAACACACTCAACATAACTGTCCATTAAGTGTCCACGGACCATTTCCACACCCTCAAAAGTGGACATTTTGTTAAAATCTCCCATTTTGGGGATTTAGGAGTTTGGCCAAGTGAAATCCTTTGTTCACTATGGTCTCTCTCTTTGCATGAACAGGGGGAGAGAGTCTCCGCTAGGAATTTATGGCCTGAGATAACAGAACCTGGGTGTATGAGAGAGTGAGAGAGAGGGGGAAGCCACGATCTACACCCAGAAAGGGCCACGTCATGAAATTAGCTACATTCTTCCATAAAGCATAGCTAGATAGCTAGCTAAGTAAATTTCATAGTCAACACCAAACTTTGGGATCTTTTGGGAAACTGCCACGCTGCTAACTTATAATACATGCAATGGGCAAGATAATTTGTTTTATCAGCTACAGTTTGTATTGTGAGAGGCTGGTCTTGGTTGAGGAAATGTACACTAACAAGGAGCTGTTTGTGCTGATAGTGACATCTGGCTGCACACGTAGCTATGTTGAATCTAAATCCGGTCAATACACATGCAAGTAGCACATCGACTGCACATTGTAGTGAGCATCCAGAACAAAGTCCAGCCCTTACCTTATGATACATAAAATCAGTACACTCACTCCTCTGTCAATGCAATTTTCTTCATGACATTTAAATACAAATTTGCACTCTGATCAACAGTGTCAAGTTACTTTTCAATGTGTTCCCAAAAATTGGAACCCAGTAAGCAAAATTACATTTATAAGATGTATTTTTGGAGATGTTGAAGTTAGGTTCATTTGAGGTTCTGAATGAAAGGTGAAAATATATATTTTCATGAAGTTTAAAAGATGTACAGGTATTTTCCAGACGTTGAATTGTTATTATTTTTAGACGGTGAAAATATGTTTTTTCCGGACGTTGAAAAGGCGTATTTTCCAGATGTTGAAATCAGGCTCATTTTCGGTTCTGAATGAATGTTGAAAATAGTTTCTCTACTTTGTTTTATTGTACTGTAATGTACTACACTGTGCTGTTCCCTGCTGCAGTGGTTCTCAAACTTTTCTCCGGGGTACCACAGACTTTTAACAATTTTGCTGTAGCTCTGAACAAGCTTTTCATTTTGTTACATTTATACATTTTAGTCATTTAGCAGATATTCTCATCCAGAGCGACTTAAAGTTACTGCATTCATCTTAAGATAGCTAGGTGAGATTTAAGAGCTTGAGGATTAGTCGACAAGTTGAATCAGTTGTGCTAGCTCTGGAATAGATCAATTATATCGATCGACCTGGGGTCCGCATGGAGAGTTTGGGAACTATATTGTGAAACGTAAACTACATGGCCAAAAGTATGTGAACACCTGCTTGTCAAACATCTCATTCCAAAATCATGGGCATTAATATGGAGTTGCCCCCCCTCTATGCGGCATAAATAGCCTCCACTCTTCTAGGAATGCTTTCCATTAGGTGTTGGGGACTTGCTTTCATTCAGCCACAAGAGCATTAGTGAGTTCGGGCACTGATGTTGGGCAATTAGGCATGGCTCGCAGTCGGCGTTCCAGTTTGATGGGGTTGAGGTCAGGGCTCTGTGCAGGCCAGTCAAGTTCATCTGCACCAATCTCGACAAACCATTTCTGTACGGGCATTGTCATGCTGAAACAGGAAAGGGCCTTCCCCAAACATATTGCCAAAAAGTTGGAAGCACAGAATAGTCTGGAATAACATTGTATGCTGTAGCATTAAGATTTCTCTTCACTGGAACTAAGGGGCCTAGCCCAAACCATGAAAAACAGCCCCAGACCATTATTCCTTCTCCACCAAACTTTACAGTTGGCACTATGCATTCTGGCAGGTAGCGTTCCCAGATTCGTCCGTTGGACTGCCAGATCACTCCAGAGAACGCGTTTCCACTGCTCCAGAGTCCAATGGCAGCGAGCTTTACACCACTCCAGCCGATGCTTGGCATTGCGCATGGTGATTTTACGCTTGTTCTGGCTGGTTGGCCATGGAAACCCATTTCATGAAGCTCCCGATGAACAGTTCTTGTGCTGACGTTGCTTTAGCAGGGCAGAAATTTGACGAACTGACTTGTTGGAAAGTTGGCATCCTATGATGGTGCCATGTTGAAAGTCACTGAGCTCTTCAGTACGGCTGTTCTACTGCCAATGTTTGTCTATGGAGATTGCATGGATGTGTACTCAAATGTATACACCTTTCAGGAACATGCGTGGCTGAAATAGCCAATTCCACAAATTTTAAGGGGTGTCCACATACTTTTGGCCATGTAGTGTAGATGTAGTGTAGTGTAGTGTAGACAAGATTCCCTAATAACACATCACTTCGATACAGGTACAACTTTTTGAAGCAGGTTGGGAGAATTTACGCAGCAGGTTAACATAATTAATGTAACAGGTTAGGAGAATTAGGTTAAGGTTAGGAAAAGGGTTAGGGTTAGCTAAAATGTTATCCTAACCTGCTACGAAAAGTCACTTGTATCGAAGTGGTCAGTTTTTAAGGAGTCCCGTCTGTGGACGTTGAAATCAAGGCCGGAAAGGACCAAAAAAAGACATCCCAAAAGGCATAAGTCCCTTTAGTGGGAAGTAGCCATCAATGAGTTAAAACAATCTGACCCTTTTTAAAATTGTCGCCTAAAAAGACATACCCTAATCCAACTGATACCATTTGAAAGGAAACACTTTGAAGTTTGTGGAAATGTGAAATGAATGTAGGAGAATATAACACATTAGATCTGGTAAAAGATAATACAAAAAAAAATTCATGCGTTTTTCCGTATTTTTTTGTGCCATCATCTTTGAAATGCGAGAGAAAGGCCGTAATGTATTATTCCAGCCCAGGCGCAATTTAGATTTTGGCCACTAGATGGCAGCAGTGTATAGGCAACGTTTTAGACTGATCCAATGAACCATTGCATATCTGTTCAAAATGTTGTATTAAGACTGCCCAAATGTGCCTAATTGGTTTATTAATACATTTTCAAGTTCATCATTGTGCACTATTCTTTCACTGTAATAGCTACTGTAAATTGGACAGTGCAGTTAGATTAACAAGAATGAAAGTTTCCTGCCCAGAACATCGTTCTGAAGTTATAGGCAGTCACAGAGAGACAGATAAACATCTTGATTATATGTTTAGCGGAGATATTGTGTACATGGAAGGGCAAAAAGGCATCAAAGGACTCAGCTGTTCTACGAGTGGTTTGAGGCAGTGGGTGAACAGCAATTGTTTTCAAGTGCATTTTTAGTAAAAATGGTTTTGGGAAACAGCTCAGAGATTTAACTTAAAGCCTACGAATGTTCTAACGATAAACTTATCCTCAAGATACTTTTTTGGAAACTGGGCCCTGGAAAATAAATGATGTGAGACAAAACACATACATTTTTTTACCTAATTTGATGCGCAACTTACAATTTTGAAAGAAACCTTTTGCATGTATAATCAACTTAATAACAAAAAAAAACATTAATTAAAAACAAAAAATAAATTTTAAGTGAGACGTAGGGATTGGTCTGAAGCCCCCCAAAATAAGGAAATTCACGAGTACCACAATGCCTACTCCACCCATGCTCTACCAAGGTTTTCCAGCCCACAGCTTTGACCTACAACATTAGCTACTGTACGTTGGTCTATTGTACTTCAAACAATGTCTATGCAGGCTGCTTAGGATTCAAACCTTCTCAAACAGCTTAATTCATACTCTTCAGAGGAATAATGGACGTTACAGTGTACTGCTAGTAAAAGAATGTACCTTCAACAGTGCATTCAGAAATTATTCATACACCTTGACTTAGTCCACATTGTGTTGTGTTACAGCCTGAATTTAAATGGGTAAAATAAAACAAAATCTGACCCATTGACACACAATACCCTATAATGACAAAGTGAAAAGATGTTTTAGACATTTTTGCTAATTTAGTGAAAATTAAATATCAAATTTACATACAGGACCAATCAAAAGTTGACACACCTATTCATTCGAGGTTTTTCTTTATTTGTACTATTTTCTACTTTGTAGAATAATAGAGAGGACATAACTATGAAATTACACACATGAAAAAAAAGTGATAAACAAATCAACATATATTTTATATTCGAAATTCTTCAAAGTAGCCACCCTTTGCCTTGATGACAGCTTTGCACACTATTGGTGGTTGAAGATATCCCTCCAGTGGTGCGGGGGCTGTGCTTTGGCAAAGTGGGTGGGGTTATATCCTTCCTATTTGGCCCTGTCCGGGGGATATCTTCGGATGGGGCCACAGTGTCTCCTGACCGCTCCTGTCTCAGCCTCCAGTATTTATGCTAAAGTAGTTTGTGTCGGGGGGCTAGGGTCACTTGGTTATACCTGGAGTACTTCTCCTGTCTTATCCAGTGTCCTGTGTGAATTTAAGTATGCTTTCTCTAATTCTCTCGTTCTCTCTTTCTTTCTCTCTCTGAGAACCTGAGCCCTAGGACCATACGTCAGGACTACCGGGCATGATGACTCCCTGCTGCCCCCAGTCCGCCTGGCCTTGCTGCTATTCCAGTTTCAACGGTTCTTCCTGCGGTTACGGAACCCCTACCTGTCCCAGACCTGCTGTTTTCAACTCTTAATGATCGGCTATGAAAAGCCAGCAGATTTATTCCTGATTATTATTTGACCATGCTTGTCATTTATGAACATTTTGAAAATCTTGGCTCTCTCTAATTTTCTCCTTCTCTCTTTCTTTCTCTCGGAGGACCTGGGACCATACGTCGGGACTGCCGGGCGTGGTGGCTCCTTGCTGTCCCCAGTCCGCCTGGCCTTGCTGCTGTTCTGCCTGCGGTTATGGAACCGCCACCTGTCCCAGACCTGTTGTTTTTCAACTCTTAATGATCGGCTATGAAAAGCCAACTGAATATTATTCATGATTATTATTTGACCATGCTTGTCACTTATGAACATTTTTGAACATCTTGGCATAGTTCTGTTATAATCTCCACCCGGCACAGCCAGAAGAGGACTGGCCACCCTTCATAGCCTGGTTCCTCTCTAGGTTTCTTCCTAGGTTTTGGCCTTTCTAGGGAGTTTTTCCTAGCCACCGTGCTTCTACACCTGCATTCTAGCTGTTTGGGGTTTTAGGCTGGGTCTCTGTACAGCACTTCGAGACATTAGCTGATGTATGAAGGGCTATATAAAATAAACTTAATTGATTGATTGATTGATTGATATTGGGATTATTTCCCCGTACCTGCTACTCATCTCCAGAATGCTGAAGCCACCAAACGAAGCATTGAGAAGTGCTGGCTTTCCAGTCGGTGGTGACGTCGGGTCCGGGGGCCACCACCGATGGAACCGGGGGTGCCTAAGCCAGCTCGTCGGGCTGTAACGCCCTAGCTGGCTCGAGAGGTTTCTTGCCCCGGTTGGCTCGGAAAGTGCACATTCCACGTCAGACCTCAGCCAGATCGTCAGGTTTCTACGCCCAGCTGCCTCGTCAGGCTGCTAGGCCTCCGCCGGATCGACAGGCCTTCATGCCTCAGCCGGATCGTCAGGCTCCTGTGCCTTAGCCGGCTCGCCAGTCTCTCACGCCTCTGCCGGTTCGTTGGGATTTCACGCCCAGCCGGCTTGCCCAGCGCCTGTGCCTCGGCCGGCCCGTCAGGCTCGCTCAGGTGGGACGCCGGGTGGCTCCCCTAGAGGGGATGGTACTGTCACGCCTGCTCCCGCTCTTTGAGCGCCAGGCTCCACAACATTACTGACTCCTGGCACCATCATTGCGCATCAGTGATTATTGGACTCACCTGGACTCAATCACCTCTGTCATTACCTCCCCTATATCTCTCCGTTCCCCCACTCTGTTCCCTGCTTCAGCATTGATAGTCATATGTCATTGTATACCTGTGTGCTGACGCTGTTCCTGTCTTGTTCCATGTCTGTTCCGTTTAAATGTTTGACTCCCCGTACTTGCTTCTCATCTCTGGCGTCGGTCCCTACAAGTTGATAAGAGTCAGAAACATCTAAATATAATCTGCTTTAGATTCAAGCTATAACACAACAACATTTTGAAAAAGTCAAGTGGTGTGAAAGGTTTCTAAAGGCACTGTACTCGCTGTATAACTGATGATAGAGCTAAATGTGGAATAATCTGAAATGTTTAGTTCTGACTAGGCTCTTCAAGAGGCGATGTTAAAACATTTATTTAACAATCCCTTGAAAACAGCACATAATTGTCAATGGTTTTAACAGACTTGGGATCTCCTTGTCCCCAGCAGCCAAATCTAATGCTATTGTGAAGTTTTATTGATGACTACCTATAGGGTATGTGATTTCATGGACTGTCAGGTCTTGTATCCATAGGTCCATCTAATTCATTTGAAAGTGGTTACATTTCTCCAGCCCCATTGCTCAGCTTTATAGTAAACACGTGGCAGGGCTACCATACCCACACTATGTATTACATTTAATCACACAGAATTAAACAGATTAAAATATGCAGAGGAATGGAGAACGAACAGAGCATTACACTTCATAACATTTCGTCATTCAAATTATCTAATGTATAATTTTAATCAACCCATATGTACCTTCTACTCTAACTGTGCTCTATTCCGACAGAATGGAGGGCTGTAATTGCTGTGTAATTACTCTGTGATATAATTAGACCGTGATTAGTGGGATATTTCTGAGTTTGAATTAAATAATTGTTATTTTGTCCTCCTTCTGTTTGAAATATTAAGCATACTGTAAGGCTAAATTGATGGCGAGAATTGCAAAACACTTTAAATGCTTGAGAGTAAAACCCATTAGTAATTGACCCAGAGTTTAGTCGCGATAGTCCTTGTGTTGTTACGTTTAAACAGGAAAAAAAGATCAATGCTCAATTGTAGGGCTTCAGTAAAAAGTTTGCACTACCCACAAGCAACACATCGAAGTATGTTATGTCAAAGCTTATGCTAAATTGCAATAAAGGCATTCGAAACAAGATGTTTAAGTTTGATGTGTAAGTCCAAAGAATCCTTCAACAAAAACCCAGAATGTACAACAACTTATTGAACAAGGAACGACAGCCAATTCCTGGAAGAGTGTAAAAAGTCTCAAAGGCTACCATTCTAGATGGTGTCAGGTTGCTAATAATTGTAAATCTATTGACTGTTAAAAGTAATTAAATAGTGTTGATATGAAATGTTAGAAGTGTTAACTGTTCGCTGTAGGAAATTATGGTCTTGGGATGTGACAATTATAACCAAACACAGGCCTACAGTATATCTGAACTATGATATACAGCCAATAACCCAGACATAAACAGAAACATCAGTGTCATCTGTACAAATCCTTAAAACAGTGAAGCTGACGTGAACTAAAATTACTATTGTCAAATTTACTACAGTGCTAGTTCTGAAATGCATAGACAACATCACATATGACAGTCTCTCTTATATCCCCTCCCCTTCCATCTCTCCATCTGGGCATTCCATCTACGCATCTGTCAGATTATAAGAGGCTGTCCTAATATATGACCAGTGTCCAGAGGTCATTGTGAACGTCCGAGTCCTGTGGAGCTCGTCACGCCAAGCGCAGCACGCTTCAGGAAGTAATCCAAACCCTCCAACCTTTCCCCATCAACATTCTTCGCTGCCCTTAGGCCAGCAAGCAGATTTTTCATGTCAACTGGCATGCACCTCCAACTCCAAAGTAGCTGTTTGACTTTCACAAGTCGGCCATCATCCAGGCAGCGTACATACTTCCAGGCAAGGTTGCCATATCCTTGGCACCGTAATTATATGCCAGTTAGGAGTGTCGGGTTACGCATGCAGATTTCCTCCGCTGCCCGCAATCAGGATGTCCTGGTCATACTACATAGGCTACCGAGCATGTATAGATATTGTGGCATCTTAATTATATGCCAGTTAGGAGTGTCGGGTTACGCATGCAAATTTCCTCCGCTGCTCGCAATTAGGAGGTCCTAGTCATAGTACCTAGGTTACAGAGCATGTAAAGATATCTCAAAATATATAAATGACTCTCAGTGCCAAATGTTGTTTTTGTTATATTCCCATTCCTCTTGTCAACAGAATACTTTCTATGTAAATATGTAACGATGACCTTGGATGTTCACTAAATGAGCTTAATAAAACATTTGAATGTCATGAAACAAATATCTCTAAAAATGATTGACTTGTGTGGAGTGATTGATTGAATGCACATGAATATTTATCAAACAGAAGATTTTCAACACATCCCTCAACTGTCAGCACGTTATTGGGCCAGAACTAAAGTGAGGTTGGACCAGAACTACTGTTGAAAGTGGGGTTGGACCAGAGCTATCGTTAAACGTGGGGTTGCACGAATTCAACTCGCTACAAAACAACACACAGAAAATGGAAAGAGGGAATAAAGATGGGTACAGAACTTTGCACATTAGATAAGTATAACGTCATACGCACTTCAGAGAGAGAGGGAGAGAGAGCTTAGCCGTGCATTTGAGGAGCTGACAGCTACAAGATCATATTAAACAATCCATCAAATGGATTGATTGCAACACACCCGGGCTGAAATTCATTAACGGCTAAGTGCCTCATCTGGAGTGACAATGACTGTTAATTGTAATGCATAACACACGATCAGCCTAATATTTAACACTGACAAATAGGTATGTGTGCTCACCATAGAGAGTATTAACGGGAGCCGACTCAACTCTGCAGTGTCAGAGAGGGAGAATGGGGGTGGTGGAAGGGGAGCTGGTGGCTTGATGGTCCTGGTCTACCATAGGCTGAAGGTTTCGTTTCAGGACAAAATAGGGACTTTGATTAATATGAATATTACAAACATCGGTGAAAGAGACGTCAGTGTTGAAACAGTTGATAGACAGTGCAACATTTTGGTAGAGCAAAAGCACTGTGCAAAGAGCAAGAAATTCCTTAAAAACTCACTCTAATCATGCAGTGTTAGTTTGAAACTTTTCTTCAACAACGTGCATTATAAGGAGGTGATTCATTAATTAAAGTTTTGTAAACCGAGCATTACTTACATACAGTATAGGCACCTCTTTATAACTTTGAATGTGTATTTGAGCTTATTACCTAAAATGTATCAATTGAAAGTGTGGGTCCACAGCTCCAATCCAGATGCGTTGCTCATTACTGAGATGTGATTAAGAAAGAGTGTTAACCTTTCTGGTTATAACCTTTTTCGGCAAGATGGATCTTCCAAAGGTGGTGGAGTGGCAATCTTTACCAAGGAACACCTTCAGTGCTCGGTTGTCTCCACCAAGTCTGTTTGATGCATTAAGCATTAAACAACAAATAGCTCTTTGTTGACTGTTGCTGGGTGTAATCGTCCACCATCAGCACCTGCCTGTACCCTACCTGCCCTAAGCTCTCTCCTGGCCCCTTACACTAAGAACGTGTCCTGCTAGGTGACCTAATCTGGGACATACTTAAACCACCTGACAAAACCTAAAGCAATGGGACTCCCTAAATCGTTCTCAGATTATTACCAATCCCAAAAGGTATGACTGCAAACACCCATAAAAGGCTACTCTCCTTGATTTTATCCTCACAAATAATCCTGTTAGGTATCAGTCTGGTGTTTTCTGTAATGACCTTCGCTCTCACTGTTTTACAGCCTATGTTCGTAATCGCTGCTCAGTGAAACGACCAGTCCTGATATGTCATAGACGCTTACAATTTTTGTTTTTATGAGCAAGCCTTCCTTCATGACCTGGACTCTGTAAATTGGTATAGAATCAGCTTGATCCCCTCTGTCGAAGACTCTTGGACCTTCTTTTTTGATGTTTTCAGTGGTATTGTTAATAAAAACGCCCCCCATAAAGAAATTGAGAATTAAAAACAGGTTCAGCCGCTGGTTTGACCGTGATCTTGCAGTGGTTACTCCATCTCAAGAATTGCATTTGGTGAAAGGCTCGGCACACGCATACTCAGGCTGACTGGCTCTCGTTCAGGCAAATGAGAAACAAGTGCACTCAGGCTATCCGGAAGGTCAAGTTAGTTTCTTTAAAGGGGCAGTTCTCTCTATATGGGTCTAACCCCAAGAAGTTCTGGAACATGGTTAAAGACCTGGAGAATAAACCCTCCTCCTCACTGCTGCCTATGTCCCTTAATGTTGATGATGTGGTTGTTACTGACAAAGAGCACATGGCTGAGCTCTTTAATCACCACTTCATTAAGTCAGAATTCCGATTTGACTCAGCCATGCCTCCTTGCCCGTCCAACATTTCCTCATCTTCCACCCCTTCTAATATGACTATCCCCGATGCTTCTCCCTCTTTTTCCCCTGCCCCCTACAAAGTTTATCCCTGCAGGTGGTCACTGAATCCGAGGTGCTAAAGCAGCTCTTGACCCTTTCTTCTTTAAGGTTGCTTCCCCTATCATCGCCAAGCCTATCTATGACCTTTTTAACCTGTCTCTCCTCTCTGGGGAGGTTCCCATTGCTTGGCAGGCAGCCACAGTGCGTCCTTTATTTAAAAGGGGAGATCAAGCTGATCCTAACTGTTGTAGGCCAATTTCTATTTTGCCCTGTTTATCAAAAGTGTTGGAAAAACTTGTCAATATTCAACTGACTGGCTTTGTTGATGTCTATAGTATTCTCTCTGGTATGCAATCTGGTTTCCGCTCAGATTATAAATGTGTCACTGCAACCTTAAAGGTCCTAAATTATGTCACCATTGCCCTTGATTCTAAGCAATGTTGTGTTGCTATTTTTTTTGACTTGGCCAAAGCTTTTGATATGGTAGACCATTCCGTTCTTATGGGCAGGCGAAGGAGTATTGGTGTCTGAGGGGTCTTTGGCCTGGTTTGCTAACTACCTCTCTTCTAGAGTGAAGTGTATAAAATTAGAACATCTGCTGGCTCAGCCACTGCCTGTCAACAAGGGAGTACCCCAGGGATCAATCCTAGGCCCAACACTCTTCTCAATTTACATCAACAACATAGCTCAGGCAGTAAGAAGCTCTCTCATCCATTTATATGCAGAAGATACAGTCTTATACTCAGCTCACTCCTCCCTGGATTTTGTGTTAAATGCTCTACAACAAAGCTTTTTTAGTGTAGAACAAGCTTTCTCTGCCCTTGGTTCTGAACACCTCCAAAACAAAGGTCATGTGGTTTGGTAAGAAGAATGGCCCTCTCCCCACCAGTGTGATTACTACCTCTGAGGGTTTAGAGATTTAGGTAGTCACCTCATACATGTACTTGGGAGTATGGCTGGACAGTACTCTGTCCTTCTCTCAGCACATATCAAAGCTGCAGTTTAAGATTAAATCTGGACTTGGTTTTCTCTATCACAATTACTCCTCTTTCACCCCAGCTGCCAAACTAACCCTGATTCAGATGACCATCCTACCCATGCTAGATTACAGAGAAGTAATTTATAGATCGGCAGGTAAGGGTGCTCTTGAGTGGCTAGTAAGGGTGCTCTTGAGTGTTCTTTACCATTCGGCTATCAGATTTGCCCCAAATTATCCTTACAGGTCACATCACAGGAGGTGTTTGAAAAGTTACAACATGGATAACATGGCTTGTGGCGGCCAAGCGTTCATAGCGACGTCGCTTTTTGATCCTTCGATGTCGGCTCTTCCTATCATTGTGAAGCAGAATTCACCAAGCGTTGGATTGTTCACCCACTAATAGGGAACGTGAGCTGGGATTAGACCGTCGTGAGACAGGTTAGTTTTTTTATACTCTTCTCTAAACTGGTCATCTCTGTATACCCGTCGCAAGGCCCACTAGTTGATGCTTATTTATAAAACACTCTTAGGCCTCACTCCCCTCTATCTGAGATACCTACTGCAGCCCTCATCTTCCACATACAACACCTGTTATGTCAGTTACATTCTGCTAAAGGTCCCCAAAGCACACACATCCCTGGGTTGCTCCTCGTTTCAGTTCTCTGCAGCTAGCGACTTGAACGAGCTAAAAAATACACTCAAACTGGACAGTTCTATCTCCATCTCTTCATTCAAAGACTCAATCATGGACACTCTTACTTACTGACAGTTGTGGCTGCTTCTCGTGATATATTGTTGTCTCTACCTTCTTACCTTTTGTGCTGTTGTCTGTGCCCAATACTGTTTGTACCATGTTTTGTGCTGCTACAATGTTGTGCTGATGCCATGTTGTGTTGGAACCATGCTATGTTGCTGTCTTAGGTCTCTCTTCATGTAGTGTTGTGGTGTCTCTCTTGTCGTGATGTGTTTCGTCCTATATTTTTATTTACTTTTAATCCCAACCCATGTCCCCGCAGGACGCCTTTTGCCTTTTGGTAGACCGTCATTGTAAATAAGAATTGGTTCTTAACTGACTTGCCTAGTTAAATAAAGGTAAAATAATTTATAAAACATTTGCCAGGAGTACCAGACCTTTGGGGCTACTCAATTGGTCCCATTTCACCAGGCAAGCTCAATCAAGAACAACTAAAGTCTTTGAAAGAAAACTATTACTATTAGAAACCCAGGTCTGCTGTCAAACACATAGGTGTGACAATAACAATCATTTGCACATTGCTATAGACTCACATACAAAACCATTTGCATTTAATAAGGGAGATACACACTTAAGATACCTCACAATAAAAATGTTTTTCTCCTACTTAGGAAGTTTAAACAAGGTGAGATTGTACCTGATTGACATGTGTCGGTGTGATGTGAAGGACTCAGGAGGATGCAGAGTGATTGCTGTTTTCCCTCTGTCAATACTCTCATTACCACGGCCACCACAGCCCAGCTGCAGGAAGCAGCTGTGGAATATACTGTATTAGCACCTGGCAGAGGAGGAACCGGTGACACTTCATACCAGGTTATAAATCTAATTTCTCAGGAGGAAAATAATAGGACTGCTTCTCGAATGGCAACCTATTCCTTATTAAGTGCACCACTTTAACCAAAAGTAGTGCACTACGTAGGCAATAGGGTGTCATTTGGGATGCATACTAGATATTCATGCAGATCTTTGGATTTGAATTATGCACAAGGTACGAAAGCTTACTGATGACTTCTGAAGTGTATGTACAGTATGTGAAGGTGTGATGTAGTTTGATTCTCATTGTATTTAACAATGCAGCACTCAAAGTGGGAAGTCTATTGGAAAATTAACAGGTTATACCAGTAGATAGAAACTGATGTTTGTTCTCACAGGGGAAAGAGTAAGATGAGCTGTGTAGTAACATAATTACTCTAGTAATAACATTTCATCAATAATGTATGCCATTTAGCGGACATATTTATTCAAAGCAACTTAAGTAAGCAATCTGCAGTTGCTACATTCATTTTTTTGGACCAATAAATTAATGAAATGTAGCCCAACCTTTTGATTCTTGGAGAAAATCTTATTAAAAAAATAATTTTTAAAAATAACATTAAAAAATTACAAATAAAAGAAAAATATAGAAAAAAAGTGGAAAAGTGTTAATTAAATATTTTATATATATATATATATATATATATATATATATATATATATATATATATATATATATATATATATATATATATATATATATAAAAATAAAAAAACAAGTATACAGAATATATTGTCGTGACGTGACTCAAATAATCTGATAACTGTTATGTATCAAATCAGCTAACTATGTTTTATTGTTACCCGATTAAATTAATAATGTACCAATAAACTCATTAGGAATTTGGAGCACCACGGAAGAAGTTGTTTAACAAGTTACCATCTCCCGAACTAAACTCTAGAAGATACAGAAGTTATATACCGATAACAGTCACTTATTAATCATTACCTCATATCAGTCTCATTCTGAACAGTTGTCACCCTCTTGGATCTGCAAGAACCTCAACATTTGCTCATCATTCAGTACTACACAAATGTAATGAATTATTTAATTACTAAATAATAACACAGAATACACATGCACACTTACATGAGACAAAAGTCCCTAGTGGACTGACACGATATGACAGCTTATTACACAAAGAAGGGGGTGGGGAAAACAGAGAGAGAGAAAAAGGGATATTTATCGTGAATATATTCTATAACTATTTTCACATTAATCATATTCCTTGCACATTAACCACTGCCCATTTGGCATTTGGGTAAGAAAATAACAAATGTATTTACGTGTTGAATGCCTTCATTCGTCGTCTATCTTGGTCAGAACCAAGCCCTCTCAGAAGGTTGTTTCGGTGGTGTCACGTTCCTGACCTATTTATGTTAGTTTGTTATGTGTGTTAGTTGGTCAGGACGTGAGGTTGGGTGGGCATTCTATGTTTTCTGTTTCTGTGTTGGTTTTGGGTTGCCTGGTATGGCTCTTAATTAGAGGCAGGTGTTTGGCGTTCCTCTAATTAAGAGTCATATTTAGGTAGGCGTTGTCACAGTGTTCGTTGTGGGTGATTGTCTTCCGTGTCTGTGTAATTGTTTGCACCATACGGGACTGTTACGGTTTGTTCGGTTTGTGTAGTCTAATTGTCCTATTCGTGCGTTCTTCTTGTTTTATGTGAGTTCGTCGTATAGGTTTGTCTACACCGTTTGTTATTTTTGTTAGTTTATTCAAGTTCGTGTTTTTTCGTTAATAAAATGTCATTTCACTACGCTGCGCCTTGGTTCCCTCAATACTCCTCCTCTTCCGAAGATGAAGAGGAGGAGGACCGCCGTTACAGAATCACCCACCAAATCTCCAGAACCAAGCAGCGTAATTTGGAGCAACGGGGAAGTATACAGGACTTATGGAGTTGGGAGCAAATATTTAACGGAGAAGGACCATGGGCTAAAGTGAATCACCGTCCATGGGAACAGCTGGAGGCAGCTCGGAGAGTGGAGGAAAAGAGAGAGAGGAACCGGAGTTATGAGGGAACGTGTCTGGCACGGAAGCCCAAAAAGCCCGTGAGTAACACCCAAAAATTTCTTGGGGGGGGCTAAGAGGTAGTGGGCCAAGGGCAGGTAGGAGACCTGCGCCCACTTCCCAGGCTTACCGTGGAGAGCGGGAGTACGGGCAGGCGCCGTGTTACGCAGTAGAGCGCACGGTGTCTCCTGTACGAGTGCATAGCCCAGTGCGGGTTATTCCACCTCCCCGCACTGGTAGGGCTAGATTGGGTATTGAGCCAGGTGTCATGA
Organism: Salvelinus fontinalis; assembly: GCF_029448725.1. Classification (NCBI taxonomy): domain Eukaryota; kingdom Metazoa; phylum Chordata; class Actinopteri; order Salmoniformes; family Salmonidae; genus Salvelinus; species Salvelinus fontinalis. The sequence continues at coordinate 43,356,143 of NC_074693.1, forward strand.
GGCCGGCTCAACGCGTCTGGTCTCCAGTGCGTCTCCTCGGGCCGGCATACATGGAACCTGCCTTACGCATGGTTTCCCCGGTTCGCCTACATAGGCCGGTGCGGGTTATTCCACCTCCCCGCACTGGTTGGGCGACCGGGAGCATTCAACCAGGTAAGGTTGGGCAGGCTCAATGCTCAAGAGTGCCAGTACGCCTCCACGGTCCGGTATTTCCGGCGCCACCTCCCCGCCCCAGCCTAGTACCTACAGTGCCTACACTAAGCACTAGGCTACCAGTGCGTCTCCTGAGCCCTGTTCCTCCTCCACGCACTCTCCCTGTAGTGCGTGTATCCAGTTCGGTGCCTCCAGTTCCGGCACCACGCACTAAGCCTCCTGTGCGTCTCCAGAGCCCTGTACACACTGTATCTTCTCCCCCTACTAATCCTGATGTGCTTGTCCTCAGCCCGGTGTCACCAGTGCCGGTACCACGCATCAGGTATAGAGTGGGCTTTGAGAGTACAGTGTGCCCTGTCCCTGCTCCCCGCACTAGTATGAAGGTGCGTATCCTTAGCCCGGTGCCTCCAGTTCCGGCACCACGCACCAGGTCTACAGTGCGCCTTATCCGGCCAGAGCCATCCGTCTCACCAGCGCCATCTGAGCCATCCGTCTCACCAGCGCCATCTGAGCCATCCGTCTCCCCAGCGCCGTCTGAGCCATCCGTCTGCAATGAGCCTGCAAAGCCGCCCGTCTGCCATGAGCCTACAGAGCCGTCCGCCAGACAGGAGCCGCTAGAGCCGCCCGCCAGACAGGAGCCGCTAGAGCCGCCCGTCAGACAGGATCTACCAGAGCCGCCAACCAGACAGGATCTGCCAGAGCCGCCAACCAGACAGGATCTGCCAGAGCCGCCAACCAGACAGGATCTGCCAGAGCCGCCAACCAGACAGGATCTGCCAGAGCCGCCAGCGAGCCATGAGCAGCCAGAGCCGTCAGAGAGCCATGAGCATCGAGAGCCGTCAGCCAGCCATGAGCGTCGAGAGCCGTCAGCCAGCCATGAGCGTCAGGAGCCGTCAGCCAGCCATGAGCGTCGAGAGCCGCCAGCGATTCATGAGCGTCGAGAGCCGTCAGCCAGCCATGAGCGTCGAGAGCCGTCAGCCAGCCATGAGCGTCGAGAGCCGTCAGCCAGCCATGAGCGTCGAGAGCCGTCAGCCAGCCATGAGCGTCGAGAGCCGTCAGCCAGCCATGAGCGTCGAGAGCCGTCAGCCAGCCATGAGCGTCGAGAGCCGTCAGCCTGCCATGAGCGTCGAGAGCCGTCAGCCTGCCATGAGCGTCCAGATTCGTCAGTCAGCCATGAGCTGCCCTTCAGCCTGAAACGGCTATATACCCAGAACTGCCCCTCAGTCCAGAGCTGTCTCTCTTTCCGGAGCTGCCTTTCAGTCCGGAGTTGCCCCTCTATCGTGATCTCCCTCTCTATCTTGATCTACCTCTATTTTCTGATCTATCCCTCTGTCTGGTGCTATCCCTCTGTGTTGATTTATCTCTCTGTCCCGGTGTTGTCCATGTCATTGATGTTACTAAAAGGATTTTGTGGGGGTAAATTGAGGGTGGACATTTTTAGGGGGAGAGGGAGGTTAGGATTGATTATGGTGGGGTGGGGACCTCGCCCGGAGCCTGAGCCACCACCATGGTCAGATGCCCACCCAGACCCTCCCCTAGACTTTGTGCTGGTGCGCCCAGAGTTCGCACCTTATGGGGGGGGGTTATGTCACGTTCCTGACCTATTTATGTTAGTTTGTTATGTGTGTTAGTTGGTCAGGACGTGAGGTTGGGTGGGCATTCTATGTTTTCTGTTTCTGTGTTGGTTTTGGTTTGCCTGGTATGGCTCTTAATTAGAGGCAGGTGTTTGGCGTTCCTCTAATTAAGAGTCATATTTAGGTAGGCGTTGTCACAGTGTTCGTTGTGGGTGATTGTCTTCCGTGTCTGTGTAATTGTTTGCACCATACGGGACTGTTACGGTTTGTTCGGTTTGTGTAGTCTAATTGTCCTATTCGTGCGTTCTTCTTGTTTTATGTGAGTTCGTCGTATAGGTTTGTCTACACCGTTTGTTATTTTTGTTAGTTTATTCAAGTTCGTGTTTTTTCGTTAATAAAATGTCATTTCACTACGCTGCGCCTTGGTTCCCTCAATACTCCTCCTCTTCCGAAGATGAAGAGGAGGAGGACCGCCGTTACAGGTGGGCTCTCCTGTGCGTGTAAGGCTCGGATTGAGGTCACAATGTCCTTCTTCTTAGTTGTCTGGTCTCCAATGGGCTGTTTTTGTTCAGAACTTGCTCTTAGCTTGTGTGGATAGTCAGAGTTTGAACCCCTTTACATGGACAGCTGCAGCCTGTTTATGTTCGGGTATAAACTCACCATCTTCTTCACCTCGTGTTGAGATTGAGAGTTTCAGAGTTTCCAGCCATTTCAACGTGTGGATCACGGTCTCACGTCTTCTGGTATGATAGGTGAGGTTATCTTCTCATCTAATGTTGAGGTTGATAGTTTCAGAGTTTCCAATGTGTGGACTACATTCTCATGTCCTCTGGTATGATATGTTAATTCTTAGTCAGTCCTTTTAAGCATTCTGGCTGAAAAGGGCGGTTCCATCACGCTGACAAGCTATTTGACCTCATTTGGGGCGTGGCTGCTTATTGGGCAACGTATCATCAAAACTATCATCTCGTTATAAAACTAAAATCACATTCCTATCTTAACAAAAATGTAATTATTATAATCTTTTTTCATATTGTCTACACCACGTATTGGATGGAAACTTGAAATAAACGGTGTGTACACTTTCCAAGTTACAGTATTTTCATAATACAATTTTTATACCATTATTAATTACTTCACAAAATAGACATTACTGTTCCATAGACCATCTCTCATCATTCCCCACATCTGGTTATTTTGAAATATTTGTAACGTCTGGAGAGTGATGGGTGTGGAGTCAGACGCAGAGAGCAGAAGGTTGACGGGAAAAACGTTTAAATGTTCTTTAGCACAGTAACCAGTTACAAACATGGGTGAAGCCCAAAACACAGGCGCAAATAACCCAAAACCACTGATACCAAAATACCGGACAGCGAAAACCCAAAAGAACACAAACACCACTAACGTAAAATAACAACAAGCCCGCACAAACACCAGCGGGCTAAACTAACTTAAATAACACCCATCCCAAAACCCCAACAAGGAACAGGTGAAAACAATTAGACAAAACCAAACGAAAAGGAAAAAGGGATCGGTGGCAGCTAGTAGACCGGCGACGACGACCGCCGAGCACCACCCAAACAGGAAGGGGAGCCACCTTCAGTGGTATTCGTGACAATATTGTTCCAAAGTTCACTCTAAGAGTTTTTGGGTGGCAAAAGTCTGTGAACAAAGCACATTCCAATCTTGATACTAAAGAGCAAGAGAGTGTTCTCTACTGCATAAAATTTATGAATGGCGTGAGGTGTCAATAAACCGGCAAAGCCCCCCCCCCTCCTCTTCTGTGGGTGTGAGAGGGGTCTGGTCATCGTCAGCCATTTGCCAAGCTGATCTGAGGCCTTGGATCCTCAGCCAGGAGTCATGACTATATATATATATATATGTTTTACAACCTTTGCACATGGGGATCATGAATGTAAGTCACACACGCTTAATGAGTTAACAGCCTCAATAATGAATTACTTTTTCAATCATTGTTACTGTTTATTGCTTTGGAAAAAAAACTCAAACAACACATAAAGCTTTAGTTGAGAACACATGTTCTGACTTGGAGAGTGGCAGCTTTGTATATTCGACTGGACACCAGTGTTAAGGTAGAGCAGACATTGGGCCATGAGGCAATTTCACTCTGCAGCCTTAGATCCAGTCTAAGGCCTGCGTTCTGAATGGCACCCTATTCCCTATATAGTGCACTACTTTTGACTAGGGCCCATAGGGCTCTGGTCAACAGTAGTGCACTATATAGGGAATAGGGTGTCTGGGACGCATCCTAAGCCTTCTCAACAGAACCCCCCCTGCACATTCCTCTGGCACTGTTGAGCTCTACTACAAAATACTCATTACAAAGTTCACTGTAGTCAGCACATTTCAAATGGAGAACTTTGTGGCATGTTGTTGGCAATGGCAAGCCAACTCAAACTAGACACTGAGGCTAGATTGGATTTCTACTATTGCCATGTAGGACGCGCATCTCAGTTCAATAGTGTATCAAATGGATTCCTTTTTTGCTTATTCTTTGGGACACATTACTGTGAAAATGTTGTCTATCAATAGCACTTTGCATAAGTAGTAAACAATAAATCCAAAAATGCAAATGAGTCTAGCAAACATGAAACTAATGAAACACCTCAAGGCGGTTGACAGATTTGGAGTTCACACCTTTCTCAGTGGAAAAGTGCAAAGTATGAAACTGCAATGCTTTGGAGAAAATAGTTTATTTATCTGCAAAGGAACACAGAGTGCAACTCCGAGCAAATATGGAACAGGCGCAAGAGATTCCAATCATGCATATCCATCTGCTTTTCAAAGTAACACAGGATGTGACTGGTGGATCAGGACAGTATGTGACTGGGGGATGAGGACATGGTGTGACTAGGGCATGAGGACATTTTTTGGGACCCACTAAAAAAAAATCATGCTTACCTCACAGCTGCACGTTTACTACAGATTTGACTTGTTATTGTTATTTGTTATTCACTGTGTATTTATTCCTTGTGTCACTATTTCTCATTTTATTTGAGATTTTTTATCTTTAACTCTGCATTGTTAGACTACACCTGTTGTTTATGAAGTTATATGCGTCCCCTCTTCACGCCGATGTTTTGACTAACCCCATGGATTGAGCACATGAACAATATTTCCATTTTAGTCCAGGGGAAAATTGGCCAGCTGGCAATTCTGGCAAATGCCAGATGGAATGAACCATTTTATAGTTGGGTGTGCTGGTCGAAATTGACACCCCCCAAAATAAGCCATTTCTCTGTTACACTAATCTATAATGAGCCTTTTGCTGTTAAGTGGGCAACAGCCGGCCCCCCTACCAACATTCAAAGTCAAATGCGACATCAGCAGCGAGACTTCCTCTGATTCTGTCATCAGTTAGACAGCCAAGATCATGGATCGTAAAGAACCTAAAGGGTCCCTTTAAACGTCGAAAGAACACATTCTATATCATCACCTCACTCAAAACATTACATTTTTTGTGCGGCTAAAACCATGATCTGGTCAAACAGTAAAGTGTTAATCCTCATGATTCTTGTAATGAAAGTGTCTGCCCTTCCCCTGTGCCTGTGCCCTTGCTGGGGCCTGCTGCTGTGATGAGCTAGCCACTCTCCTCTCCCCCATGCACTTGAGAGAAAAATTAATTCTGATCGTATAACATTTCAAAATCATCAGGTTAAACACAGCTTTGGAAGCGTTGTCTCCTTGTCCCTGTCAAAGAGGGGAGGGTCTCAGCTTTCTGTAGGTATTCCCAACTCTCAATATTCAACTCAAAAGCAACTATTTTACAACCAAGATATTTGATATGGCTTTGAGATATGGAGCACCAGCCATTGCACACCGGTCATTGTGACGGCACATGACAGGGGTAGGCAACCCTGGTATTGAAGTGCCGCAGGCACTTCATGTTTTTGATTTAACCGACCTGGAAGATCAGGTGTGTTGAGTTTAGACAATCATTGAACTGATCAATTAGCTCAGTTGGTCTGGTGTGGTGCCTAATTGGAATAAAATCCTGAACAGGGTTGCCTACCCCTGGCATAGACCTATAGGTCTCATGGGTAGTAGCCTAAACTGGCAAAGATTTTTTAGGACATTATATTTTCAGTTGGATGAATACATGACTAATAGCAGTGGGAATTAAATGTAGAGTTAGCGATCTAGGTTTTGAGTTTCAACTTCCTCAGGTGAATTAGCCTATGATATTAGTTAGTGCACATAAAGATTCATCTCTATTGAACAAAATTCTGGGGCCCTGTTTTGACATTAAAATAGCAACTACTGCGAAATGTTTTACCCAAAAGTCATGACAATCACTGGATTAGGTTACAAATAAAAATATTTGACTAAATCATGGGCTGGTGACACCAACTGTAAAAGTTAGTGGCACCAGTGACACCAGTGGATAACGTTAATCTGGAGCCCTTTAACCCATAACAGTCTAAGCCCTGTATGAAAAGAGATAAGGGGGATGGGTTGTACTTAGCTACAGTATATGAAACTGTTTTAAGAAGGTCATACCAAGGATCAATTAGCTATTTGATTATGAATTTTAAGCTCCTTAAAGAATCTGAAAAATAAACAAATGATTTCATGAAACTGCTATTAGCCAATACAAACACATTGAATAACAGATTCACTACATGGAACAACAGATAGTCTCCCCCCCCAAAATACAAATTAAGTTTGTTCTGAAGTGTCTGTCCTATATATGAGAGAACTAAGAAATATTAAGAAACAAATATATATTTTTTTGTGACATGTATTTAACCCTTTATTTTCGGCACTAAATAGTCTCCATATACAGTTGAAGTCGGAGGTTTACATACACCTTAGCCAAATACATTCATCTCAGTTTTTCACAATTCTTGACATTTAATCCAAGTTAACAATCCCTATTTTAGGGCAGATCGGATCACCACTTTATTTTAAGAATGTGAAATATCAGATAATAGCAGAGAGAATGATTTATTTCAGTTTTTATTTCTTCCATCACATTCCCAGTGGGTCAGAAGTTTACATACACTCAATTAATATTTGGTAGCAATGCCTTTATATTGTTTAACTTGGGTCACACGTTTCGGGTAGCATTCCACAAGCTTCCCACAGTAAGTTGGGGCAATTTTGGCCCATTCCTCCTGACAGAGCTGGTGTAACTGAGTCGGGTTTGTAGTCCTCCTTGCTCGCACACGTTTTTTCAATTCTGCCCACAATTTTTCCATAGGATTGAGGTCAGGGCTTTGTGATGGCCACTCCAATACCTTGACTTTGTTGTCCTTAAACAATTTTGCCACAACTTTGGAAGTATGCTTGGGGTCATTGTCCATTTGGAAGACCCATTTGCAACCAAGCTTTAACTTCCTGACTGATGTCTTGAGATGTTGCTTCAATATATCCACATCATTTTTCTCCCTCATGATGCCATCTATTTTGTGAAGTGCACCAGTCCCTCCTGCAGAAAGGCACCCCCACAACATGATGCTGCCACCCCCGTGCTTCACGGTTGGGATGGTGTTCTTCGGCCTGCAAGCCTCCCCCTTTTTCCTCCAAACATAACAATGGTCATTATGGCCAAACAGTTCCATTTTTGTTTCATCAGACCAGAGGACATTTCTCCAAAAAGTATTTGTCCCCATGTGCAGTTGCAAACCGTAGCCTGGCTTTTTTATGGCGGTTTTGGAGCAGTGGCTTCTTTTTTCAACGGTACCATAGGCTCTTCGGACAAGTCTTGTGAGGCCTGTGGTTATCCTAAAGCAAAACAGCTGACATGTACATGTTTGTGTGAGTCTCACTGTTCCATACAGTGGTCATATTAGAGTTCCAAGATGCTTGTGGGGGTTGTAGGCCCAACTGTTTGGACGCTACAGATGATTTTGTGCAAAGACCAATTTTCGGGATGTCGCCTGGTCTGACAAACACCATTCTAGCTCTGTCACCTATCACCACAGATGCGGAATTTGATATTAGCTAATGTGGTGGATTGAGACACATCCAATGCAACAAAAGAACCTGATATTTTTATGGGGATTGTTTAATTATGCTAATTCAATTTCTGCAGGGGAGTGGACATTGACTCTCGGGTAATAATAAAGTTAGGGTAGGTTTTTTTTCAGCTACTTTTTTTAAATACTTGTATAGCAGTGAAAACAAACTGAAATCCATGAGCATACAACATTTGAATGGACAGGAGCAACAAAACCCCCCAAAAATTATCAATAAGGCCACTCATTAAAACATTAGCAGGAATATGGAATTGGTTACTTAATGTAGCGTTCAGTTCTATACTTTGGTATAGTGTCACGATCGTTATGAGACGAATGAGTGGACCAAGGCGCAGCGTGAAAGAAAGAAGAAAAAACAAACACTTATTAAACGACCAAAAAAACAAACGATCGTGAAGCTAAAACGAACTAAGTGCACACATGCAACATAGACAATTACCCACAATCACCTAAAGACCATGGCTGCCTTAAATATGGCTCCCAATCAGAGACAACAATAAACAGCTGTCTCTGATTGAGAACCAAACCAGGCAACCATAGACTTTCCTAAACCTCTCTACTGAACACAACCCCATACACTATACACAACCTCCTAAACAATACACACCCTAAACTATACAAAACACACAAACATCCCATGTCACACCCTGACCTAACTAAACTAATAAAGAAAATCAATATAACAGAGGCCAGGGTGTGACATATAGTAGGTTTGTTTTGTCTGCGGATGTTCCTGCCTGTCACTGAGATTTGGTCAAGCGGTAGCCAGTCTCTGATTTGAGGCGGGCGGTGAAGTTATTGCAAAGTTGCGTCCGTCTTACATGAAGCCGTGGTAGGGACAGGGTCTGACGTGCCTCAGTATTACGAAAGCATCCTCCTGGGATGATGCAGCATGCTCTCGTCTGAATATGCTCCAGGTCATTAGACTGGGCCTGGGTCAGTGAGCTGTGTCAAGCAGGAGCGGCATACATACAGTATGCTCAACCCTGGAGTATCTGTGGCACATGACACCTTTTATGGCGGCAAAGGAGAAAATGTTTTACGTGACTCAGGGGAAGACATATGACAGGCAATCACTTGAAATATAACCTAAGTTGTTAGCTTGGCTTTTTTATAATATATAAGGCTTAAGCAGACAGACAGGCAGACAGAGAAGAAGAAGCATAGAGTGACAGGAGAGAAGATGTCCTCCCGGGTGGCGCAGTGGTCTAGGGCACTGCATCGCAGTGCTAGCTGCGCCACCAGAGTCTCTGGGTTCGTGCCCAGGCTGGGCTGGGTTCGCGCCCAGGCTCTGTCGCAGCCGACGACAAACCGGTAGGTCCGTGGGGCAACACGCACAATTGGCATAGCGTCGTCCGGGTTAGGGAGGGTTTGGCCGGTAGGGATATCCTTGTCTCAGTATGTTAAAATGTATGCACTCTACTGTAAGTCGCTCTGGATAAGAGCGTCTGCTAAATGACTAAAATGTAAATGTAAGATGCTGAGACCGATAGACAGCACAACAGGGAGGCAAACAAAATGGCTAGAGCAGAGAGCAGGACCATATCTCGCCAGTCACTGGGGGAGGGGGGTATTTGGCGGCATGTGCAATAATGTGGGCTGATGTGGAGTGGGGGTGGGAAGTAGTTGGTGATAGGAGATACCATGTGACGATATGGCAGAGTTGAGTGACTTGGTGTAAAGAGAAAAGAGGATCTAGAACTGAGCACTGGGGGAAACCAGTAGTGAGAGCATGAGGTGCAGATCCTCTCAGCTGGTAAGAGCGACCTGCCAGGTAAAATGCAATCCAAAAGTGTGCAGAACCTGAGATGCCCAGCCCTGAGAGGGTGGAGAGGAGGATATGATGGTTGACGGTATCGAAGACAGTGGATCGATCTAGGAGGGTGAGAACAGAGGATAGAGAGAGTCAACTTTTACAGAGCGGAGAGCCTCAGGGACGCAGATGAGAGTGGTCTCAGTTGAGTGAGCCATCTTGAAGCCTGACTGGTTAGGGTTAAGAAGATCATTCTGAGAGAGATAACAAGAGAGTTAGTCATATATTATTTTGGAACGAAAAGAAAGAAGGGATACTGGTCTGCAGTTTTTGACGTCAGATGAGTTGAGTGTTGGTTGACTAGCCAGTGGTTAGGGGTGAGTTGATGAGGAAAGTGAGAAGGTGTCCAGAGATGGTCTGGAGAAGGGAGTAGGGGATGGGGTCAAGCGGGCAGGTTGTCGGGCGTCAGGATTTCATCTGTTGAGAGAGGGGAGAAAGAGGTAAAGGTGTAGGGTTATTCTGTGAATGGGATAAGAGGACTCAAAGGCTTATTGAATGAGGAACGGATATCGTCAACCTTCTTTTCAAAGTGGTTGACAAAGTCATTCACAGAGAGGAAGGCGGTGGAAGATTAAGGAGGGAGGAAAAGGCGGAAAAAAGTTTGTTAGGGTTAAAGGAAGAAGCTTGGAAATTAGAGTGATAGAAAGTAGCTTTAGCAGCATATACAAATCAATAAAATAAAATCAATAAAAACATTTGTCACATGCCGAATAACAGTGAAATGCTCACTTACAAGCCCTTAACCAACAAAGCAGTTAAGAAAATAGAGTTAAGAATATGTTTACTAAATAAATGAAAGTAAATACAATTTTAAAAAAGTAACAAGAAAAAAACAATAATGAGGCTATATACCGGGGGTACCGGTACCGAGTCAATGTGCAGAGGTACAATTAATTAATAAAAATAATAAAAAATAATATATATATAATAAATATGCAGGGGTACAGGTTAGTCGATGTAATTTGTACCTGTCAGCAGTCTTATGGCTTGGGGTTAGAAGCTGTTAAGGAGCCTTTTGGACCTAGACTTGGTGCTCCGGTACTGCTTGCCGTGCGGTAGCAGAGATAACAGTCCATGACTTGGGTGATCGGAGTCTTTGACAATTTTTTGGGGCGTTCTTCTGACACAAAATTGTATATAGGTCCTGGATGGCAGGAAGCTTGGCCCAAAGGATGTACTGGGCCGTATGCACTACCCTCTGTAGCGCCTTATGGTCAGATACCGAGACGTTTCCATACCAGACGGTGATGCAACCGGTCAGGATGCTCTTGTTGATGCAACTGTATAACGATGTGAATGGGGATGTGTTGGGCCCTCCTTTTCCTGTTATCCACAATCATCTCCTTTGTCTTGCTCACGTTGAGGGAGAAGTTGTTGTCCTAACACCACACTGCCAGGTCACTAACCTCCTCACTATAGGCTCTCATCATAGTCGGTGATCAGGCCTACCACCATTGTGTTGTCAGCAAACTTAATGTTGGTGTTGGAGTCGTGCTTGGCCACACAGTCGTCGGTGAACAGGGAGTACAGGAGGGGACTAAGCACGCATCCCTAAGGGAGCCCAGTGTTGAGGATCAGCGTGGCTGATGTGTTGTTGCCTACCCTTAACACCTGTTGGCAGCCCCTCAGGAAGTACAGGATCCAGTTGCCGGGGGAGGTGTTTAGTCCCAGGATCCTTAGCTTAGTGATGAGCTTCGTGGGAACTATGGTGTTGAACACTGAGCTGTAGTCAATGAACAGCATTCTCACATAGGTGTTCTCTTTTAGGTGTTCTTCCCACCTTTTGTCCAGGTGGGAAATGGCAGTGTGGAGTGCGATTGAGATTGCGTCATCTGTGGATTTGTTGGGGCGGTATGCGAATTTGAGTGGGTATAGGGTTTCCGGGATGATGGTGTTGATGTGAGCCATGACCAGCCCTTCAAAGCACTTCATGGCTACTGACGTGAGTGCTACGGGACAGTAGTCATTTAGGATTAGTGTCCCGCTTCTTGAAAGCGGCAGCTCTAGCCGGTAGCTCGTTGGGGATGTTGCCTGTAATCCATGGATTCTGGTTTCTGTACGTATGGTAACTGTTGGGACGACGTCCTCAATGCCATTGGATGTATCCCAGAACATATTCCAGTCTGTGCTAGCAAAACAGTCCTGTAGCGTGGCATCCGCGTCATCTAACCACTTCCGTAATGAGCGAGTCACTGGTTCTTCCTGCTTAAGTTTTTGCTTGTAAGCAGGAATCAGGACGATATAATTATGGTCAGATTTGCCAAATGGAGGGCGAGGGAGAGCTTTGCACGCATCTCTGTGTGTGGAGTAAAGGTGGTCTAGAGTTTTTCCCCCTCTGGTTGCACATGATATCCTGGCAGAAATGAGCTAAAACGGATTTAACTTTTTCACACATACCAACACACATGTGTGATCATTATACAGTGGTCCCTGCAGCATACTATTAAACCGGTGTGATTAGAACGCTTATTTAGAATGGGCAGTTTTGATTGGCGCAACAATCAGCATTTGAGCTGGCCACAACTGTTTTTTCGAAACATTTTGCACAAACACAGCAGTCCTTACAAAGTTGTCCTAAATATGAGCAGTTCATTTTTGGATGCAATGTTTAGACATTCACAGAAGTATCTACAGCATCACACAATCATCCAAACCCAAAAAATGTAGGCTACATTTGTCCTCGAGTTGAGGAAAGATTGACTTAACACAAGCGGTCATATTTTTATAACTCTCGCCTGACATAAACTACAATATCAATTAGCTAGTAGCGATTACTATTATAATTAAATCACATCACGGGTGAGCTCACCATTGATCGAAATAATTGAGTAAAACACTTTCTAGAAATCGACTGTAATCTGACGATGGGTAGTTTCTGCGCGCCGCCATGCTTTTTTTCTCTCACAGATACCAAAGATAATAAGAGAAGACAAGAGAAGTTTGGTCTGTTTATAGTATGCATGTTGAAGAGGGTGTGTCGTCTACCATCGTTCACATCTCAACAAATGAGTGAACCCTTACTCACCTCATTTTCATATAACATTTTTGGTCCGACAGACGATTACGTGACACCCAGATTGCATTGTTTGTCAACAAACATGGCTCCACACATAGCTGGAATTAGCGTAGCTCATCATAATCAGTACAACCTTCAAAAAAGTATTTTACCGACATAATATCTATGCAAGGACCATTACAATCTATGCAAGGATCGGAATGCATGATTTGTCACTTGCAAACATGTGAATAAAACAGTAAATTTGGAAATAATTACCACACAAAACATTTTCTGATAGTGATTAATTGATACGTGGCATGTGCAGGCAGTCAATCACGTAACCTCTCACTCCCACTCTGAGCCATTCAGTGTTGTTGTTTATGTATGCAGCTAGTGAGATAATCTCTAGCATTAGCAATGTCTTTCAAAAGGAGACAACTCTCAAATCCGTCATTTCTGGAAAAAAATTTAAATTCTGACAATGAGTCTGAGTAAGAAAGTAAGGAATCATATTCTGACAGTGAAGAGCTGCCCCCCAACCTTGCAGCCATTGAGAACCCTGAATCTGAGGACTCCTTGTCCACTGACAAAGTCAAAGGTCCCTTTGAAGATGTTGGTGGTGATGGAGGCAGACCGACAGTGGATGAAGTACAGGAGTTCTGTGGTAGCTGGAAGGCTGACAGCCATTTCACCCGTCCTGGTCCTGCCGTTTGCTTTGATGAGTCCCAGTCTGGAGTGCAACGCCCCTTCCCATTTCCCTCTGAGGCAGAGTGCTTCAAGTTGTTTCTGACATGAGCTGGTAGGAGACATACAGTTCCTTGCAAATGTAATCATCCCTCTTGGCGTTTTTCCTATTTTGCTGCATTACAACCTGTAATTTAAATTGATTTTTATTTGGATTTCATGTGATGGACATTCACAAAATAGTCCAAATTTGTGAAGTGAAATGAAACCCCCAATAAAGGAATGGTTCTGCAGGTGGTGACCACAGACCACTTCTCAGTTCCTATGCTTCCTGGCTGATGTTTTGGTCACTTTTGAATGCTGGCGGTGCTTTCACTCTAGTGGTAGCATGAGACGGAGTCTAAAACCCACACAAGTGGCTCAAGTAGTGCAGTTCATCCAGGATGGCACATCAATGCGAGCTGTGGCAAAAAGGTTTGCTGTGTCTGTCAGCGTAGTGTCCAGAGCATGGAGGCGCTACCAGGAGACAGGCCAGAACATCAGGAGACGTGGAGGAGGCCATACGAGGGCAACAACCCAGCAGCAGGACCGCTACCTCCGCCTTTGTGCAAGGAGGTGCACTGCCAGAGCCCTGCAAAATGACCTCCAGCAGGCCACAAATGTGCATGTGTCAGCATATGGTCTCACAAGGGGTCTGAGGATCTCATCTTGGTACCTAATGGCAGTCAGGCTACCTCTGGCGAGCACATGGAGGGCTGTGCAGCCCCACAAAGAAATGCCACCCCACACCATGACTGACCCACCGCCAAACCGGTCATGCTGGAGGATGTTGCAGGCAGCAGAACGTTCTCCACGGCGTCTCCAGACTCTGTCACGTCTGTCAGATGTGCTCATGTGCTCAGTGTGAACCTGCTTTCATCTGTGAAGAGCACAGGGCACCAGTGGCGAATTTGCCAATCTCGGTGTTCTCTGGGAAATGCCAAACGTCCTGCGCGGTGTTGGGCTGTAAGCCCAACCTCCACCTGTGGACGTCGGGCCCTCATACCACCCTCATGGAGACTGTTTCTGACCGTTTGAGCAGACACATGCACATTTGTGGAGCATTTGTTGTTGGCACTCTAATATGTCCCATAAACATCACAAATGGTCCTTTTGTTTGATTAATTCCATCGATATATATCCAAAATGTCCATTTATTTGGCACGTTTGATTCAGAAAAACAACGGTTCCAACTTGCTCAAACATGGCTACAAAATATCTCAAAGGTTACCTGTAAACTTTGCCAAAACATTTCAAACCAGTTTTGTAATACAACTTTAGGTATTTTTTAACGTAAATAATCGATAAAATTGAAGACGGATGATCTGTGTTCAATACAGGATAAAAAAAAAAAAAAAAAAAAAAAAGTACACTTAAAAAATAAAAGTACAATTCACTCGACTCTTGTTCTGAACAGGGCTACTTCTTCATTACACAAAGGGAAAACCCTCAACCAATATCTCAAGACTGTTGACATCCAGTGGAAGTGGTAGGAACTGCAAGAAGGTCAATTAGAAATCTGGATTCCCAATGAAAATCCATTGTAAAGAGAGTGACCTCAAAAAAAAATCTGAATGGTTTGTACTCTGGGTTTTCGCCCTCTAAATAAGTTCTGTTATACTCACAGACATGATTCAAACAGTTTTAGAAACTTCAGAGTGTTTTCTATCCAACTATCTACTAATAATATAATATCTTATCTTCTGGGAATGAGTAGCTGGCAGTTAAATTTGGGTATGCTTTTTATCCAAACGTGAAAATGCTGCCCCATATCATAGAGAAGTTAATGAAATGTATACCTTCCTGGTGACAGTCCTTCTCAGGGGTATAGTAAAGAAGAACTCCCTAAGTGAATTCTGGAGCACAGATCCTATGTTTGCAACTCCCTTCTTTGCCACCCTCTTTTCCCAAGACTGCTTCCTAGTTTTGCTGTGATGCCTGCATTTCTTCAACAATGCTACTCCCATCCTAAATGGCTCATTATACAAAATAAGAAATGTTCTTACCAGCCTGACATCAGCATTTGGTCGGGTCTTTGTGCCATACAAGGACCTATGTATTGATGAGTCCCCCCCAGGTAGGCTGGCGTTCCGTCAATATATTCCCTCCAAAAAGCACAGGTTTGGGGTCAAGTTCTTTGTCATGTGCGACGTGAAGGCAGGATTTGTCCAGGATATTATAGTTTACACAGGGTCCACCACTGACATCCAACATTTTGAGGGCTTGGAGTGTCTGAGTCCGTGGTGATGACCATCCTCATCTCAGCAAAGGGACACACTTTTTATGTGGACAATTGATACAGCAGTCCCACACCCTTCCAGCATCTGTTCTCCAACAGCACAGTGGCCTGTGGCACAGTCAGATCGAAGAGGAAGGGGATGCCGGCATTCGGATGCAGGAAGATGCAGAGAGGTGAGGTGGAGTTCAAGGAGAACGGTCAACAGCTGGCAGTAAAGTGGCATGACAAATGAGACGTCCATGTCCTCTCCACTGTCCATACAGCAACCATGTTGGCCACAGGGAAGGTGGACCACCTGACGGGAGAGAGAAAAATCAAACTAGACTGTGTGCTTGACTATAACCTCAAAATGGGGCAGTGGATAAGGCGGACATGATAAACAGCTTTGTGGAATGAACACGGAAATTGACCAACTGGTCGACACTGCTGCCCTCAATGGCCAAATAGTTCACCGCCAACTAACAGGTGAGATGATTACTGAACAAGGTATTTTTTGTAATTGGACGTACAGTTCAGGTACATAAACTATTATAACGTAATAAGGCACTTACTTTGATAGAAACACACACATTTTCAAAGTTATTATTGGTCACGAAAACAACAATGACTGCGATGCGGGCAACAGACAGAAAATGTGAACACTTGTGTGCAGATCCTGTTCTGATGGGAGATGCGCAAATGTCTGCATACTTGAACTGCACAAGCAATTGGGAAGTGCTTTAGGAATTTTGTCCGGGTCAGAAATGTCAAAAAAATGTATTGTCCACAAGAGTAAAATGGACTACTTTGATGTGAATGAATGAGGAGATGGAACACACCTCAATTCAAACTTTTCTTAGAAAGAGAAAACTTGTTAGAAAATCATTTGAAATTGACAAGTTGAAAACAGCCTATAAATAAAAACAGGCTGCGTGCCTTGGTTTGAGGGCAGTGCGGATTAAATGTACTGTTGTGTAACAATCACATTCTGGAACGGAGAGAACATTCTAACATCACGTGCATAAAAAAAAACTCACGCTGGGGCGACCGTTAGAGATATTTGGAACTCACGCATGAAAAGGTTGTTTGCCTGCATTAAAGTCCCCGTCCACTAGGAGCGCCACTTCTGGATGAGCATTTTCTTGTTTTCTCATGGCTCCTTGAGTGCGGTCTTAGTGCCAGTGTCGGTTTGTGGTGGTAAATAGATGGCTACGAAAAATATAGATATACTCTCTTGGTAGATAGTGTGGTATACAGCTTATCATGAAGTACTCTACCTCAGCCGAGCAATACCTTTAGACATTGCGCGACAGCTGTTATTGACAAATAGACAAACACCGCCAGCCCTTGTCTTATCGGACGTAGCTGTTCTGTCCTGCCGATGCACAGAAAATCCAGCCAACTGTATTTTATCCGTGTTGTCGTACAGCCACGACCCAGTGACACATAAGATATCACAGTTTTTAATGTACCGTTGGTTGGAGAGTCTCGAACGGAGCTCATCCAGTTTATTCTCCAGTGATTTCACATTGACCAATAGAATGGATGGTAGAGGCTGGTTACCTACTCGCTGACAAATTCTCTCAAGGCACCCTGATCTGCGCCCCCTGTATTTTCTTATTTTCTTCATGTGAATGACGGGGATGTGGGCCTTGACTGGGAGCAACATTATATCCTCTGCGTTAGACTCATTAAAGAAAAAATCTTTGTCCAGTTCGAGTTGAGTAATTGATGCAGAATCAGAAGACAGTAGAGAGAAGGAAGAGATGATAGGATAGAAGAGAATAGAGTAGTAGGAGAGAGAGTTAAGATTGGGTTGGCGCGTTACCATCTGGGTAGGGGTTGAGTGGGTTGGGTTGGAGGAGAGAAGGAGAGAAAAATAAACAAAGTAGTGGTCAGAGACATGGAGGGGGATGCAGTTAGATCAGTATATAAACAGCCTCTAGTAAAGATGAGGTTAAGCGCATTGCCTGCCTTGTGAGTGGGAGGGAACTGGGAAAGGGTGAGGTCAAAAGAGGAAAAGTGTGGAAAGAAAGGATTCAAAGTCAGGCGTCAGGAGATTGAAGTAACCCAGTACAATGAGTGGTGAGCCATTGTCGGGAAATGATCTTATCAAAGTGTCAAGGTCATTTAGGAACTCTCCAAGGGCATCTGATGGGCGATAGATGACAACAATGTAAAGCTTGAGTGAACAAGTGACAGTGACAGCATGAAATTCAAATGAGGAGATAGACAGGGGAAAAGAGAAAATCTCCACTTAGGAGAAATGAATAGCCCTGTACCACCACTGCGATGACCAGATGCTTTCGGACTATGAGAGAACACGTAGTCAGATGATGATACAGCAGCTGGAGTAGCAGTGTTCTCTGGGGTAATCCATGTCTCCGTCAGGACCAAAAAGTGTATGGATTTAAGGGCAGTTCCAAACGCTGCCAGAGACTAGGAATTCCATATGGGTTGTTAATTAGAAGGGTTGCAGCCATGGGGTGGGGAACGTTTGTAAAACTCTTCCTAACAATGCAGAGAGATTTTTGAGGAGAAATGATAACTTTGCTATATACATGGGGTACCAGTACCGAGTCAATATGCAGGGGTACGAGGTAATTGAGGTAGACATGTACAGTACCTTTAGAAGGTATTCACACCCCTTTACTTTTTCCACATTTTGTTGTGTTACAAAGTGGAATTTAAATGCATTTAATTGTATTTTTTTGTCAATGATCTACACAGAACACTCTGTAATGTCAAAGTGGGAGAAAAATTCTAACGTTTGAAAAAAAATAAAACACTAACATGTTAGAATCCCCTTTGGTAGTGATTACAGCTGTGAATCTTTCTGGGTAAGTCTATAAGAGCTTTGCTCACCTGGATTGTAGAGTATTTGAACATTATTCTTAAAAAAATTATTCAAGGTCTTTTAGGTTGGTTGTTGATCATTGCTAGACAGCCATTTTTAAGTCCTGCAATAGATGTTCAAGTTAAGTAAAAACTGTAACTCGGCCACTCAGGATCATTCAATGTAGTCTTGGTAAGCAACGGCAGTGTATATTTGGCCTTGTGTTTTAGGTTATTGTCCTGCTGTAAGGGGAATTTGTCTGGCAGTGTCTTTTGGAAAGCAGAGTGAACCAGGTTTTCCTACAGGATTTTGCCTGTTCTTAGCTCTATTCTGTTTCCTTTTATCATAAAAAACTCAAGACCTTTCCGAAGACAAGCATACCCATAACATGATGCAGCCACCACCATGCTTGAAAATATGAAGATTGGTACTCAGTCGTGTGTTGGACTTTCCCAAAACATAACAATTTCTATTCAGGACATAAAGTACATTGGCCTCATGGTGAAATCCCTGAGTGGTTTCCTTCCACATCGGCAACTGATTTAGGAAGGACACCTGTATCTTTGTAGTGACAGTGTGCATTGATACACCATCAAAAGTGTAAGTATTACTTCACCATGCTCAAAGGGATATTCAATATTTTTTCCAATCTACCAATAGGTGCCTTTCTTGGCGAGGCATTGGAAAACCTTGCTGGTCTTTGTGGTTAAAATTCACTTCTCTACTGAAGGACCTTACAGATAATTGTGTGTGTGGGGTACAGAAATGAGGTAATCATTCAAAAATCACGTAAACTTTTTTAGGATAATGGCAGCATTCGGAATTTTGGATGAAAAGCGTGCCTGCTACTCAGGCCCAGAAGCTAGGATATGCATATAAATTGGTAGATTTGGATAGAAAAAACTCTAAAGTTTCTAAAATATTGTCTGTGAGTATAACAGAACATATTTGGCATGCGAAACCCCGAGGACAAACCATCCAGAATTTTTTTTTGAGTTGACTCTGTTTTCCATTTGTTTTCTATGGGAACCTAGATTTCTGTGGCAGTTCCTATTGCTTCCACGAGATGTCAATAGTCTTTAGAAATTGGTTGATGTTTTCTTTATAGAAATGAAGAAGAACGGCTTTTCAGAACGAGGGTCCAGCCGAGTGGACTATACTGTTTTTATCCCATCTTAAATTTTATCAATTATTTACGTTTTAAAATACCTAAAGTTGGATAAGGAAAGTTGTTTGAAATGTTTGAATAGCGTTTACAGGTAACTTATTAGATATTTTGTAGTCATGCTGGGCGAGTTGGAACCGGTGTTTTTCCTCAATCAAACGCGGCAAATAAATGCACATTTTGGAGATATAACGACGGAATTAATCAAACAAAAAGGAGCCATAATAATTACAGACACCAACGTCAAATAGGTGCCTTTTACTCATCATAAAACATTTCTGAAAAATACATAGTGTACAGCAAATGAAAGACAGGCATCTTGTGATTCCAGCCAATATTTCCGATTTATTAAGTGTTTTACAGCGAAAACACAATATAGTGGTATATTAGCTTACCACAATAGCCAGAAAGACAAGCCATTTCCCAGCAGTAAAAGTTAGCGATCGTAACAAACCAGTAAAAGATATATAATTTCTGACTAACCTTGATATTCTTCATCAGATGACAGTCCTATAATATCAGGTTATACATACACTTATCTTTTGTTCCAAAATGTGCATATTTAGAGCTGAAATCAGTGGTTATACATGTTGCTATCGTAGCTACTTTTTCCACAACGTCCGGATATTTTTCTGACACTTTTTCTGACACACATATTCTGACCAAATAGCTATTCATAAACATAACTAAAAAATACATGTTGTATAGGAAATGATAGATCCATTAGTTCTTAATGAAATAGCAGTGTTAGAATTCTAAAAAATAACTTCATTACGACATCCAGCTTCGGTATAGCTAGAGTACCCCAAAGTTGGGCGCCGACGACTAATTCACATGTACGACAGATATGAAATAGCATCATAAAATGTTTCTTACTTTTGCTGATCTTCCATCAGAATGTTGGACAAGGGGTCCTTTGTCAAGAACAATCGTTGTTTGGATTTAGAACGTCCATTTTCCCTCTCGATTCAGCAAGCACACTAGCCAAGTGGCGCGAATCTCTCCATGTCAACAAACGGAAGAGAACGGAACACGGCAAAACTCCCGAAAAAAATTCAATAATCTGATGAAACTATATTGAAAAAACATACTTTACGATGATATGGTCACATGTATCAAATAAAATCAAAGCCGGAGATATTAGTCGCCTATAACGGCAGCTAAACAGAAGGCAAATCCAGGTCACTCTTCGCGCTCTCCAGAAAACAGGAAATGGGGGACACGTCATACAAAGAGCTTGTATTCCACTTCAAACCAAGATAAACACTAAATTTCTTCTCTCACCGCCTCTTGACATCCAGGGGAAGGTGTATGAAGTGCACGTATACTAATACGTATCATGCCCATTTATAGGCAGGAAGTAGAACAGAGCCTCGATTTCAGACTTTCCACTTCCTGGTCAGGAAGTTTGTGCCAAATGAGTTCTGTTTGACTCACAGATATAATTCAAACGGTTTTAGAAACTAGAGAGTGTTTTCTATTCAATAGAAATAATAATATGCATATTGTACGAGCAAGAATTGAGTACGAGGCCGTTTGAAATGGGCACCTTTTATCTGGCTACTCAATACTGCCCCTGCAGCCCAAACAGGTTAATGCACACAGAGTGAGTCCGTGCCACTTATTATGTGACTTGTTAAGCACATTTTTACAACTGAACCTACTTAAGGTTGCCATAACAAATGGGTTGAATACTTATTGACTCAAGCTATTTAAGACTTTCATTGTTAATTAATTTGTAAACATTTTAAAAACATAATTCCACTTTGACATTATGGGTTATTGTGTGTAGGCCAGTGACAAAACATCTCAATTGAATTAATTTTAAATTCAGGCGGTAACACACCAAAATGTGGAAAAAGTCAACAACAAAAAAAGTTTGATGACACTGTACATTTAGGTTGGGGTAAAGTGACTAGGCAACAGGATAGATAAAACAGTAGCAGCAGCATATGTGATGATTCAAAAAAGTTCAATGCAGGTAGCTATTTGGTTAACTATTTAGCAGTCTTATGGCTTGGGGGTAGAAGCTGTTCAGGGTCCTGTTGGTTCCAGACTTAGTGTATCAGTAGTAGAACAGTCCATTTTAAAATAAAATATAATAATAATTTAGCAGACGCTCTTATCCAGAGCGACGTTGTCACGCCCTGGCCTTAGTATTATTTGTTTTATTTATTATTTTAGTTAGGTCAGGGTGTGACATGGGGTATGTGTGTATTTTGGGGTATTATATGGTAGAGGGGGTGTTTGGTGTAGTTTATGGTTTGGTGTTGAGTGTATGTGTCTAGCTGTGTCTATGTTGGGTGTAGTTCTAGGAAAGTCTATGGTGGCCGGAATGGGTTCTCAATTAGAGACAGCTGATTTCGGTTGTCTCTAATTGGGAGCCATATTTAAGGCTGCCATAGGCTTTAGCTGTTTGTGGGTCATTGTTTGTGTATATGTATAGTTCGACGTAAGTAGTTTGTGTGTGCACTTACGTTTGAAGTTTTCACGATCGTTTGTTGTTTTCGTTAGTGTTGTATAAGTGTGTAGTGTTCATCTTCGTCGTTGCTATTAAAAAAAGAAGATGTATTCAAATCATGTTGCGCCTTGGTCCGTCAATCCACCACACGATCGTGACAGAATGACCCACCTATATACGACCAAGCAACATGACCAGCGGCAACAGGAGCAATGCAAGGATTCATGGACATGGGAGGAAATTTTAGACCGGGAGGTACCAGGAGGATATAACCGCCCCAAAGCTGAGCTGGAGGCAGCGAAAGCAGAGAGGCGGCGATATGAGGAGCTAGCTAGGAGGCAGGAAAAGGAACCTACAAAGGATCTGGGCTACACTACGTGGGAGGAGATCGACAGGTGGGCGATCAACCCAGGGAGAGTGCCGGAGCCCGCCTGGGATTCTCTGGCGCAGTGCGAGGAGGGATACCGGCGAATGGAGGCAGCACGACGAAGCGGTAGGAAGCCTGTGGGAAAACCCCAAAAATGTCTTGGGAAGGGGCTTAAAGGGAGAGTGGCGAAGTCAGGTAGGAAACCTGCGCCTACTCCCTGTAATTACCGTGGAGAGCGAGAGTACGGGCAGACACCGTGTTACGCAGTAGAGCGCACGGTGTCTCCTGTACGTGTGCATAGCCCGGTGCGGGTTATTCCACCTCCCCGCACTGGCAGGGCTAGATTGAGTATTGAGCCGGATGTCATGAAGCCGGCCCTACATATCTGGCCACCAGTGCGTCTCCTCGGGCCGGTTTACATGGCACCAGCCTTACGCATGGTGTCCCCGGTTCGCCTACATCCACCTCCCCGCACTTGTCGGGCAACGGGGAGCATTCAACCAGGTAAGGTTGGTCAGGCTCAATGCTCAAGGGAGCCAATACGCCTGCACGGTCCGGTATTTCCGGCGCCACCTCCCCGCCCCAGTTCAGTTCCACCAGTGCCTACACCACGTAACAGGCTTCCAGTATGTCTCCAGATCCCTGTTCCTCCTCCACGCACTCGTCCTATGGTGCGTGTCTCCAGCCCGGTACCACCAATTCCGGCACCACGCACTAAGCCTCTTGTGCGTTTCCAGAGTCCTGTGCATCCTGTTGCTGCTCCCCGCATTAGCCCTGAGATGCGTGTCCCCAGTCCGGTACCACCAGTTCCGGCCCCACGCACTAGGCCTAATGTGCGTCCCCAGGGTCCAGTATGCCCTGTTCCTTCTCCCCGCACTAGCCTGAAAGTGCGTGCCTTTAGCCCGGTGCCACCAGTCCCGGCACCACGCACCAGGCCTACAGTGCGCCTCAGCCGGCAGGAGTCTGCCGTCTGCACAGCGATGCCTGAACTGCCCGTCTCCCCAGCGCCATCTGAGCCATCCGTCTCCCCAGCGCCATCTGAGCCATCCGTCTCCCCAGCGCCATCTGAGCCATCCGTCTCCCCAGCGCCATCTGAGCCATCCGTCTCCCCAGCGCCATCTGAGCCATCCGTCTGCAATGAGCCTGCAAAGCCGCCCGTCTGCCATGAGCCTGCAAAGCCGCCCGTCTGCCATGAGCCTACTGAGCCGTCCGCCAGACAGGAGCCGCTAGAGCCGCCAGCCAGACAGGAGCCGCTAGAGCCGTACGTCAGACAGGATCTGCCAGAGCCGCCAACCAGACAGGATCTGACAGAGCCGCCAACCAGACAGGATCTGCCAGAGCCGCCAACCAGACAGGATCTGCCAGAGCCGTCAGCCAGCCATGAGCAGCCAGATCCGTCAGCTAGCCATGAGCAGCCAGATCCGTCAGCTAGCCATGAGCAGCCAGATCCGTCAGCCAGCCATGAGCAGCCAGATCCGTCAGCCAGCCATGAGCAGCCAGATCCGTCAGCCAGCCATGAGCAGCCAGATCCGTCAGCCAGCCATGAGCAGCCAGATCCGTCAGCCAGCCATGAGCAGCCAGATCCGTCAGCTAGCCATGAGCAGCCAGATCCGTCAGCTAGCCATGAGCAGCCAGATCCGTCAGCTAGCCATGAGCAGCCAGATCCGTCAGCTAGCCATGAGCAGCCAGATCCGTCAGCCAGCCATGAGCAGCCAGATCCGTCAGCCAGCCATGAGCAGCCAGATCCGTCAGCCAGCCATGAGCAGCCAGATCCGTCAGCCAGCCATGAGCAGCCAGATCCGTCAGCCAGCCATGAGCAGCCAGATCCGTCAGCCAGCCATGAGCAGCCAGATCCGTCAGCCAGCCATGAGCAGCCAGGTCCGTCAGCCAGCCATGAGCCGTCCAGCCAGGATCTGCCCATTATCCTGGTGTTGCCCCTTATCCTGGTGCTGTCCCTTATCCTGGTGCTGCCCCTTATCCCGGTGCTGCCCCTTATCCCGGTGCTGCCCCTTATCCCGGTGCTGCCCCTTATCCCGGTGCTGGCCCTTATCCCGGTGCTGTCCTTTATCCCGGTGCTGCCCCTTATGACTATGGTGGGGTGGGGACCACGACCAGTGCCGGAGCCGCCGCCGTGGAAGGAAGCCCACCCAGACCCTCCCGTAGACTATGTGTTGGTGCGTCCGGAGTTCGCGCCTTAAGGGGGGGGTTATGTCACGCCCTGGCCTTAGTATTATTTGTTTTATTTATTATTTTAGTTAGGTCAGGGTGTGACATGGGGTATGTGTGTATTTTGGGGTATTATATGGTAGAGGGGGTGTTTGGTGTAGTTTATGGTTTGGTGTTGAGTGTATGTGTCTAGCTGTGTCTATGTTGGGTGTAGTTCTAGGAAAGTCTATGGTGGCCGGAATGGGTTCTCAATTAGAGACAGCTGATTTCGGTTGTCTCTAATTGGGAGCCATATTTAAGGCTGCCATAGGCTTTAGCTGTTTGTGGGTCATTGTTTGTGTATATGTATAGTTCGACATAAGTAGTTTGTGTGTGCACTTACGTTTGAAGTTTTCACGATCGTTTGTTGTTTTCGTTAGTGTTGTATAAGTGTGTAGTGTTCATCTTCGTCGTTGCTATTAAAAAAAGAAGATGTATTCAAATCATGTTGCGCCTTGGTCCGTCAATCCACCACACGATCGTGACAGACGTACAGTAGTGAGTATATATTTTCATACTTTTTCATACTGGGTGGCTGGAGTCTTTGAGAATTTTTTTCTTCTGACACCACCTGGTATAGAAGTATTGGATGGCAGGGACCTCAACCCCAGTGATGTACTGGGCCCTACACACAACCCTCTGTAGTGTCTTGTGGTCAGATGCTATTCAGTTGCCACATCAAGCGGCGATGCAGCCAGTCAAGATGTCGTGAGACAGTGGTGAGACAGCACTTTACTTCAATTGACCAAGCAATTAAAATGACATTCAGCTATACAGTAGATGGAGCACAGTAGGACTAGGGCCTAGGGGCTCAATTTATACTCAAGACAGATAGGTCACCACGACACACCCACTATTAACCAGAGATTACTACACCAATTGCCCTGAAACTTATCCAAGTCAGACTGTAAATCCAACCACAGCACAAGTAGTGAACAATTAACAGTTCAGACAGCAATGATTAACTAGGTAACTCCAGCTATAGATGGAGCTATACATTGAGTGTATAAAACATTAGGAACACCTGCTCTTTCCATGACGTACTGTAGACTGAGCAGGTGAATCCAAATGACAGCTATGATCCCTTATTGATGTCACCTGTTAAATCCACTTCAATCAGTGTAGATTAATGGGAGTAGACAGGTTAAGGATGAATGGGCAAGACAAAATACTTAAGTGCCTTTGAACAGGGTATGGTAGTAGATGCCAGGCGCACCGGTTTGAGTGTGTCAAGAAATGCAACACTGCTGGGTTTTTCAAGCTCAACGGTTTCCCGTGTGAATCAAGATTGGTCCGCCACCCAAAAGGTATCCAGCCAACTTGACACAACTGTGGGAAGCATTGGAGTCAATATGGGCCAGCATCCCTGTGGAATACCTTCGACACCTTGTAGAGTCCATGCCTCAACGAATTGTGTGCTCCTAATGTTTTGTACACTCAGTGTAGATGAACACATTGAGCTGCAACTTATGATTAAAAAAACAGCCTTGTGCTTCTATTGACAGAGGCGGATCCATTTATAAAGAAAATATGTCCCTTCATGTCTGTATCATTTGTATTAATTTCTGATCCAGGAAATAACTTACAAAAGCCATGTCAGTAGCTTGTGTTGCTTGCAGTCAGCCATTGTAACAATGATTCCTCTTTTCTTTTTGACCTGAAAAGATGTCATCCTTGCATTCTATGGCCAGAAAATGACATTGTTACCAAAAGACTGCAAAGATGTAGTGATAGACAAAAATGCAGTCGAGGCTTATTTAATGAAGCCTAAATGAGCATTATTATCACGTTTTATGGTTAATGTGGAGACTTTGTGCAGAACTCACAAAGGCTATTGGTACAATGGCTGGTCGCCATGGCAATAGCCTTTCGGCCAGAGTGGGCTCAAGGCCGAAGGGGCTTGATTATATACTGGCCAAACAGAGAAGGCAAATATAATATCTCTGGGTGTAAATGCCAGTCATTGATTAGATATGATTGAGCCACATCAGCAGGGCTGTATGTGCATGGGAACACACACCTGCTGCCAAGCGTGGATGGCACTCTAGGGTATAGGTGGGGAATGAGAAAGGTGAAGATTAAAAGCATTGCTCTGGAAGTAACAGTCCTAGATCTGCTTCTATACAGTACAGCCTTATAATGATGTTAAGTATTTCAATCTTAATTTTTTTAATTCACAGAAGGAACAGTGTTTGTATAATTTCCAATCAAATCTGGCACATTATAGTTGTAATGCATTTTCTTCATTACATTCCATGTTAATTAGAAATGCAAAGCTGTATGTCCCAATTTGCCTGTGTGCAGCTGTGAATGTAAAACATGAAATTCCCAAGCAGGCAGCCCATATGTATTGGTGTGTATTATCAAATATTTTATGTTATAACAACCCAATACATTAAAACAAGTGAAATGTTAGACAACTGCAACCTCTAAAATGTTATGTATCTTGCGGCTAGCAAGTAGCAACTAATGTTGTTCAGAATTAATTTGTTTTCATTCCTGAGCCAGAAAAGATTTAGAAATTGTTCAGCGTATAGTGAAGCCAATAGTTTGCTAGCTATGAACTCGAAATTGGCTAGCTAATCAAATGTATGTTTTAGTTATAAATTAACTACTTCGCTAGCTAATAATAGACTGAACATTTCCTTACCCCAATGAAGCTATTCATTTCATTTGAAGTTATTCACTTCTTGGATGTCCTTTGTTTACGTAGGGCAATGTGACTCACCCATGCCTTTTAGCTAGCTACCACTGTACTACCTATGTTCACTTCTGGCAAGTTTCCTCCCTGCCCCCCAATTTTGTCAATGCATGATGTACCCTAAACATGAATAGATCATGGTCTGGCCCAAAAAGATCACAATACTTCAAGTATGACCAACAAACCAATCAAAATGTTTGCTCAGATTCTGAGCAAATATTGCATTTTACATGGCCTCCTGTCCATACCAATAAGTCACGTGGGACATGTCAGCCATGCTACGAGTCTCTAGTCTGTAACTGTGGAATTATCTGCACTGCCAAAATGCTTCTCCTCCGTTAGCGATGTGCTGCGCATGGTGGATTGACACACTTGATTTACACTATCCTCATTCACATTAGAGGCATCAGTGAAGGAGGGGTGCATGTCATAGCAAAAGGCTAGCATGAAATTAACCATATCCAAGTAAAATGGGTACGAAGAAGCACATTCTTGGCTAGATATGGCCAGCAAGCATTCTAGCATACAGAAGTTGTATTTCATGCAAAGTGCTAGGTACTATGTCAACCAATACTCACTGATTATAAGCAATGGCTATTAGTAGGCGTTATAAAATATTGGAAAGCACAGGTGTTTTTTTGATCAGGTACAAAGAAAATTAAGACAATGGTTTCATACCTTTAATTGTGACTAGTTTCGGGAAGCTAGGCATATGCCGCGGGTCACACAGGAGAGTCATTTGAATGCATTTTTGAATCCAAAATGCATTTTTTGGCAGAAATGCCTTCTCGAACATGTGAACTTTCATGTGCCTTATTAACGGACTTTAAATAAATATGAATACAATTGTTAAATTACGAGTTCAGTTGGTTTAGCCATAGAAAAAGTCAGCAACCTTCCCACTAGCGATGATTGGCTGAGATGGTGAGTGGGCTGGATATGCCGAGAGATGAGTTCGGATTGGTCTGCATATAGCACGCTTCTGTCTATTTGAGCTGGTCAGTATATGTAGGTAATCCTGTCTAAAGTATCTCGTATTAGAACTGCATAAGTGTTGCTCTCCACTTTCTGGAGGACAAAGTTTTGAAATCAGTGGAATTAGAGTATGATAGCTAAGGAGATAGAAAACACCTGTCTCCAGATTGCATCTTCAAACTAAGGGCAACCATGGCATCTGTGACAGGGAGAGGCGTCCATCCATGATGTATATGGGAAAGATAGTGTAGCCAGCTACATTTTCAGATATTACACATTTTTAATTTAGACAAAGTTGTTTTCATTTCAAGTTAAAGTGTAGCTAGCTAGCTAACATTAGCTGAATGGCTAGCAAGCTAACGTTAAGTGTATGATCTTATTATTCATATGTCAGAGCCATTTTCTTTGCTAGTTATAGCCTAATGTTAGCTAGCTAACATTGAACCTGGTTGGTTACATACCTGCAGATTCATGCAGGGTAGTAATGTCATGAGTTGCGATTATGGTTCATTGTTTACCTAGCTAGCTAGCTACATGTCTTAAAACCTGTTTGGGCTGCAAGCCCGAAATCGGACGAAAATGACAACAGCTGCAGGGCGCGAAATTCAAAATCTATTTTTTAAAAATATTTAACTTTTACACATTAACAAGTCCAATACAGCATTTGAAAGATAAACATCTTGTCAATCCAGCCAACATGTCCGATTTTTTAAATGTTTTACAGAGAAAACACCACATATATTTATGTTAGCTCACCACCAAATACAAAAGTGGACAGACACGTATGGATATGAATATGAAGTATGAATTATGATTGAAGTAGCATGCACAAGCCAACCGAAATAAACTAAAACCAACCTAAAGAGCCCAGAAAAAACTACCTCAGATGACAGTCATATAACATGTTACACAATAAATCTATGTTTTGTTCATAAAAAGTGCATATTTTAGCTATAAATCAGTTTTACATTGATGCTACCCAAAAATGCTAACACATATCTAGAGTCTGAATCCAGACGGGAGTAGCCAGAGAAAATACATACACCAACGTCGGCTACTAATTACACCTCATAAAACATTTCAGAAAAACATATGGTGGATAACTAATGAAAGACAGATATCGTGTGAATAAAGCCAACATTTCCGATTTTTGAAGTGTTTTACAGCGAAAACACAATATATCGTTATATTAGCTAACAACATAAGCTAGCATTGATTCTAGTCAAGCGCTAGCCTAGCACAGTTAGCAGAGTTAGCATACAACAGTTCGACAGATATATGAAAAAGCATCCCAAATTGGGTCTTATCTTTCTTGATATTCCATCAGAATGTTGTAACGGGGTCCAATGTCCAGTAGAGTCTTTAGTTGGGTTCCAGAACGAATTATTTCCCTCTTTGGTTAGCAGGCACGATAGCATTGCGGCGCTACACAGCGTTTCTTCAAAAACTTCTTCCGTCGTATCACATCTAAAGTCCAGAATAAATTGCAATAATATAATTAAAGTATATTGAAAAAACATACTTTAGGATGATTTTGTGACATGTATCAAATAATATCGTAGTCACACATCATATTCACCGTTATCTACCTTGTTCCAGAAGCCGAGACCAAATTATCCTTCGCGCCCGGAATTTTTTTTTAACTGCGCAGGTCTCACAAGAAGGTGTGTTATTCAGTCCATGGACGAGATATTCGACTCCTTTCAATTCTCACTTCCGCATTACAGCCTGACGAACGCCTGTGACGTGTCCCTATGGTCCTAAGTCAAAGGGCCTTTTATAGAGAAGGTCTTAAAGAGACACATCGCATTTTGGAAAACTCAATTCGGCTGGGAAAATGGCTGTAAAAATATTTCTGTTCGACTTAGAGAAACAATTCAAACCTTTTTAGAAACTACAGACTGTTATCTATCCAACAGTAGTAAATATATGCATATTGGAAAATAAAAAGTTTCTTAGGAGGCCGTTTGAAAATGTGCACACATTTTCCAGTTTTTTCAATATTCAGCTTGCAGCCCAAACAGGTTAACAAAAGACTCCACTATGCAAGTAACCATTTCAATAGAATATCACTGCGACAACTCTTGATAGATGTAGCTGGTAAATTCGCTCTGGCTTTCTACTCCGATTTCAGAGCACTCTTGTCTGAGTGTGCCAGAGCGCAGAATAACTGACAAATGTACAAACGCTCAACACCCGTTATATATGGCCGGTGTCAGCAAACGTTGGCAAAAAAGCGTAAATATTTACCAGCGGCACAGTTGCAGTCACCAACGCTCTGGATAACACAAAAACAGCCTAACCAGCTCCGCTAGGGCGAGTAAAATGGTCAGTGAAAGGTTCTCTCCCGTTAGCTTGAGTGCTTGACTGTTGTTGTGAGGACAGAATTCTCGGATTACCCTTAAAGAGATGGGTGGGGCTAAAGCTTCAGAGGGTGTGAACGATGATGAATGGGTCTAGACAAAGAAGAGGTCTCCAGTAGGTACCAAAACATTCAAAGTTGATCAACTTTCAAAGCAGAATTACTTTCCCATTGTTCCTCAAATGCACTGTATGATATACCATTTTGTAGCTCTGTGTCTCTGCTTTTATCCAATGTAAAAAAACACCAAATCAAGGCGGTTGGTCACTAATTGCACAGCTGTTCAAGACTTTTGAAAAAGTACCACCATTTACTTTTAATAATGTGAATATGGCTACAACTGTAGCTAGTTTCTGTAGGTCGATACAGTTGGAAAGCTTTGAATTGAGGCATCGTCAGTCCTTGAAGGGCAGACAACTGGAACAACTATGAATTAATGCCCAGCCAGCCAGGTGCAAAAACAAGCAAATTTATCATAAATATTCATCATAGTGTCTCTCACACTTCCCGTATTAAAGGAATTATGGAAGAGAGCCTCTTGCGGTAAGAAAAAGAATGACACTTCAAAACACTCACAATACTGTCAACTGCAAATCCCAGCCTAACGGGAGATAATACAAATAGTTTGGAGTGAATAGCATCCTATCCCGTTGTTAATACTGTACAATACTACAGATCACATCTAAGCTGTGTTTTCACCCATCAGGGTTTCCCAAAGCCTGTGTTTGACAGCTATGGTTTCTCCCCTGGAGGCATCACACCAGTCTATCTATCTAGCGCACTGGAGTTGTGCCACCTTAGGGATTACTCAGGATTGTATTCTCTCCCACTCCTCTTTCCTCTGCCATGTCCAGACCACCTATGATTATGAGTATCTTTGCGTCTTCATTTGAGTGTGATATGGGAAGCCCAACCTATATGCTCTCTACTGTAAGGTATGACACACCTCACCCTTTTTACTTAGCGATCAGAAGGGTGTCTATGTCACTTGGCCTGCCGTGCGGCCCTCTTTGACAGGGTATGTGTGAGGTTTTATGGGCTTCCTTACCTCCCCCATGTGACAGGGTTAAGTAAAATGTTGTATGTATTCTGAATGCTTTCAAAAGCTTTTCCCCCTCACTACCTGAAAAATTTGCCAGAAAGGTATTTTCATTGCAGTCACCATTACTTTCCCATTAATCCACAACAATTCATTACAATGTAAAGAGGGAAAGTTCTGCATACAATAATACTTGAAAGTATGTTGTTTTAATGGTATCAAACAGCTTATTCAACTTTGGAGCGGAACATTGCAGAACCACTTTAATTCATGTACAATACTAGGCCGTGCCTCTACAAGAGTTCTCTTTGATTTGAAGGTGAAAACGGTTACATGTTACTCTCCCAGAACTGGAATTGATTGTACAGGTTATTGTACCGTATGGGGGGGGGGGGGGGGGGGGGGGGCTGTGATTGAGGCTAGGGTTACTGACGCGGTGAGGAGAAGTGAGACGACTTGACAGAGACTAGCAAGTAAGAGGAGGAAGGGGAGTCGTGAAAACCCTAGTTCAATCGAGTACCAATGTGCAAAAAAGGTCAAAATCAGGGGATATCTTTATCTATATATTTCCGGACATCTGACATTTTAGTAGATATAAGGAGTAGACATGGTCCAGATGCACATGTTCTTAATTTCATATAAGGAGCTAGGATATTCTTCGTAATGGGACAGTTTCTACATTTCTCCAATCCGGGCCTCAGAAATGTCCCTGCTACCATATGAGTCCAGGTAGATATCTGGGTTGAGATACGTTCAAGACACGCACCTGATACACAAAAAATAACAATAATGAGGCTATATACAAGGGGTACTGGTACTGAGTCAATGTGCGGGGCTACAGGTTAGTCAAGGTAATTTGTACATGGATGTAGGGGTGAAGTGACTAAGAAACAAGATTCATGAAGTCAATAACTTGCTAGTAACAGATGACGTTCATATTCTGAAACTCGCTTAAATAATACCTTTGATACAGAAAATACAGACCACATTTCTGTAAAGTTCAGAGAGGATCTCATGTTAAATACAGTTGAAGTCATATGGCTACAGGTTCATCTGCCTCCCCTAAAGCCCATTATTGTGGGAAGCTGCTATAGACCACCAAGTGCTAACAGTCAGTATCTGGAAAAAATTTGTGAAATGCTTGATAATGTATATGATTTCAATATCGACTTTCATCAAGCTGCCCTCAAGAAAAAGCTTAACACTGTAACCAGTGCCTGCCACCTGGTTCAGGTTATCAATGATCCTACTAGGGTAGTTACAAACAGCACAGGAATGAAATCATCATTGATCGCATTTTTACTGATGTTGTACAATTGTTTTTTAAAGCAGTCTCCAAAGCCAACGGATTTAGTGATCACAATCTAGTAGCCATATCTAGGAATACCAACGTTTCAAAGGCTGGGCCTAATATAGTGTATAAGATGTAATACAATACGTTTTGTAGTGAGTCTTATGTTGATGATGTAAATTATATTTGGTGGTCTATGGTGTGTAATGAGGTTGCTTATTCCAGTTACTAATAAGCATGCACCCATTAAGAAAATGACTGTAAAAACTGTTAAATCCCTTTGGATTGATGAGGAATTTAAAATATGTGGTATGGTATGGTTGAGAGGGATGAGATAAAAGGTATGGCACATAAGTCTGGCAGCACAACTCATTTGCAAACGTACTGCAAATAGAGAAATCATGTGACTAAACTGAATTTAAAAAAAGAAGAACTATAAAATGAAACAATGATAAATTCTATAAAAGAATGATAGTGAAAGCTTTGGAGCACCTGAAATAAAATTTTGGGCAAAAAGGGAAACTCAGCTCCATCAGTCATTGTATCAGAAGGCTCATTCATCACAAAACCCACTGGTATTTCCAAACACTTTAATGATTTTTTCATTGGCAAGATTAGCAAATTTAGGCATGACATGCAACAAATGCCAACACTACACATCCAAGTATAACTGACCAAATTATGAAAGAAAAGCATTATCCTTTTGAATTTCGTAAAGTGAGTGTAGAAGAGGTGAAACAATTATTGCTGTCTATCAACAATGACAAGCCACCGGGGTCTGACAACTTTGTTGTAAAATAACTGAGGGCAATAGTGGACGAGATTGCCACTCCTATTTGCCATATCTTCCATCTAAGCACACTAAACAGTTTGTGCTCTTAGGCCTGCAAGGAAGCGATATTTTCTGAACAGCTTCACACTTATTTGTTTCTCCTGTTGTTAGTTCAAACACACACCATTTACACACTCATTTGTGGCACCCAAATTCAAAAACAACTTTTGGAACTCCGAAGCAGAAAATACGTTATTCTTGTTGCTAGACTATCAATTTCAGCACTTTTTGCATGCAACTTGCACGCTCATTTATGCAGAGGGAATACAAAAGTTATCATTATTGAGCATGTGCTGAACCCAGAAATGAACTCAATTCCTTAGTTTAGGCATATCAAAAGGCATATCAAGATCCAAATAGGGACCTCAGCCAAGAGAAGCATATCTGTAATCAATATACTGTTGCTTCATATAGGACTGTGCTGAGAAAACACAGATATGTGATGTGTACAGTCAGTATTTGTCAACTTGAAGAGAGAAAATAGGATGTCACATATCTCAGGATGTTGAATGAGTCCATATCAAGCCATAGAAAATGTCCATGTGTGATACTCGGAGTAATCCGAAAATAATATGTCAAAAAGACACATTTGGATTCAGAATTTGTCAGGATAAAATCCCAAAAAACTCAATGTGCATTGGAAAAGGTCTGTATTCTCTAGAATATCAAAAGCATGGACCCTGTAAAGAATTCCCCCTCCTGGATCTTACGAAAAATTACAACTTGTTTACCTCATTTGGCTGGTGCCAAGTTGTCTAGGTCTCACCCATCCTTATCCGCTCTTGCTCATCATGTGGCTTCTGGGAGCAGGAGCTACCTCACCTTATAAGAACCAGATGCAGACAGCTAGAGTCACAGATGTTTATTGACCCAAACAGGGGACAGTCAAAAAACAGGTCAAAGGCAGGCAGAGATCCGTAATACAGGGCAGAGTTAATCAAGTATAGAACAGCAGGCAGGCTCGGGTTCAGGACAGGCAGAGATTCATAAAAAAGAAGAACCCTGCACCGGCAGGGGAGGCAGAAGGATGGATACACCCAGCAGCTACAGTGGTTCTTCCTTTAAAAGTTGCGTCATACTGCAGCACACCTTGCGGGCTGCCCCAAATTCTA
The DNA here is from genome assembly GCF_029448725.1 of Salvelinus fontinalis. Lineage (NCBI taxonomy): Eukaryota > Metazoa > Chordata > Actinopteri > Salmoniformes > Salmonidae > Salvelinus > Salvelinus fontinalis. The sequence continues at coordinate 43,390,970 of NC_074693.1, forward strand.
TGGCACGTTATTTCATTGCCAGCCATTGTTACCATTAATGCTAGTTAGTGTTAGTTTGACCACCAGAGGGCATTTGATAGCCTTCAATATTAGCTGTGCTAGAGAATTTGAAACCTTTTTTTGTGAGAACATAGTATTTGGGATTGATTTTAAGAAATGTAGCTTAATTAATTTGATTAATATTATGGTGTTTCTATTCAAAGAAAAATTAGGAAAAAAAATAAGACCCTCAGGGTTTCCGTTAGGATGGAACGGAAAATATGGCGCTGTACAACGTGACGGTCGGGAGTAGACTATAGTACTAGTTGACCATACGCGGGTAGGCTATTGCTTCAAATCCTATTGCTTCTAACTTCAATATGCTTTTTAAGTAAATAAGACCTACACCACTTTTAACAGCACATTTCTCAACACTAGTGAGACTCATGTGGCCTACGGTAAGCCTACAGAATATCTACAAATATTTTTTGTCAATCACGTGACTCTCCGCCAATAATTAAATTTAGAGGATTGAAGGATTCTAAATTAATATCTAAAGTAAATGTTTCATTAGGGCAAATCTGATCTGTGAGAATATGTAAGGGGCTTTTATATAATTTTAAATGAATTGACAATAATAATTGTGCGCTGCCATATGGGACTCCCAATCACAGTCAGATGTGATACAGCCTGGATTTGAACCAGGGACTGTAGTGATCCTTTTTATACTGAGAGTCAGTGCCTTAGACCACTGCGCCACTCTGGAGCCATGACCAACATATATTGTCCTGCTAATAGCCCATCCTAGAAACGTTATTTGCAGAATTCACAGCCTGCTACGCTTGTGAAAAACAGGGTTAATAACAATAATACTTTTTCCCTCTTCCACATGTTAAAGGTTCCAATTTATGTTAATTAGTATATTTGAGTTTAACCACAATATCTGTTATTTGTTCTGTCTTTTCTGGTTGATTAAACTAAAATTGCAACCAATCACACCTGGTTGTTATACAGCCAACCTATCTAAGAAATACATTTGACGAGAAAATTCTCCCACTACCCTCCTTCTTGGCAAGAGTTTATTGGCAGGCTAATAGCCCATAATGGCGCTCTACAACGTGACCGGTCGGGAGTAGGCTACAGTACTACAGTAAGAGCAAAATAATCCTAACATTTCCACACCCTAATTGTAGTCTAACCAATACGCAAATAGAGATTCAGTGTAATAAAAATCTTGTTGATTTATCAATACCAGTCCCCATGCTTGTCTAAGAGCAGCACTGTCTTGACCTCTGAATGCTCTCTCTTCCATTAATTTAGAAGTATTATTTACAGTAAGAAACAATTTGTTTACCTTCATTAGCCTACTTTGTTCCAATATTTCTTTCATTCAGTGATATTTATTCCCATAGTAATTCATTATGGATCCATAAGGAAATAAACATCTGCATTTTGAAAGAGTATTTTTATCATTATTTTATGAACGAAAGCATAAAGATGCTGATGAAGAAATACAGTATATGCTTTATCCGACATTTTGCGGTTGCATGAGGTCGCCCACATGCACGTTAACTTCTTATGGCTGCAGCCCGACACCGGTACACTTATGACAACAGCCAGCTCAAAGTGCAGGGCGCGAAATTCAAAAGATATATATTTTTTAATATTTAACTTTCACACATTAACAAGTCCAATACAGCATATGAAAGGTACACATCTTGTGAATCCAGCCATCATTTCTGATTTTTAAAATGTTTTACAGGGAAGACAATATGTAAATCTATTAGCTAACCACGTTAGCAAAAGACACCACTTTTTTTACTCCACCAGTTTTTTACTCCATCAGTAGCTATCACAAATTCGTCCAAATAAAGATATAAATAGCCACTAACCAAGAAACAACTTCATCAGATGACAGTCTGATAACATATTTATTGTACAGCATATGTTTTGTTCGAAAAATGTGCATATTTCAGGTATAAATCATAGTTTACATTGCAGCTACAATCAGAAATTGCACCGAAAGCAGACAGAATAATTACAGACACCAACGTCAAATACCTAATTACTCATCATAAAACATTTCTGAAAAATACATAGTGTACAGCAATTGAAAGACATGCATCTTGTGATTCCAGACAATATTTCCGATTTATCAAGTGTTTTACAGCGAAAACACAATAGAGCGTTATATTAGCTTACCACAATAGCCAAAAACACAAGCAATTTCCAAGTAGCAAAAGTTAGCGATCGTAACAAACAAGCAAAAGATATATAATTTTTGACTAACCTTGATTTTCTTCATCAGATGACAGTCCTATAACATCAGATTATACATACACTTATGTTTTGTTCGAAATGTGCATATTTAGAGCTGAAATTAGTGGTTACACATTGTGCTAACTTAGCTACTTTTTCCACAACTGTTATAGCTGTCGCTCTCCTCCTCCTCAGATGAGGTGAGGAGAGAAGGATCTTCTGACCAAAATGCGGGTTCAGGGAAATATGCCATCTTTATTAATTAACGATGAAGATGGTAACACGAAACAAAAACAAAATACTTTCAAAATTTACAAAATAACAAAACGACGTAAAACGGAACCTGAACATAAACTCACATCACAAACGTAAACTCACGGACAGGAACGTTACATCGAAACACACGAACAGCCAAACAGCTCCGAAAGTGAATATACATCGACAACACGAAAACATCACAGGAGACAATCACCCACAAACACACAGTGATAATGCCCTACCTAAATATGACTCTTGATTAGAGGAAAATGCAAACCACCTGCCTCTAATCAAGAGCCATACCAGGCAAACCGAAACCAACATAGAAACAGGTAACATAGACTGCCCACCCAAAACACATGCCCTGACCAAAAACACATAAAAACTAACATAAATAGGTCAGGACTGTTACAGTACCCCCCCCCCAAGGTGCGAACGCCGGGCGCACCAGCACAAAGTCCAGGGGAGGGTCCGGGTGGGCAGTTGACCACGGTGGTGGTTCCGGTTCCGGACGCTGTCCCCATACCACCATAGTCACTCCCCTCTTCTGTCTACCCCTACCACTGACCACCCAAACATTACCTTCCCCTAAATAATCAGCTAGCACCGGAACAAGGGGCAGCACCGGGACAAGGGGTAGCACCGGGACAAGGGGCAGCACAAAAACAAGGGGCAGCACCAGGATAAGGACCATCACTGGAATAAGGGGCAGCACCGGGACAAGGGGCAGCACCGGGACAAGGGGCAGCACCGGGACAAGGGGCAGCACCGGGACAAGGGGCAGCACCGGGACAAGGGGCAGCACCGGGACAAGGGGCAGCACCGGGACAAGGGGCAGCACCGGGACAAGGGGCAGCACCGGGACAAGGGGCAGCACCGGGACAAGGGGCAGCACCGGGACAAGGGGCAACACCGGGACAAGGGGCAGATCCCGGCTGAAGGACTCTGGCAGGTCCTGTTTGGACGGCTCTGGCAGGTCCATGCTGGCTGACGGCTCTCGACGCTCATGGCAGACTGACGGCTCTCTACGCTCATGGCAGGCTGACGGCTCTCGACGCTCATGGCAGGCTGACGGCTCTCGACGCTCATGGCAGACTGACGGCTCTCGACGCTCATGGCAGACTGACGGCTCTCTACGCTCATGGCAGGCTGACGGCTCTCGACGCTCATGGCAGGCTGACGGCTCTCGACGCTCATGGCAGGCTGACGGCTCTCGACGCTCATGGCAGGCTGACGGCTCTCGACGCTCATGGCGCTCTGACGGCTCTGGCTGCTCATGGCGCTCTGACGGCTCTGGCTGCTCATGGCTCACTGACGGCTCTGGCTGCTCATGGCTCACTGACGGCTCTGGCTGCTCATGGCTCACTGACGGCTCTGGCTGCTCATGGCTCACTGACGGCTCTGGCTGCTCATGGCTCTCTGACGGCTCTGGCTGCTCATGGCTCTCTGACGGCTCTGGCTGCTCATGGCTCGCTGACGGCTCTGGCAGATCCTGTCTGGTTGGCGGCTCTGGCAGATCCTGTCTGGTTGGCGGCTCTGGCAGATCCTGTCTGGTTGGCGGCTCTGGCAGATCCTGTCTGGCGGGCGGCTCTAGCGGCTCCTGTCTGGCTGACGGCTCTAGCGGCTCCTGTCTGGCGGATGGCTCTGTAGGCTCATGGCAGACGGGCGGCTTTGCAGGCTCATGGCAGACGGGCGGCTTTGCAGGCTCCTGGCAGACGGATGGCTCAGATGGCGCTGGGGAGACGGATGGCTCAGATGGCGCTGGGGAGACGGATGGCTCAGATGGCGCTGGGGAGACGGATGGCTCAGATGGCGCTGGGGAGACGGATGGCTCTGGCCGCATACGGCGCACTGTAGACCTGGTGCGTGGTGCCGGAACTGGAGGCACCGGGCTAATGATAAGCACCTTCCTACTAGTGCGTGGAGCAGGGACAGGGCACACTGAACTCTCAAAGCGTACTCTATACCTGGTGCGTGGTACCGGCACTGGTGGCACCTGGCTGAGGGCACGCACCTCAGGACTAGTACGGGGAGAAGTGACAGTGTGTACAGGACTTAGGATACGCACAGGTGGCTTAGTGCGTGGGGCCGGAACTGGAGGCACTGAACTGGATACACGCACTATAGGGAGAGTGCGTGGAGGAGGAACAGGGCTCTGGAAATGCACTGGTAGCCTAGTGCGTAATATAGGCACTGTAGGTACTAGGCTGGGGCGGGGAGGTGGCGCCGGAAATACCGGACCGTGCAGGCGTACTGGCTCTCTTGAGCATTGAGCCTGCCCAACCTTACCTGGTTGAATGCTCCCGGTCGCCCTGCCAGTGCGGCGAGGTGGAATAGCCCGCACTGGGCTATGCAGGCGAACCGGGGAAACCATGCGTAAGGCAGGTGCCATGTATGCCGGCCCGAGGAGACGCACTGGAGACCAGACGCGTTGAGCCGGCCTCATGACACCTGGCTCAATGCCCAATCTAGCCCTACCAGTGCGGGGAGGTGGAATAACCCGCACTGGGCTATGCACACGTACAGGAGACACCGTGCGCTCTACTGCGTAACACGGTGTCTGCCCGTACTCCCGCTCTCCACGGTTAGCCTGGGAAGTGGGCGCAGGTCTCCTACCTGCCCTTGGCCCACAACCCCTTAGCCCCCCCCCAAGAAATTTTTGGGAGTTACTCACGGGCTTTTCGGGCTTCCGTGCAAGACGTGTCCCCTCATAATTCCGGTTACGAGCTTGAATCTCCGGCTTCCATCCACGTCTCCTAGCTGCCTCCTCATACCAACGCTCCTGGGCTGTGGCTGCCTCCCTCTTCTCACGAGAGCAGCGATTTCCTCCAGTTTGCGCCCAGGGTCCTCTACCAGACAGGATCTCCTCCCAAGTCCAAAAGTCCTTGTTGCTCCGTCGAGCATTTTTCCCATACCGCTTGGTCTCTGTATTTTGGTGGGTGATTCTGTTATAGCTGTCGCTCTCCTCCTCCTCAGATGAGGTGAGGAGAGAAGGATCTTCTGACCAAAATGCGGGTTCAGGGAAATATGCCATCTTTATTAATTAACGATGAAGATGGTAACACGAAACAAAAACAAAATACTTTCAAAATTTACAAAATAACAAAACGACGTAAAACGGAACCTGAACATAAACTCACATCACAAACGTAAACTCACGGACAGGAACGTTACATCGAAACACACGAACAGCCAAACAGCTCCGAAAGTGAATATACATCGACAACACGAAAACATCACAGGAGACAATCACCCACAAACACACAGTGATAATGCCCTACCTAAATATGACTCTTGATTAGAGGAAAATGCAAACCACCTGCCTCTAATCAAGAGCCATACCAGGCAAACCGAAACCAACATAGAAACAGGTAACATAGACTGCCCACCCAAAACACATGCCCTGACCAAAAACACATAAAAACTAACATAAATAGGTCAGGACTGTTACAACAACGTCTAAACAGCAACGATATTTTTCTGACACGTTTTCTGACACACATATTCTGACCAAATAGCTATTCATAAACATAAGTAAAAAAATACATGTTTAATAGGAAATGATAGATCCATTAGTTCTTAATGAAATCGCAGTGTTAGAATTCTAAAAAATAACTTCATTACGACATCCAGCTTCGGTATAGCTGAGTACCCCAAAGTTGGGCGCCCACGACTAATTCACATGCACGACAGATATATGAATTATTATCATAAAATGTTTCTTACTTTTGGTGATCTTCCATCAGAATGTTGCAGAAGGTGTCCTTTGTCAAGAACAGTCGTTGTTTGGATTTAGAACTTTAAAATTTTCCCTCTCGATTTAGCACGCGCACTTGCCAAGTGGCACAAAGCTCTCCAAGTCAACAAACGGAAGAGAACGGAACACGGCAAAACTCCCGAAAAATTTTCAATAATCTGATGAAACTTTATTGAAAAAACATACTTTACGATGATATGGTCACATGTATCAAATAAAATCATAGCCGGAGATATTAGTCGTCCATAACGACAGCTAAACAGAAGGCAAATCCATGTCCCCTTCCGCGCGCTCCAGAAAACAGAAAATGGACGGTCACGTCATACAAAGAGCTTTTATTCCACCTCAGACCAAGATAAACACGAAATTTCTTATCTCACCGCCTCTTGACATCCAGGGGAAGGTGTATGAAGTGCACGTAGACTCTTACGTATCATGCCCATGTATAGGCAGGAAGTAGAACAGAGCATCGATTTCAGATTTTCCACTTCCTGGTCAGGAAGTTTGTGCCAAATGAGTTCTGTTTGACTCACAGATATAATTCAAACGGTTTTAGAAACTAGAGTGTTTTCTATCCAATAGTAATAATAATATGCATATTGTACGAGCAAGAAATGAGTACGAGGCCGTTTGAAATGGGCACCTTTTATCTAGCTACTCAATACTCCCCCTGCAGCCCAAACAGGTTAAACATTTGTATAATAAAGCATTTTGAAGACAGAAGCCGCCTGCATTTGTTTATTAGTCCACTGTGCATTCTGACAAGTAAACATAGCCTACAGTACATACTGTACTAAACATGGTAAAGTGCCTAATTCCTTACAAATGGGAGAGCAGGCCCTGTCCAGACTTTCTCGGTGACCTCAAGTACTCATTATTAACTCATTAATGTTTTTTCTGGTTGCATCAGTCATGGACAGAAACTTCTGAGACACAGAATTAATGATGAACACCCGGGAAGTTCACTGGTAAGCCACATTTGCCTCGGGATCCATTCCAGTTGGTATTCTGTGTCCACTCGTGGTATCGCTCTTCGTTTACACACCTTGGAAGAGCAGAACAGCATAACGGTCCGGACGGCCCTTGCTGTGCCTGGTGAGCAGTTGGTCAAGTTCTGTTGTCAGAAGAGGAATGGAAATGTCTAGGGTGAACCGATGACCTGACGAACCTGCCAGGCATGTTGACTTTCAGAGGTGGAGTTCCAGAGCTCACAGGTGTGGCTGGCATGGATTGTGACTCCATCTCGATCCTCTCCCTCCTCAACGCGTCAATATCCGCCTGACTCTCCGCCAATGCCGCCTGACTCTCTGCCAATGACGAGTAACTCTCTGCCAATACCGCCTGGCTCTGGACCAATGCATCAGCTGTAGCCCGTATCTCTGCCCCTATCTCAGGTAATGTTTATCTTTCTGCTGGTCTGCCATCAATGACTCGATCTCGGTCTTCAAAGTTTCCATCTGATCCATGTGCACCTTCATCTGATGAGCAGAATGGTACTTCCCAGTGCCCCCATCGATTACAGTGGCCTTTGATAGAAACGGTAGATCAATTAACTTCTTATGGGCAGGAGGGACGGTAGCGTACCACCTGGCCAACATCCGGTGAAATTGCAGAGCGAGAAATTCAAACGTCAGTATTATAAATATTTATCTTTCATAAAATCACAAGTGTAATTCATCAAAATAAAGCTTAACTTCTTGTTAATCCAGCCGCTGTGTCAGATTTCAAAAAGGCTTTATGGCGAAAGCAAACCATGCAATTATCTGAGAACAGCGCCCCGCTACAAACGCATGAAAAACAGATTTCAACCAGGCAGGTGCGACACGAAAGTCAGAAATAGCTAAATAAAAAAATGCCTTACCTTTGATGATCTTCTTCTGTTGGCACTCCAAAAGGTCCCAGTTACATCACAAATGGTCCTTTTATTCAATAATGTCCTTCTTTATATCCATAAAAACTCAGTTTAGCTGGCGCGCTTCAGTCAATAATCCATCCAGTTTCCCTCCATCAAAATGCATACAAAATGAATCCCAAACGTTACTAATAAACTTTTCCAAACAAGTCAAACAACGTTTATAATCAAACCTTAGGTACCCTAAAACCTAAATAATACAGTACTACAGTAAGAGCAAAATAAACCTAACATTTCCACACCTTAATAGTAATCTAATTTTCTCTTAGTATAAAAACCTTAGCGTAACAACAGTTTTAGTAAGTAATACTGACGAGTAGAAACAGAAAGTGTATTTTTCAGAGTGTGCACATGCAGGACAGAGGAATAGCAATTCTTACACTATTGTTCTAAATTCAATCACCGTCTTCATCCTCATCATTCAGTTAAATTTAATTTTGAAGTTGTGCACAATAATCAGATTCTATTTGGTTTATGTCACCCATTCATTGTCAGAGGCACAGTACTGCTTTGGGACCCAAAAGCATAATCAGTGCTCTAACTCCCCCTTGCAGTGGTCTGGCGCAATGAAGTAGTGACGAAGGGTATCGTACTAAACCACAAATTACCTCTAAATCCCGCAGCATAATTGCCCAACTTTTAGTTGAGCAACCACTGTAGGGAGTCCTCAATAAACACTACCAGTCAAGAGTTGTAGAACACCTACTCATTCAAGTGTTTTTCTTTATTTTTACTATTTTCTACTTTGTAGAATAATGAGAACTATGACATAACACATAAAGTGGGGAGAACAAGTATTTGATACACTGCCGATTTTGCAGGTTTTCCTACTTACAAAGCATGTAGAGGTCTGTAATTTTTTATCATAGGTACACTTCAACTGTGAGAGACGGAATCTTAAACAAAAATCCAGAAAATCACATTGTATGATTTTTAAGTAATTCATTTGCATTTTATTGCATGACATAAGTATTTGATACATCAGAAAAGCTACATATTTGCTACATATTTGCTACAGAAACTTTTGTTTGCAATTACAGAGATCATACGTTTCCTGTCTTTCTTGACCAGATTTGCACACACTGCAGCAGGGATTTTGGCCCACTCCTCCATACAGACCTTCTCCAGATCCTTCAGGTTTCGGGGCTGTTGCTGGGCAATACGGACTTTCAGCTCCCTCCAAAGATGTTCTATTGGGTTCAGGTCTGGAGACTGGCTAGGCCACTCCAGGACCTTGAGATGCTTCTTACGCAGCCACTCCTTAGTTGCCCTGGCTGTGTGTTTTGGGTCGTTGTCATGCTGGAAGACCCAACCACAACCCATCTTCAATGCTCTTACTGAGGGAAGGAGGTTGTCGGCCAAGATCTCGCGATACATGGCCCCATCCATCTGCAGAAAAGCATCCCCAAAGAATGATGTTTCCACCTCCATGCTTCACGGTTGGGATGTTGTTCTTGGGGTTGTACTCATCCTTCTTCTTCCTCCAAACACGGCGAGTGGAGTTTAGACCAAAAAGCTCTATTTTTGTCTCATCAGACTACATGACCTTCTCCCATTCCTCCTCTGGATCATCTAGATGGTCATTGGCAAACTTCAGACGGGCCTGGACATGCGCTGGCTTGAGCAGGGGGACCTTGCGTGCGCTGCAGGATTTTAATCCATGACGGCGTAGTGCAGGGGTGTCAAACTCATTCCACGGAGGGCCTAGTGTCTGCAGGTTTTTGTTTTTTCCTTTCAATAAAGCCCTAGACAACCAGGTGTGGGGAGTTCCTAACTAATTAGTGACGTTAATTCATCAATCAAGTACAAGGGAGGAGCGAAAACCCGCAAACACTCGGCCCCCCGTGGAATGAGCTTGACACCTGTGGCGTAGTGTGTTACTAATGGTTTTCTTTGAGACTGTGGTCCCAGCTCTCTTCAGGTCATTGACCAGGTCCTGCCGTATAGTTCTGGACTGATCCCTCACCTTTCTCATGATCATTGATGCCGCACGAGGTGAGATCTTGCATGGAGCCCCAGACCGAGGGTGATTGACCGTCATCTTAAACTTCTTCCATTTTCTAATAATTGCGCCAACAGTTGTTGCCTTCTCACCAAGCTGCTTGCCTATTGTCCTGTAGCCCATCCCAGCCTTGTGCAGGTCTACAATTTTATCCCTGATGTCCTTACACAGCTCTCTGGTCTTGGCCATTGTGGAGAGGTTGGAGTCTGTTTGATTGAGTGTGTGGACAGGTGTCTTTTATACAGGTAACGAGTTCAAACAGGTGCAGTTAATACAGGTAATGAGTGGAGAACAGGATGGCTTCTTAAAGAAAAACTGACAGGTCTGTGAGAGCCGGAATTCTTACTGGTTGGTAGGTTAACAAATACTTATGTCATGCAATAAAATGCAAATTAATTACTTAAAAATCATACAATGTGATTTTCTGGATTTTTGTTTTAGATTCCGTCTCTCACAGTTGAAGTGTACCTATGCTAAAAATTACAGACCTCTACATGCTTTGTAAGTAGGAAAATCTGCAAAATCGGCAGTGTATCAAATACTTGTTCTCCCCACTGTACATGTAGTAACCAAAAAAGTGTAAAAAAAAAATTTGAAATAGATTTTAGAATTGAGATTCTTCAAATAGCCACCCTTTGCCTTGACTGCTTTGCACACTCGTGGCATTCTCTTAACCAGCTTCATGAGGTAGTTACCTGGAATGCATGTCAATTAACATGTGTGTCTTCTTAAAAGTTAATTTGTGGAATTTCTTTCCTGCGTAACGTGTTTGAGCCAATCAGTTGTGTTATGACAAGGTAGGGTTTTTATTCTATTTGGTAAAATACCAAGTCCGTATTATGTCAAGAACCGCTCAAATAAGCAAAGAGACACGACAGTCAATCATTACTTTAAGACATGAACAAACCTCCAAACGAGCTTCATTGCCATACACCACTCCTTCCGTGGCCTCCAACTGCCCTTAAACGCTAGTAAAACAAAATGCATGCTTTTCAACCGCTTGCTGCCCGCACCCGCCCGCCCGACTAGCATCACTACTCTGGACGGTTCTGACTTAGAATATGTGGACAATTACAAATACCTAGGTGTCTGGCTAGACTGTAAACTCTCCTTCCAGACTCATATTACACATATTACATAAACATCTCCAATCCAAAATTAAATCTAGAATCGGCTTCCTATTTTGCAACAAAGCCTCCTTTACTCACGCCGCAAAACTGACTATCCTACCGATCCTCGACTTCGGCGATGTCATTTACAAAATAGCCTCCAACACTCTACTCAGCAAACTGGATGCAGTCTATCACAGTGCCATCCATTTTGTCACCAAAGCCCCTTGCACCACCCACCACTGCGACCTGTATGCTCTCGTCGGCTGGCCCTCGCTACATATTCGTCGCCAGACCCACTGGCTCCAGGTCATCTATACGTCTTTGCTAGGTAAAGCTCTGCCTTATCTCAGCTCACTGGTCACGATAACAACACCCACCCGTAGCACATGCTCCAGAAGGTATATCTCACTGGTCATCTCCAAAGCCAACACCTCTTTGGCCGCATTTCCTTCCAGTTCTTTTCTGCCAACGAATTGCAAAAATCGCTGAAGCTGGAGACTTATATTTCCCTCACTAACTTTAAACACCATCTATCTGAGCAGCTAACCGATCACTGCAGCTGTACAAAGCCCATTTGTAAATAGCCCGTCCAATCTACCTACCTCATCCGCATATTGTTGTTATTTACTTTTCTGCTCTTTTGCACACCAGTATTTCTACTTGCACATCATCATCTGCACATCTATCACTCCAATGTTAATTTGCTATATTGTAATTACTTTGCTACCATGGCCTATTTATTGCCTACCTCATCACGCCATTTGCACACACTGTATAAAGACAATTTTTTTCTATTGTGTTATTGACTGTACACTTGTTTATTCCATGTGTAACTCTGTATTGTTGTTTGTGTCGCACTGCTTTGCTTTCTCTTGGCCAGGTCGCAGTTGTAAATAAGAACAATTTTAAAATGAAGGTCAGTCAATACGGAAAATTTCAAGAACTGAATTTCTTCAAGTGCAGTCGCAAAAACCATCAAGCGCTATGCCGAAACTGGCTCTCGTGAGGACCGCAACAGGAATGGAAGACCCAGAGTTACCTCTGCTGCAGAGGATACGTTCATTAGAGTTACCAGCCTCAGAAATTGCAGTCCAAATAAATGCGTCAGAGAATGTTAACATCAACTGTTCAGAGGAGACTGTGTGAATCAGGCCTTAATGGTTGAATTGCTGCAAAGAAACCAATAATAAAGAAGAGACTTGCTTTGGCCAAGAAACACAAGCAATGGACATTAGACTGGTGGAAATTTGTCCTTTGGTCTGGAGTCCAAATTGGATATTTTTGGTTCCAACCGCAGTGTCTTTGTGAAACCCGGTGTGGGTGAACAGATGATCTCAGCATGTGTATTTCCCACCGTATAGCATGGAGGAGGAGGTGTTATGGTTTGGGGGTGCTTTGCTTGTGACACTGTCTGTGATTTATTTAGAATGCTGTGGTAACATGGCTGCAGGGATATGCCATCCCATCTGGTTTGGGCTTAGTGAGACTATCATTTGTTTTTCAACAGGGCAATGACCCAACACACCTCCAGGCTGTGTAAGGGCTATTTTACCAAGGAGGGTGATGGAGTACTGCATCAGATGACCTGGCCTCCCCAATCCCCCAACCAAATTGAAATGGTTTGGGATGAATCTGACCGCAGAGTGAAGGAAAAGCAGCCAACAAGTGCTCAGCATATGTGTACACTCCTTCAAGACTGTTGGAAAAGCATTCCAGCTGAGGCGGGTTGAGAGATAGCCAAGAGTGTGCAAAGCTGTCATCAAGGCAAAGGGTGGCTATTTGAAGAATCTCAAATATAAAATATATTTCGGTTTGTTTAACACTTTTTAAATCCATATGTTATGTCATAGTTTTTATGTCTTCACTATTATTCTACAATGTAAAAATAAAGAAAAACCCTTGAATGAGTAGGTGTTCGAAAACTTTTGACCGGTAGTGTAGGTCTCCATAGCCTTGGTCTCTACACCCGACAGAGAGTACAGTCGTCCCCGGGCCGGTGTGGCGCCTGGGAGAAGATAGATCCCGCAGTCATAGGGTCAGTGCGGAAGTGGCCGGGCTTTACTGAAACCTCCCAGAGGTCCTGGTACTCCGCGGGAATGGCAGATAGGTTCGGGGCAACTTCCGAGCCCACAGGAAGACGTCCCAGGGCAGGATGCGCTGACTTCTGACAATGGCCGTGGCAGAACGGGCTCTAGCCCATAAAGGCACCAGCAGTCCAGTCTATGGGGGGATTGTGTCGCTGGAGCAAAGAGAATCCCAATACCACGGGAAACTTGAGGAGACTTAATCAGCATAAATTGGATTGCCTCGCTGTAGTTCCCTGACACTCTTAGGTTGATGGGAGTGGTATTGTGAGTGACCCGGAGGAGATAATCCATAAATCCAACCACGCTCTCTCGACATGAATTACCGTACGAAGGAATAAGACCATCCAAGATGGGATTTACTTATGCCCTTGTGAGAACATGGGCTGGGCTGGCTGTCCAATCACAACCCAGAAGCACTGCATACTCAGGGCATGGGCAAGTGCTGTTTCCCCTGTTCTGACCATTCTGCCTGCCCTGACCCCGAGCCTGCATGCCTTTCTTTACCTGCATGACTCTGAACAGTTTATGAACCTCTGCCTGTCCTGACCCCAAGCCTGCCTGCTATACTAGCACTAGTATAGCTGGCGTTGCTGAGGTTTGTTCATCTCATTAATATTGTGTTATTACTTATTTTCAGTAACAATTAGCCAGTATTTCCTGTTATATATATTTGTTATCCCTTTCATACAGTCCTTTGCTATTGCCTGTTACAATGTAATAGCCTGCCATTCACTGTTGCAGTGTATGTATAGTCCCTTTGCTGTCCATGTTATTGTTACTGCCTACTGCCATTGTATTATTCCATTAAATGTATATTGTATGTATCATATCTTCATTGCATGTTTCTATTCCATTTTAGACCATTCCCATCTGTAATATGTCCATAAAATCTTCTGTTTGGAATACTCTAGAGGTTGCCTTGGCTCTCTAATAGGAGAAAAGTGTTATTAAAGCTTATTCTAAAGGTTCTACCTCAGACCATTTTGCCCAGTGTACAGGCTTAACTGAATGAACATCAAAGAAACGGAATATTACATTTTGATTCAATTGTTTGGTGAATGGCCTTGTCTACAAGGGAAGCTGCTCGGAGCCAGATGGTGTGACGGTGCTATGCGATGTCATGATTTACCTGGACCACCTATTGAGATGTGCCTTTTGTTAAGTAAATCCGGTGTTAAAAGGAGCCCAGAGGGCTACTATAAGGTAAATAGCCATGTGCGGAATTTCATTCAGCTAATAGGGAATCAACTATGTGCATTGAGCGCAAGAGATCTAGATAAAGCAAAATAACTCGGCAATTCTCCTCCCACTCCTGCTGGCTTTCTTAGATTCTGCCATTACCCTCCTGAAGTTGCCGGTATTGTGACATGGTGAGGTTGAACCCAGGTGCAGAGAGACCAGACGAAGAATCAGCGGTTAAGAATAAACATAATACTTTACTGAGAAACAGTAATGGAAAGATCACAGTAACACTGGGAAACCAACAAACACTAAGTCTCGAAAACTCACTCAGGTGACAAACACACACAGCACATAATTCAAGCATTTACATTTACATTTAAGTCATTTAGCAGACGCTCTTATCCAGAGCGACTTACAAATTGGTGCATTCACCTAATGACATCCAGTGGAACAGCCACTTTACAATAGTGCATCTAGATCTTTTAACGGGGGGGGGGGGGGCAGAAGGATTGCTTTATCCTATCCTAGGTATTCCTTGAAGAGGTGGGGTTTCAGGTGTCTCCGGAAGGTGGTGATTGACTCCGCTGTCCTGGCGTCGTGAGGGAGTTTGTTCCACCATTGGGGTGCCAGAGCAGCGAACAGTTTTGACTGGGCTGAGCGGGAACTGTACTTCCTCAGTGGTAGGGAGGCGAGCAGGCCAGAGGTGGATGAACGCAGTGCCCTTGTTTGGGTGTAGGGCCTGATCAGAGCCTGAAGGTACTGAGGTGCCGTTCCCCTCACAGCTCCGTAGGCAAGCACCATGGTCTTGTAGCGGATGCGAGCTTCAACTGGAAGCCAGTGGAGAGAGCGGAGGAGCGGGGTGACGTGAGAGAACTTGGGAAGGTTGAACACCAGACGGGCTGCGGCGTTCTGGATGAGTTGTAGGGGTTTAATGGCACAGGCAGGGAGCCCAGCCAACAGCGAGTTGCAGTAATCCAGACGGGAGATGACAAGTGCCTGGATTAGGACCTGCGCCGCTTCCTGTGTGAGGCAGGGTCGTACTCTGCGGATGTTGTAGAGCATGAACCTACAGGAACGGGCCACCGCCTTGATGTTGGTGGAGAACGACAGGGTGTTGTCCAGGATCACGCCAAGGTTCTTAGCGCTCTGGGAGGAGGACACAATGGAGTTGTCAACCGTGATGGCGAGATCATGGAACGGACAGTCCTTCCCCGGGAGGAAGAGCAGCTCCGTCTTGCCGAGGTTCAGCTTGAGGTGGTGATCCGTCATCCACACTGATATGTCTGCCAGACATGCAGAGATGCGATTCGCCACCTGGTCATCAGAAGGGGGAAAGGAGAAGATTAATTGTGTGTCGTCTGCATAGCAATGATAGGAGAGACCATGTGAGGTTATGACAGAGCCAAGTGACTTGGTGTATAGCGAGAATAGGAGAGGGCCTAGAACAGAGCCCTGGGGGACACCAGTGGTGAGAGCGCGTGGTGAGGAGACAGATTCTCGCCACGCCACCTGGTAGGAGCGACCTGTCAGGTAGGACGCAATCCAAGCGTGGGCCGCGCCGGAGATGCCCAACTCGGAGAGGGTGGAGAGGAGGATCTGATGGTTCACAGTATCGAAGGCAGCCGATAGGTCTAGAAGGATGAGAGCAGAGGAGAGAGAGTTAGCTTTAGCAGTGCGGAGCGCCTCCGTGATACAGAGAAGAGCAGTCTCAGTTGAGTGACTAGTCTTGAAACCTGACTGATTTGGATCAAGAAGGTCATTCTGAGAGAGATAGCAGGAGAGCTGGCCAAGGACGGCACGTTCAAGAGTTTGAGAGAAAAGAAAGAAGGGATACTGGTCTGTAGTTGTTGACATCGGAGGGATCGAGTGTAGGTTTTTTCAGAAGGGGTGCAACTCTCGCTCTCTTGAAGACGGAAGGGACGTAGCCAGCGGTCAAGGATGAGTTGATGAGCGAGGTGAGGTAAGGTAGAAGGTCTCCGGAAATGGTCTGGAGAAGAGAGGAGGGGATAGGGTCAAGCGGGCAGGTTGTTGGGCGGCCGGCCGTCACAAGACGCGAGATTTCATCTGGAGAGAGAGGGGAGAAAGAGGTCAAAGCACAGGGTTGGGCAGTGTGAGCAGAACCAGCGGTGTCGTTTGACTTAGCAAACGAGGATCGGATGTCGTCGACCTTCTTTTCAAAATGGTTGACGAAGTCGTCTGCAGAGAGGGAGGAGGGGGGGGAGGGGGAGGAGGATTCAGGAGGGAGGAGAAGGTGGCAAAGAGCTTCCTAGGGTTAGAGGCAGATGCTTGGAATTTAGAGTGGTAGAAAGTGGCTTTAGCAGCAGAGACAGAAGAGGAAAATGTAGAGAGGAGGGAGTGAAAGGATGCCAGGTCCGCAGGGAGGCGAGTTTTCCTCCATTTCCGCTCGGCTGCCCGGAGCCCTGTTCTGTGAGCTCGCAATGAGTCGTCGAGCCACGGAGCGGGAGGGGAGGACCGAGCCGGCCTGGAGGATAGGGGACATAGAGAGTCAAAGGATGCAGAAAGGGAGGAGAGGAGGGTTGAGGAGGCAGAATCAGGAGATAGGTTGGAGAAGGTTTGGGCAGAGGGAAGAGATGATAGGATGGAAGAGGAGAGAGTAGCGGGGGAGAGAGAGCGGAGGTTGGGACGGCGCGATACCATCCGAGTAGGGGCAGTGTGGGAAGTGTTGGATGAGAGCGAGAGGGAAAAGGATACAAGGTAGTGGTCGGAGACTTGGAGGGGAGTTGCAATGAGGTTAGTGGAAGAACAGCATCTAGTAAAGATGAGGTCAAGCGTATTGCCTGCCTTGTGAGTAGGGGGGGAAGGTGAGAGGGTGAGGTCAAAAGAGGAGAGGAGTGGAAAGAAGGAGGCAGAGAGGAATGAGTCAAAGGTAGACATGGGGAGGTTAAAGTCACCCAGAACTGTGAGAGGTGAGCCGTCCTCAGGAAAGGAGCTTATCAAGGCATCAAGCTCATTGATGAACTCCAAGGGAACCTGGAGGGCGATAAATGATAAGGATGTTAAGCTTGAAAGGGCTGGTAACTGTGACAGCATGGAATTCAAAGGAGGCGATAGACAGATGGGTAAGGGGAGAAAGAGAGAATGACCACTTGGGAGAGATGAGGATCCCGGTGCCACCACCCCGCTGACCAGAAGGTCTCGGGGTGTGCGAGAACACGTGGGCAGACGAAGAGAGAGCAGTAGGAGTAGCAGTGTTATCTGTGGTGAGCCATGTTTCCGTCAGTGCCAAGAAGTCGAGGGACTGGAGGGACGCATAGGCTGAGATGAGCTCTGCCTTGTTGGCTGCAGATCGGCAGTTCCAGAGGCTACCGGAGACCTGGAACTCCACGTGGGTCGTGCGGGCTGGGACCACCAGGTTAGGGTGGGCGCGGCCACGCGGTGTGAAGCGTTTGTATGGTCTGTGCAGAGAGGAGAGAACAGGGATAGACAGACACATAGTTGACAGGCTACAGAAGAGGCTACGCTAATGCAAAGGAGATTAGAATGACAAGTGGGCTACACGTCTCGAATGTTCAGAAAGTTAAGCTTACGTTGCAAAAAAATAAAAATAAAATACAAGATCTTATTGACTAAAATGATATAGTACAGCTGGCTGGTGAAGTAGCCTGGCTAGCAGTGGCTACGTTGTTGAAAGTGAAGCTGGCTAGGTAACCTCGACAATTTCACTAAATTTCTCTAAACTACACAATTATCATGGATACAAGGACAGCAAAGACAACTAGCTAACACTACGCTAATCAAGTCGTTCCGTTGTAATGTAAGTTTCTACAGTGCTGCTGTTCGGTAGAAGTTGGCTAGCTAGCAGTGTTGGCTAGGTAGGAGGACGGCAGCGCGGCAGGCGAAAAATAGCTGGCTAGCTAACCGATAATTACTCAAAGCTACACAATTATCTTAGATACAAAGATAGCAAAGAAAACTATGTAGCTAGCTAACACTACACAAGTCAAGTCGTTCCGTTGTAATGTAATCGTTTCTACAGTGCTGCTAATCGGTGGCTAGCTGGCTAGCTAGCAGGGTTGACTACGTTACGTTACGTTACGTTGGGGCGAGAATACCTGGCTAGCGAACCTCAGCGAACCTTGATAACTACACAATTATCACCGATACAAAGACGGCTATGTAGCCAGCTAAGTAGCTAGCTAAGATCGAACAAATACAAATCAAAGATAGCAAAGACAACTGTGTAGTCAGCCAACACTACACTGATCAAGTCGTTCCGTTGTAATGCACTCGTTTCTACAATGCTGCTATTCGGTGGCAAGCTGGCTAGCTAGCAGTGTTGGCTACGTTGCGTTACGTTAGGGCGAAAATAGCTGGCTGGCGAACCTCAATAACTACACAATTATGTTTGATGCAAAGACGGCTATGTAGCTAGCTAAGATCAAACAAATCAAACCGTTGTACTGTAATGAAAATGAAAATCAGACCGTTGTACTATAATGAAATGTAATGAAAAGTTATACTACTATTCGGTAGACGGTGGACGTTTGCTAGCTGCTGGGCAGATAGCAGTGTGGACTACGATAGGCGACGAAATACGATAATTACGCAATTATCTTTTATACACAGACGGCTAAGTAGCTAGCTAAGAAGAAATTGCTAAGGTTAGACAAATTAAACCGTTGTACTATAATGAAATGTAGTGAAATGTAATGAAAAGTTATACTACCTGCAGAGCGAATGCAAATGCGACCGCTCGCTCCAAACCGGATGTCAATAGCTTCAGCAAAGCACAACAGAAAACACACCTCTTTTAACAGGGAAATCATAATGAGTAAATAGGACACACCTGAGTGTCGTTAATGTCTCTATGATGGTCTCTGCCACCCTCTGGTGACAGGTGGAATCATGAAAGGTAATAGACTACATGAGGAATCGGCAACCTTTGTCATGTGGAATGCCAATGTATCTTACCATTTCTATCAATCTACCAACGTCTTCATATCTCAAAATCATTGTAATGTGGTTCATCAAAATTCAAGTCAAATCTAAATTAAAATTATACAAACCTAAAAAGTAACTTATTTTGCCATTGCCAACTACAGTGCCTTCGGAAAGTATTCAAGTCCCTTGAGTTTTTCCACATTTTGTTACATTACAGCCTTATTCTTAAATTGATTACACACAATACCCCATAATGACAAAGCAAAAACAGGTTTTTAGAAATGGCTGCTAATTTATTACAAAAATAAAATCACATTTACTTAAGTATTCAGACTTTTTACTTGGTACTTTCTTGAAAACCCTTTGCAGTGATTACAGCATTGAGTCTTCTTGGGTATGACACTACAAGCTTGGCACACCTGTATTTGGGGAGTTTCTCCCATTCTTCTCTGCAGATCCTCTCAAGCTCTGTCAGGTTGGATGGGGAGCGGTGCTGCACAGCTATTTTCAGGTCTCCAGAGATGTTCGATCGGGTCCAGGCTCTGGCTGAGCCACTCAAGGACATTCAGAGACTTGTCCCATGCCACTGCTGTGTTGTCTTGGCTATGTGCTTAGGGTCGTTGCCCCAGTCTGAGGTCCTGAGCGATCTGGAGCAGGTTTTAATCCACGATCTCTCTGTACTTTATTCCGTTCATCTTTCACTCGATCCTGACTAGTCTCCCAGTCCCTGCCGCTGATAAACATCCCCACAGCATGATGCTGCCACCACCATTGTAAGGTTCTGTATTTATTTTCTTAGTCAACCTTGTGTTCTGTTTCGTTGTGTTCTTGAACGTAACCTTGTTTCTTTGTGTTCTTGAATGTAGCCCTGTCTTTCATTTTTGTTCATTGATTTCACCTGTGTTAGTTACTCACCTGGTCTCATCAGCTCCTTAGTTCAGTTCATTCTGTTTGTGCCTTTGTGAGGTATTGTTCGTTTTGACTCTACCAAGCCTTTTCCTAGCTCGTTTGTGAGAACCAGTTATAGCCTTCAGTCCTAGTTTTGATTCACATGCCTGTTTGCCTACCTGTGTTTGACCATTGCCTGCCTGTGACCACGATTCCTGCCTTTTGCGAAGGAGAAATAAACACCTGCCGCGCTCTGCGTGTGAATCTACACCTTTTCTCCCTGACTATTCAAGGTTTCCTCCAGATGTGATGCTTGGCATTTCAGGCCAAAGAGTTCAATCTTGTTTTCATCAGACTAGGGAATCTTGTTTCTCATGGTCTGAGAGTCTTTAGGTGCTTTTGGCAAACTCAAAGCGGGCTGTCGTGTCAAGTGTGGGACCTTATATATAAATCATGTACAATCAATTTAAATTTACCACAGGCGGACTCCAATTAAGTTGTAAAAAGATCAAGGATGATCAATGGAAACAGGATGCACCTGAGCTCAATTTCGAGGTTCATTGTAAAGGGTCTGAATACTTACAGTATGTAAATAAGGTAGTTCTGTTCTTTTTATACACTTGAAAAGATATCTAAAAATCTGTTTTTGCATTTGTATTATGGGGTATTGTGTGTAGATTGCTGAGGATTTAAAAAATATTTAATCAAATTAGAATAAGGCTGTAAAGTAACAAAATGTGGAATAAGTCAAGGGTTCTGAGTACTTTCCGATGGCACTGTGTGTAACAAATTACCTAAATAAAGCCAACAAATAAAAACATTGCAGCCTGCAGGGAGAGAATAAATATCCTATAAATCTCATTGGCTACACATGGCTTATCTGCAACGAACTTGAAACATTGCAGCAACTATTGGCGCATGCAGCATTCATGGGGATTGGGCCTCAGCAGAAGTCAGGGCAAGAAAGGCTTCAGATGAAGTCAGGGCATTCATACTTCTTGCACTTCACGGCGCAGTGCAGATCTGTTGACAAGGGAGTGAGTTTGTGTTTATACAGGATGTACCGTCCCCACCTACCGTTAACCAATCATGTCATGCGGAGCTATACAGCACCCTCCGTATTTGGAACAAAACTTGGGAGGCGCATTGCTATGTGGTACAGAGCTCGATTTCGCCTCTGCCTGCTCCTGGAGGCTCTGCAATTGCGTCACACCCTCTACATGGAGCCTCCGACCACATTATCGAATCACAGATTGGCTTTTAGTCTAGGCCTCCGCAATGGATTAGTTCACTGAGAAGTGTGCAAATATTTATATATATTTATATTACTGCTCGACTAAAACAGCCTTACGACAAAGCAATCGACCAGTCGACTAATTGGGGTCAGCCCCAGCCCACACATATTCTCTGAAGAAAACTTTAAATGTTTAATACCCTCAAACACTAAGTTAGGCATAGGCGATCCCATTTCAAAATAGGCCATCACTGTCAATCGTGAATGATAATTCTTCACATTTTTCCAGTGAAATGTCCAAGCAGCATCTCCATGACAATCATTTGATTGATCTCAATCAGTTTCAGGGGAATATGCATTAAGATCTTCTTGAACTATGGTTTTGTGAGCAAATTAGAGTGTATGGTGTTGACAAACTATTAGCCTTTCTGGTATTCTGTTTCAATCAGTGGCGCTCCTGTTGAGTTTTGGGCCAACCATTCTAAAATCTAATTAGAAATGAGGTGTTTTTGATATAAAAGTAACGTTATAGGCCTACTATGCTATGGTATTATACTCTTATGTTAATGCTAAGCAATCATAATGTGATCTTGCAAGACATTGATTCAGCCTTGATCTAACTTTACTAAACAAGTATCCTTGTGAAAAGTCATAATCTTCTATTTGTAATAATAATAATAATAATAATAATAATAAGTAATGAGTATGACTATTAGCGTAGGCAACAAATCTTGATGAGATGTAATTTTAAGTGATCGTAGTGCCCTTTCTGGTGTTGAAAGGACAGCGTCAGGATCATGCAATGACGTTAAAGAAGTTGAACCAACTTGTGGTGCTGATGGATAGCTCTGCCATTCAGCCCGTTCAGAAACAAACAACAATAATTGTCACGCCCTGACATTAGAGAGCTTTTTATGTCTCTATTTTGGTTTGGTCAGGGTGTGATTTGGGTGGGCATTCTATGTTCATTTTTCTACATGTTGTATTTCTTTGTTTTGGCCGGGTATGGCTCTCAATCAGGGACAGCTGTCTATCGTTGTCTCTGATTGGGAACCATACTTGGGTAGCATTTTCCCACCTGTGTTTTGGTGGGTAGTTATTTTCTCTTTCGTGTTTTCTGCACCTGACAGGACTGTTTCGGTTTCGTTATTCACTTTGTTATTTTTGTTTCAGTGTTCAGTTAAATAAAAGTCATGAACACTTACCACGCTGCGCTTTGGTCCGATTCTTCCTCATCAGACGACGACACCCGTTACAATAATGTGCAGTAGGTCTACAGCCTAATAGGTCAATGACTATGTGGTATAACCTAATGTAAATAGAAATACATGTACACTATATATACACAAGTGTGTGGAAACCCCTTCAAATTGGTGGATTCTGCTATTTCAGCCACACCCGTTGTTGACAGGTGTATAAAATCGAGCACACAGCCATGAAATCTCCATAGACAAACATTGGCAGTAGAATGGCGTTACTGAATAGCTCAGTGACTTTCAATGTGGCACCTTCATAGGATGCCACCTTTCCAACAAGTCAGTTCGTCATATTTCTACCCAGCTAGAGCTGCCCCGGTTATCTGTAAGTGCTGTTATTGTGAAGTAAAAACGTCTAGGAGCAACAATGGTAGGCCACACAAGCTCACATAACGGTACGGCCGAGTGCTGAAGCGCGTAGCATGTAAAAAAATCACATGTCCTCGGTTGCAACACTCACTACCTAGTTCCAAACTGCCTCTGGAAGCAACATCAGCAAAATAACTGTTCGTCGGGAGCTTCATGAAATGGGTTTCCATGGCCAAGCAGTCGCTCACAAGCCTAAGATCACCATGCTCCATGCCAAGTGTCGGCTGGAGTGGTGTAAAACCTGCCGCCATTGGAATCAGGAGCAGTGGAAAAGTGTTCTCTGGAGTGATGAATCAGGCTTCACCATCTGGCAGTCTGATGGACGAATCTGGGGTTGGCGGATGCCAGGAAAATGCTACTTGCCAGAATGCATAGTGCCAACTGTAAAGTTTGGTGGAGGAGGAATAATGGTCTGCGGCTGTTTTTCATGGTTTGGGCTTGGCCCCTTAGTTCTAGTGAATGAAAATCTTAATGTTTCAGTATACAATTACATTCTAGATGATTCTGTGCTTCCAACTTTGTGGCAACAGTTTGGGGGAGGCCATTTCTTGTTTGACATTGCATGACAATGCCACCGTGCACAAAACGAGGTCCACACAGAAATGGCTTGTCGAGATTGGTTTTGAAGAACTTGACTGGCCTGCACAGAGCCCTGACCTCAACCCCATCGAACATCTTTGGGATGAATTGGAACGTCGACTGCGAGCCAGGCCTAACCACCCAACATCAGTGCCCAACCTCACTAATGCTCATGGCTGAATGGAAGCAAGTCCCTGGAGCAATGTTTCAACATCTAGTGGAAAGCCTTCCCAAAAGAGTGGAGGCTGTTAGAGCAGCAAAGGGGAACCAACTCCATAATATCATTGCACTGATTGCGAGGAGAGCTTTACTTCGAGTAGGCATTTCATTGTATTGTGTAGCTTACACTCGGTATCATAAATAAATGTTGATTTGATTAGCTTGAACACATGGTTACAATAAACCATATTACTAAATACAAGAAAACAGAGAGGTGTAAGATCAATTCATAGAATTTATTTGCATAGATAAAACATGCTATCAAATCAAGACCAAGTAGTGAACATAAATGATTACTATGTAGAATTGCAGGATATTTGTTTTATAAACAGTCATAAAACAAGCTTTTGGTATGGCGTATTCATGCATCGCAATAAACTATAACCTACATGCATTACTACCTCAAACTTGGCCCAATTCATATTTCCAATTGCCCACCCTGACATGCCAAGCTAGAATGGGCACTGTTTCTCAACCAATAGCCGATGTAGGTTAAATATCCCAAGCAGGTTTACAGCAACTTCCAGAGAGAGTCACGATCTTTGGGCTTTGCGGTGGCTACTCAAGTTTGGGTGTCCTCGGCAGAACAGTGTTGCCGTGGTCACATATCATTCTGGGTTTCACTGCAAGAGGAGTCCTTAGAATTTTATGAACATCAAGACATTTTTTTTTCAACGTTCTGATTGGCCAAAGTGGTCAAGCCTCTGACTAGCATCCGCAGTGCACACACGTAGCTTATAGGTGTTCATCATTCTTGCCACCCAAAGAGAGAAAACAAGGAGTACTGCTGCACTGCGCTCCTGCAGCACTTCACCCTCTTTCATTCCCACTATGCCCTTAGAATAGGAAACAAAGTGAATTACTCTATGCTTACTGGGTTAAGTTAGATTGGCATTCACACCGGCCTTTGTGATTGAAAACTACATTACATCCTCTCTGAGATGAGGACTCCCTGAGTAACCAATTATTGTGCAATTTATCTACGGGGCAAGGTTCACTCAACATCTCCACTTCTACACGGAGTATACCAAACATTAGCCATCCAGACCGAAATCATTGATGAATGGTGGAACATGAATGACTGAAATAATTAATATTTGAGTAGCTTATATTATCTGGTTCAGAGAAGGACATCTGTGTATGTGAGCATAATCTCTGTTGCTAACATGGCTTTTCAAGAGAATACAGACTAATGCCAACTCTTTATAAATGTCCCAAACAAAACCCGCCTTCGAGACAGAAACTCAGTTTCCTTAACCCAGTTATTACAAAACATTCTACTATGAAACTTTTTCTAACTGTTAATAAGGCTAAAATGCTCTGGGACCCTTGTTCCAAGACTAGAGGAATATTGGGAGGTCATCTGAATATTCCAAGCATTATTTCTAAGAGTGAAAAGGTACAACATTTATTGAATGACTCTAATCTATATTTTTTCTGTTTCTCTGAGACATTGCTGAAGAAATATTCTCCTATTTCTGCCTTTAATGTACCTGGATATTCCATATTCAGGTAGGACAGGGGAGAGGGCAGAGGGGGTGGATTGCTTATGTACATGAAATATAACTTTACATGCATAGCCCATCCAACTACCTCATCCCCAAACTGTATTTATTTATTTATTTATCTTGCTCCTTTGTACCAAAGTATCTCTACTTGCACATTCATCTTCTGCACATCTACCATTCCAGTGTTTAATTGCCATATTGTAATTACTTTGCCAAAATGGCCTATTTATTGCCTTACCTCCATTATCCTACTTAATTTTCACACATTGTATATAGACTTTTTCTACTGTATTATTGACTGTATGTTTGCTTATCCCATGTGTAACTCTGTGTTGTTGTATGTGTCGAACTGCTTTGCTTTATCTTGGCCAGGTCGCAGTTGTAAGTGAGAACTTGTTCTCAACTAGCCTACCTGGTTAAAGGGTATGTGGTACGCTACCGTTCCACCTGGCCAACGTCCGGTGAAATTGCAGAGCGCCAAATTCAAGTGTTATACATCGGCTTAAAGATTAACTTCTTGTTAATCCAACTGTTGTGTCAGATTTCAAAAAGGCTTTACGGCGAAAGCATAACATGCGGTTATCTGAGGACAGTGCCCAGCACACAAACATTACAGCCAAGTAGAGGAGTAAAAAGGTCAGAAATAGCAATAAAATGAATTAATCACTTACCTGATGATCTTCATATGGTTGCACTCACAAGACTCCCAGTTACACAATAAATGTTCATTTTGTTCGATAAAGTCCCTCTTTATATCCAAAAACCTCCATTTTGTTGGCGCGTTTTGTTCAGTAATCCATTGGCTCAAAGGCAGTCACAACAGGCAGACGAAGAATCCAAATAGAATCAGTAAAGTTCGTAGAAACGTGTCAAACAATGTTTATAATCAATCCTCATGTTGTTGTTAGTCATAATAATCAATAATATTTCAACCGGACAATAGCTTCGTCAATATAAAAGAAAAACAAGAAAGGCTCGCTCTCGGTGCGCAGATAACAGCTCTGGGACTTCCCAGGGTCCACTCACTCTTACTCTCTAATTTTTTCAGAATACAAGCCAGAAACAATTTCTAAAGACTGTTGACATCTAGTGAAAGCCATAGGAAGCGCAATCTGAGTCCTAAGTTATTGCAGACTGTATAGGCAGTCAATGGAAAACTACAAATTTAAAAAAATCCCACTTCCTGGATGGATTTTTCTCAGGTTTTCGCCTGCCATATCAGTTCTGTTATACTCACAGACATTATTTTAACAGTTGTGGAAACTTAAGAGTGTTTCCTATCCAATTATATGCATATCCTAGCTTCTGTGCCTGAGTAACTGTAACGGTGGTCCTCCTCCTCTTCAACCGAAAAGGAGGAGTAGTGATGGAACCAAGGCGCAGCGGGTTGTGAACACATAATTTATTTAAAGAAAACACAAAAACACGAACTTGACTATAAACTAACAAAACAACAAACGGTGTAGACAGACCTGGACGACGAACTCACATAAACACGAAGAACGCACGAACAGGGAAAAATAGACTACACAAAAATGATGATGTACAAAACAAACCGAACAGTCCCGTATGGTGCGACAAACACTGACACAGGAGACAACCACCCACAACGAACACAGTGAAACAACCTACCTAAATATGACTCTCAATTAGAGGAACGCCAAACACCTGCCTCTAATTAAGAGCCATACCAGGCAACCCATAAACCAACATAGAAACAGAAAACATAGAATGCCCACCCAAACTCACGTCCTGACCAACTAACACATACAACAAACTAACAGAAATAGGTCAGGAACGTGACATAACCCCCCCATAAGGTGCGAACTCCGGGCGCACCAGCACAAAGTCTAGGGGAGGGTCTGGGTGGGCATCTGACCACGGTGGTGGCTCAGGCTCAGGGCGAGGTCCCCACCCCACCATAGTCACTCCCAGCTTACATCTCCCCCTACCAATGACCACCCTCATCTTACACCCACTAAATCTTTTAGGTAACATCGACACAAGGGGCAGCACCGGGATAGAGGGATAGCTCAGGACAGAGGGATAGCTCAGGACAGAGGGATAGCTCAGGATAAAGAGGTAGCTCAGGATAGAGAGGTAGCTCAGGATAGAGAGGTAGCTCAGGATAGAGGGGCAGTTCTGGATAAATAGCCGCTCTGGGCTGAGGGACAGCTCATGACTGGCTGACGGCTCTGGACGCTCATGGCTGGCTGACGGCTCTGGACGCTCATGGCTGGCTGACGGCTCTGGACGCTCATGGCTGGCTGACGGCTCTGGACGCTCATGGCTGGCTGACGGCTCTGGACGCTCATGGCTGGCTGACGGCTCGGGACAGACGGATGGCTTAGACGGCGCTGGGGAGACGGATGGCTCAGACGGCGCTGGGGAGACGGATGGCTCAGACGTCGCTGGGGAGACGGATGGCTCAGATGGCGCTGAGGAGACGGATGGCTCAGATGGCGCTGCGGAGACGGATGGCTCAGACTGCTCCTGTCTGGCGGAAGGCTTTGGCTGCTCCTGTCTGGCGGAAGGCTCTGTAGGCTCATGGCAGACGGGCAGCTTTGCAGGCTCATGGCAGACAGGCAGTTCATGCGCCGTTGGGCAGACGGCAGACTCTCGCCGGCTGAGACGCACTGTAGACCTGGTGCGTGGTGCCGGAACTGGAGGCACCGGACTGGGGACACGCACTTCAAGCCTAGTGCGGGGAGCAGGGACAGGGCACACTGGACTCTCGAAGCGCACTATAGGCCTGGTGCGTGGTACCGGACTGAGGGCACGCACCTCAGGACGAGTGCGGGGAGAAACAACAGTGTGCACAGGACTTAGGAGACGCACAGGTGGCTTAGTGCGCGGTGCCGGAACTGGAGGCACTGGGCTGGAGACACGCACCATAGGAAGAGTGCGTGGAGGAGGAACAGGGCTCTGAAAATGCACTGGAAGCCTGGTGCGTAGTGTAGGCACTGGTGGTACTGGGCTGGGGCGGGGAGGTAGTGCCGGAAATACCGGACCGTGCAGGCGTACTGGCTCCCTTGAGCACCGAGCCTGCCCAACCTTACCTGGTTGAATGCTCCCCGTCGCCCGACCAGTGCGGGGAGGTGGAATAACCCGCACCGGGCTATGTAGGCGAACCGGGGACACCATGCGTAAGGCTGGTGCCATGTAAGCCGGCCCGAGGAGACGCACTGGAGACCAGACGCGTTGAGCCGGCCTCATGACACCTGGCTCTAGCCCTACCAGTGCGGGGAGGTGGAATAACCCGCACTGGGCTATGCACCCGTACAGGAGACACCGTGCGCTCTACTGCGTAACACGGCATCTGCCCGTACTCCCGCTCTCCACGGTTAGCCTGGGAAGTGGGCGCAGGTCTCCTACCTGCCCCTGGCCCACTACCTCTTAGCCCCCCCCCAAGAAATTTTTGGGTGGTACTCACGGGCTTTTCGGGCTTCCGTGCTAGACTCGTCCCCTCATAACTCCGGTTACCCTCTCCGGTTGCCTCTGCTCTCCTGCCCCCTAAATACTGCCCCCTACCCTAGATAAGTTAAATAATTGACCTTGAATGCATGGGGCAGAATGTCTTCCTCTCCCTTCATGTCTCTCACTATTATTGGATTGTATTGACCACCAACATCTGATATCTCGTTTTGTGACCATCTAAATACCATGCTTAAAGAATGTGATCATAAGACGAAGATCATCTTCATGGAAGATTTCAATATAAACTGGGAAAACAACTTGCAGGAAAAAACCTAAAGAGATCAAACTATTTCAACCTGACTCAAATAATACAACGTCCAACCAGAGTAACACAGTCATCCCAGACTTACATTTATCTTGTGTTTACAAACATACCTGATTGAATAACTAAGTCCACTAACTTACTAACTTGCATATCTGGCCACATTGGTTGTTAGAAAGCTCACTAAAAAGAGATTTAAGAATCATATTGATGTGCAACAGTATGATAAAAAAAAAATCCTGAAAAGTGAGCAGAGTAACTACGATGCAGCTATAAGTCAAATTGTCAAAAGGTGACAGAAATGTTCTGTATCCAGACTCTGGGTCTTCATTGCTAAACAGATCAGACCAGTCAAAGGGTATACCTATTTTTTCTAGGAAACGTCAACGTAAGCCACAAGCTTCCCACAATAAATTGAGTAGTTTTTGGCCCATTCCTCCTGACAGAGCTGGTGTAACCGATTCAGGTTTGTAGGCCTCCTTGTTCGCACACGCCTTTTCAATTCTGCCCACACATTTTCTATAGGATTGAGGTCAGAGCTTTGGGATGGCCACTCCAATATCTTGACTTTGTTGTCCTTAAGCCGTTTTGCCACAACTTTGGAAGTATGTTTGGTGTCATTGTCCATTTGGAAGACTCATTTGAGACCAAGCTTTATCTTCCTGACCGATGTCTTGAGATGTTGCTTCAATATATCCACATAATTTTCCTCCCTCATGATGCCATCTATTTTGTGAAGTGCACCAGTCCCTCCTGCAGCAAAGCACCCCCACAACATGATGCTGCCACCCCCGTGCTTGGGATGGTGTTCTTTGGCTTGCAAGCGTCCCCCTTTTTCCTCCGAACATAACAGTGGTCATTATGGCCAAACAGTTCTATTTTTGTTTCATCAAACCAGAGGACTTTTCTCCAAAAAGTACAATCTTTGTCCCCATGTGCAGTTGCAAACCGAAGTCTGTCTTTTTTTATGGCGGTTTTGGAGCAGTGGCTTCTTCTTTGCTGAGCGGCCTTCAGGTTTTGTCGATAGAGGACTCGTTTTACTGTGGATATATATACTTTTGTACATGTTTCCTCCAGCGTCTTCACAAGGTCCTTTGCTGTTGTTCTGGGATTGATTTGCACTTCTCACAAAAGTACGTTCATCACTAGGAGACAGAGCGTGTCTCCTTCCTGAGCAGTATGACGGCTGCGTGGTCCCATGGTGTTTATACTTGCGTAATATTGTTTGTACAGATGAACGGGGTACCTTCAGGTGTTTGGAAATTGCTCCCAAGGATGAACCAGACTGGTAGAGGTCTACAATGTTTTTTTCTGAGGTATTGGCTGATTTCTTTGGATTTTCCCATGATGTCAAGCAAAGAGGCACTGAGTTTGAAGGTAGGCCTTGAAATACTTCCACAGGTACACCTCCAATTGATTCAAATTATGTCAATTAGTCTATCAGAAGCTTCTAAAGCCATTACATCATTTTCTGGAATTTTCCAAGCCTTTTAAAGGCACTTAGTGTATGTTAACGTCTAACCCACTGGAATTGTGATACAGTGAATTACAAGTGAAATAATCTGTCTGTATATCAATTGTTGTACCAATGACTTGTGTCATGCACAAAGTAGATGTCGTAACTGACTTGCCAAAACTATTGTTTGTTAAAAAGACATTTTTGGAGAGGTTGAAAAACTATTTTTAATGACTCCAACCTAAGTGTATGTAAACTTCCGACTTCAACTGTAAATAATAAACCAATATTCAGAATTCCTGAAATCTCAGTGTCATCAGTGGACAGTATTATTAGCTTCTTAAGGAGCTCTAGAACATAACCTGTTTTTGGTCTAGACACTGTACTCCTGAAATATGCTCTGATTGTCCCTTTTGTACATCTAGTTAATCTGTCCATTAAATACTGCTGCGGTGATACCCGTTTTAAAATTTGGTGACCCAACACTGGTGGAAAATTACCGACCTATAATCATTCTTCCAGTGCTATCAAAGTAGCTGAAAGATGGATGGCTGATTATCTGACTGATCACCTCATTCAGGGCAATGACATAAATTAAATTAAATTTGGATTCAGTACTGACCATTCTACCGAAACAGCCAATTGCTATTTTCTGGTGTGGTGAAGTCGGCGCAGTATTTTTGGATCTTAAAAACGCCTTTGATAATGTGAATCATTGAGTCCTCCTATCCAAACTATCCTCCCTTAATGTCCACTGAAGTTATTAGTTGGATGTATTCCTATCTGACAACAGAAGTCAAAGGGTTTGTTTGGGGGACACTCAGTTGGACTCTCTTTAATACAACATTGGGGTCCCACAAGGGTCAATATCAGGCCCCCTTCTGTTTACCATACATATAAATCATCTCCCACAAGTTAGGAGTGTATGCAGATGTATGCAGACGATACAGTTCTGTATATACAGTCAAAAAATAGACAACTAGATGTTAACAAGTTAACTGAAGCAATGGTGATGTTTCTCAATTGATTACTAATTATTGCCTGCATTTAAATATTGACAAGACTGTTTGTATGTACTTCTCTAATAAATCCATTGATTCTTCCCAACCAGCTGTTCTTGTTAAAACCTGTTTGGGCTAGGCATCCCGCTAGCGGGAGAACTTCCGGTGGAACTGGAGGGCGTGCAATTCAAATGCATATTCATAAAAATTGTGGCCTGCTGGAGGTCATTTTGCAGGGCTCTGGCAGTGCACCTCCTTGCACAAAGGCGGAGGTAGCGGTCCTGCTGCTGGGTTGTTGCCCTCCTACGGCCTCCTCCACGTCTCCTGATGTACTGGCCTGTCTCCTGGTAGCGCCTCCATGCTCTGGACACTACGCTGACAGATACAGCAAACCTTTTTGCCACAGCTGGCAATGATGTGCCATCCTGGATGAACTGCACTACCTGAGCCACTTGTGTGGGTTGTAGACTCCGTCTCATGCTACCACTAGAGTGAGAGCACCGCCAGCATTCAAAAGTGACCAAAACATCAGCCAGGAAGCATAGGAACTGAGAAGTGGTCTGTGATCACCACCTGCAGAATCACTCCTTTTTTTGGGGGTGTCTTGCCAATTGCCTATAATTTCCACCTTTTGTCTATTCCATTTGCACAACAGCATGTGAAATTTATTGTCAATCAGTGTTGCTTCCTAAGTGGACAGTTTGATTTCACAGAAGTGTGATTGACTTGGAGTTACATTGTGTTGTTTAAGTGTTCCCTTTATTCTTTTGAGCAGTGTATAATATTTCTAATGGAAAGAATTATGTTCAATAGGAAACCGATTTTAGCAGGTGCGTCTTGTCTTCATTGCGCGCCCAAACACAAATTTCCAAAACTGTGTCCCTGTACTAAAACTCATATTTCTTATTCGTTTTGGAAGTTACAAGCCTGAAACCTTGAACATAGATTGCTGACACCGTGTGTAAGCCATAGGAATTGCATGCTGGGAGCTAGAATTCAGTATGCCCCTATACTTTCCATTGTAAGAGCATGGTATCTAAAAGAAATATCTCCAGTTGGCTCTTCTTTGGATTTTCTCCTACCATATCTATTGTGTTATAGTCTCCTACGTTGTTTAAACATTTGTACAAACTTTAAAGTGTTTTCTTTCCAATGTTACCAATTATATGCATACCATGGCTTCAGGTCCTGAGAAACAGACAGTTTACTTTGGGCACGTAAGTCAGGCGGAAATTGCCAGCCATACCTATGTGTCAGAGAAAACACCGTGTACCAGGCGACCGTGTCAGCGTACATTGCGCCTGGCCAGCCACAGGAGTCGCTGGGCGTGATGGGGCAAGAACATGCTTTAAAATGGATGAAATCATACCTTTAATAAGGCGGAACTCAGTGTGTCAGAGTGAGCAATGAGCTGTCGCCCACTCTTAGCTATGATGTGGGCGTGCCCCATGGGTCAATAATGGGGCCTCTCCTGTTCAGCCTGTACATTAATGATATGCCTTCTGTCTGTCCTAGGTCTGAAGTTCAAATGTATGCAGATGATAAAGTGATATATGTGCATGCAAAGAGCAAACAGCAAGCTGCGCAAGAACTCACTACTGTAATGGTCCAGGTTACAAAGTGGCTCAGTGACTCGTGTTTGCATTTCAATGTGAAAAAAAGGCATGTTATTCACAAAGAGGACAACTGATGCTACTGAGCCAGATGTAAGTACTTTGGCATCATACTTGATTCCAACCTCTCTTTTAAAAAGCAGGTGAAAAAGGTAATTAAAATAACCAAATACAACCAAGCTAATTTTCGATTTATACGGAATTGTTTGACTACAGAGGTAGCAAAACTGTACTTCAAATCTATGATACTCCCCCACTTAACATACTGCTTGACTAGTTGGGCCCA